>NC_083587.1:8776335-9976335 GCF_027579695.1 Neoarius graeffei
AAATGTTCACACACACTGGCGCTTACATTTCCAAAACGAACTGAAAGAGGCCAGCACCTCGTTCCCATAAACTACCTGAGCTCTTAAAGGGCCAGCGCAGAATTTCCTCACCACTACACACAATGGCAAGGTGGGAAAAAAAATAAACCCGTTACATGCGCATGCGTCCTACTTCTTCTATTGTTCTGGTGTCTCCGATGGGGACCGTCTTACAGCGCACGTAGTGGTATGGCATGTGTATTGCATCGTTTTCAGCAAGCGTGGTTTGCCATATGGACCTGATATTTTACTGATCCGTTGCCCATGTGGACGCGATATCAAAAAAAAAAAAAAATCTTGTTGCCGTTGTCGTGTGGATATAGCCTTAGTAATGTTATAAGCTAGTGGGTTAGCTGCTATGGTTAATTCCTTTGTCTCAGAACACGAGGTGGGTTGTCACCCTCCCCCAACACACACATAGACACACCTTAGATAACATTCCAAGGCCTAATTTATTCCAAACTTTACGACGCATTTTCCCACGTTCACATTCAAACCTGGATAGCAAAAGGGCATTGATTCGATGGGGAATCATCGGCATGCTCTTCGACCCACACGCCGTTGAATCATCGTGGATCACCGGCGTTGATTCAACACCGCTTTGCTCATACGAGTTTGCGTTGAAACGACGTTGAAAAGTGGATGGTGGCCGACAGAGAATAGACCCCCTTTCACCCTTTATTCAACTACGGATTTCGGTCGATTTATAGTTGAATTTTCGGCGATGATTCATCCAACTTTACTTCCTGTTTTATGTACAACAGGAAGGCTACAAATTAAGCAAAACAGGCTAAATTAAACTAGCTAACAATAAAGCATCGGGGCTCTTGCCTAGGATGAACACACACATGCATACTTCAACCATGAAAGTGAAACTTAATTTATATCAATGTGCGTAGGCTACGTCCTGTTTTATGTACAACAGGATATAAAAAATGCATGCAACAATGCACCTCTCCTAATGTTTGTCAAGCTATCTAATGAGGCATAACTTTTAACATTTATAAGGAACAGAACACACTTGAACAAGTTCTTAGAAACATTTTATGATTTATTTATAATTTATAATTGTGGCCTATTCCTCCTGCGGCGCAGACACCTGTACATGGAAACAGAAAAACATAACCAAAATTAATTTGATGCAGCATTGATAAAGAAAGTCAGCAGTAGGCTATGGGTTTCTAAATGCCACCCTACCTCACGTCTCCTCATCTCTCCCTCTCTCTCTGGCGCATACTTAAGCCACTTCTTGATTGCGTCACTAAAAGTAGCGTGTGTACTCCCTGGCAGCTGCTTTTGTAGAGCATCTGAAAGAAAAAGAACAAAACAACATTGAGACTTTGCATGGTGATATTGTTAAAGTTTGAGTTGTTAAAACTATGCACGTCACACTCTAGTGGTAGGTTGGCAAGTAATGGTACTAGTACAGAAAATATATGTAAAAATCAGAAACCATAGATGTGAATCTTGTGACAATTTAAACGGGATTAAAAAAAAAAATTAATTTCCCCATTGACACAAAGCGGAAATAGAAATGCCACTACCGGACCGTTCGTCACTCAGTCAGCCTCCCTGGACTTGCCTGCACACCTGCTTTTTCTGAGTAAGGCGCCTGGTGAGTTTCTTAATCCTTTTTTAATCCTTTGCATCTTTCACAATATGTTTGTCGTTTGTCGTTATAATCGTAATGTTACAGTTAGTGAAGAAGTTATCAAAGAACGTTTAGAAGTAGTGTGCAAGTACTTGCAACAGCTTACTATTTTACCCTCTTTTACAGCTTTGTGCACATGCATAACCTACCAAACAGGACATCATGGATCTTAGGTGTCCTTAAACGCAGTTTTTTCCCCCTTCCAGCCCAGTTAAATTGGCTGGCCAAGCTGTTGACCAGGAGGCTATGCAGCATCCGCCTTACTGTGACCCCTACGTCGGTTCCTCCACAAAGGGCTAAGGTAGACACCTGATAGAATAAAATTGTAGCATGAAGACAATAATGAGACAATAATGAGGCTACACAAAAGAACAGGTCAGCTCAAAACGACATGCGACCTAGGCCTACATGCTCGATTTTAAACCAGGGCTTTGAACCGGAATTTTTTTCCTATTGGTTCGTTCCGAACAGAACGGAATTTTAACAGTTTCCGGTTTGGGTTCCACCATTAAATAGACGTTCCCGAACCGGTTAGAACAAAAAAATTTCGTTCCCGGAACGGTTAATTACGTTCCCTGTCAGCTGTTTAACAAATGGCTATAAAATTATGCCTCTGTCTCATCCAGCTTAAGCCAAATGTAGGCTAATTCTATTACAACCTTCATTAAATAAGACAAGAAATAATTCAAAACAATTATTATTTCAAATGTTGGCGATTTGGATTCTCAGTATGTCTTCCCATCTACACAAACAGAAAAAGTGCCAAAAATGAAAGAGAATTCGTTTAGTGTGTTACCAAAGGCTAGTCAGGCCCTATAGAGGCTACCGCATGACGTCACCCGCGCCGCGAGATTTTGTTAGGCGCCATATTGGAAGTACACATCTATGCACTTACATACATACATAAACTACACCTGAAATGTAGCCAGGGCCGGTTCTGCCCTAATCTGGGCCCGGGTGCAACATCGCGCAACCCCCCCCCCCAAAAAAAACACCACCAGTCTAAATCAGGACAACCCATCACATAACTATAACTATAAACATTTTATATCAACTATTTTAACTAAATGGGCTATAATAAATAAGCCTGCAGGCAGCCACGGCGGGCTGCCTCAGAAAAGTAACCATTCAATGACAACTGAAAGCTGCAGCCACGGCGGGCTGCCTTAAAAACTAACCATTTGTCCTACCTTAAAACTCGTTTTGCATTTTCTGCCTCCTTTTTTGTATTTTCGACCCTCCGTTTATTTTCTTTCCTTTTCTGAAAACCGATTTGTGTCCAGACATTTTGTTCTGCTACCAACGAACTAACTCGTCAGGTCCTCGTCTCTCGAGCCCGCGATGATTCCCGTGGGGAGGGGCAACAACTGATACATTTTTACAAACAGCCAATAGGGAGGTTGCATCGTTCAGACTCTTCTTTGCTCAGACACTCAGTAATTCACCTAGTATTCACGAGCAGTCCACCTTCCCGCTCTCTCCATTCAGTCAGCGAACGTCACACAGGAAGTGAACCCCAGCGAGTCATAGAAACTTGCGCAGGAGAAGAATGACTATTTGTAGGCTACAGAAACTTTGAGGAACGAAATAAAAACCGGTATTAACCGGTTACCATTATTTTTAATAAGCGTTTTCTGTTCCGGAACATAAAAAATAATAAAGTTTCTGGTTTCGTTTCTGTTCCATTGCGAGATAGAAAAAGTTCCCGGTTTCGTCGTTTCGTTCCTTGAACCGGTTCAAAGCCCTGATTTAAACGCTAAGTTTTCACACCAACGCCAAGTTTTCACTCCAACAAGACAACTACTTTGACTCGTTTTTCGATTGAATAATGCATCTGCATTGTTGTTGTTTCAAATGGATACTAGTTGAGGGAAATTTCTCCAATGCGTGATATGACTGAAGTTCATCATAACTTCTTAAACTGCTTGAAATTGTATTCGAAATTCCCTTTATTAATAGTGACTGAATAATGGTACGTACCAGATGTCCAGGGATGAAATGAAAATGTAGCGTGGTCCAGTGTTTTCCTCAATGTTGTTTCAATGGTCCAAGCGTAACAGCAGGCCGATCCACAAGAGTCGCGATCCAACCGAGTGGTGTGGGAGTTTCACGTGCACCCAGGTATATAACGAAATGACGTCATCCAGTAAAACAGCAGTGGTAATCGCACTGCATTATGGGACAGCGTGGGACATCCAACGACATATCGCTACGTATACGTACTGGCCCTTTTTTATATCATGCCTTGAAATGAAAGTCAATACAACAGCGATGAGAGACACCGGGTACGAAAGTAACACCAGGATAAGTTGTAACACCACCATTCCACCAGTTAGGTATAAGATGCAGGTTTTGTAACACTTTCAATCTTCTTAGAATTAATTTATGATCATCTTGGAAATGTTAAGTTATTTGCAAAAAAACTTTCAAAGATAGAAGGTCAAATCCATTGCTGAGTTAAGAAAGTAAACTGGTTTTTGTTCTTTTTTTTTATCATTTACTTATCATTATCACTTATACTTATATTCATTTACTCGTATCTATGTGTAAGCAGGATAAGACAAACAGTGGCAATTTCAGGCCCGTAGCCAGCATTGTGGGGGGAGGGGGGGATCTTTTTTCCCCAAAGGTGGACTTCATCTGGGCCCCCCTACTCCCGTACCCCCCAAATACACGAGCACACTTCAAATCTTCTAATTTAGACATTTAAAAAAAATGTTCTACAACAGTCTTCTGTTGTAAAGACTTCTTTTCACCTTTCCCATCAGCTTTGTTGGAACACCCTAACACAGCACAAAAGTTTACCATTGTAGGTTTTTGATGAACCAAGTGCCTCGTGGGTTCACATACCGCGCGCTGCCCGTTATTTTCCCCCTAATCACGAGTTTGTTGGGTCTTCCAATATGGCGCAGGGTTTGTTTACTTCCGGTTTCGGGTGACGTCAGTGAAAGGGGTCTAATGGGGGCATTACCGCCACCCACTGGATTGGGGTGTAAAGCAGTCTGAACAAAACGTGTAAACAAACATAGGAGAAATGAACCCGTTTTTCTAACTCGTCCTCAGTCTACTTTTCTTTTTTGATTAGTCTGGATTTGATATTGTAAATTTAAATGTGAATCAATGTATATTCATCGGACATGAACAAATGAATAAAGTCTTGAGTAATCTTGAGGGGCGTGTCTGTCCGGGGGGGGGGGGGGGGGGGGGGGGGGAAATCGAACGAACCCTCCGATCCCCCCTGGCTACGGGCCAGATATGATGTCAAGAACTGCTCAGCTAAGTAAAGAGAAATGACATCCATCATTACTTTGACATGAAGTGTGTTTTAATGAATAAAAATAAGAAAAACTACTGAATGAGGTGTCCAAACTTTTGACTGGTACTGTATATGAATATAGAATAACAGTTAAAAATCATGAAGTCTTTGAGGTAAATGACTGTGTTTAGAATGCATGTGTAAGTTTCATGTCTTTTTGTCGTGAGTTAAAGGGCAGAGGAGTGAAACATGATAGGGTTACACTTTCTCTCTCTGCTTCGCCAAACTATTGACCAGTTCGAGCACGATGGCTGTGATAACTGAGAGTCTTACTGCAAATGAAGGGGAACCGGGAAATGGTTTAATGATGCACAAGCTCCTCTTTTGATGGGTATGCAGCATTCCTTTGGATCCCCCCCCCCCCCCCCAAATACAGCCTTTTTATTTATTAACTAATTAATAAACTAAGCAATTAACTAATTAATTTACTAAGAAATTATTTATTTTTTATATTATTTTATTTTTGAATAAATAAGGCTGCTTTCTGTGTGTTTTCCTTATAGTGTCATTGCAATGACGAGTCCTGAAGACAGCTGGGTGGCCAAGTGGCAAAGAATATCATTTATACACTTTCACTATAATTCAGTCATTTATATAGATAGAATGCTGTTCAAACTTTTTTTCTGTAACATTTAATTTTGTGGGCGGCCGTGGTGGTTAGCGCTGTCGCCTCACAGCAAGAAGGTCCAGGTTCGAGCCCGTGGCCGGCGAGGGCCTTTCTGTGCGGAGTTTTGCATGTTCTCCCCGTGTCCGCGTGGGTTTCCTCTGGGTGCTCCGGTTTCCCCCACAGTCCAAAGACATGCAGGTTAGGTTAACTGGTGACTCTAAATTGACCGTAGGTGTGAATGTGAGTGTGAATGGTTGTCTGTGTCTATGTGTCAGCCCTGTGATGACCTGGCGACTTGTCCAGGGTGTACCCCGCCTTTCGCCCATAGTCAGCTGGGATAGGCTCCAGCTTGCCTGCAACCCTGCAGAACAGGATAAAGCAGCCAGAGATTATGAGATGAGATTTAATTTTGTGCTGGAAAACGAATGCTTGGACTCGAATGTTTTTGTACTTGACTCGATAATGTAGAAGTCATAAATTAGAAATTCTGTAAGAAAGTTTGTATAAAAAAAATAGGGTGCCAAAGACTTTGCACAGTACTGTGTATCAATAAAATATTACTGCTTTTGTGAATTTGATACTTTCTTTCACAGGAAACTTCAAAGCAGGTGTGTGCACATGTGTGTTCACTGCCTCAGATGGGTTAAATGCAGAGAGGAATTTCACAAGTGTGTGATGAATAAAGTTGAGCTTTCTTTCTTTTCTTTCTATACTGGAACAGTGACTGGAAGATTACAGTAACTGGCATAAACACCGCCTAGTGGCCAGTGTTAGTAATTAACAGTCTCACACACCACCTAGTGGCCAGTGTTAGTAACTACCAGTCACACACCGCCTAGTGGCCAGTGTTAGTAATTAACAGTCACACACACCGCCTAGTGGCCCGTGTTAGTAATTAACAGTCACACACACCGCCTAGTGGCCAGTTTAGTAACTACCAGTCACACACCCCGCCTAGTGGCCAGTGTTAGTAATTAACAGTCACACACACCGCCTCGTGGCCAGTGTTAGTAATTACCAGTGTCACACACACCGCCTAGTGGCCAGTGTTAGTAAGTACCAGTCACACACACCGCCTAGTGGTCAGTGTTAGTAATTACCAGTCTCACACACACCGCCTAGTGGCCAGTGTTAGTAATTACCAGTCTCACACACTGCCTAGTGGCCAGTGTTAGTAGAGAACTACCATCATATACACTTTGGATCCATCAATGTAAGAACCGGCAAATACGAAAGCAAACTAGCCGAGCACGTTATGCATATCAAAGCTTTACATCATGATATTTGCTGTGTACAAGAGACCCACATAGTGGGTCAGGGAGAAATTGAATTCAATGATCCTGTTTTAAAAGGTTGGTGATTCATATATAGTGGTCTCAAGAGAAAGGCACAGGCCGGCGTAGCAATAGTCCTAGCCCCACATGTCAGGCTTATTGACGTAGATAACCAATGTATGGAAGGAAGATTGCTTTTAGCTAGGGTATCTGTTTATGGCACGAAACTCACCATCATTTCTTGTTACTCTCCTACCGAGCAATATGCTGTGTCAACTAAGGAGACGTTTTATACTAACCTAGCAAAAGCTATTAAGAATGGCAAGTCATCGCATCCCTCCTACAAACTGCTTACTGGCGGAGACTTCAATGCGACAATAGGCAATGACTGAATACAACAACTGGAACTGCATGGGCCCCAATAATGATGAAGAACCGACTAGTTTTAACGGAACTAAATTGATGGAGCTTACTGAGACAAACAATCTGTATATACTCAACACCATGTTCGCTACTAAAACATCAACACAGGTTGTCTTCAACACACAACCTTCAAGTCCAACCTTGGATATCTCCGGCGCCTTGATTACATAATTGGAGAATGGTACGTGAAAAGAGCTGCGCGAAACTGTCGAGCTTACCCAGGAGTTAGTACTTCCTTTGAATCAGACCACTGCGTGGTAGTACTTGATGCTATGTTTCCTAGTAAGGGTAGAAGAAGAAAGATCTTTAGAAAGAGTGGCACGCAAAAACAAAGCCCCCTAAATGTAAAAGCCTTGAGGGACAACAAGCATATCCAAATAACATACACCACACGGCTTGATGAACTTCTAGAGTACCCACCATCATCTGAGGAATTTGATGAAATCGAAGACCTGGTTGTTTCTGTGATCCGTAAAGCTTCTGATGAGACCATCCCTTCAATATCAAAAGTCTCAGAGGAAAAGCCCTGGGTAAATGAAAACTTCCTTGCACTACTTGCAGAACGTCGAAAAACGTCTGATGCCACCAAAAGAAAAGAACTCTCTTTGCAAATAAAAACCCTAAGAAAGCAATTGAAGAGGGCCTACTTCAAAGAGAAAGCCAATAATATCAATCAGGCTAGTGAACAAAGACTTGTCGAGGAAGAGTTTAGACTAGCTAAAAACTATACAGCTCTTCAGAAGTCAAGGCAGCAATTTATTCAACCTGAAAAGTTGACAGAGCATTTCTCACAACATCTGGGAAAAAGAGATTTCAACATGCAACCTGAGCTAGCTCAACCTGAGAATTATCCGCATATCCTCCCCCCCCATAGATCTGGAAGCTTTTAATGAAAGAGCACCCGAGAGGCCAGAAGTGGAGGGCTGCCTGTCTACGTTCAAGAATGGTAAATGCCAAGGAACAGATGGGATATATGGTGAGCAATTGAAATACGCTAGCTCGAAGCAATTGCTCGTCTACTTGGTGTTGCTGCTAGGATTCATCTCATCTCATTATCTCTAGCCGCTTTATCCTGTTCTACAGGGTCGCAGGCAAGCTGGAGCCTATCCCAGCTGACTACAGGCGAAAGGCGGGGTACACCCTGGACAAGTCGCCAGGTCATCACAGGGCTGACACATAGACACAGACAACCATTCACACTCACATTCACACCTACGGTCAATTTTAGAGTCGCCAGTTAACCTAACCTGCATGTCTTTGGACTGTGGGGGAAACCGGAGCACCCGGAGGAAACCCACGCGGACACGGGGAGAACATGCAAACTCCACACAGAAAGGCCCTCGCCGGCCACGGGGCTCGAACCCGGACCTTCTTGCTGTGAGGCGACAGCACTAACCACTACACCACTGTGCCGCCCCTGCTAGGATTCATATGGAATCAAATCAAGGTGCCTAGTGCTTGGCTTCTCTCTTCTATGACCTGCTTATATAAGAAAGGATCAAGGACCCTTGCAGAGAACTACCGTGGCCTATCTATTGTAGCGACTTTGTCCAAGCTTGCATCAATGATAATTACACAAAGAATAAGAGCAACCTACGAAACTATACTGATGTCAACACAATTTGGGTTTCGACAAAATAAATCAACCTGTGATGCAATCTTCATTCTGCGAAGCATAACAACAATGGAACGCCGACCTCTCTTTTTATGCTTTATCGACTTAAAAGCTGCATACGACTGGGTTCCACGTGAGGCATTATTTCGCATCCTAGAGATCCGCTTGAAGTGTCCTATACTAATCTCTATACTACGAGCCTTGTACACTGGTACGAAAGCTTGCATCAAACATACTGCAAGGTATTTCAATACATTTGTGGGTTGTAGACAAGGAGCTCTTGAAAGCCCATGTCTCTTTAACATCTACATGGACTTCGTAATGAGATGTGCTAAAACATGAAATCCTTAGCCAGTTTCCTGAGTCTGGAGCACGCGTAGAGTTTGCAATACCTAATGAAGTATCCCCTCGAGATCTACATAGTGGTAAAGGTCATGGTGTTTTAAGAATCACGGAACTCTTGTATGCTGATGATGTTGTGCTTTTTTCGGAAGACATCAACGAGCTCCAACGAATTATTAAGATCTATGACAAAACATTTCAACGGTATGGACTACAGATGTCCTACAAGAAGACAGAAACCATGGCATTTAATGTAGAAGAGGACGTAAAGGAAAAGGAGAGTCTAGTAACAGTCAATGGTGTTCCATTGAAGAACGTGACACAATTTCGTTACTTGGGACACCTGGTGACCAACAGTGGCAACACGTCAGCCTTCCTCCACCAAAGAATTGCGTCAGCATATGAGAAGTGGAACCAGTTGAAGACTGTCCTTACTGATCGTGAAATCTTTCTTACTACACGAATAAAGATCATTGTAGCTTGTGTCCGCTCAAGACTCCTCTATAGCGTGCAAGCGTGGGAACTAACAACCGAAATGAACAAGCTGGAGACAATATGGAACGGATTCTTGAGGAAGATGGTAGCTGGAGGTTATGCGCATAAGAATGCCCCACCAAGGAGTAAATGTAAGAAAGATGTGGACCCAGCTTCTCTTGTCCAGGGCGAACTCGACTGGTCCTACAAAATCACAAATACCAAACTTAAGGAAATAACTAACACCCAACCCATTCAGAACTTCTGTTGGAAACAACACCTCAAATATACTGCTCATATCTGCAGAATGTCGAACGACTCTCTTCTCAAGAGAGTCCTATTTGACAAGAGAAGATCATGGAACAAAGCAGAGAGCATTCTTAGCATGGACCGACACCAGATATTAAAACTAATGCTAAATAGAAATGGCTTCATCCAGCTGTTGGATGATTTGCCACCCCCAAGCAGCTGAGCCCCAAGGCCGTGCTGGTGCCAAGCAGGAAAAGATGATGATGATTAATTACCAGTCTCACACTAGAGGTCTGCGTGGGTCGGATTTTTCAGTCCCACTCGCGTCCGCATTGTGCAGTCCCGCCCGCGCCCGCAAAGAATTATGATTTTCAGTCCCGCTCCCGCCTGCCATATTTTGTCCCGCTCCCGCCCGCAAATCCCGCATGATGCAGACATTTGCATTATTTCTCAGGAAAGCTCTTGTCTTGACACAGCGCGATGGTGCCCCGCCCCCTACTTTGAGTGGATTTGAGCATAAATATCTACAGCTCACGTTTGTTATTATTTACCTTGTTTCTGAATTCAGCATGTAGTGTCTCTAATAATAATTAGTGCTGTCAAGCAATTAAAATATTTAATTGTGAACTGCACATTTTTATCACATGAGAAACCATTGTAATTCTCTGATCAGCATAAAAAAGTGAATGGGCTTGCTTTGTACAAATGGTGTTTTTTTTAATTTTTTATTACAAAGCAGAGCTAGTAAGAGAAGTGAATTGATTTACTGCTTGAGTTAGTCTACAACTCTAATCAGAGAGACAGGTTACACAGTGATGGTAGGCTTGACTCAATGCTATGCCAGAAATCCTTCCTGTAATATGCAAATTTGGCCGCCTGTGATTGGACAGCCAAATTTGCATATTACAGGAAGGATTTCTGGGATAGCATTGAGTCAAGCCTACCGTCACTGTGTAACCTGTCTCTCTGATTAGAGTTGTAGACTAACGCAAGCAGTAAATCACTTCACTCATGGTTCTCTTGCTAGCTGGATGTGAACTGCGAGTTGTTAAAGTGATCAAAGGATTTCCCATTAGGGTGATCAGTGGCAAATTTAAGATGCCATTCCTCACTCAATCTAGCAATCTGACTCTCTCTGCAAGTTTAGGCATTTTAAAATGTTTTTATTAATGCCAAATAAAATATCCAACACAAATTATATATGAGAGACATAAATTAATAATTTATAAATTTTGTTTCAAACATGTTTTTAGTTAGCGGGACTGCAGCTTATCACTGCTCGCGCGCGCAATGAGCTTTCAAAATTTGTCCCGCGCCACACTGCTTTGCGGCGGGTCCTGCGGGACTCCCGCGGGAGTGCAGGGCTCTCTCTCACACACACCGCCTAGTGGCCAGTGTTAGTAATTACCAGTCACACACACACTAGGCCAGTGTTAGTAATTACCAGTCACACACCGCCTAGTGGCCAGTGTTAGTAATTACCAGTCTCTCACACACACACACCGCCGAGTGAAGAATGTCTTAAGGCCAACTTATGCTGACAACCCAGTCCTCGCAGATAGCGTCGCAGACAGTGTCTGCGTAGCCCCCCCACCTTCGCAGACGCTCTGCGCCCACCTCCCAAAAATTGTGACCACCGCAGAAGCCTCGCAGACAGCGTCGCAGACAAGAGGGCTCTGATTGGTCCACTCTACATCCGCTGTACACGCACTTCCGCTTCCCTACTTACCCGGTTTGGTTTGTTTTCACGACCGGCATTTTTAAAAACACGAGCGAAGATGGAGCAGCATGAAGAGCGGCTGATTGAGGAAGTACGTACATCTATACGACTCCAGTTCTAGTCATTATAAAAAAAAAAGTTCTAGTCATTATAAGTAACCGGAGGATAAACACTCCACTAACCACACCCACCAACTACTCCTAGTGACTTCGCACCCCCTTGCGTTGTGCCGGTGAATAACATCGCGCACGCCTATTACTCCCCGCTCAACGATAAATTACAACTGTCTGCGAAAAGCTATCTGCGAAAGCCTTGTCGCAAGAGCATGCAGAGGCCTTTAGCGTTAAGAGGCTTTTGGGAAACCCAGCCCTTATCAGTATGAAGGTAAAAAAAAAGGAATGAGAAAAGACAGTTATGAAATTAGTGTGTGTTGTGTTAGTAGACTATTAAAACTTTAAAAATACAAATCACTCAGTTAGTACAAGGTGACTTACTACGAAGGAGAAGATTAAACCGCTGATAGTCGCTGATGAATTGCTGACAAGTTGCTGATAATCGCTGGAAACTTGCTGTTACTCGCTGTGAAGGTTTGTGTTGCTCTGAAGCTGTGTGGATGTGTGGCTCTTATATAGCTGCAGATTTTGAAACATAACTCATTAAAAACTGTCTTCATTTAAACTAATTAAATTGTCTGAATCATGTGACCTGGGTTTTCTCCTAAACTTTAGGGGAAAACCCAGGTCACGTGACCAGGTGACATCAGCTCCCTGACAGAGAGAGAGAGCATCCTGATCGCTCTGTCTTGTTCAGTAGCCCATTCAGTGTTCTGTGTGGGTGGCTTTACATCTTCTCTCCCGGACCAAGAGCTCATAGGCTCGTCAGAGTGAAGCCATCTGGTCGCCATCTTACCCCTCACATCGCGTGGATTTGGTTTGTGTGTTAAACCGTCATATCTGATCAAACTGGCCCCAAGACAAGTTTCTCCTGACCTCCATCCCCAATACCTCCTCTTATTTTCTCAACTTTACCCCCATTCCTTACTAGGGTGACCATTTCCATAACACCAAAAAAAAGGACATTATGCGTCATATCGATAAATTACTATGGTGTACATAAGACTCTGGTATACTCTCATTTACAATACAATTTTGTGTGGTTTAAAAATTATGTTTGTGTAGCTGAATAGGAAAAAATATTAATGAAAAGACAAGTGTTTGTTCACAGTATTTGTATTTATTCAATAAATTGTGGTGTTCAAAAACTGACCACTGAGATGAATCTTTTAAAGTGCAGAGTGCCACAAAGCATAACATGTATGGACTTAAATGTAAAAAACAAATAACAGGTAACATACATAATAAAAAAAATGCTTTTTTAAAAAGCACAAATAACCTTTTATGTAAAACAACAAAGGAGATTTAAAAAAAACCCTAAAACATTTACATTCAACTGCTCAAAAAGTATAGCATTTCTAAAGTGCTTCAGTCTTTTGGGGACTTGTCTTCAGTGTCTTCATTTGTATATGGTTGTGTGTGTGTGTGTGTGTGTGTGTGTGTGTGCGCGCGCGCGCAGCAGTCCACCTGTATTTAAGCAAACTCCACATTCACCCTTTGTAGCAGCTCAGGAGACAACAGCACCTCTCATGGCTTCCAAGCCCCCACTGCCCCCTGGGCCTGTTTATATCCTGCAGGGACTGGTACAAATAACATAGCAACAATACTGTTATCAACCTTCAAAAAACTGTATTGTTTTCAACCCTATAAATATTTCATGTAGCCCATCAGTAAAATCATAAGACTAGTGTACTCACCAAAATAGTTGATTGTCTATCTGCAATACTTCTGTTCTTTCCTGGCTGCACCCAAGAGTTTTTTTGTTTCCAATGAACTTCTTGTACACCTCTGTGCAGGGATAAGTGAAATTGACACACACTTGCAGCTCAGCCTTGACACTGTCCACATCCAGACGATTCCTCTCGTTTCTCCATGCAGTTGTCATCATTGAAAATACACGTTCTGTGTGTGCACTGCTGCATGGGATGGAGAAAATATAGGCGCTGACCTTCCTGAGATTCACAAGTGGTACATCTGCTTTGGAAAACAGTTTCACATATTGTTCCTCACTGTGGCAACCTTCCATTTCTGGTGAACTGAAGGAACCTTCCACCATGGCATATTTCTCATACAGTCATCCATATCAATGTCCAGATTGCAGGCCTGGACAGCAGCACTGTAGTCTTCAAATGGCACAGCAGTTGTGAGGCCAAGCTTGGCCAGTTTGCTATGAAAGCTTGTGTCAGAGAAGTCATATCTTTCAGTGATGTATTTCTTTGCTCTTTCATAAAAAAACAGAAAATCTGCTTCGCATTTTTTTGACTGGCAAGGGGGCAGCTGCTTCAGTCTGCTGTTAACAGTAAACCCAAAGAACCTGTCCTTCATCCCTCTTTCTAGCTTTTGTTTTAGTTCAGTCATTACCTTAAACACAGATGTAATGCTGAAGGATTTTGCCTCAAGTGCTTTGATCGTGTCGGAGAACACCTTCAGAACATGACTGAGAAACAAAAAATATGTCTCTGATACCTCATTTCTTTCCTCTCCAAAACATCTCGACATAATTCTGGCACATTCCCTCTCACCCACACTCTGGAAGTAGCTGGTCAGGGCCTTCCAATATTTCAGGATTCTGTCAATGGATGGCAGCAGGGACAACCACCTGGTGACAACATGCCGCAGCAGGTTGCATTCCTCCACTTCCACAAACTCACAGAATTCCTTCAATTGCGCTGTTCTGCTTGCTGATGCTGAAATGGCTGTAAACCTTCAGCACAGCATTTTCCACATCAAAATCAAGGCTGCTTGCTGCATATCAGGTTGCATTATGCAGAATATGGGCCAAACATTTTGCAGGTCTTTTTGGCTCAGTTTCAACTTCTGATACACACTGTTATGTTTGCCATAATTGACACTGGCATTGTCTGCTGCATATGCAGACATGTTCTTCACTTCTAACCCAGATGTCTCAAGTTTTGCCAGCAGCTGGTTTGTCATGGCCTCTGATGTTTCGTTGCTGTCACTATAGAAATCCAACAGGACATGTTGGATGCCTTCATCAAAGTGAAAATACCTTACCACAATGGGAAAACACTTGGTAATTCCTTTATTTGAGGCGCCGGTTGCAGGGCCGCGTTAACCCTCGCCGAGGCCCTGGGCAGACACCCCCCCGAGGCCCCACCCCCACCTGTTGTCAACTGCGCTCAGCAAATTCACCCCCTCAGACGTGCCTGTCTAACTAGACACATAAACTTAAATAATGACAGTGGCACAATTAGAAATACTATTGAATGATAAAACTTTATCTCCATCAA
This sequence comes from Neoarius graeffei, assembly GCF_027579695.1. NCBI lineage: Eukaryota > Metazoa > Chordata > Actinopteri > Siluriformes > Ariidae > Neoarius > Neoarius graeffei. The sequence continues at coordinate 8,791,410 of NC_083587.1, forward strand.
CACCTATTTAATCGAGAAAAAGCAATGGTGAAATAGGTAGTCCGGGAGCCATGGGGTCGGACCCGGAATTTTTGGTTAAAGTTTTTTTTTTTGCTTTATCTTATAGATTTGAGGTAGCTCTTCAAGATTTAAGAGGGTGCCCGGTGATATCCCTTGGGCAATTTAATATATTAACCCTTTAATGCCCTATATGCCCAAATAATGGAAGAAAATACAAAAAAATAATATCAGTGTAAATACTGATATTAAATGCACCAAGTTGGCTGTATCTGATAGGTATTCACATTTTTTTCTATATTTGTCATTCAAATACATCAAATGTGGATTAATTAACCCTTTCATAACTTTTCCAAATTAGCGATTTTTATACAAGTATTACATAAACTCTACAGTTAATACAAAATAATGATCAATATCTATGTAAGAACTATACAGCATGCACACACACTAATGACCAATAACTATGTAAAATAACTATATACAGCATGCATACACTCACACCAGTGATCCACTATGTAAAAGAACTATATACAGCATGTATACACTCACACCAGTGATCCACTATGTAAAAGAACTATATACAGCATGTATACACTCACACCAGTGATCCACTATGTAAAAGAACTACAGCATGCAATAGAACTATATACAGCATGCATACACTCACACCAGTGATCCACTATGTAAAAGAACTATATACAGCATGCATATACACTCACACCAGTGATCCACTATGTAAAAGAACTATATACAGCATGCAGTAGAACTATATACAGCATGCATATACACTCACACCAGTGATCCACTATGTAAAACTACAGTATGCAATATATCAAGCATGCAAAATGGCATATACAGCATGCGCACACACAAGAATAGCAAAAGATACTGATTTTCAATTAACCAAATTGGCTGTACAGTATTCACGCTTTACTGTCATTCAAATTAGTCAAACGTGTAATTGACCCTTTCATAAATTTGCAAAATTAACAATTTTGATACAAGAACTACAGTACATAAAGCATGTACGTGCATGCATGCATGCACACGCACACACACACTAATGAGCAATAATTATGTAAAATAATTACATACAGTATGCAAACACACACACAACACAAAAACTATTTAAGGAAGGAACTAAGAGTTCAGATGAAAAAAAAACCCTCTAAACCCTTTTTCTGAAATTCTGTGGTGCTAAATCTCTACTCTGGAGCATCCTACTTGAAAGCAAGCACAAAAAATTGTGCAAGACACACTATTGACAGAACAACTGCATTTAGAGTTGCAGGGATTTTTACTCTTGCAGCTACATCTGATCATCTTCAAAATGTAATCCGGTGCCAGTTTGATATTTCCAGGTACACTTGTTGGGATCAGTGCTTTGTTCTGTGTCTTTAGTCCATCCAAATTCCTCAGGATTTAGTTCAAGTGGACGATTACCCAGAGTTCTCCATAATATTGCTTGAAAATGTGCTCTTTTCACATTTTCAAGAAATGCCTCTGTTGTTGGTGGAAGAGCAGCCAGGTTTGGTGAGGATAAATAACCTTTTCCATTCTTTTTCCCCCATACCACCAACCTTGTGTGTGACATGTTACTGCCTCGAATGCCATAACACGCTGAGACAAAGTCAGTGGCTTCAATAGTGACTTGCTGGAATGGCACATTAATGTTTCCAATTGACGATAAATGATGACAATGGAGTGTATGCCTAATAATTTAAGGCTCGCATTAACAACCAAAGTAATAGAGTAATAAAGGGCTTTTTGGTATAAGCCCCGCCCCCAGTTGCATGGCCACACCCCCAACCATGGCTGGAACCCCACCCCCAGGCCTTAAACTCATCCTATTATGTTAACAAACACAAAAATAAGTATGATATATAGACGTTGGTGAACATAAAGTGAAGAATGTCAAAATGTCAGAATTTAGGCTATGACTGCAGCCCATCCAACAATAAAGGGCCAATATCCGGAATTGCCCAAGGGATATCACCGGGCACCCTCTCTTATCTTAATGAGTAGACCTTGGACAACAACAAACAGCAAAAAAAAAAAAAAAAACTTTAACCGACGAAGCCAGGTTCAGCCAAATTTGGGCCTTTGGCTCCCGGACTAAGGCAATTGCATGGTGAAAAAATCCATCAGACATCATGGTTAACTAAAGTTTAGCCTCAAGAAACCTTTGAATGAGTGAGTCAATGAACAACATGTCAAGAACATAACCTAGGCCTACAACAGTTTCTTTAGTATTCAGAACAAGAACATTCATTTGGTATATAACCGTTCGTTTTCATTTTGGAATCCAGGCGACTTTTAACTTGTGAAAACAAAGAGTGATAACAAAGAAAGAAAAATATCTTGCTTCTCAGAAATAAATCTCAAAATGTTAGGCTATGTGAAACATTTCATCCTTTCACACACGTAATGTCCCAAACAGCAGTGGCACACAGCTTTGCGCATCCAGTTTGACAGCCATGGGTCAACTTACAAGGGCACTTTCCTGGAAAGCAAAGTCATTAATTAAATCATTGAACTCAAGCTGGTGTAGCGTGTGAAGACATGGTGGACAGTGATCATATTGACAATGACGGGTGATTTATGCGACGGGACAAGGTGGGCTTCCTTACGGGTGGTGAAATGCATCAAACGTTATCAATATGATCAAAACTTCTGAAAATATTGTTTCATATTTTCTGATCTCGCTACCTCCGAGGCCCCGTAGTGGCCGAGGCCCTAGGCAGCTGCCCATGAAGCCCATTAGGATAACGCGTCCTTGGTCGGTTGCCACGGAGAAGGGTAGGTTGTTTTCTTTTATGTAGTTGGTATGTAACTGTACAGAATAGGGCCCGAGGACATTCTCGGGCAATACCTTGGCTTTTGATCGGCCACAGGACATCCCTTTAGCTGTGGGCGAGTCACTGAAAATCTCCCTGTCCACTTTCACGCCGCAGTCTACACTTCTGTACGACTGGTGATGCTTTATAGCATGGTAAACCTTACACAGCTCAGCAGCAGTTATTTTATTATCCAAAGGCGACAAAGCTTCACGAAAAAATGTGCTCATTGAGGAGGCACCTGCTGGATGTCTATTGCTTTTATGTTTCTGCGTATCCGCAGGCCATTCAATGGCCGCTTTCCCCTTACTGCTTACGTCAACATCACATCGACAAAGTTTGAAGAAGCCATGGAATGAGTCTCGACTGCTTTTCGACATAAACTCATGCTCTTTCATCCATTCTGAATTGAACGTGGCGGCACGGTGGTGTAGTGGTTAGCGCTGTCAGCTCACAGCAAGATGGTCTGGGTTCGAGCCCCGTGGCCGGCGAGGGCCTTTCTGTGTGGAGTTTGCATGTTGTCCGCATGGGTTTCCTCCGGGTGCTCCGGTTTCCCCCACAGTCCAAAGACATGCAGCACCTGCGTAAAGTATACCCCCGCAGCCCCCGCCAGGCGGGGGGGCCGACCGCTAGGGGGGGCCCGTCGCCCGATGTGATTCAATGCACGAAAAAGTCCGATGAAACATGAAAATAAAACAATGAAGCGTACCAGAGAAAAAAAGTGGTGCTCAAAAGCGGCAAATCAAAAAGAAAAAAAGAAGAATTTACATCCACACTGCCCAAAATTTCATCCGTTTTTGGGAGAGTTAGGCCTTATCCTCCAGTTCATGATGCGCTAACAGGTAGGGCCATGGGGGGGGGGGGGGGGGGGGGGGGGGACTAGTGCAGTTAAAATGAGGCAGAGGCTCGTGCATTAGCCATGCATAGACGAGCTATGCATAAGCTAAGTATAAAGTTGCTCAATCAAGCATCAAAGAGCTCAATAGCCTATGGCAATTAAACAAAGAGAAAGATCACAAATAAAAAAAAGGTCTGGTTGTTTCTGTCAATTAAAATGCCGTAGGGACCTACACTGTGGTTAGGGATTTCGCTCATAGGTGTGCTAGAAGGAGTGCCCACATATACCGGTCCAAAGTTGTAAATGCTCTGTTTGGTCAGAGGTGGAAAAAGTAGGCATACAGAAAAATTCTAAGCTAATGAGTGAAAAAGTACCTGATTTAAAATGGGATTTGAATAAAAGTTACTTTTTATTATCTTTCTTCTCAATAATTCAATGTTTCTTTTTCTTGAATATTGTTCTCCATGACCACCAGCCATCATCCAACACAATGATCATCCAAGATAGGTTGGTTATGTAAAATAGTTAAAAAAAAAAAAAACTGCACACAAGGTAGCGTAATTTTCTTTAATTTCAGCCAGATTGTTTTATTGCGCTGCATTTTATTTTTACTCAGTAGGCCTTTTCAGGCCTGGTTCCATTGTAATTGAATAAAGATACCTAGGTCAAAATTTACTTGAGTAAAATTACTCATTTTTATATTACTCAAAGCTTCTAACAGTAACGTGAGTAAATGTTAGTTGCTTGCACCCGTGTTTGACAGATTTATTCTTTATGCAAACTTTTACTTAAACTTGATGTATTTTATTTAACCATACTCTGGCTTTTAAAACAGTTTCATTTTTATTTTCCTAAACCTTATTGAACCTTATGTAATTATCATTATTAATGTTACTGTTATCGTTACTGCTTACTGAGCTGTATGAACTGTGAGCTTTGTCATGTCATACACCATTTTTATTGTTGGATTTGTAATAAATGGATAGCCTACTCTGCTGGTGTACTGAATATGAATGAATTAACAAAACATCTAGGCCTATGGGTTAGGCAGTCCTATACGTGTTTAAATGGGCCTGGGCTGTCAGGGGCTGAGCCCTGGCACTTTTTTCACATTTTTCAGCAATCAAAAGAGAGATATACAGAGAGAGAGTGAGGAGGCCGTGGCAGGGTGGCCTTGGGGGGGGGCTCCCACACTTTTAGTAGCTGCAGGGGGGCCCCCCCAAGTACTTGCGTTACGCCAGTGACATGCAGTTTAGGTTAACTGGTGACTCTAAATTGACCGTAGGTGTGAATGGTTGTCTGTGTCTATGTGTCAGCCCTGTGATGACCTGGTGACTTGTCCAGGGTGTACCCTGCCTTTCGCCCGTAGTCAGCTGGGATAGGCTCCAGCTTGCCTGTGACCCTGTAGAACAGGATAAAGTGGCTAGAGATAATGAGATGAATTGAACATTTTGGCATGATGCTAACTTTGTCAATGAAGCCGGCATACATATGACATAGCAGCACATGTAGCCTTGTTTACGTTTTTAACCAATGATATAGCAGATATTTATCTGACACTGCTCTTAGCCAATCATTTGTTAGACCAGATACATTATGTTGTATTGCATCCCAGCAAAGATTTTAGAACTCCACTCTTCAAGCCTAGTGCCTCAAAAAGGAGGACAAAGAGACGTCCGGCTTGATGCTGCACCAGATGCCAGACAGGGCATTCAAAAGCCGGACTGTCCAGCCACCCTCTTCCTTACATATCTTTATAGCGCTCCCCTTCACTGTTTTTTTTTCCCCAATTCAGTCTCTGATCATTTTTTGAATTCATGAATGGCTCTTTTAAAACTAATTTTACTGACACGTCGCCCGAGCGATCGGTCCCGTCCTGTGGCAGTGCCTGAGGAAATGAGTGGTGAAGACGCTAATCTGAAGACGGGAACATGGGAGTATTTTTGGTATAAAACTTTCTTTCCCTGAGGAAAACATAATGGATGCTTATTCAGAAAAAAAAAAAAAAAAAAACAAAACGTTGCAGTTTTGAAAGAAGCTCTGCCTCGTGTGCCACGTTTCTGTTTCCCAGCTGAAGTGCAGGCACACCCTCTGACAGATTAGCCAACAAGCTAGCTCCAGTTTTTCTCCACACAAAACTCGCCTTTCTCAGAGAAAGGAGGCTTCATTTTAGAAATAAACCTGTTCTGGTGTCTGACTACACCACCCCTAGGTGGACACTAGGGGAACTCAAATTACCATTACACTCATACCAGGACACAGGTTCGAGTACCGAGATGACAGACTTGTTCCCATACACAAAAAGAAATTTTAATACAATAGCACAACAATAAACATAAAAGCTGACGTCAGACTGATTTAAAACACACACAAAAAAAACCTGCAAAGCTTCTCAATTGGCCATGGTCACACAGTAAGTCACAATTCATGCACGCCCACATTTAGGGTGGGGAAAACAAACACAGTAAAGGACTTAATTCACACCAGAACAGAGGCAGAAGAGCAGGTGCATGGATCTTTTAAGTAGACTGGTTGTTGGTAACACACAAGCACTTGCACATAAACTCATTCAGACAACACAAGACAGACATGCGCACACAGGAGCAACTCCAGCCACCCCTCAATATGGATGCCAAGAATCCACCCCAGGCACACGTGTGCAGAACCACACTCACGTCACACAACACGACAGTTGGTCAACCACACAGTGAGAACAGTCACTACAGAAGAGGACCCACCACCTGAAGGATGCTGTCCCCACCACCGGCGCTCCGCTCCTGTGTATACAAAAAAAAAAAAAAAAAAAAAAAATTATGGACCTCACACACCCTCATACACTCACCCATACACACAGAAACCTACATACAAACAGTTATGGGCGTCACACACACACACACACACGTCCAAAAGACCCAAAACACAAAGTAATAAAATATAAACAGCAACACGAGACTCCACAGCAATAAGCCTCCTCTCTATGATGCAACCCAAAAATGACAAAATGACAACCAAATAATAAAAACAAACAAAAACCAAACAATGAGCAAGAAGCCCTTGGCCCTGGCACTCAGCCAAGAGCTGTACTCCAGTCACTTTACACACGCTCATTCACACAAAGTCTGAGAGCAGAGAATTCAAGCTGCAATAGCCAATGATCCACAGTATTGAGGTATTTCACCTGACGTCACAGGGTCACGTGACACCCCGGTGTCCACCATTTTGGACGGCAAGCTAGCTAATGTCAACAACAGTAGCTAGTATGTTACTGTAGCAATATTTACGTTCAGTCATTTGGATGACTGTTAAAACCTTTCAGTCTCAAGTTTTTCCTTTACTGGATTTACTAGTTTACTGAGCGAGCGCGCGATGGCTGCCGGCTCGGCCGCCGAGCGCGCGATGGCTGCCGGCTCGGCCGCCGAGCGCGCGATGGCTGCCGGCTCGGCCGCCGAGCGCGCGATGGCTGCCGGCTCGGCCGCCGAGCGCGCGATGGCTGCCGGCTCGGCCGCCGAGCGCGCGATGGCTGCCGGCTCGGCCGCCGAGCGCGCGATGGCTGCCGGCTCGGCCGCCGAGCGCGCGATGGCTGCCGGCTCGGCCGCCGAGCGCGCGATGGCTGCCGGCTCGGCCGCCGAGCGCGCGATGGCTGCCGGCTCGGCCGCCGAGCGCGCGATGGCTGCCGGCTCGGCCGCCGAGCGCGCGATGGCTGCCGGCTCGGCCGCCGAGCGCGCGATGGCTGCCGGCTCGGCCGCCGAGCGCGCGATGGCTGCCGGCTCGGCCGCCGAGCGCGCGATGGCTGCCGGCTCGGCCGCCGAGCGCGCGATGGCTGCCGGCTCGGCCGCCGAGCGCGCGATGGCTGCCGGCTCGGCCGCCGAGCGCGCGATGGCTGCCGGCTCGGCCGCCGAGCGCGCGATGGCTGCCGGCTCGGCCGCCGAGCGCGCGATGGCTGCCGGCTCGGCCGCCGAGCGCGCGATGGCTGCCGGCTCGGCCGCCGAGCGCGCGATGGCTGCCGGCTCGGCCGCCGAGCGCGCGATGGCTGCCGGCTCGGCCGCCGAGCGCGCGATGGCTGCCGGCTCGGCCGCCGAGCGCGCGATGGCTGCCGGCTCGGCCGCCGAGCGCGCGATGGCTGCCGGCTCGGCCGCCGAGCGCGCGATGGCTGCCGGCTCGGCCGCCGAGCGCGCGATGGCTGCCGGCTCGGCCGCCGAGCGCGCGATGGCTGCCGGCTCGGCCGCCGAGCGCGCGATGGCTGCCGGCTCGGCCGCCGAGCGCGCGATGGCTGCCGGCTCGGCCGCCGAGCGCGCGATGGCTGCCGGCTCGGCCGCCGAGCGCGCGATGGCTGCCGGCTCGGCCGCCGAGCGCGCGATGGCTGCCGGCTCGGCCGCCGAGCGCGCGATGGCTGCCGGCTCGGCCGCCGAGCGCGCGATGGCTGCCGGCTCGGCCGCCGAGCGCGCGATGGCTGCCGGCTCGGCCGCCGAGCGCGCGATGGCTGCCGGCTCGGCCGCCGAGCGCGCGATGGCTGCCGGCTCGGCCGCCGAGCGCGCGATGGCTGCCGGCTCGGCCGCCGAGCGCGCGATGGCTGCCGGCTCGGCCGCCGAGCGCGCGATGGCTGCCGGCTCGGCCGCCGAGCGCGCGATGGCTGCCGGCTCGGCCGCCGAGCGCGCGATGGCTGCCGGCTCGGCCGCCGAGCGCGCTCGGCGGCCGAGCATTGCTACAGTAACATACTAGCTACGATGTTGTTGACATTAGCTAGTGCTAACAGCTAGTTGCTAATACACTGCTACAACTACACCGACCCTAATAATACAGTTCTTAGTCATTGCCTGGTAACAGCAAATTTATAACGGGCCATGTCTCAACAGACTAAGAAGTTATTTCAATGACATTTAATAACATTTTGTTTATCCTGAGGACCGAAAGTAAATGAAAATGTGAACAAACCTTAGCTGTAATCAGATGGCGACCACCGGCTCCAGGGACGACCCACTGACGTAGGCATGTTACCCAGCCTAACAAAATATTTGTATGCATCCAAACTCTTATACGCTTTCAGATCAATACCTGTGTATGGCGATGGGTTTTTAACGACATAGGTATACAGATCATGTGGGCCGAAGTCAGGTAAAGACGAGGGCTTCGTGTACTTCCGTACGTCAGTGAACAATCCTGGTGGAAGCAGGTAAACGTCGTTCTCTAAGCCTGCTAACCTCAATTTTTGAAAATACCTCTCCTTCTGCTCGCCCTGTAAATGCCCTACGTCGCTGGATAGTGAAGGTGTTTTCTGCATCTCGCTCCTTTTTCTTTTATGTTTTTCGTTTGTCGCCTTCCTCGCATTCAAACTGATTCGAGCCGTGCCGTCCAAAATGGCAGCATCACATGACTTGGTCACGTGAGTGAAATACCTCAATTGGAGAGCAGAGACGTAGACACGTCAATGCAATCGTAAACAACGGGCAAGGCAAAGCAGCAGTTGTTCTAGCCGGCAAAGTCACTTCCTTGTGAGATGGTATCTAAAATGACACACACAGAAATACACTTCGTAAACAGCCAGCCTAATAACTTCACCGCGCAACTCTTATTTAAGACAACCTACCTGAGTGACACTGATTAATGCACGGAGCTCGTAGCAAGATGCAGCATGCAAATCAAGTAATGATGTGATAACGCTGGAACACATACAACAGTGGGCTTACTAAACAGCTGGCCTGATAACCCCATAATGCGACTCAGTTGAAAACATGAGCAACAACTTGTGGATACAAGGAGCCCACGACAAGATATAGCAGGTAAGCCGAACGATGGTGCATTAACCGGCGTAATCTGATGGAAGATGTAGTAGCCGCAGTGTATAAAAGATCAGAAGTACGCCCTGAATTAGGGCTGTATACAAACTATAATATCCCGCGAGTGACGCGATTGGCCGCCAAGAGAAAGCACAGAGCCAACCAGGGACCTGGAATCAGGTGATTGGCTGTCACAAAGCAACGCAGAGAGCCAACCAAAACGAAAAAGTTGGGGGGGGAGCCCAAGCATGATCAGAGTAACGAGAGAGAGAGAGACCCATGGACATAAGGTAAACAAACTATATTTTTACCCAGTCCACCCTGCCACATAAACAACACTTAAATTACTAGTTTTTTATGTACAGACAATTTTTTTAGTGTCTGGTACAGACTACTATAATGTGTGGATTTATTTCAGGATTGCCGAAAATTTAACCGGCGAAGTTTCCTCAAGATGCATAATGCATAGTGCATCTCAAAAAATTAGAATATTGTGAAAAAGTTCAATATTTTCCATCAGTTATTTAAGAAAGTGAAAATGTTATATATTATAGACTCATTACACAAACTAAAGTGTTTCAAGCATTTTTCTATTTTAATTTTAATCAGTATGGCATACAGTACAAAAACATTAAAAAAAACCCATCTCAGAATATTAGAATATTTCATTTCGAGTTTGAGTAAAACAGTATGAACACAGTGTAGCTCTTGGTCTAGTTCAGTACACACAACCACAATCATGGGGAAGACTGCTGACTTGACTGTTGTCCAGAAGATGATCACTGATGCCCTCCACAAGGAGGGTAAGCCACAAAAGGTCATTGCTGAAAAGGGTGGCTGGAAAATGTGCACAAGCAACAGGGATGGCCACAGTCTTGAGAGGATTGTCAAGAAAAGTTGATTCAAGAGCTTGGGAAAGCTTCACAAGGAGTGGACTGAGGCTGGTGTCAGTGTATCAAGACCCATCATGAACAGACATCTTCAAGAAAGGGGATACAACTTTCACATTCCTAATATCAAGCTACTCCTGAGCCAGAGACAATGTCAGAAGTGTCTTATCTGGGCTAAGGAGAGAAAGAAATGGACTGTTGCTCAGTGGTCCAAAGTCCTCTTTTCAGATGAAAGTACATTTTGCATTTAATTTGGAAATCACGGTTCTAGAGTCTGGAGGAAGAGTGGAGAGGCACAGAATCCAAGGTGTTTGAAGCCCAGTGTGAAGTTTCCACAGTCTGTGATGATTTGGGGTGCCATGTCATCTGCTGGTGTTGGTTCACTGTATTTTATCAAGTCCAAAGTCAACACAGCCATCTACCAGGAGATTTTGGAGCACTTCATGCTTCCATCTGCTGATGAGCTTTTTGGAGATGCTGTTTTCCTTTTCCAGCAGGACTTAGCACCTACCCACAGTGCCAAAACTACTACCAAATGGTTTGCTGACCATGATATTATTGTGTTTGATTGGCCAGCCAACTTGCCTGACCTGAACCCCATAGAGAATCTATGGGGTATTGTCAAGAGGAAGATGAGAAACACCCGACCCAAAAATACAGATACGCTGAAGGCCACTATCAAAGCAACCTGGGCTTCAATAACACTTCAGCAGTGCCACAGGCTGATCACCTCCATGCCACACCGCATTGATACAGTAATTCATGGTAAAGGAGCCCCAACCAAGTATTGAGTGTATAAATTAATATACTTTCCAGAAGTTGGACATTTCTGTATTGTAAATCCTTTTTTTGATTGATCTTAGGGAATATTCTAATAATTTGAGATACTGGATTTCTGATTTTCATGAGCTATAAGCCATAATCATCAAAATTAAAACAAAAAAAGGCTTTAAATATTTCACTTTACATGTAATGAATATACAAAAGTTTATCTTTTTGAATTCAATTATGAAAAAAAGGAACTTTTTCATGGTATTCTAATTTTTTGAGATGCACTAGTACATTGACATTTGATACTCTCACTGCTCAAGCGATCAGGTGAGATATAGCGAGATCTAACATGTCTGCGCCCAGGCGTCAATGAAGGAACCTAGATCTCGTCAGAGTGGGTAAAAGAAGAAAAGATGGCTTCTGGTCGTGACAGTGCATGGTTTTCTGTGATATGCTACACGATAATAAAGGGCCTGTTACTCCAGCATGTGAGAAACACTCTACCTCTTCAGCAACATGCCTATATTCCGGCATCAGAATACCGTATATCGCCATGAGTGTGAGTACTCCTCCAGCTTTTGGCTTAGAAATTTTGTACAAGCAATGTGTTATGCCTTGTCATGCCTCTGTGAAAAACACCAGTAATATTCAATCTGACAGAAATAAACACTTCCTGATAGTATGCCTTCTGATGTGTGGTGATGTCCACCCGTGTCCAGGGCTGGTCAACAAACGCACACCCCGCTTCCCATGTGTCATATGCTCAAAGGGTGTTATCAAGACAAGCAAGGCTGTTCCTTGTGACATTTGTAATGGTAAAGTGCATATCAAATGTGCAGGAATTAAACCATGCACCTTTGACAGTTTGTTTAATACAGGAAACAACTTCAGTTACAAATGTCCAAACTGTGCTTGTTCCATTTCCAGGACACATTATGTGGCTAGCAGTCAGGATGTTGATTGGGACTCTCTCCTGGGTTTTATTGATGATGAAAACACAGAAGTGCCATCAGCCACTTTCTCATCTTCCCATATGGGAACACCTGACTATGAGTGTTTTAAAAAGAAGGGCCTGCATTTTCTGCATCTGAACGCAAGAAGCCTTCTGCCAAAAACTGATGATGTTTGATTGCTAGCCAAGGAGAGTAAAGCGGCCTGCATAGGCATCACTGAAACTTGGCTGGATTCAAGTATACCTGATGCAGAAGTCTCTATTGAAAATTACATTCTCTATAGGCAGGACAGATCCCGTATGGGAGGTGGTGTCTGTACTTTCGTCTGAAAGGACCTTGCCTGTAATTTCAGACCTGAATTTGGACAGAATGGTCTAGAGTCAGTGTGGCTCGAGATACTGCTACCAAAATCTAAACCTTTCTTTGTAGTTGTTTGCTACAGACCTCCTAAACAAATAGATTTTTATGATTTACTAGTAACATCATTGTGTAATATACCAAACATTTGTGAATCTGAAGTAATTTTACTGGGTGATTTCAATTCTGATTTCAGTAAGAGAAGTAAAAGCAATAGTCTTATGAAATCTTTGTCATCATTTTGTCAGGTTCTTGGTGTTACTCAGTTAATTACTGAACCCACTAGAGTGTCTGCATTTTCCAAATCAATCATAGATTTGATCTTTGTTACTGATCCTTCTAAAAATGCCAGAGTGGCGTTGTACACATGGGTATTAGTGATCATAGTTTAATATTCTGCACAGGCCAGATCAAAAAGCATAATTCAGTATTAATCAGATACCTCAAAAACTATTCCAGTGCTTTGTTTTGTGAAGAGTTACAAAATGCTGACTGGTCAGTAGTTTACTCAGAAAAAATATTGATTTAGCTTGGTCTGTTTTAAAAAATGTATTCACTTGTGTATTGGATAAATTAGCCCCAATCAAGAAAGTATGCTTAAAACAGCGCACTAAACCCTGGATTGATGATAGCATCCTTGAGTCTCTTAGAGCCAGAAACAAAGCTTTCCATGATTTCAAAAATGCTTCAGATCCTGTTATAAAACTAGAACGTTGTTAGGGTTTTGCTGGGAATCAAACCCAGGTCGCTGGTGTAATGATCCAGCAAACCCCCACTAGGCCACCAGGGGAATGACTCAAATACAGAGGAGTGAGGCAAAAGTAGAGTAAAAAAAAAATAAAAGTTTATTTGCAATATTTACAATCCAAGGCAAAAACAAAACGCTCAGATGATAACCGGGGAAAAAAAAACAAAAGTTCAAAATCAAAACAAAGAGCCAAAAACCAGAAAAGAAGAGGCAAAAATTCAAACGCTCAGAAGATCCAAAAATAGTAAATACAAAGTCCAAAAAAGTTCAAAAGAAAGCAAAGTACAAAAACCACAAAGACATAGGCGAGGAACACAGAACAGGGCCCTGTACTACGAAGCGGGTTTTCTGGCTTACCAGGGTAACTTCGAGAGTAACTTGATCACGTGCAACGTAACTTCCCGATTAACCCATACTACGAAAGTTGGCTATGTTCAAACCGAGGTATGCTGCCATGGCAACTTACGCTGCATCTCAAACCTGCTCGTCTCAGGTTATGTTCTTGGTTAACCCGAGGTTTCCGATTAACCACACCCTTTTTAAACACCACCTCTCTACCGACATTTCCTCTAGAGACAATGCCAGCGTACCTGGATGACCCGTGCGATATCGGAGCGCAGATTAGAGATGGGATTTATGGCTCTTTGATGGGATCCGCATCTTTGTGATCCGTTTTTTGAAAAGAGCCGTTCAAAAGACTGGCTCATTTGGCTCTTTTTAAATATTTATTCAGTTTTAAGAAGACAGCGTCTAAAGAAGCCAGATCCCTCTGCTTAGACAGTGACATCAATATTTCTGGACATACCTTTTATATAAAGCAACCTAGACTTACATTATTGTAACCCCTAAACGCTCATAAATAACCATTATAAAACAATGAGGGCTTCAATGAATGTCCATGCAGAATGGCTTTTCTGTAAAAAAAAAAACCACTCAAGAACATAGTTACCAAGAACGCAAGAATATTTTATAGAAAAACACTTGTTTTACAAAAATATTTAAGTCTGAGATACAAAATAGATACAACTACAATAAATATAACACAAGAACTAGTTATCACACAAGAACATTTTAATAGAAAAAAACAAACTTTCTATATTAAAAATATTGAAATTGTAACAAAAATAGATACAACTAAACAGTCAGAAAAATAGATAAGTTATAACAAGAACACAAGATTATTTTAATAGGAAAAAACAAACTATTAATGCAAAAAATATATTATTAGAAAAATAGATACAACTAGACAAACAGATAAATAAAATACACAAAAATAGAACAAACAAAATGACGATAGAATAAATTAAATGAACATCCGTGCAAAGTAGTTTTCCCACAATATTATCATTAATATCACACAACAACATTATAAACTATATACAAAACAATTTGAACTATTAGGCAAACAGATAAAACTTGAATAAATAAAAGGCAAATGAATGCTTGCTTGCACGTGCGCACACACACCATTATGAATGATGTTTTTATATTTCATTTTCACCTGTTGCCAGGTGCGTTTGGCACTGCTGTTGCCTCTGAAATGTTCACAGGACATACACCAACTTAGTCAAAGGGACTGAACAGTCAGTCATCCTAATTCATGTGACTGTGCACATATCAGCTTAAGTAGGCTACTCCATGAATTCACCATACCAAATTTTATTCAGGATTTTTCGGACATTAAACAAGCTATATATGACTGGGGCCACGTCGAAGGACCATTTTCTGTGACTTGTGATTGATCATGAAGCTTTCTCTCATCCTATACTTCTGTTCTGGAACATGTAGAAGGGAGAATGTACTTATGCATTTACCCGATCGGCAATTCGTTGCCAACATGCCTGCCGCTCCTTATTGGCAGCCGCTGTGTTAGATTTTGCTCTTAATGTTGTTTTGAACTCCTCGTAGCTTTGCATTATGACAGCGCATTCTTCCTCCGTGAAGTACGGCAACCGTGCCATTGTGAACAGTGGTGATTTGCGCTGATAACCTCCCCTTTAACGTGAACGCGCATTAACCCTGATTAGGTTAAACCAGGTTCAACAAATCAACTTCATAACTGGCGTCGTAGTACCGTTTAACCCCAAACAAGATAACCAGGTTTTGTCAACCCCGGTTTAGCGGGGGAACCCTGGGTTACTTCTGGGTAGGTTAACCTCCGTTCGTAGTACAGGGCCCAGAGGTGTCAGGTGATAACATAACCGCACAAAGACTCCGTGACTAGGGACCAAACTGAGGAAGTATTTATACACAAACTAAAATAGAACACAGGTGGCAATAATGAGGACTAGGCGGGGCACAAGGCACATGGAAAAACAAAACACAACACACAGAAACGATAGCGGCCTCTAGCAGTCAAAACAAACATGACAACAACAGAAAATAATAGCGGCCTCTAGAGGCCGAGATAGTCCAAGTCCTAACAAATGTAAGAGAAAGTTCAATAAAATTAGGAATAGGGTTCATTTTCTAGTTAAAAAAGCAAAAACAGCTTACATCCAACATAATGTACGGTAGAAGCCAATACCAAAAATCCTAAATAACTGGAAGGTGCTTAAAAATTTAGGATTACCTACTAAAGGCATCAGATCTAATTCCTCTTCGATTGGACTCCAAATCGACGGGGAAGTTTGTTTTGAAAGCAAAACAGTTGCTCAGGAATTTAATAGTTTTTTTTACAACAGTTGCTGACAAGCTAGTTTCAAAGCTCCCACAGGGTACTGGCAAATTTGGTCTAAAATTTGTTGAAACTTACTATAGTAGGTTAGGAATTCAGCAAAATAGTTTCTGTTTAAAACCAGTCTCTGAAGACCAGTGCCCTGTACTACGAAGCGGGTTTTCTGGCTTACCAGGGTAACTTCGAGAGTAACTTGATCATGTGCAGCGTAACTTCCCGATTAACCCATACTATGAAAGTTGGCTATGTTCAAACCGAGGTATGCTGCCATGGCAATTTACGCTGCATCTCAAACCTGCTCGTCTCAGGTTATGTTCTTGGTTAACCCGAGGTTTCCAATTAACCACACCCTTTTTAAACACCACCTCTCCACCGACATTTCCTCTAGAGACAATGCCAGCGTACCTGGATGACCCGTGCGATATCGGAGCGCAGATTGTGAGGGGCTCTCTCCGGAGGGCGAGGGTATTTAGAGACCGCCAGAATCCGCTGGCATACCCAGACAATGTTCTTCATGAATGATATAGATTCTCAGCTGAGGGAATTCGTTACCTTTGCCAGCTGATCGAGGCAGACGTCT
This sequence comes from Neoarius graeffei, assembly GCF_027579695.1. NCBI lineage: Eukaryota > Metazoa > Chordata > Actinopteri > Siluriformes > Ariidae > Neoarius > Neoarius graeffei. The sequence continues at coordinate 8,807,835 of NC_083587.1, forward strand.
GCAATGTAACCTGCCGAAGCCAGGCCCTCACAATCGAGCAAATTATGTGCTTGTCATTGCGTTACTTTGCCAGTGGACAATATATGTATTCCATCGGTGATGCTGGAAACCTCAGTAAGAACACTGTATGTCATATGATTCGCAAAGTGGTACTTGCCCTAACCAAACTGATGAATGCATTTGTCGTGTTCCCTGGGCATTTAACCGCACTTCAGATCAAAGAAGGGTTTTATGCAATTGCAGGTAATTACTAATATCAAATTGTGTCTGTTTGCCTTCTCTCATAGAGACAATTGTGACTGACAATTGATATGACTAACAAAATATACAGGTTTCCCAAGAGTAATAGGAGCCATTGACTGCACTCACATCCGAATCAGTGCACCCCTGGGAGAGCATGAGGGGGATTATGTGAATAGAAAATCCTTCCATAGCATCAACGTACAGGTAAAAGGTCTACTTCATATAGGCCCACTTTCAAATAGGTCATGTCCATACCTCAAATCAACCTGTCAGTACTGGTCCCATTTTGCGTTAGGTGATGTTTTGTCCTCCACATGGGTTGGTGTTGTTCCTCATTTGCAGGGGTAACAGTGTGCTTGTACCTCAGTCATGTCCCCTGCCCTTGCACAAATGCTTGATGTTCTTAGATGACATGTGACCACCAGTTGATGATAACCAGCCTGGATACAAGATGGCCAGGGTCTGTCCACGATTCCCGCATATTTAGAGAATCCTCACTAGCTGCGGGATTCGAGGAAGGTAAGATAATCCTACATCTAATCCTTAAAACACAAATCATCCTGCATCAAAAAGATATCAGGACAATACAGAAACAAGAGCTAAAATACCACAGACGTCCCTACTCAAACTTCATGGTATTCCTTAAGTAAAGAATAGTGAGCATCTTACAGTTGTTTGACACTGACTACATTTCTCTCCATTTCATACAAGGGTGATTTGATGATATCCTGCTCGGGGACCGTGGATACCCATGTTTGAAACACCTCCTGACACCATTCGCAGACCCTCAAACAAGGGCCCAGAGAGCCTTCAATCATGCCCACAGTGTTACAAGAGCACGAATCGAGATCACGTTCGGCATATTGAAGGCTCGGTTTGCCTGCCTAAAAGGCCTGCGTGTGAGGCCAGAGAAGGCCTGTCAAATAACAGCGGCATGTGTGGTACTACATAACATAGCCACCATTAGAAAAGAAAGGGTTCCCAATCATGTTCCCTCACCCCCCGATGTTGTTGACCCCATGACCCTGGACCATCCCACAGGCCGTTCAGTGAGAGAGGCCATCACAAACCAATTTTTCAGGCAGTAACGCAAAATAAAGAAAAGCCAAAATCACCACTCATTCCTACTGTATTTATTTATTCAAGTTCTCCCGTTCCTGAAAAGAAAAGACAGAAAAGCCAAATGAATGCTTGCTTGCACGCACGCACGCACGCACACACACACACACACACACACACACACACACACATACTAATACCTTCTTCTCATGCTCCAACTTTTCAATTTCTAGTTCGAGCTTCTGAATTTGCAGCCTCTTTTTTTTGCAGTCTAGATGTAACATTTTCTTGTACAGGCTGTGCACATTGTCCACTCCGGCCTACAGAACCCCCACCCCAGAATGAACATATTAGCCTAGTATGCATAACAGTCGGCAATGATGGACCAAAGAGGAAGAAACTGTACTTTGTGACATTGTGACGTCCCTGGCAGGGAAGCCTCAGGAGGGGACAGGGGCAGCTCCAACTCCTCCTACAAAGGAACACAAGCACACAGACTGATTGCATCATTGATACAAGTCACACTTCAAATGCAGTACTGCTGAAGAGTAATGGGGCACCCTCCTAGAATATTGACACAGCATATAGTAGCAGTGGTAGAGTCTTTCAACCTGCATGTGGGTGTCGGATTTGGCCGTGAGGGTCTCGTCATCTTCCTCCTGAGAGAACATACATAAATCATAGGCTGCACCTACATAATTTCTGAACACGACATAATGCATGCAATGTTAGCTATTACAGGTACCTCGGCCGGAGGATCACTGGAGCCAGGTATGGGCTGTGGTGGCTGGATGGTCTCCAGATTGCTTCCTTCAACTGTACACACAACACATAAGACATGCCACTGATGAATGAGAAAACACACTTCTTACATGGAACTTGAATGCCATATTACCCCGCACGTAGAGGGTGGACATTTCCACAGCACCAGGGGTGGATTGTAGGCCTCCTTCTACCCCCTCCATGATTGGCCTACCGCTATTGTTGGCGAGCGCCAACTCCTCGGCCACGGTAAGGGCTTCTGGTGCCCTCCCTCCTCCCGTGAACCTAGCGGCCACCTTTTTCTTGTTGGCTGTGAAAGACAAGCATCTTTTCATTATATATGCCTCACACACACACACACACACTTACCATTATGAATGATGTTTTTATATTTCATTTTCACCTGTTGCCAGGTGCGTTTGGCACTGCTGTTACCTCTGAAATGTTCACAGGACATACACCAACTTAGTCAAAGGGACTGAACAGTCAGTCATCCTAATTCATGTGACTCGTGCACATATCAGCTTAAGTAGGCTACTCCATGAATTTACCATACTAAATTTTATTCAGGATTTTTCGGACATTAAACAAGCTATATATGACTGGGGCCACGTTGAAGGACCATTTTCTGTGACTTGTGATTGATCATGAAGCTTTCTCTCATCCTATACTTCTGTTCTGGAACATGTAGAAGGGAGAATGTACTTACGCATTTACCCGATCGGCAATTCGTTGCCAACATGCTTGCCGCTCATTACTGGCAGCCGCTGTGTTAGATTTTGCTCTTAATGTTGTTTTGAACTCCTCGTAGCTTTGCATTATGACAGCGCATTCTTCCTCCGTGAAGTACGGCGACCGTGCCATTGTGAACAGTGGTGATTTGCGCTGATAACCTCCCCTTTAATGTGAACGCACATTAACCCTGATTAGGTTAACACAGGTTCAACAAATCAACTTCATAATTGGTGTCGTAGTACCGTTTAACCCCAAACAAGATAACCAGGTTTTGTCAACCCCGGTTTAGCGGGGGAACCCTGGGTTACTTCTGGGTAGGTTGACCTCCGTTCATAGTACAGGCAGCAGGTCTTAAAAATTATCAACAGTATTAGTGCAAACAAAGCTTCTGGCCTAGATGGATTGCCTGCCAAATTTTTGAAAGATGGGGCAAAACAGGTCTGTAGTCCATTAACCTTCATTGTAAACATGTCAATCAACCAAGGTGTTGTACCTAGTAAGCTTAAGGTTGCGAGAGTCATACCAATCCATAAAAAGAGTAGTACCCTTGATGTTGGGAATTATAGGCCAGTATCAATTCTGTCTATTATGTCAAAAGTATTAGACAAAGTGGTCTGCCAACAGATAGGGAGTTATCTTGATGAACGTAAACTGATGTATGACTTGCAATCTGGCTTTCGCAAAGGGTACTCAACGGAGTCTTGTCTGATCTATTTGACAGATCATATCAGGAACCAAATGGATAAGGGGATGCTTACTGGTATGGTGATGCTAGACTTACAGAAGGCATTCGATACTGTTGACCACCAAATTCATCTCATCTCATCTCATTATCTCTAGCCGCTTTATCCTGTTCTACAGAGTCGCAGGCAAGCTGGAGCCTATCCCAGCTGACTACGGGCGAGAGGCGGGGTGCACCCTGGACAAGTCGCCAGGTCATCACAGGGCTGACACATAGACACAGACAACCATTCACACTCACATTCACACCTACGGTCAATTTAGAGTCACCAGTTAATCTAACCTGCATGTCTTTGGACTGTGGGGGAAACCGGAGCACCCGGAGGAAACCCACGCGAACACGGGGAGAACATGCAAACTCTGCACAGAAAGGCCCTCGCCGGCCATGGGGCTCGAACCCGGACCTTCTTGCTGTGAGGTGACAGCGCTAACCACTACACCACCGTGCCACCCACCACCAAATTTTAATTCAAAAATTAGATGCACTTGGTTTGGATGAGATTTCTAGGAATTGGTTTAGATCTTATTTGTGTAATAGGAATCAATTAGTGGATATAAATGGGACTTTTGCTGAACAAGCCAAAATTACTTGTGGGGTACCCCAGGGGTCAATTCTGGGGCCCCTTTTGTTTTTAATTTATGTCAATGACATGAAAGGCGCAGTTGACTATGACTTGTTGCTGTATGCTGATGATTCGGCTCTTCTAGTCTCGGATAAATGTGTCAACAAAATTGAATCTAAATTGGAAAACGAACTTGGCTCCATTTGTGATTGGCTAATAGATAAATTGTCGATCCATTTAGACAAAACGGAGTCCATTCTATTTGGTTCTAGAAAACATTTGCAGCAAAATTCGGCACTTTGTATAACTTGCAACGGGGTCCTACCTGGCGAGCGACAGTCTGTTTCTCTGGGTCCAATCTCAAACTCCAATCTCTCCAATGTCACAGCCAATCACTACGCTTCTATCCAATCTCACAAGCCAATCGCTACGCTGCTTTCCAATCTCACATTGGATTGCGTTGCTAGCTTCTGCCTGCATACCTAGCAACGGAGAATACCATTAGATTTGCTTCGCTCAGTTCACTTTTTTCAGCGGCTGTCATCAATCCAGCAATACTAAAAGTAAGACCATATTATGAATAAAAGTTTTCTGTAAAAACTTTGTAAATTCAGCAACAAACAAACGATTGTCAGAACAGATAATTGTGTAGACGCCTTATATTTTTATTCGTCATATATCGTCATAACGTCAGATAAGTTTACTGTCTTGCTAACGTTTAATACCTGTGGAAAATGATCATATATCAATTCAATGGCATGTCAGCGTTTGAGAAATTACTGGTATTGACGTAAAGAAAGCAAATATGATGATCAAAAGGCATAGATTTACATATGAATGATGTTAGCATAATATTAGCTTTCTGCAACGTAAGGATGGACATTATATTTAACCTATGCTACGATGGTAATTTTGTGGTTGGACATTAAGTTTAACTTCTGCCACGATGGTAATATGATGGTTGATTATAAACGTGCGTTAGGCTATATATCTTGACTCAGTGTTGATATTCAATGATAAACCAACAATAGTTTGAATTTGTTTAGCATTTTGTTTGTTAGCATTCTCTTGTAATGTTACCTCAATATGGCTTGTTTACAGTGTGTGCACCAGTCCCAGCATTAGTGTAAGAATAAAGGGTGTTAATGTGTGTATCCAAGCTATTTCTCTATCTTTATATAAATGGAAATTGTGATCACTGTCTTTATTTTTACGTTTTCTTCATTCAGATGAGTAACAGCCATAAAGGCATGGGGGAGGGGGAGTGGATGGCGAGATTGAGAACTTTTGCCTCCAGCGGAGTTTGGCCCTCTGGCTCTGGTAACAGACCAGCACCAAGGCAAAAAAAATGGCACGACCTCTATCAAAAGGTAAAGTAGGAAGACAGTACTGACTGCTTAACAGAGATTAGTATGTTGAACACTGAGTAACTCATTCTTGACTGAGCGATAATGATGTCATTGTAGATAGAGAAATGCCCCCTCCAGACACGTGGGCAGACAACACTTTTTGGTGGGCCCACAGGCTGCACTTGTGGTTTCCATACCACAAAGGTGAGCTATGTGATGTGCTGACTGATTCTTCAAGCTTTTGTGGTACTAAAACATGCTCATCTGCTGTTAACTATCTCTTCCCATTCTGTAATTCCATTTTAGCAGCCTGCCACACAGTCACCAGCGGCAGGAGAGCCAGCGCCAGCCAGTCAGGGATCTGTGGCCCCTGCAGCTGCTCAGAAGACTTTCTTGAGGCTTCCTCCAAGCCTGTCAGCGGTGAATATGATTTATACTGATTGCTTTGAATGATGCCGTCCCACTTGAGCTTTAAGTGTTCTGTGTTTGTTTTCATTCAAGTCTTACTGAATGTTAACTGCTTTCAGTTCACCAAGCAACGTTTTGACGGGGCGCAGTCAGCCTCTCTGAAGCCACATCTAGTGGCCAGAAGGACCCCAAGCCCTGCTCCTCTTCCTCCCTCTGCTACATCCCCATGAGGACCCCAAGCCCTGCTCCTCCCGTTACATCCTCCGTGAGGACCCCAAGCCCTGCTCCTCCCGTTACATCCTCCGTGAGGACCCCAAGCCCTGCTCCTCCCATTACATCCTCCGTGAGGACCCCAAGCCCTGCTCCTCCCATTACATCCTCCATGAGGACCCCAAGCCCTGCTCCCTCTGCTGCATCCTCCGTGAGGACCCCAAGCCCTGCTCCTCCCGTTGCATCCTCCGTGAGGACCCCAAGCCCTGCTCCTCCCGTTGCATCCTCCGTGAGGACCCCAAGCCCTGCTCCTCCCGTTGCATCCTCCATGAGGACCCCAAGCCCTGCTCCTCCCGTTGCATCCTCCGTGAGGACCCCAAGCCCTGCTCCTCCTGTTGCATCCTCCGTGAGGACCCCAAGCCCTGCTCCTCCCATTGCATCCTCCGTGAGGACCCCAAGTCCTGCTCCCTCTGCTGCATCCTCCGTGAGGACCCCAAGCCCTGCTCCTCCCGCTGCATCCTCCGTGAGGACCCCAAGCCCTGCTCCTCTTCCTCCTCCTGCATGTCCACATGGCGATACCCACACCAGCAGCCTGGTAGGAATAACACTACAGAAGTCACACAGATTACTTGAGTGTGTCTGTGTGTGTGGTGTATATATATATATATATATATATATATATATATATATATATATATATATATATATATATATATGTGCGTGCATATGTGTGTGTCTGCATTTTATTTACTGATTTTTAACTTGTATTCATGCATAAAACTAATTCTTATTTTATCTTCAACCTATCAGGATGAAGCAGGAGATGGCGCTTCATTTTGGTTGCCAGGGGAGTTGAGGAAGACGATCCCCACATAGGACCAGCACTGGATTGCCAACACCATATTCCAGTCTGGCAGACTACGAGCAGATCTGAAGTTGTGGTATGAGCCCCCAGTCCCAGCACTCATTTACCACCAGAGCCCGACTCCAGACCGCTTTTTCACACACAGGCTGATGGTGTGGATGCCCTACCACCTGTGGAAAGTGAGAGTTTTCTGCCCCTCCTGTGGAAAGCAGCTGACTGGATATGGTGTCCATAAAAGGGCCCGTAAAGTCCTGGACATTGACAGGTATTACCTGATGCTGACCGAAACCCTCAGGTGCACAGTCTGTTCCCTGAATTACTTGTCAACCAGTCAAGCTGTCCGGGAGTAGCTGGACCTGCCGCACGCCCAGATGTTCAGGCTTATCCTGACCCGCAAGTGAGTAAAGCTGAAGCAAGCTGGTGAATGCTGTTCATTAATTGTGAATATTATAGTGCTATTAATTCACTGTTTAATTATATGAATTTCAGGTATGCCTGTGACATCCACGTCATTCGGCTGCTGCGGGACAGGACTCTGGGCAACAGTCCAGCACGGCTGGCTAAGCAGCTGAGGGAGAACCACGTAGAGGAGTGGCTGGCCTGGTTGGCACATTATCTGGGAGAATGTGCCCATTTTGTTGATCGGCCAAGCGTCTTCCCCGTGGTGTGCCACGAGCCTCCAGAGGCCATCGAGGTGCCAACCAGCCCCTGGCTGTTGTCCGTGTATGGTCGGGACATTCTCACCCGCCTGGATCATATCAAGGCCAGCATAACATCCACTTTCGGCTCCATCCTGAAGTTGGATTCCACCGAAAAGGTAACGTATACTTCATATGATACCACATTTACACTCTGTATTATAAGGGCCACTGTGTAGAGCTTTATGTTGCCATAATACAAATGAAGAGCTCTTTTGCAAAACGCTATATATCCATTTTCAAAAATATTAAAAAATAATTTTTATTGTGCTTCTCAGTTAATTTCAGTAAAATCACTGTTTCGCTGTTTGAATTGGCAAATCAGATAACATTACCCTAGTTGCAATTGTCCAGATGCTGCCTATACATAAAATTTCAAAAAACATTTATGAAAATTGCATTTAAATGACTTTTATAGCGTTTTGGAAAAGAGCTCTTCAAATAATCATAGTAATATGTCATTTAAGATCACCAAGAAGCTGGCGGGCCATGGCAAAGGGACGGCACTATGGGTGAGCTCCATCGGCAATGAGGTCGGCCAGATCCTCATGAGCGTCCTGGTGGTGCAGGAGGGCCCGGGATTGGACAGGATGGCTCGCAGGGTCATGGAGTGTTACCGCCGTGCAGGCGTGCCTCCCCCCGTGTTGCTCTATGTGGACTGTGGCTGCTGCATGAGTGAGGGAACTAGCAAGCTGCAGTGCAGGTTTGGGGAGCGGCCAGATCTCCATGTGCGGCTTGACATCTGGCACTTTATGAGGAGGCTGGCCTCTGGCTGCACCACCGATGCCCACCCCCTCTACCCCACCTTCATGGCCTGCCTTTCGGCCTGTATTTTTGAGTGGGATGCCAGTGACCTTGCTTTGCTGCGGCAGGCAAAGAGGGAGCAGCTCCTTCAGGAGGGTGTGCCAACCATCACACACCAGCTGGTGGACAGCAAAATTTCCAAGCAAGAGCTGGCCCAGTTCTGTCGCAGGAGGACGAGGGGTGAGGAGGCCACCATCCACCTTATTGAGCGCCTGCTGACGGAGCTGGGGGGTCAGAATGGAAATGACCTGATGGGTGTGCCACTATTGGATGAGGTGCGCATGAAGAACATCTGGCGTGTGCAGAAACGACACGTCAGATGCATCCAAGATGTGCCGGGGGTTCAGCTGTACACGGTGATGGGAACCACCACCAAGGGGGGGGCGTTGTCCTGCAACGCTACCGCTGTGCCCGAGGGTCGACATCTTTGGAATCATTCCACTGTCACCTTAACAGATTCATTCCAGGTTTGTCGTGTGTAGATTATATGCAGTGGTTATCTTTGCTAATGGAAGTTGTATATAAGTCAGTTTACAGTACATTACAAGTGATGTTTTGTTTCATTGCAGGAACCAGTGCTAATGCACTGAATTTCCAGCTCTACCTCCTGGAGGGTCTGAACAGGTGGAACCAGGACCGGTAAACAGCAGCAGTGAGGGAGAAGGTATCGCCCCTCCTCACCTATGCTGGGGATTTGGCACACTGTGTCAACACCACCAGTTTGAAGGTGTTTGGCAGGGCCTTTTTTCCAACCTTTAGGCCACCTTCCAAATACACTGGTATGTTGAATGTCTGTCCAGCTACATAATACTTTGGGTTTACTAATCTTTAATGTGGCAACACAATACTTACCTTATGCTGTAATTGGATCTGTGCAGCTCTCTAACAGAAAAGTACTGTGTGTGTGTGCTTCTGTGCGTTTGTCTTTTGTGTAGGAGAGCTGTTAGGTGTTGATTATCTGCTGGAGCAGACAGGCAAGCCCCTCAACATCCGGCCAGACACAGAGGAGATGGATGACATGCTGGAGGATGTCAATGAGGGCACAGAACAGGACGAGGGCTTTGAGGAGGATGAAGATGACCCTAGCGTCTTTTCCTCATCCCTGGCTGCCCCCTCCACCCTGGCCGCTGCCCCCTCCTCCACTCTGACCGCCCCCTCCACCCTGGCCGCTGCCCCCTCCTCCACACTGGCCGCCGCCCCCTCCTCCACACTGGCCGCCGCCCCCTCCTCCACACTGGCCGCCCCCTCCACCCTGGCTGCCCCCTTCTCCACCCTGGCTCACACCTCATCTCCTGATGAGTCAGGGGTATGTAAAAACAAAATTGTGTGTGTGTGTGTGTGTGTGTGTGCGTGCGCATAGTCACTGCCTGCATTTTGTTCCAGTTCACTCACACTCACTCATATCACCTGTGACTTCTTTGCAGGCTGTTGATGATGTTGGTGTGCAAGGCATGGACAGGGTGGATCGCTTAGCAGGGTATTTGGTGGAGCTGAGAAAGGACGAGTCATTAACACTCAGCAACCAGCAGGTCAGTAACATTTATGTTATTCAGTACAGTCTGTTCTCCGTCACATGTTCATGTTCATGCATGTATACTCATGTGGTCTTGTGTCATGTCTCTTTGTGCTGTGTGTCTGTTTAGGTGAGCAACATCGTTGCTCTTTGGGACAACCTCCTTGATTATGACAAGCAGAGGGTGGTGTTTGCAGCCAGACATCAGAGCCAGCTCAAAACTGGAAGGTTCAGGTCACCAAAGAAGCGGCAGGACTTCACCCCAGGAGTGGAGAGTGTGAAGAGGCATGCACTCACTACCCCTGGCCCAACTGCCCAATGGCCAAGTTGTTGCCGCCCGATAGAGGCCATTTTCATCAGCCTCTGCACCATTCACCGGAGTCCCAAAAAGACCAAGGGTGGTGCAGTGTCCCGCTGGGATCTAGTCCTGCAGGACTATCGGAATATCAGGCGGCACATTTTAGGCAATGCAACAGTGATGAAGCAGACCAACCTGCAGCTGGTTGATGTCAGCTACACCACTCTGGTGCAGTGGCATAACAGCAGGGTGAAGAGGCAGGACACCGCTGTAGTGATGCAGGGTCTGGACCTGCCCTCCCGCATGTCTGTGGCTGCTGACCCTCTTCCACCCGCTAACATTCGCCCTCAGTCAGCCCCACCCCCTCCAGGCCCCCCACATGAGTATGTGATGCCCAACTGTACAGTGGGCCAAGAAAGGCTAAAGAGGAAGGCCCATGGAGCAGTCACCACACCGCCACCAGCACGTCCCCTATGTCCCATTTTGCCAGCCTGGCCCTCTGTTCCCCGCACCATGGTACTGCCAAACTACATCCCCTCTGCTGCCGCTGGCCCCATTGGCTATCCTGCCGCCGCCGCCGGCCCCACTGGCTATCCGTATACTCATGTGGTCTTGTGTCATGTCTCTTTGTGTTGTGTCTCTGTTTAGGTGAGCAACATCGTTGCTCTTTGGGACAACCTCCTTGATTATGACAAGCAGAGGGTGGTGTTTGCAGCCAGACATCAGAGCCAGCTCAAAACTGGAAGGTTCAGGTCACCAAAGAAGCAGCAGGACTTCACCCCAGGAGTGGAGAGTGTGAAGAGGCATGCACTCACTACCCCTGGCCCAATGGCCAAGTTGTTGCCGCCCGATAGAGGCCATTTTCATCAGCCTCTGCACCATTCACCGGAGTCCCAAAAAGACCAAGGGTGGTGCAGTGTCCCGCTGGGATCTAGTCCTGTAGGACTATCGGAATATCAGGCGGCACATTTTAGGTAATGCAACAGTGATGCAGCAGACCAACCTGCAGCTGGTTGATGTCAGCTACACCACTCTGGTGCAGTGGCATAACAGCAGGGTGAAGAGGCAGGACACCGCTGTAGTGATGCAGGGTCTGGACCTGCCCTCCCGCATGTCTGTGGCTGCTGACCCTCTTCCACCCGCTAACATTCGCCCTCAGTCAGCCCCACCCCCTCCAAGCCCCCCACATGAGTATGTGATGCCCAGCTGTACAGTGGGCCAAGCAAGGCTAAAGAGGAAAGCCCATGGAGCAGTCACCACACCGCCACCAGCACGTCCCCTACGTCCCATTTTGCCAGCCTGGCCCTCTGTTCCCCGCACTATGGTCCTGCCAAACTACATCCCCTCTGCTGCCGCTGGCCCCGCCGGCCATCCTGCCGCCGCCGGCCATCCTGCCGCCGGCCATCTCGCCGCCGGCCCCGCTGGCTATCCTGCCGCCACCACTGGCTATCCTGCCACTGCTACTGGCCCTGCAAATTCTCCTGTTCCTCCTCCTGCCTGCCAGGAAACTGACCCGCAGAGTTTTACATAATACATGTAAAAAGTGTGGGAAGTTTAGAAAAGCAGAGACAGGCCACAGTCAATATAAAGGGGTGGTGTACTGCCCTGCTGTAGAAACACTCTAAAGAACAGTGGCTTGAGCAGATTAAAAAAAGTGTAGGACTCCTCCTTAAAAGTACAGTCTGTGATTTGTTGTTCTTGTTTGGGGGCAGGCTGCAGATTGTTTGTTTGCACTAGAGAGGAGCTATTGTTTTGAATGTGTAAATATGTTCTGTTATTTTTTGGGGGGACACGCTGCCCCAACTCTGTGTGATCTTGAATAAATGTGAAATATGTTTCTATGAATAAATGTGAAATAATTTTTTTTAAATATATCAAAATGGGTCTTTTTGTGACAAGCACTTTCATATATATATATATATATATATATATATATATATATATATATATATTTTTTTTTTTTTTTTTTAATTAAAGGTTTTTATAATAAGGATTCTACAAAAGCTCCATCCAGTGGGAATAATTGTGGCAATAATATAATACAATCTTTGAAGAATATACCTTTAACACCACATGGATAGCAAAAACACTTTGGATGAAAATGAGGCAAATGTCTATTTTAATCAGTGTTAACATGTTATATAACGTAATCTGATGTGATTCAAAAGACACTTGTCAGTCTTTACACTAGCTGTCACTCAATCAAAAACCTTTAACAACCAAAAACCTTTAAAAAAAAAAAAGCCAACAGTACTTGATGGAACATGTTTAATATCAATATTAATAAAAGTTGATGAAATATTACAATTGTACTGAATGTCAAATTGTTTCGCCGGAGGTGGGATTCAAACCGGCGATGCCAAAGTCAAATATATTTATGGGAAAATAGAAAAATTATTCACAACTAATGTTTACCATGGTTCAATACTTAAAAATCATAAGCTGAGCCCTTAATAATCTTTTCTCTTCCCTTTCCTTCTTTTTCCTTTCTTCCCCACCTTAACAGACTATTGTTCCCCAGCTTTAATGGAAACAACTAACCATAGAACTTGTTTCAGTGATCTGGTTACATTCATTGAATGACAAGTCAAAATTCTCTCTGATCCTTTGTTTGGTGACATACAAGATCCATCATTTGGTGCCATAGGGGAAAAGAATCCCAACAAGTTTAAATTGCAGCCCAGGGATAGAATAAAAGGAAATATTGTCACCACAACAGTAACATCTATGGATTTGTCTGAGGGAGTTCTTGAACCAACTTCAGATTTAGAGACATCTAAAAGAGTTGAATGTCTTTTTTGTGCTTGTGGTCACACTTTGGATGAGTGTAAGAAGTTTCAGAGAAAGGGGCACAAGGAAAAGATAATCTTCCTGAAGGAAAGGGGAGTTTGCTTTGCATGTTTACATTCTGGGCTTATGAGTCATAATTGCCAGCAGTGCTTGATGTGTAAAGCATGCAGTCAAACTCATCCTACTGTGCTTCATATTAAGGGGCATCTTGCAACTCTGGAACAATCAAAGGAACCATCCAATGATCAGTTGACCCCACTCAAAACATATAGCCCAACAGGGGCCGGTAAGGACCGAGGTGCTCTATCCATTTTACCTGGAAAGGTGAAATTAACAAAGGGGAATCAAATTATACATACATATGCCTTCCTGGATGCCGGTAGCTTGACTACATTTTACTCAGAACATCTAATACAGAAATTGAATGTTACAGGCAGAAGAACTAGCCTCCTGTTGCGGACTATGGGTAAGAAAAGATTGTTCCAGCTTATTCTTTGACTGGTTAAGAGATAACTGGTCTGGACAGCAATGATTTTCACATCCTTCTCAAGGTTTTTACACAGAAGGAAATGCCTGTCACTGTAGATGATCTGGTAACTCCTGAAGACCTGACTAATTGGCCATATTTGTCAAAGGTGCACATCCCAAGCATTAAGGCAAATGTTGTGCTGTTAATTGGTAGCAATGCTCCCAAGATAATGGAATCTTGGGAGGTAATCAACAGCTGTGGGAATGGTCCATATGCCATTAGGACATTGCTGGGATGGGTCATCAGTGGTCCACTGGCTAGAAACGATGACAACTTGGAGCAATGGTTTCTTTCTGCTACAGCAAACAGGATTTCTCTGTCCAAATAGAGATCTTGCATGTGACGTCACAGCCGATCCAGATTGTGACAGACGCCATCGTGTCGGTCAAACGCCATATTCCACCTTCTACTTCTAGTTCTACTTCTGCTTTTACTTCTACCTTTTCTTCTGGAAAACCCTACTATATACAATTCTACTACAATGGCTGCGGCTACAAGCTCTCCCTACCTATGCACGGTTTTTATGTTTTTTGTGTGTATTTTTGCGTGTTGTTCATCTGTACCGGACTTCAATATCCACTACAACCGTATGGACTTACTGGACATTGGTTTCCAGCAGAAAATGACGGTTTGTAGTGATTTCCATCGCATGCACAACATTCCGGACGAGAAAAAAAAAAAACATTCCGGACGAGACCAGATTGCGAGACCAGTGGGGTCTCCGTGGATTGTTATCGGAAGCAAAGGGAAGGAGGCAGCGCCGGGAGCCGAAGCAAAAGCGAGGCTACAGGCAGAGCCGGCCTGTTGACTAAGCTCAGAAAACAGCTACTCAAACCTCCACTGCCAAGCCTCTACCTCTCCAACGCCAGATCCATGTAAACAACACGGACGATTTGAAATTACCTTATTCTATAATCGGCTGGTCAGTGCTATACTCAATACTTAAGTAACTTACCCATCCAGTGAGGATCATTTTCTTGTTTACAAGATGCCACATCTGAGTCGCTGACAAATCCTGAATTTCTGTAAAGATAACTGTCCAGAGATTTTATAAGCACGCAGTGCTTCACCACTGAACAGCGAGAGAAAGTTGATGAGGTAATCATACACGTCCCGGTATTCCGCTGGCAGTTCAAAATCCGGTCGTGAAAACTCCGTCCGGAAAGCCATAAGGGTCACAAATCTGTAGATTGTTTATTTTAGACATATATCTAGTTATCTGTTCATTAGAAAAATGAGCCGTGTAGTCCGTCGGTTGAAATTGATCCATTCTGTACATGAGTGCAGCGGTGTTTTTGACCGACACGATGGCGGTTGTGTACTTTCCGGTCACGTGACTGCAAGATCTTTATTGGAGAAAATGCTGACTGATCAGTACAACTTTGTAATAAAAAGGGGGTACATTTCTGGTTTATGTATTTTGATCATGCATTGCATAAAAAGTGGGATTTTCCTCACTGAAACAAAATTGTCTTGTTTATCCATCATTCAATGCAGGCACAATCTTTTACAGGTTCCACCAACATTTGAACTCAGATGCCTGGATTCACCATCCAGAGTGCTAACCATGACACCATGGAGCCAAATCATTCAGCACTTGTGCTTTTCAGAAGATCAATACAGACACATAGTGGCCAATACCATTGAAGCCGCAATGATATTGCAATAAAGCCCAGGTTCAAAATTGCAGAACTGGCCCATACTCATCTTGAAAAGAAGTTGTTTCATGGTGACGGACACAAAGGGTTAGGGACATAAAAGCTGGCTTGACCAAAAGGAGCCTTCTGTTGAGACAGTCTGTGCATGTTAGTTTGGAAGCTGCAGATGAAGGATTCACTATACAAAAAAGTAGAAATACTCAGAGTTTGTTCTAACAATCTAATTAATATAAAATTAGATCATACTGACTGTACAGCCACTGCCAGCACCTTTGACCTAAAGGTAAGACTTTTAAATATTTTCTCTCTTAAGTCTGAAGCACGAACTGTTAATGAACTTCTTACTGATCAGCAGTTTAATGTACTGTGTTTAAACAGAAACATGGATTAAACCAAAGGAGTCTGTAGCATTAAATGAAACTAGTCCTCTTGGTTGCAGTTATATACACCAGCCTCATCTAACTGGCAGAGGAGGCATCGCGATTCTTTATAATGATTATCTCGGCATGACACAAAAACCTGGACAGTTAGTATGAAGAACTTTAAACGTATTTGTGGCAGTGGGGGCGTGACTTAGTGTCAGTTTGTGAATGTAGGGCGGGGCCAGGGAAGGTAAGTGGCAAAGTCAATGCACCTGTTGTCAATTAAATGTGTGTTTGTTGCAGTGACTGTGGAGAACAGAAAAAGAAGGAGAGAGCAGACAGAAGAGATTTCCCCAGACCAAAACACAACTGTGTGTACGCACACGTCTGTGTACCTAAACGGACGTCAAAGCTGAAAAACAACACGAAAATAAAAGGTGTGTGTGAATGTCATCTCTCGCCTGCCATGCTTCTGTACTCCACCCAAATGAGGGACGTATTAGAGTGGTGCCGAAACCCGGGAATACAGAAGGGAACCACCACATGAAGTCTTCCCCATTGAAGGATCTCATCCATGCCCTCGCTACTGCCCAGCAGAACCAGAATCAAGCGCTGACCGCCCTCCGGAAGGAACAAGAGCAATGCTTTGAAGCCTTGATACTGGCCCAGCAGGAAGATCGCCAAGCGTTCCGGGGACCTCGACCGCAGCGGACCCTCCCCACAGCACCCTCACAAAGATGGGCCCGTACAACGATCTGGAAGGCTTTAATTGCTCACTTCAAGCCAGCAGCCGAAGTGTGGGGGTGGCCAGTCGAGCAGCGCGCAGCATGCCTACTTCCGCTCCTGACTGGCGAGGCACAGCCCGCCACACAGCAGCTCGCTGCCGGCAGCCAGCTCATATACACCGACCTGAAGAGAGCCATCCTGCAGTGTGTCGGCCACTCTCCGGAACAACATCGCCAGTGCTTCTGGACACGGACATTGGAGGAGGTCAGCCGGCCGTTTGCATTCGACCAATAGCGGCTGAGGGTGGAAGACCATGATGCCAACAGGATCATCGATCTGGTAACACTGGAACAGTTTATCGCTCAACTTCCGGAAGGAACAGCAGACTGTGTCCAGCGTCATCGCTCAGCGTCCCTGGAGCAAGCCATCAAGTTGGTGGAGGGCCATCTGATGCCGGTTCCGACAGCAGGCGGATGGGTCTCCTCTTCTCCCTTCTCTTCCCGTCCCCACCCCATTCCCCCACCACAAAGACGGGGGCTGGCTCCCCACAGCTGGCCCACCGCACCAGTGGTGTCCTCCCGTATTCTCCTTTCGCGTCTGTGATTGAGGAATCACACAGTGACTGGAGCAGCCCGGCGGTCCTGGTACCCAAGACTGATAGATCAGTCCGGTTCTTTGTAAACTATAGAAAAAAAAAGTCAACGTGGTGTCTAAATTCGACACATACCCAATGCCTCGTATTGATGGGTTGCTTGATCGGTTAGATGCTGCTCACTTTTATTCGACACTGGATTTAACAAAGGGATATTGGCAGATCCCCTTGACTCCTCTATCCTGAGAGAAAATGGCCTTTTCCACACCGTTTGGATTACACCAGTTTGTCACGCTTCTTTCTGGGTTATTTGGGGCTCCTGCCACATTCCAGCAGCTCATGGAGAATATCCTCCATCCCCACACTGCCTATGTGGCAATGTACCTTGACGACATTATCGCGTACAGCAATGATTGGCCTCGGCACCTTGAACACCTTAGGGCTGTCCTAGAGTCACTGAGGCATGTGAGTCTCACAGCTAGCCCAAAAAAATGTGCAATTGGGTGGGTGGAAGTACGGTATCTGGGTCATGGGCAGGTGTATCCCCAAATTGACAAGACTGCTGCGATTGCGGCTTGCCTGAGGCCCAAGACCAAAAAGAGGGTGAGGCAGTTCCTGGGGCTGGCTGGCTACTATCCTAGCCCATTGACTGATCTCACTAAAAAGGGAGCACCAGATCCGGTCCAGTGGACGGAGCAGTGCCAACAGGCTTTCACCAAGGTAAAAGCTGCAGTGTGTGTGTGTGTGTGTGGGGGGGACTTTTACACTTCCCTGATTTCTCTCTCCCCTTCATTTTACAGACAGACGCATCGGACAGAAGGCTGGAGGCCATTTTGTACCAGAAGGTGGAGAGCAAGGAATTGTAAATCAGCTGCAAGCTCTCGATGCACGAAAGTATGTACAGCACCATTAAAAAGGAGTGCCTGGCCATCAAGTGGGCAGTCCTCACCTTCCAATACTACCTGCTGGGGTGCCCTTTCATTCTCTGTTCGGACCACGTGCCCCTCCAGTGACTCCACCGCGTGACGGATGCCAATGTGCGGATCACCCATTGGTAGTTCACCCTCCAGGAGGTTACATGGTTACATTCAAGGTGGTCCACAGGCCGGGGCACAGATGGTGGTGGCAGACTTCCTGTTCCATTGAAGGGGGAGTCCACTGCAGGATGGATGGCTCCCCGGCCCGAGTCAACCGGTGGGGGTATGTGGCAGTGGGGACATGGCCTAGCGGCAGTTTGAGAATGGAGGGCAGGTCCAAGGTTTCTTTATTTGTACCATACCATAGTACTTGTAAATTCGTTGTGCAGGCAGGAATTCAGCAATACAAAATAACAGCTACGTAAAATACATTGTAACAGACAAGACAACAACAGTACACACATCCATACAATCCTTAAAAGTGTGATTTTTAAAAAGTGCTTCAACATCAATTGTTCAGTATGAACAAAATTATTCACCTCTGGCCTTACTGTTCAGCAATACAATTGCTGTTGGTACAAAGCTCTTTCTATACCGTTTTGTCCTTCCCTTAGAGACCCCAAAACGACGACCAGAGCGAAGGAGCTGGAACTCACCATGCAAAGGGTGTGAGCCATCTTTAAGAATACAGGTAGCTTTACATTGTAACTGTATGTCATAAAGAGAAGACATGGTGGGTTGAGGCTTCCCAATTAGCCACCCAGCCCATTTATTTGGTTCAGGGAGTTTTTATCCTGTAGTGACAGATTACCAAACCAAGACACGAAGGCAAAAGATAACAATGACTCAATAAAAGCATGATAAAATAGGGTCAGCATAGTTTTATCAATGTTAAAACGGAACAATTTCCGAAGATAAAACAACCGCTGATGTCCCCTCTTGCATACTGCTTCGCAATTCTTGTTAAAAGTCAATTTATCATCAATGACAATACCAAGATACTTGTAATTATCCACGCGTTCAACAGATTGGCCCTTGATGACTGTGGGATCATGGTTTGGAGCCTGATTTCTAAAATCAATAATCATGTCCTTTGTTTTGGATGTATTAAGCACCAAGAAAGAAAGATCACACCACCTAATAAAATCCTCCAAGACTGGACCATGGCTGTATTCATTATTGTGTAACAAACTTACAATGACGATATCGTCTGCAAATTTTAAAATGTGCCTGTTTTCATAGACACTCTTACACATCTGTATAAAGGATAAAAAGTAAGGGAGAGAGAACACATCCCTGAATGAATAAGTTTAACTAGAGCCGACAATTCCCCTGTGGGAAATTGTGAGAGTGATGCAGTGCGCGTAGCAGTCACAGTTGCAGGAGCTGAGCTGTACTGTGTGAATGTGTGACTTGGCATGAAGCTACAAGCCTGTGTCTCTCTGAGAGGGAGCAGCCCCTCCCTCGTGTGTGTGTGTGTGAGAGTGAGCAGCCCCTCCCCCACCCGCGCGCTGAGAGCAGAGACAGACACTACGTTCACACTGCAGGCTGAAGTGACTCAAATCCGATTTTTTCGCCCATATGTGACCTGTATCCGATCTTTTATTGACAATATGAATGACAGAGATCCGATTTTTTTCAAATCCGACCCAGGCCATTTGGATATGTGGTCCTAATTCCGATTCCTATCCGATCTTTTCATATGTGACTTCAGTCTGAACCGCTAGGTCGCATTCATCCGACTTACACGTCATCAACAAGCCACAAACGTCACTATTCTGCGCTGAAGTAGGTGGCGGGTCTCTCAAAAAAAGTTACAATAACATGGCTTTGATGTTGCTTTGAACGGAGGTTGCAGTCACTACCCCGCAGAACGCCTGAGCCAAAACCCTTGCCCTCTTCCTTCTCAACCTCCTCCTTAACATCAGGCCATTGTGCATGTTCTGGCTCTGTCGCAACAACTGCATCATCGCCAGGTACTCCATGCTGGCTACTGTCATACACAGGAAACTTTAGGTTACTTATGTAAACACTGGCTACGCTCACTGCGTGTGACGTCGTCGTATCCTGCAATGCGCATGCGGAACACTTTTAGGTCGCTTTTCGTTCATACTGAGGATCACATACAAGTCGCATATATTTGTTAATGTGAACGACCTCACAAAAAAATCGGATTTCACAAAAAAATCGGAATTGAGCATTAAGCCTTGCAGTGTGAACGTAGTGAGAGTGTCACACAGAAAGTGCAGTTTTTCCTCAGAGTGCACCCTCCAAACAACGGGGATTTACATGAAAACGGGAGATATTCACAAAATTCTTTCACATTGAGAGCCACAAGGCTCTCCTGAACACATTGATGTAATTTATTTGTCTGTAGTGTAAAAAGTGAGGATGCTAGAGCGAGTTAAAAACGATTGACTTTTCTGATTTTGCAGTACAAGCGCTGCCACGTTTATAATGGGAGTCTATGGGGAAGCGTGCCTGTCCTCTCCTTACTTTCAGGCTGCTCATTCAAAAACTGTAAAGCCTATCATTTAATTAGACACATTGTGTGAATCAGGACAAGTGTGACTACTACTTTTGAGAAAATTATGTGTGTAGAGGCAAAATTGTGGCTGAAAACACAGTTTAAATGAGAAAGCTTGAGCCTTTTTTTCAGGCTGCCTACACTCTAAATTCCAGAGCCCCACTGGTGTGTAACGCAATAGACACCCATTATAAAGCCTGATTTTCTCCAGATTTGTTCATGGTGTTTGAGCTGGGACAGATCCAAAAGTATAGACCCTAGGAAAAAAGTTGAATGGCAGATCCACAGAGGAGAAGTTTTTCTACGTTTTAAAGTTTGAATCATGTCTCTAGGTGAAAGCATGCCAGAGCAGCGGAGGTTTGATAAATGTTGAAAATGTGCGTTGTTTTTCAATTAATTCCATAGAAAATGAATGGGAAATTTTGGACGATTATCGTATTTTGATGAACAAAGTAATAGCATACCGAGTCCGATCGAGCCGCGCGTTTTGATATATTGTTCGTCTGTGTGCGATGTACGGTTATTGGGTTATTCGAAATCAAAATTTCTAGGTACTCCTTCTCTCCTATAATAATAAGAAGAAACACACAGAAGAACAATAGTTATGCGTGCCTAGGCACTGCATCACTAATTAATTCCATAGAAAATTAACAGGAAATTTTTGGACGATTTTTTCGCGACTATGTCACGAAAAAATCGTATTTTGATGAACAAAGTAATAGCACACCGAGTCCGATCGAGCTGCACGTTTTGATATATTGTTTGTCTGTGTGCGATGTACGGTTATTGGGTTATTACGAATCAAAATTTCTAGGTACTCCTTCTCTCCTTCTATAATAATAAGAAGAAACACACAGAAGAACAATAGTTATGCGTGCCTAGGCACTGCATCACTAACTAGACAATTCCCCTGTGGGAAATCGTGAGAGTGATGCAGTGGGCGTAGCAGTCGCTATTGCAGGAGTTGTACTGTACTGTGTGAATGTGTGACTTGCTATGATGCTCCGATGCTATGATCATGTGTGTGTTTGAGAGAGAGCAGCCCCTCCCCCATCTGCTCCCTGACTGCTGTTGGTTGCCATGGTGACGGTGCACAGGTGGAGGCAGAGAACACATATCATCACAGGCACAGAGAGCATTTTCTCAGAATTTCTTCTCCTTGAACAACGGCGATTTACACGAAAACTAAAATAGATTTCCACAAAATTCTTTCACATTGAGCGCTACAAGGGTCTCATGAACACATTGACGTAATTTTTTGTCCCTAGTGTAAAAAATGTGGACAATAGAGCGAGTTGAAAACAACTGACATTTCTGATTTTGTAGTAAAATCGCTGTCGGGATTATAATGGGAGTCAACTGGGCAGTTGGGCTGTGAACCTGTCACTTTGAGGCTTCTTGTGCGAAAACTGTAAATCCTATCGTTTAGGTTGACACATTGTGTGAATCAAGACAAGTGTGACTCCAACTTTTGAGAAAATTATATGTTTAGAGTGAAATTTGTGGCTGAAAACACAGTTTTAATGAGAAATGTAGAGCATTTTTTTTAAAGCTGTGTACACTCTAGCTCGACTGCATAGACACTCATTATAAAGTCTGAATTTCTCCAGAATTGATCATGGTGATTGATCTGTGACTGATCAAAAAGTATACAACTTAGCAAAAAAGTTGAATGCCACATCCACACTAGGGATGTTAACCGATGACCGTTTGACCGGTGATTGACTGAATCAACGTTAACCGGTTAATTTTTTTTTGGTTGTCGGTGAAAAAAAAAAATCAATCGTTTTGAAGCTGCCGATTTTGGAGCGGAGAACCTGGAATTCTGTGTTTGTAAACGCTTGGGGCATGCCATGCGGCGTAAGGACAACAGCTGACAAATCAGAAACACCCATTCAGTCATGTCCCGCCCCAGTTAAAGACAGCTGACAAATCAGAAACACCCATTCAGTCATGTCCCGCCCCAGTTAAAGACAGCTGACAAATCAGAAACACCCATTCAGTCATGTCCCGCCCCAGTTAAAGACAGCTGACAAATCAGAAACACCCATTCAGTCATGTCCCGCCCCAGTTGAACACAGCTGCCACCAGTGTTACCAGATTGGGCGGTTTCAAGTAGATTTTGGCAGGTTTTGAATATATTTTGGGCTGGAAAACGTCAGCAATATCTGGCAACTTTGGCTGCCACTCGGCGAAAGAAAAGTGTAGACACAGGCTTTTTAGCTTACAAATTACTATTCTGTTTTTTTTTTTATTATTATTATTATTAGAAGGCGCATCGAGCTTAGTCCTGCCTTGGCCAGTGCATTCTGAAAGTATGTTTCGGTCTGTAGCCAACAATGCATGTTATTGCAGATCATATCTCTCCACATAAACTAAAGGCGCAGATGCCGACTTTTTCACGGCTTTTTCATGGACTGTAACGGCATTTGCTTATGTAGTAATTTTAATACAGAATCTACTCTGATGAAATTATTCAGACACTCCAACGCCCCCCCCAAAAAAACCGGATCTGCACGAGCCGTGAAAAAGGCGTGCCGTTTGCATCCCTGTTTAAACTCATAGGTTAACCGACTTTAACCGGCTAATGAGGCTCGGTGGTCGGTCAAGATTTTTTTTAGTTTTCGCCATCCCTAATCCACACAGGAGAATTTTGTCTCTGTTTTAAAGTTTGAATCATGTCTCTAGGTGAAAGCATGCCAGAGCAGTGGATGTTTGAAAAATGTTGAAAATGTGCGATTTTTTTTTCATTTATTCCCATTGAAATGAATGGGAAATTTTGCGTGATTTTTTTGTGACTACGTCGCAAAAAAATCGTAGAATGATGAACAAAGTAATAGAACGCCGAGTCCGATTGAGCCGCACGTTTTGATGCATTGTTTGTCTGTGTGCGATGTACGGTTATTGGGTTATTCGAAATCGAAATTTGTATGGAAGATGAATAAGTTTAAGAAGAAGAAACACGCAGAAGAAGAAGAGTTTGCAGTGCCTAATAAAGCCCTGTGTATAAAATCAGCCCTGAGTTAAAGTAAGAGGTTTCATTGCTGCCAGAGCTAATTGTTAGACACAGTTCTCTCTCTCCAGGGATCAGAGGCTTCGAGCTCAACACCATACGATTCTTCCAACAACAAGACCTCCCGGCAGGGCCGCTGACAGCTTTGGCTGGGCCCGGGACAAAATGCTCTGAATGGGCCCCCCCCGGGGCCAACCCACACACACCTCTCTTATCCCAGTCTCTACTCACTCCAACCCTTAAATGACAGGTATTCAAAAACTATTCAACCGGTCAACAACCATTTCATTTTAGCATTTCAACATTTTTACAGTTTTAACATTTTAACATTTCCTTAGTCTGGAACTATTCAGGTGCGAAATGCAATGCGCCGGACTTTTGTTGTGCGTGCTTACTGTCCAGTGTGAAAAGCAGAGAACAACACACCGCTCGAGAAACGGCGGGATATGATTGCGGGCTAATGTGAATAGCTTCAATCAGATATATGAAACACAATGTTATTAAGCCGTTGTGGTTATGAAATGATTCAATGCCCTGTGCGTTTGATATGGTGTTCAGTGTGACTTGCTCTCCCCTCGTTTGTAACACGAATTGCGTGCCGTGCATGCCTTGGTTGGGGTTACTTTACGGGGCTGGAAAAAGTTGGCTGTGTCTTACCCAGTGATGGGAATAACGGCGTTAGAAATAAACGGCATTACTAACGGCGTTACTTTTTTTAGTAACAAGTAATCTAACTAATTACTTTTTACATCGTTATAACGCCATTCCCATTACTTATAATATAATACTATGCGTTAATTTATTAAAGCTGTTCTCATCTGGTACGCTGCTCGTTCAGCCTTTCTTTACTCTGCTTTTGTGTGGGGCGGGGAGACACGAGACAACGGCACAGTAAGCCAATCAGAGTAGATTTGGACAACATACATAGGTAGGCCACGCCTACTGCACGCTCTTTCAATCGGAAGACACAGCGATGGCGAGCGGTCAGCCCAGCACTGCGCTTTCACATTGGAAATACAGCCATTACTTTTCATTACTTGAAATAAAAGGCAAGAGTGTTTACATGCAATGCACATTATGTCGAGGAACAAAGCGTTTGTCCTCGTCAGTGGCCAGTAATTAGTAACATAATTTTAATAACTACAAAAATATATTACATTTGATAGATGTCTTCTCATATTGTCCCACAAAAATATTAATATAGTGTAGATAATGTTACTAATTGGTTCTGTTAAGTGTCCATTTCAGTCATTAAACACATTTAACATTCACTTTTATGATGATTACACTAATTGAATTTTTTTTTTTTGAGGGGGAACAAAATGTAACGGAATAATTACTTTCCCTGGTAATTAGTTACTTTTATGACAAAGTAACTCCGTTACTAACTCAGTTACTTTTTGGGAAAAGTAACTAGTAACTATAACTAATTACTTTTTGAAGGTAACGTGCCCAACACTGGTCTTACCTGGCTCAGCTGCCCCACTGCCTTTGCTAGTACCTGCTGCATCATCCGAATCTTTTTTAAAATATTTATGCAGTGAGCCCCTGAGTCTCTTGGTTTCTTACTCTCTTTTTCTCTTTTCTTTTCTGTGCTCCTGACTTGTGCATGTTGGCAAATGGCACGCGCGCTGATTGTCGAAGCGCTATGATCGAACGATGTGGTTTTTTTCCCCTTAATCAAAGAGTCAGACCAAACCATTTTTGCATTAGGGGTGGTAGGGGGTTCTTGACACCTTTTTCAAAGACAATAAAGGCAAAAGATCTATAAATCATTTATTGAATGCAAATATAGTACATTTCTCCCCCAAATCAACACATTTTGAAATGAAATAAAATAATCGCAACTTCATGAGAGCCCATTCCTGCCCCCCACCCCCCATTCCTGGGCCCAGGACAACATACCCGTTTGTCCCCCCCTGTCGGCGGGCCTGCATGATGGTAAGGAGGTCACTAGATGAATATTGACCACTTTGCTGATATGAGAATTGCCTCTGCTCACCCTCCATTGGTGCCATTGTTGGCTGGCGACAAATTTGTTATAATGTTCCCATAGTATTGGTTTCTTGCTGTTGCTCATTTGGATTGTCCCACTCCTTTGAGGCAGCCTCAGACCACTGTTCCATTTCCTTTCTTTGCACATCTGGTAATTGTGGGTCATTAGATGGAAATGATCCCTTCATCGCACTGATTTGTTTTGTTGGCTTCCAAAATCACAGATTGTATTCCTTCACTATAGGATTTAAGACGTTGATGGATTGCCATTTCTGTTTTTCCCTTTTGAGATAGGAGTTCATGCCATCTGAGGGTGCTTGAGAAGAATTTTACAGATCTGAGGCCTGCAATACAGCCAGTTTAGCAGTTGATGCAGCCAGTTCAGTCTCATCTCAGCCCATGTTTACATTAGACCGTATCAGCGGATCATCAGATTAACGTTTTTAAAATGATTAGTGTGCACACAGCAACACCAATACACCATTTGCGTGCACATAGCAACGCCAATACACGGATACGCTCGGCTCCGCAGGCATCCTGCGCTCCAAATCACTCCGCCCTGAACAGCGAGTGCCCTCTGGAGGGTGCACACTCCGGCCCTGCGCAGCTCACACAGCGCGCGAGTGAAGTGCACAAGCCACGATTCGGGACTGAGCCGCTGTGTGTGTGATCCCAGCGCATATCACTTACTACTTGCAAGTGGAAGGATGGCAAGCCTAAAGACAATCATAACTACACAATGGGCAGTATTTGCATCAGTATTTGCAGTATTTTCATACTTTTATACTCTTTAATGAAAGGTGATACAAGGCGGAAGTCCGCGCCGTTTTTCAGCAGTCGCGTCACATGACCAACGCCAGCGAATCAGGAAGGTGGATGTCACAGTGATGTTGTCCAATGAGACGCCAGCTAGAGCTCAGCACAGCGTATCCGCGTATTCTGAATGTTTACACAGCACCGGAGCTGACACGATCTGGATTGAATACGTGGACGCTGGCAGATTCCCGTTTCCCGGCGTTTTAACGTAAACGGACAGTGCATCCGCGAAGAAAACGAGACAGATACGGTCTAATGTACACGTAGCCTCAGTTAATTCTATGATAAATTGGACATAAACATTATCCATCACAATAAAAGGAAATATTTAAAAAATATCAGCATTTGTCCAGAAGACTTTAAGTTTATCAGTCATTCATTTATTTACTTATTTATTAATTTGTTTGTTTATTTTACTGAGACATGGTCAAGTCCCAGGATGAGACAAAGAATGCAAAGGAAGCCAGTATTAAGTAGAAGGAACTTGGAATTTTGCATTCGTGATCTGCATCCAAGACCCTCCAATTTCCCTCTTCTGGTACATGGCTGAATAGGATTGCTCTTGGAAGGTGCATTTCCTGAAAGTCAAGTCAAGTTTATTTGTATAGCGCTTTTAACAATAAACATTGTCGCAAAGCAGCTTTACAGAATTTGAACGACTTAAAATATGAGCTAATTTTATCTCTAATCTATCCCCAACAAGCACACCTGTGGCGACAGTGGCAAGGAAAAACTCCCTCAGACAACATGAGGAAGAAACCTCGAGAGGAACCAGACTCAAAAGGGAACCCATCCCCATCCGGGCAACAACAGACAACATGACTATAACATTAACAGTCCGAACATAAAGTCAGCTTTGTTGATGCTATAAACCCCCCACCGATGGAGACCCGAGTGCAAAACCGTTCACAACAACCACAGTCCCAAAGTCAACAAGTCAACTGCAGTCCTAAAGTAAGCAAGTCAACTGCAGTCCCCAGCCACAAAAGCACCACTGCAAGAGTCCAGAGCGTCCTCCAGGTGTGACCCCCAACTGTCCACATGGGGCTGCCCTCCACAGGAGTAATGTGATGGTGATGTGGGCCCGGGACAACATACCCGTTTGTAATAACAGTTTGTCTCCCCCTGTTGGCGGGCCTGCCTCCCGGTTCGGGAAACCATGCCTAAAACAGTCCCCTATGATTTCATCCATTTTCATTTTCAGTGTGTAAAGCTTTCTGCTTAACCCTTAGATGCATGGACGACCAGACCTACACTCTTCCATGAGTGGGGTCAAAAATGACCCCAATTGGAATTAGGGCATTTTTGAGTGGAAACTGATTTTATGTTGTTCAGAGTTGATTATTAATGCCATATTTTGATATTTGACATGTTCATTCACCACTTTGTATGTTTGTGTTTGTCTTGTGTGAATTTGTTTGTTTATTTTTGTATGTCTGTACATGTACAGTTGAATTTGTGTGTGTGTGTGTGTGTGTGTGTGTGCTCATCCGTATAGCGGTATCTCAGAGGATAACATATTCTCCAGTGGAGAGAATGATGAGACAAACAGTAATGACACAATGACAACAGTATGATGTTGTATGATGTTCTCATGCACTTTATTTACATGTTTACTTATCCCCTTAACACCCAAATATAGAAAAAAAGTGTAAAAAAATTTCTTCAACCTAATATATGTTGTTCTAGGAAGGCTCTGATGCAAAAATTGTGTTTCTTTTTTAATTTTGACATTTTAGCAACTTTTGGGGGAAATGTAAAATTACAACGTTGGCTCTCAAGGGTAGGTAGCAGAATTTCACTGGCATCATTCACACACTGTAAATGAACTGGGTGTGTTTGTCTTCACTTTCCTGCTGATAAAGGGTCACAGAAGTGATTGTATCTTCACAACAAACAACAACAATAATAGTCAGACATGTTATATTGTTTTATGACAAGTAATTTATTAAAAAAAAATAATTTCCACTCTTTAACCCTCTGGAGTCTAAGTGCCCACCGGTGGGCAATTTGACACTTCTCCAAAAACACATCTGTAACCCTGTGAGATTTTGTCATTCAAACATATAAGTGACACCATTAAAAACCTTGAAACTTCTAGTTTTCAAATATATATAAAAATAAATAAATAAATAAATAAATATATATGAAATAAATTATATAGCTGGCCCTTTTTAAAGAGAGTGAAAAGAAATCTTTGGATTTTCTGTACTGTCTGACTGCAGCAGCCCCCGAGGCCACACCTATCGCTATTCACATGTAAAGTATCCGGTGCTTGAGTGGCTATTCAGAGGTGAGAGCACACCCATCTAATTAGTATTCGACACTGGCTTGACATAGAATTACTTTTTTACATTTTGTATGGAAACAACAAAACATTTCTAAATGCTCTTTTTACTTTTATGCAGCCAACACTTTTGTTTACAAGGTTCAAACTTCAAAAGTATTGGCTAGATATATTTATTGTGTGTTTTCTTGCACTCATTGGATTGACCAACACACAGTAAAATGTCAAAGTCCAAGGATGAATGCTGTATGTACAAATCTGAAAACAAACTTAAGATGCATTTTTACATCTCCCTTCTTTACCCATGGTAGTCCAAAAAGCAGTTTCTTTGTTCTGAAAAACAAAGGCGGACATCACACTTCATACAAACAGTGTTAGTGTAGCCTTTAGCACACTGTCTGCACCTTCCCCTGTCAGCTTTCTTTGCAGACATCACTTGGTGGGTGTGCATTTCTCCTCTTAGAGGGCTGTAGGTATCATGCCGCCATCTTGTGTCAGAACTACAATTCCCAGTCCACTTCCGTGTGACCTACGTCACGCGTGGGCGGGATCATCTACGTCATCATACAAGGAAACATAAAACAATGGGACAACGCTTCCATCTTGCTCTCTCACGTCTGGCTTCCGATGGATCTGGATGTATAAAGAGGCGCGCTCTCCACCCCAAAAAGACGTCTTCTTTCTTGCAAGTTCCATCACTCAGCGCGATTTTGCTTCTTACCCTTGGCAAAGGTAAACCCTAGAGTCACGCGATCTTTAAACTCAACCCGAGTTACAACCGGTTTACTTGCATTAGAAGTGACGTCATGACTGCAGCCCAGGCAGTCAAAAGTTAAGAAGCGATTGAATCCTTTTTAACTCAAAAGCGCTGTGCATCTTATTCTGATCAGAGACTTTTCCTCACGAACGCTGAGGTTCGGACCAAGAATCCTCTGCTTTCCACGGGAACCACCCAAGTGCTCCGCTGGACCCGAAAGTTTTCTCCGCCTCCATCACGAGCGGCTCACGTGCTCCCACGGCGAGGCCCGAGACTACACCGGCGAATAGGTCTTCATATCTTGCTAAAGGCAGGATTAAGTAAGATTTTGGCATTTGGGCATAATTAGGATAGTCTTAGGAATTTGCTTTTATTTGAAATAGTGTGAATTTAAACCCAGGTTTATCTGTTACACTGTTAGACACGCAGCGTGTTGATTTATTTTGGTTCTATGTTCTCTCAATTGTTTAATAGATAGGCTGCGCATGCTTCTCTCTTATTCTTACTAACATTATAATAATTTCATTATTATACATCTTGATCTCAAGATTTCAGTGGATTCAGTATGGTTATGAGCTAATGGGTTAGCTACAGCTTCCCTTTTGTCTGCTTAGCAACACAAAGCTAATCAAGGCCTACCATGTGCTCATCAGGCCTGATAAACCACACCTCAGCTAGAAATCCACAAGCTAGCTTTTAGTTAGCTACGGCTAATACCCTTGTCTTTAGCAACACGTGCTCAGTAGGCCTCACCAGGCCTAACAGACACACTTTAGCTAGGCCATAGGGCCTTTAGCAAACTCACACTAGCAACACAAGGCTAAACACAGAGCTAATCCTTTGTTCTGTTTAGATAACATTCTTTTGTTTAGCTACCAACTAGCTAGGCCTCCACCACGTGTAGTTAGCTACACGAGGCTAAACACATGGTCAAGTCCTTCACACACACACACACACACACACACCTCACTGCTTGTATATATTGATTTATTATTTTTATCTTTTTATCTTTGTATAATAAACTAATTTATTAAACAAACTGTGTTATTTGTGAACAACAATATCTGAAGTCCCCAATCTTCTCAAAGAATTCAAAAAAGGGTGCAAATGTTATATGGTAAGTGATCTTAATAATTTGGAAATGTACCATAATTTAGCTGTTTGGTAACTTATTATTAAGCACCAGGATTAATGGTATGATTCACTAAATGATTCACTAAACGATTCATTGAACGATTCACCAAATGATTCACTGAACGATTCACTAAATGATTCACTGAATGAGACTGATTCTATGGTATGATTCAATTCAAACGAGTCAAAGTAAATGATTCAATGGGATTGATTCATTTTAATTATTAACCTTCAAAATTTAATGAGACTGATTTAACGAGATTGATCACTTAATTTCAATAATTAACTGATTGCACCCACAGGGCCTAGCAGCTGCAGAACTCATAGGGCTTGAGGATGGCCGCCCTCGCTTTGGCACTGGGACAGATGTGCCAGTCAGGATAAGGGAGGATGCCAACTGGGCCTGAAACTGTCTCCTGATCAGGATCTCTTTCTTTGGAATAGCCCAGGCCTTGCAGTCCCATTTGTACAGGAGCCAAGCGTTGATCACAGCTAGAATAATTGTGTGCCAGAAGATGTAGATGTACCAATGATGGGACTTGAGAGGAAACTTGTACTTGGCCGCAAATGAGTCCAGCAAATCCACTCCCCCCATGTTTTTGTTGTAGGTCGCCACGATGTTAGGCCTCTGAACTTCCACAAATGTTTTGGCAGTTTTGTCCCAACGTTTAACCTTTTCCATTGGTTCTGGGCCAGTAAAGGATGACATAAGTGTCACCTGACGGGTGTCCCCGATAGCAGAGGGTCGTTGAAACGACGCAGAGTTTTGGTCAGAATGGTCGGTTTCCGTCGTACGTCAGAAAATCAATGTTGAAACGGCGCCGTGAAACGTCGATTTCTCCGCCGTCTGAGAGGGTCGATTTATCACCGTTGAATCAACGTGGGTAAAGGTTGATCTGTCGACCGTCAGAGAAGGTTGAATATACGACGTTGAACCATCGTCACTTTTCCCGGCCAGTTTTCAACATTGGTCGGATGATCTAATTCTGGCCCGTAGCCAGGGGGGATCGGAGGGTTCATTCGATCCCCCCCCCCCCCCCCCGCGACACCGCGCCCCGGACACACACGCCCCTCAAGATTACTCAAGATTTATTCATTTGTTCATGTCCGATGAATATACATTGATTCACATTTAAATTTACAATATCAAATCCAGACTAATCAAAAAAAGAAAAGTAGACTAAGTGAGGACGAGTTAGAAAAACGGGTTCATTTCTCCTATGTTTATGTTTACACGTTTTGTTCAGACTGCTTTACACCCCAATCCAGTGGGTGGCGGTAATGCCCCCATTAGACCCCTTTCACTGACGTCACCCGAAACCGGAAGTAAACAAACCCTGCGCCACATTGGAAGACCAACAAACTCGTGATTTGGGGGAAATAAAGGCAGCGCGCGGTATGTGAACCCACGAGGCACTTGGTTCATCAAAAACCTACAATGGTAAACTTTTGTGCTGTGTTAGGGTGTTCTAACAAAGCTGATGGGAAAGGTGAAAAGAAGTCTTTCTACAGAATACCAGCTGTGATTGAGACACAAGCAAACCAAGGAGCTTTCTGCCGGGAGACAGAGAGAGGATTTAGCTGCTTTATGCAGAGCGGATCTGAATACTTCAAGTCTATTTTGTTACTGGTAAGTCACTAGGCTAGAGTGTTGTAGAACATTTTTTTAAATGTTTACTGAATAAAAACATCCTTAATTTTATCAAATATTCTCTACTCTATATTTCATTTCTTTCTTTTGTTTTAATTTTCCTCCCTCCATCCCTCTTTGGATTTTAAATATAGTTTTTCCCCATGGCCAAATAATGAGGTAGGGTGGCATTTAGAAACCCATAGCCTACTGCTGACTTTCTTTATCAATTCTGCATCAAATTAATTTTGGTTATGTTTTTCTGTTTCCATGTACAGGTGTCTGCGCCGCAGGAGGAATAGGCCACAATTATAAATTATAAATAAATCATAAAATGTTTCTAAGAACTTGTTCAAGTGTGTTCTGTTCCTTATAAATGTTAAAAGTTATGCCTCATTAGATAGCTTGACAAACATTAGGAGAGGTGCATTGTTGCATGCATTTTTATATCCTGTTGTACATTAAACAGGACGTAGCCTACGCACATTGATATAAATTAAGTTTCACTTTCATGGTTGAAGTATGCATGTGTGTGTTCATCCTAGGCAAGAGCCCCGATGCTTTATTGTTAGCTAGTTTAATTTAGCCTGTTTTGCTTAATTTGTAGCCTTCCTGTTGTACATAAAACAGGAAGTAAAGTTGGATGAATCATCGCCGAAAATTCAACTATAAATCGACCGAAATACGTAGTTGAATAAAGGGTGAAAGGGGGTCTATTCTCTGTCGACCACCAGCCACTTTTCAACGTCGTTTCAACGGAAACTCGTATGAGCAAAGCGGTGTTGAATCAACGTCGGTGATCGACGGTGATTCGACGGCGTATAGGTCGAAGAACATGCCGATGATTCCACGTCGAATCAACGACCCTCTGCTATCTGGGGTTGTACCATGTCACAGCACAAATGTTCTCCTCCACTCTGACATCAAATGTCCCTCTTCCCAATTTCTTCAAGGTTTTCTCATCATTGAGGTTGCAGTTTGGAAGCTGTACTTTACTGTTAGCACAGTAAGCTAGTGTAATAAAAATAAGTATAGAACAACATAAGTATGCAGTAACAACACAATCACACAAGATTCATTGATGTTGAAAATAAGTTAACATTTTAGGACTATTGTATGGCGAATAAAACTGATGATAATACTTACACGTGTGTTGCTGAGTAAAAATGCTCTTCAGGGTGGTGAGAATGTAAGCAGTAGATGTGTTGATCGGCAACAAATGTATTCCTGACAACCAGAGGTGACAAAAATAAAAAGTTCCTAGGGATATCAACCGAAACTCCATATAAAATGCTTGGGGTACGTTTTGACCCCACTTATGGAAAAGTTGGGTATTGATACAAAATATAAAATAACTTAAAAGAAAAAAACTATACATACAAATCCAAATGAGACCATATCAAAAACACCCTGTTTGAGGAATACATGGAAGGTTAGACAATATAAATGTAAAATGACAAAGATTTTGCAACAAAACTACCACTGGGGTACGTTTGTACCCCACTTATGCATCTAAGGTTAACACACTACACAGGGGGTGATTCTGCCTGATTAGCTTAACAATAATAATAATAATAATAATAATAATAATAATTTTTAAAAAATAAATAAAAACCCCGAGGAAAAAAAAAGTCTGTGAGAAATCAAGTCGGAATTTTGAGAAATAAAAAGTTGGAATTGCGAGGAAGTTGCAATTTAGAAGAAAAAAGAAAGCGATGGAAATGAACTTGAAGTGAAGATTTAAATACTTTCAATATACAACTAAACAGGTTAGCCAAACTACAGATCTCTCCTGAGTGGATAAATAGTGCACTATCTAGGGTGCACACGGCATTATTTCATACTGAACGGAGTTCCTAAAACAGTAAAGTGGAGATATATTTGGGATTCGACCACACACCTTCAGTTTAACTTACCTCAGGGTTTTAAATCCTCAGAGCCAGACACAATAACGTGTTTTTATTTTTATAACTCGAGGGGCTAAAGGGTTTTAAATCCTCAAAGCCAGACACAATAACGTGCTTTTATTCTTATAACTCGAGGGGCTAAAGCGGCTCAGACGAGCAGCGGTTTTTTCTTCTCCAGTGTTTTCTGGCGGTTGGAGAAGCAGCTACTGGACGCGTTACCGCCACCACCTGGACTGGAGTGGAGTTTCAGGGTGGAGGACGCCTATCCCAGCCCAACCCAAAAGCCAGTATCTCACTGGGCTGCGACAAACTGCGAACGTCATGCGCGACGTAGTGTTGCCATCTGTCCTGGATTTTCATGGTCTGTCCCGGAAAAAAAAAAAAATCCGGGACACTGAATGTCCCGGTTTTTTGTACATAATGGGCAAAATGTGTATTTCAACTTGCGAGCCAGCTGAGAACCAGTTTGCTTTTCCGAGCTCGCCGTGCTAAGCGGAGCCACGTCATTACGTCGCTGTATACGTCACTTACGTCGCTGTATACGTCAGTTATGGCGCTACGTTTGCATAAACCTTGGCGCGAATATCAAAGCAAAAACAACACGGAAGAAGAAGCAGCAGCAACAACAATAATAATGATGATGATGGCTGACTTCGCGTTTGTACAGCTGCTGCTTCTCGTCGCTTAAAAATGGTGATCTTTCGCGGTCTTGTTATTGTTCTTAACAACTCCGCCCCCCGCTGACATAAGCGGTTCTTTCCTCTGGCCCAGCAGAGAGTTGGTGCGAGCCTGGAACCGGTTTTTCTGGCCCCAGAGCCAGTTCTTTGTCAGTGGAAACAGAAAACCCGGTTCCAAACTAAGCACTGGCCCCGAACCAGCCCTGGAACTGCTTTGGTGGAAAAGGGGCAATGGAGGATGCTTGGACTGATAAAAGAAACAGAGTCTCTGTTGCAATGGTGAAGGCTGAGCTTCAAGTCAGGCTAAACTTTCAGTTGTCCTGTACTGAGTTCAAGACATTCATTGAAAATCAGCCAGGACTCATAGCAGCAGCAAAGAAAAACACCAAATATAAATGGAAGATTAGGTAAGGTTTTGGTGAATTAAATGAAATAGTGTAGTGTAGTACATACTCCTGTATGTGCCCAGTTATATCAGTTACATGTCCTCCTATGTATTTGTTTAGCCAAGAGCAGCAAGCAGCAGAGGCACCGGCAAGCACAAGCAAAGCACACACCACACTCTAAGCAACCAGGTAAGCTGTTTGACACTACACCTTACATTGTTACATTCAGGTATTCTTAGATACAATGAAAAATTTTATTATTTTTATTCCACATAAGCAAACAAACAGAACTTAATTATGTATTCCCCTTACTTATTATTCCCTTATTATATAGTACTTATTATACTTATATTCCCTTATTATATAGTACTTATTATACTTACTTATTATTCCCCTTACAGAACTTAATTATGTATCACGTGATGCCCCGGTGTCCGCCATTTTGGACGGCAAGCTAGCTAATGTCAACAACAGTAGCTGGTATGTTACTGTAGCAATGTTTACGTTCAGTCATTTGGATGGCTGTTAAAACCTTTCAGTCTCAAGTTTTTCCTTTACTGGATTTACTAGTTTACTGAGTGTTTTACTGAGTTAGCGCACGCTTGCCAGCCAGGCTCCCGGCCGGCCGGCAAGCGCGCGCTAGCCAGGCTCCCGGCCGGTTGGCAAGCGCGCGCTAGCCAGGCTCCCGAGATCCAGAGATGGTAAGCAAACTGGTTTTTCAGCCCTTCTGAGAAGAGTTAGGATACCAGAGGGAATGGCATCCATTACAATGGGAAAATCTTTTGGGGTAACAGGAATACCAAATGTTTGGAGGAACTCAGTAATTTAGCAGATTTCTATTATCATTGAGTAGTTGGGTTACTAGTTATGTTGTTGAACCAGGATTGAAAAAAATAAGGATTTATTTTTATATTTAATGTGCTGATTATTCCAGATAAAGCATCTATGTGGGGAGAAGTTGTATTTATAAGTTAGTGACCATACCAAGAGCATTTGTTGATGGAAATTGGACAGGATTAGGGGAAGTTTCTCTATTTTATAATCACACAAGAGTACGTATTCAAGGCCTCCAATCAGAGAGAAAATGTACAAGCACTCAGGATTGTATGGGAGAGCAAAATATGCACACAGCTGTGTGCATCGCCAGTGGAAGCACTCTGTGGCCCTTTCCAAAATTAGCTACTTTGCCCTCCCCCTACTCACTTCCACTTGACTGATGCATTATAGTACAGTAAACTTTATTATCTCTGGGAGGGGCAATTTGTTGTACAGCCAGCAGAGAATAAAACTGTTAAGGGTAGCAAGATGTGGTGAGTTAGGATCCAATAGTAGAACACAAACCAGAAAATCCAATGAATAAAAAATGATTTAATTAAAGTCCAAAAAAAGTCAATGAACAAAAATAGCAAAATAATCCAGACAACAATGAGGTAGACAAAGAGCTAATATGAAAAATAGTTCTGACAAAAACTGGAGACAAAAAACATAGTGCAAAAAACTGTGACAAGACTAGGCAAAACAGAGAGCAGAAATCTCATCTCATTATCTGTAGCCGCTTTATCCTTCTACAGGGTTGCAGGCAAGCTGGATCCTATCCCAGCTGACTACAGGCAAAAGGCAGGGTACACCCTGGACAAGTCACCAGGTCATCACAGGGCTGACACATAGACACAGACAACCATTCACACCTACGGTCAATTTAGAGTCACCAGTTATCCTAACCTGCATGTCTTTGGACTGTGGGGGAAACCAAAGCACCCAGAGGAAACCCACGGGGACAAAATGCAAACTCTGTACAGAAAGGCCCTCGCCAGCCATGGGGCTCAAACCTGGACCTTCTTGCTGTGAGACGACAGCGCTAACCACTACACCACCATGCCACCAAGAGCAGAAATCCAGGAAGCACAAAAATGGCACAAGAAACAAACAAGATGTTCTGGCACAGTCCCCTTCTACACAGCAGAGCAGATCAGGAACTGAATGCCAGCAAGATGGAAGTCCCATCCCAGATCCGGATTGTGCTCACCAACTTCTACCAGTGCACCATACAAAGTGTTCTGAGCTATGGATGCATACTGTGGTTCTCCAGCTGCACCTCAGAGGAGAGGAAAGATCTGCAGTGGATCATCAGGACTGCATCTAAAATCATTGGTACCCCTCTCCAATCCCTGGAACAGATCTACTCTGCCAGGCTGAGAAACAGAGCCACAAAGATTAGGACTGACTGCATTCACCCCGGACAATGTCTTTTTGACACCCTTCCCGGAAGGCTTAAGGCCAATTTATGCTGACAACGCAGTCCTCACAGATAGCGTCGCAGATGGCGTCTGTGTAGCCCCCCCACCTTCGCAGACGCTCTGCGCGCACCTCCCAAAAATTGTTACCACCGCAGAAGCCTCGCAGACAGTGTCGCAGACAAGAGGGCTCTGATTGGTCCACTCCAGGTCCACTCTACATCCGCTGTACACGCACTTCCACTTCCCTACTTTCCCGGTTTGGTTTGTTTTCACTACCACCATTTTTAAAAACACAAGCAAAGATGGAACAGCACGAAGAGCGGTTGATCGAGGAAGTGAGGAAGTACGTACATCTATACGACTCCAGTTCTAGTCATTATAAGTAACCGGAGGATAAACACTCCACTAACCACACCCACCAACTACTCCTAGCAATTTCGCAACTTTGCGCCCCCTTGCATTGTGGCGGTGAATAACATCGCACACGCCTATTACTCCCCGCTCAGCAATAAATTACAACTGTCTGCGAAAAGCTATCTGTGAAAGCCTTGTCGCAAGAGCATGCAGAGGCCCTTAGGGTTAGAAAGTCACAAACAGCAAGACACCAAAATAGCTTCTTCCCCAGGGCTGTAAAAGCTCTGCTGGAGGCTTGATCTGGACTTGGACTCGCACTCTGCACCTTACTGTGTTTGGCTACATTAAATAATTACATACTACAATTTATACCGGCTAGTGGTAGTGTGTCCACCTCTCGATCGTGAGTTCTATTCACGGTCGGGTCATACCAAAGACCATCATAAAAATGGTACCTACTACCATCTGGCAAGGCACACTGCAATACAGATGCAAGTGGGGAATTAAACTCTCGTGGTTACCAGAGGACTAGCCCCCCACTGCAACCCTAGCTATGTAATAGGCGAGAGGCTGAGGGCTGCGGAAACAGAGATCGGCGCCACACGGCGCGGGAAGGACTTTAACTTTTAAGAATTTATACTACTGCTTATATGCCATTTTACTGCTTTTAAAAGTGTGTGTGTGTGTATATATATATATATATATATATATATATATATATATATATATATATATATAAATAAAATTTATTGATATGCTGCTGTGATCTGAGCCCTCAAACAGTGTTTTGTTGTATAGTAATGTGCAATGACAATAATCAATCAATCAATGTACCCCATTTGTTATAGAAATTGCATCTTACAAATTTACTCAAAAATAACTTCATATTTTACAAAGAAATTATGTACAATTTCTGATAAATCCCAAAGCCAGAGAAATATATTTTCAAACTCTAAATGGGGTGTACCATCCAGTGATCTGTTGTGACAGTGGTTAATTATTGAAACCAGGAATTGTGTGTTTTGTGAAAATAATGAAACCTCTGATCATTTATTTTTCCAGTGTATGTCTGCAGAAGCCTAGTGACTGGATGGACATGACTGGCTTGACCTGAAGGTTTTTCAGTTGGAAAACTTTACTCAAAAGGACATTGTTTATGGACAACAGGAAAAATGACTTTTTGGTGAATGTCATTATTATCCTTTGTAAATTCTATATCCACAGATGGAAGTACATGAAGGTGAAACCCAGGTGTTGTGGATTTCATAATGAGTTTCTTTCTTACACTAAAGCCATTCAGGTCATGAAAACAAAAGATGCAATTAAACTTTTAAACATAATTGAAGAGCATGATTTACAAGAAAAGCCTGAGCCTCATAAATGTATTTTACTTTAGTTTGTTTGTTTGTTTGTTTTGTTGTAATTTATATGCACTTGTTCCTTATGAGCTGAAGGAAACATTACTGCCAAGTAGTTTGTATATGGGTCCGTCTCAGAAACTGGTCTCTCATTTGGGACATTATGGTCAAAAAATACATTTTCTAATTTTACAATTTTTTTTTTTTTGCATTTACTTAACACTCAATGTTTCTTTTGTCATGTTTAATAAGAATAAAGATAGCATATTGCTTTATCTGGCCTCCACTGTGGAAAATTTTAACGATGTTCTGAAGTTCACTCGCATAACATGGAAACATGTATGCATTTAAAAACCCTCTTTTATAACCAAGGAATATATTTTTCTGTGCATATATTTGTTTCTTTAAATGCAATTATTGGACAGAAAAACAAAAACATATTTGTTATTATTTTTAAATTTTACTCCTTAGTTTCGAATGTTCATCAGTTATCATACATTTTATTAAACTTTACTTTGTTGTGCCTGCAGGATATCATGTAGATACAGCCTGGGTACGATTTGCTGGGGGGGATGGTGGGGATCATCCCCCCCTCTGGTTTTTATCTCTGCTGAAAAAAAATCCTCAGGGACAACCCCGTCAATAAAACAAACAAACCAAAAAAAAAGTTGACATGACAGGCATGTTGTGACA
This sequence comes from Neoarius graeffei, assembly GCF_027579695.1. Lineage (NCBI taxonomy): Eukaryota > Metazoa > Chordata > Actinopteri > Siluriformes > Ariidae > Neoarius > Neoarius graeffei. Next base: position 8,847,428 of record NC_083587.1, read on the forward strand.
CAGTTTTCTATGGTCTACATTGCACTCACTTTCAAAATGACCCGAAGTGGCAGCTTTGATGTTCACGAACGTCCCCAGCAAATAGATACGTTGTAGATAATAACCAGAGTGTGAACGTGGATTTAGCGCCATGAATCACATCCTTACTGATGAGTGCAACAGAATGAATGTATCCACACTGAACAGCCTTCTTTTCCTCTCTGTCAATGGGCCAGACGTTCCTTCCCTGCTGAGAAGTTCGCAGAAATGTGGATTAAAGAAGGGCGAAACACGGCAGATAGCGCACCGACGGGAAAGCAGAAAAGGCCACATGAACTGCACCATCAGAGCAAACTGTTCATTTAGTATTCATGTATTTTAGTGATTTTCGAGTCACTGTCCATTTAATCCGGAGGGAGAGAAACATCACAGCAATGCGACAAGCCATGCGAACTTTGTTGTGTGTTAGTGTTTGTGTATTTAGTCAGAGAGATAGGAAGATGAATTTACTATCTCTGGTTTAGTGTTCGTTTTCATTTAGTGTTATTCATTTGATATCATCGGATGTTATTGAGCTGTTAGCCTATTGTTACCTTAATTTTGTGACGTTTCATGATTAAAAAAAACCATCCCCCCTTCTGGTTTTTTGACAAATCGCACCCTGGATACAGCCCTTATTTTGTACTAAGTTATCAATTAGCACAATAGTAATACACAGACAAAAGTTTGAAACTGTCGCACAATATCCCATTGATTTATTCAATTATTTGCTTTTTCATCACTCACATAACATGGAAATACGTTTTTTTTCTTTACTAGTTTCTTTTTACAGTGAAGATATCATTACTTGTATCACATCTGAACAAGTTGCAGATTTACACTCTGCATTAAAATGTAAACATTCTCACAACTTAAAGTTAAATTATATTTTGATTACAACCAGGTCAGGGGGCGCTGGTGTTGTAGGAGCCGCACTGTGTGCTGCTTCAGTGTCTGGTCTTGGCACTCTACACACTCCCTGTATGCACACTTCTTTTGCCATATTCTGTCATCCCGACCACAGGTCAGGAGATCGATGGCATGGTAGCCTTGCCTGATGCGAGCAGCATTGTCTGTCCTTCCAGTGATGGCATTTAGGGTACGAAGCTTCAGGTCAATGTTTGTGCAATACTCACACAGACACATTCTCAGCCGCCAGTCTTGCCGTGGATAAATGTACCTGGGTTTGCACTTGGCAAAGTGAGAGAAGCTGACCTTCGTTGACGCTGCTGGTTGTGTGGCAACAAAGTCATCGTAGACTTCTCTCAAGGGCTTCGTCAACAGTGATGCAGCCTGGCCGGTTTTTGATGAGACAAGCTTTTTGTCAGGGATGGGGCAGGAAACACTTTTGTAATATTCCTCATTCTCTTTCTTCATCTTCTCTCATTTCATGTGCTTTGATGCAGCCAGTGACAAAACGCTCCCCTTGCTGACTGCTCGGATGCTGCTGGATCCTCGAAGATTCAGGTATTTTTGACAGGTATTGAGGAGAACATGACGAGTGTGAAGCAGATCTTTATTTCGCCTGGTGTTGTTCTTTTTCAGCTCAACTATCACAGATTTCCTGATCCTGTGTTCTAATGACTCTGGCTGGAGCATTTTGAATAGCTGCTTCTTACGAGGTGCAAGGGAATGTACAATATCATTCAGAGTCTCTACGAGTCTGCAAGGACTGTGTGGAAAAGTTGCATAGGCCTGAGCTTTTGCCTTTCTTCTGGCTCCTTGACTCCATGATGACAATGGGGTGCAAGTGGAAACCTGTGGTATGCTGCTGGATGGCTGGGAAGCAGCAGCTGCAGATACTGAAACAGTAAAATGATTAAATAAACTTGTAACAATTTTTGAAACACAAGTGTGTAACTTGTAAAAAATATATTTTCAATAATACTATTTAAATATAATGATCATCAATATATTTCTATTGTAATGTTTAATTTGCAGTGTACATGCAGGATTTCATAGCTATGATTAATTTCATAACCAGGATATAACACAAAGTGACGATTCTAAAACATCTACAGTGTATAAAAAAATTATGATAATCATTCACATCAACATCTTTAAAAATCTTTTTTTGACTGCATGCACTAGTCAAGTCTAGTCAAGTTTATTTATATAGCGCTTTTAACAATAAACATTGTCGCAAAGCAGCTTTACAGAATTTGAATGACTTAAAACATGAGCTAATTTTGTCCCTAATCTATCCCCAATGAGCAAGCCTGTGGCGACGGTGGCAAGGAAAAACTCCCTCAGACGACAAGAGGAAGAAACCTCGAGAGGAACCAGACTCAAAAGGGAACCCATCCTCATTTGGGCAACAACAGACAGCATGACTATAACATTAACAGTTTAACATGAAGACAGTTTCGTTGATGTTATAACTCTTCATTGATGGAAACTTGAGTGTAAAACTGTTCATGACAACTGCAGTCCTAAAGTTAGCAAGTCAAATGTAGTCCTCAGGCATAAAAGCATTACTGTAAGAGTCCAGAGCATCCTCCAGGTATAACCCTCAACTGTCCTCATGGGGCCGTCCTTCACAGGAGCGATGCGAAAAAACTCCGACCAGACACAGGGCACCAGGATGGATCAAGCAGGTCCGAGGGGCAGAAGAGGCCAGCATCTCAATCCCAGGACCAACATGTAACTCAGAGGGACAGATTTGGGGGGGGAGAAAACACAGGTTGTTAGGTATGCCCTAAAAATGACACAAGTATTAAATCTGTGTGGTAGGCTCGCAGAGATGAGAGTCTTGACATCAGGCATAATACACAACAATGGCATGTTAATATGGTTAAAAAATATCATGACCTGCTCTGGCTAGATGCTTGATTGGGTGATGGGAGCACACGCCTCAGCAATGATGAGATGCAGATGGGACCCTTAGGGCTGGCCAAGACAATTCAGTTACATTTCACCGGGTCTGGGACATGCGACAGAATGTCTGACGGCCGATTCCCTGGAGGCTACGATAGCCTATCAAGGTCTCCACCCTCTCCACCAAAAGATTTCCTAGAACATTCAAAGAAAAATCATTCAATCAATATTTTAAATAGAAAAGTTTATTATGTTAATATTATTATCTTTCTTTTCACTACCGGTAAACACAAATAGATGGGAGATATTTCCAGAAAGCAGCTGAACAATGTCAGTAGTGGCCATGACATTCAGAGTAAATGGCTTTCACAGCTTTATATTTTAAGTGTCACTTAAAATAGAGAGCTCTGAGAAATTACAACTTAGACCAAACATTATAACTAAGTGGAATTTACTTCCCACTTTCCTAACTAGATTTAAGTTTATTATTACTAGACAATACATGGTACCTCTTTTGTTCGCTCGCTTTTCTCTTTCCGGCAGGGCTCTCATCTCCCTCTGACGGCGTTGTTTCTGGGGGTGTAAGCTCACCCCCCACTTTGCCTTCGCCTGCCTCCACTTCTCTCTCTGCTCCTCTTTAGCAGCTCGAGTCAATCTAGGTTGCTCTGACTGCTCTGCTTTTTTTCGGGCTCTCATCGCCTGCATCTGAAGCCTGCTTTGCTCTCTCTGAATGGCTTGCACACACGCACACACACGCACAAAAGTTAGCTTTGTATTTGGCAACTTTTCAACACGTTATGATGAATAACCCTGTTACATAAAAATGAAACTTGCACTAATTGCAATATTCAGGTATGCTTCGCTTCATTCATTTATACTGCCATACACATATTCTTATTGACAAATATATCAACAATAGATGCATTTGCAAAATGTATGTCTAATGCACACTTTGATTTAGGTTTTTGGAAAAATGTACCTTCTTTTCTTCAGAACAATTTTTTCTGTAGGCTTTTGTTGCCTCTCTGCCTCTTTGGATGTATTCAGCCCATCTCTCAGGTTCATTTTGTTGCAGTCGGTCTTTCCAAACACGTGTTGCCTCAGCAGCAGTTTTCCTTTTTTTGAGTGGTGGGGATGGAGTAAGACGGAGTGTGTGTCTCTAAAAGACGGATCCTTAGCCTTGAACTATGGCATGAAGCCATTGACCTGATTAAAAGTAAAACAGCTTAATGATTTTTATTAGTAAATTTTGAATAAATTTAGAATCAATCCACAGATATTGAAGGTTGTTTTAAAAAAAGTATCAAGATAGTTAATTAAAACAAGAAATGGTAGCAATGCGTATACCAAAGCTCATCTGAAAGATTTAGTACACTCACAAAGCATTCTCAATCTTCACAGAAAAATAGTAATTACAGCAAATTATTCCTGTAACATTCTTGTGCATGCTAAAATACAACCCCGATTCCAAAAAAGTTGGGACAAAGTACAAATTGTAAATAAAAACAGAATGCAATGATGTGGAAGTTTCAAAATTCCATATTTTGTTCAGAATAGAACATAGATGACATATCAAATGTTTAAACTGAGAAAATGTATCATTTAAAGAGAAAATTAGGTGATTTTAAATTTCATCACAACAACACATCTCAAAAAAGTTGGGACAAGGCCATGTTTACCACTGACTACGTTTACATGCACATCCAAATCGAGCTGCTGTCAGTAATTGAGCTGAAGGTCCCAGCAGGGTGCCAGAGAAATCCAATCCTACATGCACACAATGAAATCGGGCTATTGTGTGAGGTGCATTGTGCACACGAGCCACAGGTGGCGTAACACGCCCCATCGTGTTGGTACACTTCCGGTTGTCGTCATGAAGAAGAGCTATTCAAGAGTGTAAACAAAGTTATCAGTTCCGTGTTCTCCATTGCGCGTTTTTCTCCCGTCCATGAATTTTAATATATTCAACTCCTTAAGCTGAATGAGCATGAACTCTGTCTCCTCATTGCTCCAGAAGTGCACGTTTCTGCTTGCCTGTGGCAGTGGGGGCGTGGTCAAGCGCCGGTCTGTGACAGGAGGGCGGAGCCAGGGAAGGTGAGTGGCAGAATCACTTCACCTGACGGTAATTAACCTGTGTTTGTGTGTCTTCCCAGTAACCGCGCCCTATTTAAGGAGGCAGAGGGAGAGCAGAGGGGACAGCTCATCCCGGGACTAGAACACTGCGCGCGTGTGTGTGTGTGTGTGTGTGTGTGTGTGTGTGTGTGTGTGTGTGTGTGTGTGTTTTTCTCTCAAGAATAAAAGTAGGCTGTTAAACTGAAAAGTCTGACAATAAAAAGCCTATTAGTACCAGAAGCTTTGTCCTGCCATCCTCTGTGCTCCACCCACACTTCAGAGAGCTCTACATCGCCATTTTCTCTTCTTCGTTTGTTCCTCCTGACCTCTTCTGCTGCTTGCTACTACTGTTGTCATGCCGACCGAGGCTGTTGTGTTTCCCGCTTGTGGTATCGTCACTCGTCACTTCCGGAAGTAGCTCGACAACTAGCTCGATAGGGTATACATGTACAAAGTAGCTCGGCAGAAATTGCATAAACTAGGTCGTGTAGCTCGATTCCGAGAAATCAAGTTCGGTTCAATTTCAGCCGAATTAAGGTGTATACATGGCATTTTGAACTTTGATTTCAGTCGAGCAACGGCAGAAATTCCATTCTCTCTATGTGCATGTAAACGTAGTGACTGTGAGACAGCCCGTTTTCTCTTTACAACAGTCTGTAAACGTCTGGGGACTGAGGAGACAAGTTGCTCAAGTTTAAGGATAGGAATGTTAACCCATTCATGTCTAATGTAGGATTCTAGTTGCTCAACTGTCTTAGGTCTTTTTTGTCGTATCTTCCATTTTATGATGCGCCAAATGTTTTCTATGAAGCAGCTTTTAGCTACTATGCAGTACAGCTATGGAACCAACTGCCAGAGGACATTAAAAATGCTCCTGCTGTTGGCAGCTTCAAATCTAGGTTAAAGACCAAGCTGTTTTCAGATGCTTTCTGTTAAATAATTAATATTGTCTTCTTTACATTTTTTATAATCTTTACTTTCTCTGCATGTTTTAAATTTGCTTTAACTTTAACTTGAATTTTTATTTTATTCTGCTGGTTTCTTTTTTTTCTCCTCCTATTTGAACTACTACTTCATTTTATTATTTTATTTCTACTTTTGTTTAATTCTTATTATTTTCTTTTAATTCTTTTAATTCTTTTAATTAATTGTTTTAGAATAAAAATAAAATTATTTTATGTAATTTTATTTCTCTATTGTTTACTGTTTTTGTTTTTACTTCTGTAAAGCACATTGAACTGCCATTGTGTATGAAATGTGCTATATAAATAAACTTGCCTTGCCTTGCCTTCTATGGGTGAAAGATCTGGACTGCAGGCTGGCCAGTTCAGTACCCAGACCGTTCTTCTATGCAGCCATGATGCTGTAATTGATGCAGTATGTGGTTTGGCATTGTCATGTTGGAAAATGAAAGGTCTTCCCTGAAAGAGACATTGTCTGGATGGGAGCATATGTTGCTCTAGAACCTGGATATACCTTTCAGCATTGATGGTGTCTTTCCAGATGTGTAAGCTGCCCATGCCACAAGCACTAATGCAACCCTATACCATCAGAGATGCAGGCTTCTGAACTGAGCACCGATAACAACTTGGGTTGTCCTTCTCCTCTTTAGTCCGAATGACACGCCGTCCCTGATTTCCATAAAGAACTTCAAATTTTGATTGGTCTGACCACAGAACAGTTTTCCACTTTGCCACAGTCCATTTTAAATGAGCCTTGGCCCAGAGAAGACGTCTGCGCTTCTGGATCATGTTTAGATATGGCTTCTTCTTTGAACTATAGAGTTTTAGCTGGCAACGGCGGATGGCACGGTGAATTGTGTTCACGGATAATGTTCTCTGGAAATATTCCTGAGCCCATTTTGTGATTTCCAATCCAGAAGCATGCCTGTATGTGATGCAGTGCCGTCTAAGGGCCCAAAGACCATGGCCACCCAGTATGTTTTTCCGGCCTTGACCCTTATGCACAGAGATTCTTCCAGATTCTCTGAATCTTTTGATGATATTATGCACTGTAGATGATGATATGTTCAAACTCTTTGCAATTTTACACTGTCGAACTCCTTTCTGATATTGCGCCACTATTTGTTGGCGCAGAATTAGGAGGACTGGTGATCCTCTTCTCATCTTTACTTCTGAGAGCCGCTGCCTCTCCAAGATGCTCTTTTTATACCCAGTCATGTTAATGACCTATTGCCAGTTGACCTAATGAGTTGCAATTTGATCCTCCAGTTGTTCCTTTTTTGTACCTTTAACTTTTCCAGCCTCTTATTGCCTCTGTCCCAAGTTTTTTGAGATGTGTTGCTGTCATGAAATTTCAAATGAACCAATATTTGGCATGAAATTTCAAAATGTCTCACTTTCGACATTTGATATGTTGTCTAGGTTCTATTGTGAATACAATATCAGTTTTTGAGATTTGTACATTATTGCATTCCATTTTTATTTACAATTTGTACTTTGTCCCAACTTTTTTGGAATTGGGGTTGTATATCGGCATTAAAAATTTGATGTGATTACAATAAGAATTGATATTAAACTGGACATGAACAAAAAAAACTTAATTACTTTCAAATGAGCAAAAAAAAAAATTTCAGCAGCACTCCCCCTAGATTATTAATTTCATAAACCCCCTTTCCCCCTATCCTCAGTTTGCCAACTGGCAATACTGCCCCCACACTAAACTAATCTTAAATAGTTTTCGAACTATTGCCTTTTTAATTTTATTAGGTTTGCAAGCCAAAGAAGAAGAAGGCTTTATTTGTCACATGTACACTCAAGCACAATGAAATTCCTCCTCTGCATTTAACCCATCTAAAGCAGTGAATACACACATGCATATACAAGTGAGCAATGAGCGCGCGCGCGCACACACACACACACACACACACACACACACACACACAGAGAGAGAGTAGTGGGCAGCTATAAACCTCTTGCACTGATGTCACATTTACGTTAGCAACTGTCGCTGCCCTAGTCCTGGGGGACAAGTGAACTTTGTTTACATACAGTTCACATACTGAAGCCAAGCAAAGATGTCCAACATCTGTTGCTGTTGTCCTAAGAAAACTACAGCTAAAAAGCTTTACTATCAGATTACTTGGATAATCTAAGTCAGAAAGAAGTGACGGATAAATATATGCAGAAATTAGAGTTTATTAGCGGTTAAGATCCATACAAAATTCCTCCCAGTCAAATTCCATATTGTTTATAAAATACTACTATTGACCTTTAAATCACTGAATGGTCTCACACCACAGTACCTGAGCTAAATTCTGGTCCTTTATGACCCGCCATGCCTACTTAGTTCAAAAGGTGCAGGCTACCTCAAGGGGCAGAGCCTTTTCTTACAAAGCCCCACAGTTATGGAACAGCCTTCCAAATAGAGTTCGGGCATCAGATGCAGTCTCAGCACTTACATCTTGGCTGAAAACATACAGTGGTGCTTGAAAGTTTGTGAACCCTTTAGAATTTTCTATATTTCTGCATAAATATGACCTAAAACATCATCAGATTTTCACCCAAGTCCTAAAAGTAGATAAAGAGAACTCAGTTAAACAAATGAGACAAAAATATTATACTTAGTCATTTATTTATTGAGGAAAATGATCCAATATTACATATCTTTGAGTGGCAAAAGTATGTGAACCTTTTCTTTCAGTATCAGGTATGACCCCCTTGTGCAGCAATAACTGCAACTAAATGTTTCCGGTAACTGTTGATCAGTCATGCACATTGGCTTGGAGGAATTTTAGCCCATTCCTCCATACAGAACAGCTTCAACTCTGGGATGTTGGTGGGTTTCCTCACATGAACTGCTCGCTTCAGGTCCTTCCACAACATTTTGATTGGATTGTCAGGACTTTGACTTGGCCATTCCAAAACATTAACTTTATTCCTCTTTAACCATTCTTTGGTAGAACGACTTGTGTGCTAAGGGTCCATGTCTTGCTGCATGAACCACCTTCTCTTGAGATTCAGTTCATGGACAGATGTCCTGACATTTTCCTTTAGAATTCACTGGTATAATTCAGAATTCATTGTTCCATCAATGATGGCAAGCCATCCTGGCACAGATGCAGCAAAAGAGACCCAAACCATGATACTACCACCACCATGTTTCACAGATGGGATAAGGGTCTTATGCTGGAATGCAGTGTTTTCCTTTCTCCAAATGTAACGCTTCCCATTTAAATCAAAAAGTTCTATTCCGGTCTCATCCATCCACAAAACATTTTTCCAATAGCCTTCTGGCTTGTCCACGTGATCTTTAGCAAACTGCAGATGAGCAGCAATGTTCTTTTTGGAGAGCAGTGGCTTTCTCCTTGCAACCCTGCCATGCACACCATTGTTGTTCAGTGTTCTCCTGATGGTGGACTCATGAACATTAACATTAGCCAATGCGAGAGAGGCCTTCAGTTGCTTAGAAGTTACCCTGGGGTCCTTTGTGACCTCGGTGACTATTACACATCTTGCTCTTGGAGTGATCTTTGTTGGTCGACTACCCCTGGGGAGGGTAACAATGGTCTTGAATTTCCTCCCATTTGTACACAATCTGTCTGACTGTGGATTGGTGGAGTCTGAACTCTTTTGAGATGGTTTTGTAACCTTTTCCAGCCTGATAAGCATCAACAATGCTTTTTCTGAGGTCTTCAGAAATCTCCTTTGTTCGTGCCATGATACACTTCCACAAACATGTGTTGTGAAGATCAGACTTTGATAGATCCCTGTTCTTTAAATAAAACAGGGTGCCCACTCACACCTGATTGTCATCCCATTTATTGAAAACACCTGACTCTAATTTCACCTTCAAATTAACTGCTAATCCTAGAGGTTCACATACTTTTGCCACTCACATTTGTAACATTGGATCATTTTCCTCAATAAATAAATGACCAAGTATAATATTTTTGTCTCATTTGTTTAACTGGGTTCTCTTTATCTACTTTTAGGACTTGTGTGAAAATCTGATGATGTTTTAGGTCATATTTATGCAGAAATATAGAAAATTCTAAGGGGTTCACAAACTTTCAAGCACCACTGTATCACTCACATGCTGTATATTCACAACTTGTCACTACTTCAAGTATATTTGTAGTTGATACAAGTATTTTAAATGTATTTTATATAAAGCACATCATAATTTCTGTCAGTTTAACCAAGGTAGTTTACAATTCTGTATTGTATACTTTTAAATGATGACCGTGCAGAATTATAAATTATAAAACACAGGTTTGATTCTTCATGATATACATATCCCAGTTATGTCCTTTACAAACATATGAAGGAACTTACAGCTGCTGTTACACTACTGCAATATTTAAATACTCATATGTGTATTTTAGTGTCGTTTTCAAGTATCTATATTTCTTTTCAATTATTTTTCTATTGATTTTACTCACTACATTTCAAAATTCTATGATATACATATTTTTTCATAACTCTAGCTCATTTTTTCTCTTCTGATAGCTTCTATCAATTTTTTAGCTGCTGTGAAATAATAAATAAAAGGGGGAACTATTGATATGCACATTTTACATGTGTAAGCAGAGTGTTTACACTAAATAGCAATATTTTTCTCTCCAAAAAAATGCAGCATTATTATAAATATATGTTGTGAGCTGTGTTTTGTATTTGTATCAGGAAATTTGTATTATAACTGCTTATTACTAGCATGTAAGCGAGGCTGTATTGTCAGAATTATTACCAGGCTCGCTAACATTTGAGAGATTGCACATATAGCTTCAGTTTGTTAGTTACTGTTACCCAAAATCTTGGGTAACAAGATTTCTTTATTCTTGTTTCCTTTATTCTTGTACTTCAAGGTAATTTCAGCAATTTTTTTTTTATTCTTTAACTGAAGGATTTTTTATTTATTTTTTTAACACAAGACTTAACACTTTTACTTGGGTATAAAACTGGTTTGCTTCTACCACTTCTGGTCACATGCCTGCCACAGAATGAGAATAAATCAGTTGTGCTATAATAATGAATAATACATGCATGCTTACCTTTGGCCCAGGCTCACCGGGGGTCCTTGTTCACCTTTGTCACCCTGACGTCGCTTTTGACAATATGTTGAATGATTTATCAGTGAATTGTTTCAATACGTTTGAAGATTCTGGGGTTGTTTTTTTTGCTATTATTATTATTATTAGTAGTAGTAGTATTATTAATTAATTAATTTATTTATTTATTTATTGGGCGGCACGGTGGTGTAGTGGTTAGTGCTGTCACAGCAAGAAGGTCCGGGTTCAAGCCCCATGGCCGGCGAGGGCCTTTCTGTGTGGAGTTTGCATGTTCTCCCCGTGTCCACGTGGGTTTCCTCCGGGTGCACCGGTTTCCCCCATAGTCCAAAGACATGCAGGTTAGGTTAACTAACTGGTGACTCTAAATTGAGCGTAGGTGTGAATGTGAGTGTGAATGGTTGTCTGTGTCTATGTGTCAGCCCTGTGATGACCTGGCGACTTGTCCAGGGTGTACCCCGCCTTTCGCCCGTAGTCAGCTGGGATGTAGAACAGGATAAAGCGGCTAGAGATAATGAGATGAGATTTTTTTTTTTTTTGGGGGGGGATAGAAACAGCACATTGGTGCTTAATTATTTCACCATCTGGCACCTACTTGGTTAAAATAAATAGCAACTGTTATGTGCACAGAGTGTATAAAGTGCTCCAAAGTGTCCTTTTTTTTTACTGCCATCACTCCCAGTGCCCTTTTTTAATATGCCACACAACAAAGCAAAATGCTCATTTCCTCTCCATGTTTTTTGAAAGAGTATAGACATCCTGCTTTTAACTGCCCTGAGTCAACAGGAAATGTTTCTCTGAATTATGTATTATGTGTTTTTATATCTTGTGCTTAAGAACAACATGGTGAAAAATGTTAGAAAACCATGAAATCAACTCTGATATTTCCTTATTCACTTACCAGGATCTTTGATACCAAAACAGCTCTGAGTTGTGAGTCTTAGACATGAGTAACATACTATGACAAAATTTGTACTGAGGGTGGGCAGTATTTCATTTCCATAATGTCTATGTGCTTGTCTATTGCCCCTTTTCCACCAAAGCAGTTCCAGGGCTGGTTCGGGGCCAGTGCTTAGTTTGGAACTGGGTTTTCTGTTTCCACTGACAAAGAACTGGCTCTGGGGCCAGAAAAACCGGTTCCAGACTAGCACCAACTCTCTGCTGGGCCAGAGGAAAGAACTGCTTACATCAGCAGGGGGGCAGAGTTGTTAAGACCGACAACAATAACAAGACCGCGAAAGATTGCCATTTTTAAGCGACGAGAAGCAACAGCTGTACAAACGTGAAGTCATCCATTATTTTTATTGTTGTTGTTGTTTTTGCTGCTGCTTCTTCCGCGTTGTTTTTGCTTCGATATTCACGCCAAGGTTTATGCAAACGTAGCGACGTAACTGACGTATACAGCGACGTAATGATGTATACAACGATGTAACTGACATATACAGCGACGTAATGACGTGTCTTCTCTTAGCACCGCGAGCGATGGAAAAGCAAGCTGGTTCTCAGCTGGCTCGCAAGTTGAACAAGTTGGGAACCAGCACCGGCTCCGAACCAGCCCTGGAACTGATTTGTTGGAAAAGGGGTATATGTGATAGAAAGTGTTAGGACTGGGGACTGTCTTGGCCTCTAGAGGCCGCTGTTATGTTTTTATCTTGTCATGTTTGTTTTGGTCTCTAGAGGCTGCCACTGCTTGTGTTTTGTGTTTGTTTTTGACAGCCATGTGCTTTTGTTTTTCATGTGCCTTGTGCCCCGCCTAATCCTCATTATCGTCACCTGTGTTCAATTTATTTTGTGTATTTATACTCCCTCAGTTTGGCCTCTAGTCATGGAGTCTTTGTGCTGCTTGTGGCTAGTAACCTCTGTCCCATGTACCTTGCTTATGCCCTTGTGTTTTTTGGTATTTTGCTTTCTTTTGGACTATGTACTTTACATTCTGGATCTTCTGAGCATTTGCATTTTTGCCTTTTCTTTTCTGACTTTTGGCTTTTGATTTGACTTTGAACTTTTGGATTTTTAATTTTTTCCCCATTTATCTTCTGAGCGTTTGGATTATACTTTTTTGCCTTGGACTTTTGAACATTGTAAATAAACTGTTTTTTCTATTCTACTTTCGCCTCACTCCTCTGCACTTGAGTCATTCCCCTGGTGGCTTAGTGGGGGTTTGCTGGATTACTACACCAGTGACCTGGGTTCGATTCCCAGCAAAACCTTAACAGAAAGACTCCGTCATGACCGACTCAGCAGAGGCTGCTTCAACTGTCTACTCAGGGAATTATGAGTGACCATGGACACTCATGGTCAGACACTTGCAAGCCAATGTGAGGCCCTTGCTTGCCACGAGGTACTGCTTCAGCAAATTGGGAAAGCCTTGGCACAGCTGACTTCTATGCCTCCTGCTCCTGTGCCTCCTGCCATGCTGCCTCCATCACCTCGTGAACCCTGCCTTCCTGCACCACAGAGGTATGGCGGCAAGCATGGGGAGTGCCGGGAGTTCCTTACCCTATGCCAACTCACCTTTGAGCTCCAGCCTTCCACCTGCACTACGGATTGCCGCAAGATCACATATGTGATAACCTTGTTAGCACGAGCTTGGGCAACAGCCATCTGACAGGGACCCAAGTGCTCTGACTTCAAGCTGTTTACGGAGGAGATGCTTTGGGCCTTTGATCAGGCAGACATCAGTAAAGATGCAGCCAGGAAACTCATGTCCATCTGGCAAGAAGGAAGTGTTGCAGACTACGCCATCTCGTTCTGGATGCTCACAGCAGTCAGTGGATGGAACAAGACTGCCCTGGTTTCAGCCTTCCACCATGGTCGGTCTGGCCTCTATTGGATGCCCAAGTGACCTTGAAACACTGATCTCACATGCCATTCGTCTTGACAACAGGATTAGAGAGCGCCGCCAAGTCCTGAGCCTCCCCGGCCTCACTGCCTCAACATGGAGCCCGTCTACCTCCTCCAGTGACTGTCCGGAGCCCATGCAAGTGGGCCATACTCGTCTCTTCGCATCTGAGAGGGAGCGCAGAAGGAGGGACAAGTGCTGCATCTACTGTGGCAAGCTTGGCCATTTCCGAGCATCATGTCCCGAGCTCTCGGGAAAAGGACTGCCCCATCCAGCCGAGGGAGGGCTGTGATGGGGCCTACCCTCTCTCCCAAACTCCCTGGCCAAGGAGTCTCCATCTCCTGGGGTGAGTCTGTCCACTCTTGCCAGTCCTTGTTAGACTCTGGGGCGGCTGGAAACTTTATGGATGTCCACTTCACCCGAAGAATTAATGTCCCTACTGCACCTCTTGAGGTCCTGCTGTCTGTGTCTGCCCTGGATGGCCAAGCTTTAGGTGACGGAAGAGTCACCCAAGTTACTTCTCCAATCTTTCTCCAGTCTCAAGGTCACAAAGAAGAAATTTCCCTGCACCTTATTCATTTGCCAGAGTTCCCAGTTATCCTAGGCCTTCCTTGGCTTACCCACCACAACCCTCGTATAGACTGGGTAACAAGCCAGGTTGTGGAATGGGGTCCTGCATGCTATGCTTCTTGTCTGCTCTCTAGCTCTCCTGTGTCTCCTGCCAAGCCTCCTGATCTCACTGAGTTATCTCAAGTTCCCATAGAGTACTGGGATCTTAAAGAAGTCTTCAGCAAGAGTAGGGCCGCCGTTCTTCCTCCGTACCGCACCTACGACTGTGCCATTGACTTGGTCCCTGGGACTACCCCTCCTCAGGGCAGACTGTTTTCCCTCTCTCAGCCAGAATGCAAGGCCATGGAGGAATACATCAAGGATGCCCTGGCCTCTGGGTTCATTCGACCCTCCACCTCACCTGCTGGTGCCGGCTTCTTCTTTGTCGGCAAGAAGGATGGGGGTCTCCGACCGTGTATTGACTACAGGGGCCTGAACAAGATCACTGTGCACAACTGCTACCCCCTTCTGCTGATGTCCACAGTGTTCGACCTGCTCCAAGGCGCCACTATCTTCACCAAGCTGGACTTACGGAACGCTTATCACCTCATCCGTATCTGACAGGGAGACGAGTGGAAGACTGCCTTTAACACCCCGTCAGGGCACTATGAGTACCAAGTGATGCCCTTCAGACTCACCAATGCACCAGCTGTTTTTCAGGCCCTTATCAACGACGTCTTGCGGGATATGATCAACCAGTACGTTTTTGTCCACCTCGACGACATCCTAATATTTTCCAACACCTTACAGAAGCACCGCCACCACATCCGCCAGGTCCTCCAGAGGCTGCTACAGAACAATCTGTTCACTAAGGCCCAGAAGTGTGAGTTTCACGTCCCCGAGGTCTCCTTTCTGGGTTTTATTGTACGGACAGGACAACTCCAGATGGATCCAGCCAAGACCCTGGCCGTCCGGGACTGGCCCACTCCCAAGTCCGACAGAGAAGTTCAGCGGTTCTTAGGATTTGCTAACTTCTACCGCAAGTTTGTCAGGAACTTCAGTTCTGTAGCAGCACCCATATCGGACCTCACCAAAAAGACTGGTGGATCTTATGTCTGGTCTCCTCAGGCGGAGAAGGCGTTCAAGGACCCCAAGCACCGCTTCTGCACGGCACCCATTCTGGTCCTCCCGGACACTTCACAACCGTTCATCGTCGAGGTGGATGCCTCAGACAGTGGCGTCGGCGTGGTACTCTCTCAATGCTCGGATGGAAGGTTGCACCCCTGCGCATACTTCTCCCACCGCCTGAGCCCTGCGGAATCCCGGTATGATGTGGGGGATCGGGAACTGCTCGCAGTTAAACTGGCCCTTGAGGAGTGGAGGCACTGGCTGGAGGGAGCACAACATCCATTCCTGGTTTGGACGGACCACAAGAATCTGGAGTACCTCCAGCAAGCCAAAAGACTGAATCCACGACAGGCTAGGTGGGCCTTGTTTTTTAGTCGATTCGACTTCACCCTATCGTACTGCCCAGGCTCTAAGAACGCCAAACATGACGTGCTTTCAAGGCTGTTCTCACCCACCAACAGGGAGAGTGAAGTTGGGCCTATTATCCCTGCATCCCGGATTGTGGCCCCTGTCCGCTGGGGTGTTGAGGAGGCCGTCCGACGAGCTCAACACAAGGACCCCGGTCCTGGGACAGGGCCACCGGGCCTCTTGTACATCCCACGTCAAGCCCGGGCCAAGGTTCTCCAGTGGGGTCATTCGTCCCCTCTCACCGCCCACCCGGGAGCGCGGAGGACCCTGGACTTCTTGAAAAGACGCTTCTGGTGGCCAAGCATGGAGAAGGAAGTAAGGTCATTCGTCCTGTCCTGTGATGTGTGCACCAGAAGCAAGAACCCACGACAGCATCCCCAGGGCCTCCTGCATCCTCTGCCCATTCCCCGGCGTCCCTGGTCCCATGTGGCAGTCGACTTCATCATGGGCCTTCCAGACTCTCAAGGTAACACTGTCATTTTGGTCATAGTCGACAGATTCTCTAAGGCCTGCCGCTTCATACCTCTGTGCAAGCTCCCTTCTGCTCTCGAAACTGCCAAACTAATATTTACTCATGTCTTCTGAGTCTTTGGTCTCCCACAGGACATCGTCTCAGACCGGGGGCCCCAGTTCTCCTCCCGAGTGTGGCGGGGGTTCTGCAAACTCATTGGGGCCACTGCCAGCCTCTCCTCTGGGTTTCACCCCAATGGCCAGACTGAGAGGCTCAACCAGGACCTGGAAACCACCCTGCGAGGCCTGGTGATGGATAACCCGACTGTTAGGGTTTTGCTGGGATTCGAACCTGGTTCGTTGGTGTGATGATCCAGCAAACCCCCACTAGGCCACCAGGGGAATGACTCAAATGCAGAGGCGTGAGGCGGAAGTAGAAAAAGTAACAAAAGGTTTATTTATACTATGTATACTATATACAATCCAGGGCAAAACAAAAAAAACAAAAACAAAGAGTATAATTCAAAAAGAAAAAGGCAAAAATGCAAAAGCTCAGAAGATCCACAAAACACAGTACAAAGGAAACTGGAGATAAACATAACAGCACAAAGACTCCGTGACAAGAGGACTGAACTCAGGGGTATAAATACACAAACTAATTAAGGACACAGGTGAAGATAATTAGGACTAACAGGCAATTAACAAAAACACAAAACACAGGAACAGTGGCGGCCTCTAGAGGCCAAAATAAACAAGACACGAAAAGGAAATAACAGCGGCCTCTAGAGGCCAAAACAGTCCAAGTCCTAACACCGACATCATGGAGCACCTGGCTGCCATGGGCAGAGTACGCCCACAACACCCTGCTGTAATCGGCCACCAAGCTGTCGCCGTTCCAGTGCCAATTCGGGTTCCAGCCACCTCTGTTTCCAGACCAGGAGGAGGACGCTGGGGTGCCCTTGGTCAACCAGTACGTGAGACGGTGTCGCAAGACCTGGAACAAGGTCAGGAGGACCCTCATCCAGACTTCCAGGGCCAACCAGACGCAGGCCAACTGCCATAGAAGGCCTGCCCACATTTTCTGCCCTGGGCAGCGGGTTTAGCTGTCCGCCAAGGACCTTCCGCTGTGGGTGGAGAACCGCAAGCTTGCTCCTTGCTACATTGGCCCCTTCAAGGTTGTGCGCAGGGTGAATCCCGTCGCCTACCGGCTCCAGTTGCCTCGGACTCTAAGGATCAACCCCATGTTCCATGTATCCCTGTTGCGGCCCGTACTGTCGTCCTCGTATGCCCCTGGCCCTAGGAATCCCCCGCCTCCCCGCATCCTCCAGGGTCAGACTGTGTTCACGGTGCGCCGCCTGCTCGACTCCCGCTGGGTCCGCGGCGGGCTTCAATATCTTATGGACTGGGAGGGCTATGGCCCTGAGGAGAGCTGTTGGGTCCCCGCTCGGGACTTGTTAGACAAAGAACTTTGCCGGGACTTCCATTCAGCCCATCTGGATTGCCCTGGGAATGTCAGGAGATGCTCCTTGGGGGGGGGGGGGGGGGGGGGGGGGGTCCTGTTAGGACTGGGGACTGTCTTGGCCTGGAGAGGCCGCTGTTATGTTTTTATCTTGTCATGTTTGTTTTGGCCTCTAGAGGCCGCCACTGCTTCTGTGTTTTGTGTTTGTTTTTGACAGCCATGTGCTTTTGTTTTTCATGTGCCTTGTGCCCCGCCTAGTCCTCATTATCGTCACCTGTGTTCAATTTATTTTGTGTATTTATACTCCCTCAGTTTGGCCTCTAGTCACGGAGTCTTTGTGCTGCTTATGGCTAGTAACCTCTGTCCCGTGTACCTTGCTTATGCCCTTGTGTTTTTTGGTATTTTGCTTTCTTTTGGACTATGTACTTTACATTCTGGATCTTCTGAGCGTTTGCATTTTTGCCTTTTCTTTTCTGACTTTTGGCTTTTGATTTGACTTTGAACTTTTGGATTTTTTATTTTTTCCCCATTTATCTTCTGAGCGTTTGGATTATACTTTTTTGCCTTGGACTTTTGAGCATTGTAAATAAACTGATTTTTCTATTCTACTTTCACCTCACTCCTCTGCACTTGAGTCATTCCCCTGGTGGCCTAGTGGGGGTTTGCTGGATTACTACACCAGTGACCCGGGTTTGATTCCAAGCAAAACCTTAACAGAAAGACACTGATCAATGCTAAACTAGTGACAGAGCACTGAAAATCAGACATCTTATGGACAATTTTCAAGGTCAGGGAATGGTGGGCCAATGAGCTGCCTTCAGCGAATAAATTTATAGTAAGATAGATGAAGTTTTTTGCCTCTGCTGGGAATTTTGGGAAGAAAACTGGATAGAAAAAAGCAATAGATGGTTTTGCTCTCTGGGTTCTGGGCCCAGTGCACTTCCAGTGCAGCACTCTGTTCACCTCACACCCGAGATAGGACTCGAACCAACAATCCCTGGCTCATGGAAAACATTGGTATAAAAGAGCTCAGAACCAGCAGAGAATGATTTCCATCCATTGACCTCTGGGTTATAGGCCAAGCATGCTCCCACTGTGCCACTCTACTCATCTCACATGCCTCCTGGGACTCAAACCCACAATCCCTGGCTCATGGAACACATTGCATAATAGACCTCAGAACTAGCAGAGGATGGCTTCAATCCATCAACTTCTGGGTTATGGGCCCAGCATGCTCCCACTGTGCCACTCTGCTCAGCTTGTGTGCTACCTGGGACTTGCACCCACAATCCCTGGTTCATGGAAAACATTGGTGTAAGAGATCTCAGAACTTGCAGAGGATGGTTTTGACACATTAACCTTTGGTTCATGGGGCCCCCCACATCCCAGGTGGGACTCAAACTCATAATCCCTGGGTTAGGAGGTGAGTGCCTTACCCATTACAACTCAGGAACTTCCTGGTTCTTGAGTTGTTTGCACCGAGTCCTTTTTCCCACGAGTGCTGGCGTTAATTACTAATCTTTTTTAACTTTTTTCTACAAATAATTTTCCAGTAACCTCTTCATTTTTATTGTACTGTTGCTTTCCTTTTTGTACTTTCCACTTTTGCATTCCTTTTTCCATTTTTTCTCTCTCTTTTTTCAGAAGAACACAGAGACCGGAAGCTTTCTTTTTCTTTTTTTTTCACTCCCCCTGTGTAAAGACCACAAGCGGAGGCCATATACATCAGATGTGCTTTAATATCAACAGATCTTCAACGTGAATCTTTTCATCATGGCACACCTTCAGCTTGCTCAGTGTGCTGAGTGCAGGATGTTTAGTCATTCTTCCTCCGTCGCTAATGAGAGCTTTATTAGCTTTATTTGTGATAAGTGCAGATTAGTTAGCTCTCCGACGGAGAAGATTATAGTGCTAGAAGCGCGTGTCCAGGCTTTAGAGAAGGCCAGTGAGCGTGAAAACAGTGTAGTTTCTGTAGGGGAAAGTCTGGATGCCCTAGGTGGAGTTAGTAATCCCCCAACTCTGGCATTAGAGCCCTTACAGCAGGGCGAATGGGTGACAATTCGGCAGCATAAGCGTAGAGCCAAAGCAACCACTGAGGCTCGCCCACGGGAGCACCACTCCTCTCCGCATCACGTGTCAAACAGGTTTGCTCTCCTTAGTGATGCACCCACTGAGAAACCTGAAAGAACTCT
Organism: Neoarius graeffei; assembly: GCF_027579695.1. Classification (NCBI taxonomy): domain Eukaryota; kingdom Metazoa; phylum Chordata; class Actinopteri; order Siluriformes; family Ariidae; genus Neoarius; species Neoarius graeffei. The sequence goes on from NC_083587.1 coordinate 8,867,431, forward strand.
AGTTATAGGGGACTCTATCATACGGTATGTGAAATAAGCTCAGCCTTTAGGGGCACAAGCAGCTTTAGTCAGGTGTATAATAGGAGCCAGGGTGCTGGATATAGCAGGCAATCTTAGGATCCTAGGCAAGCACAGGTATCTCAAAGATAGTTATCCATGCAGGAGCTAATGATATATGCCTTCATCAGTCTGAGGTTACTAAGAGTAACTTTGTAGAGGTGTTTAAATTAGCGAAGGCGATGTCCAATGCTGGAGTATGTTCTGGCCCCATCCCAATGCGGCATGGCGATATAGCTTACAGCAGGTTATGGTCGCTGAACTGCTGGCTGTCCAGGTGGTGCTCTGAAAACAGTGTGGACTTTATAGATAATTGGGCTAATTTTGAGGGCACTGCTGGCCTGTTAGGGTGGGATGGTATCCATCCCACTCGGGAAGGTGCTGCTCTCATTTCCTGCAGCATAGGTCATAGTCTCAGGACAGACCTAGTTAATTCCTGACAATCCAGAGCCAAGGCCAGGGAGCAGACAAACAGGCTAAACCGACTGTCTGCTAGCTGCACAGAGTCATTGCTCAGGGTCCACTACATTGAGATGGTGTCTGTTCCCCGAGCTCAACAAAAAGGTAGAAATTTTCAGAGAGTTTACTGCAGTAACATAATCAATATAAAATTAGATCATACTGACTGTACAGCTGCTGCCAGCACCTTTGATCTAAAGGTGGGGCTAATAAACATTAGATCTCTTACATCTAAAGCGCTAATGGTTAATGAACTCATTACTGATCAGAAGTTTAATGTACTTTGTTTAACTGAAACATGGATTAAGCCAAATGAATATATAGCATTAAATGAAGCCAGTCCTCCTGGATACAGTTACATATACCAGCCTCATCAAACTGGCAGAGGAGGAGGCATTGTGGTTATTTATAATGATTATCTAGGTGTAACACAAAAACCTGGTTATAAATTTAATACATTTGAAGTTCTTCATACTCATATAATGTATGTAGCCTCGAAAAATAAGTCTCCCCAGGTAATTCCATTGCTCATTATTTACAGGTCCCTGGGACCATATTCTGAGTTTCTTTCTGAATTTGCAGATTTTATCTCAGATCTGGTTATTTCCTTAGACAAAGCTTTAGTTGTCGGAGATTTTAATATTCACTTCGAAAACCCAGAAGACCCTTTAAAAACAGCGTTTGTGTCCATTTTAGATTCAGTAGGGATTAAACAGAATGTCATAGGACCGACCCATAATGGTGGTCACACTCTCGATCTAATACTAATACTAGTTCTTTCAGGTTAAACGTAGACAATATAGTCATACTTCCACAGTCTGAAGTTATCTCAGATCATTATCTCATCTCAATCAAACTAGGTCTGAGTAAAAATATATGCACCTCACCATGCTACTGTATTAAATGTACATTCGTGTCAACTACTGCACAGAGCTTTATAAATGATCTCCCAGAGTTATCAACTTTGATTGGGTCACTGTCAGCTCCTACAGAACTTGATCAGAAAACTGAATGCTTAGAGTCAACATTCCGCCATACCTTAGATAATGTAGCTCCTCTAAAAAAGAAAATGGTCTTGTCTCGTCTTCTTCCGCTTTATCTGGGGCCCGGTCGCAGAGGCAGCAGTCTGAGCATGGAAGCCCAAACTTCTCTTTCCCCAGACACCTCGGCCAGCTCCTCGGGAAGAACACTGAGGCATTCCCAGGCCAGCTGAGAGACATAGTCCCTCCAGTGTCTCCTGGGTCTTCCCCGGGGCCTCCTCCCGGGGGGACACGCCTGGAACACCTCCCCAGGGAGGCGTCCAGGAGGCATCCGCAAAAGATGCCAGAGCATCCTCAGCTGATTCCTCTCAATGTGGAGGAGCAGCGGCTCTACTCCGAGCTCCTCCCGAGTGACTGTGCTTCTCACCCTATCTCTAAGGGAGCGCCAGCCACCCTGCGAAGGAAACTCATTTCGGCCACTTGTATCCGCGATCTTGTTCTTTCAGTCATTACCCAAAGCTCATGACCATAGGTGAGAGTCGGAACGTAGATCGACTGGTAAAATGAGAGCTTCGCCTTTTGGCTCAGCTCCTCCTTCACCACAACAGACCGGGAAAGTGACCGCATCACTGCAGAGGCTGCACCAATCCGCCTGTCAATCTCACACTCCATCCTTCCCTCACTCGCGAACAAGATCCCGAGATACTTAAACACCTCCACTTGAGACAGGACTTCTCCACCAACCTGGAGAGGGCAAGCTACCCTTTTCCGGTCGAGAACCATGGCCTCGGACTTGGAGGTGCTGATTCTCATCCCAGCCGCTTCACACTCGACTGCAAACCACCCCAGTGCATGCTGAAGGTCCTGGTTTGAAGAAGCCAACAGGACAACATCATCTGCAAAAAGCAGAGATGAAACCCTGTGGTTCCCAAACAGGATTCCTTCCAGCCCCTGGCTGTGCCTAGAAATTCTGTCCATAAAAATTATGAACAGAACCGGTGAAAAAGGGCAGTCCTGCCAGAGTCCAACATGCACTGGGAACAGGTCTGACTTACTGCCGGCAGTGCAAACCAGACTCCTGCTTCGTTCATACAGGGACCGGACAGCCCTTAGCAAAGAGCCCTGAACCCCATACTCCTGAAGCACCCCCCACAGAATACCATGAGGGACATGGTCGAATGCCTTCTCCAGATCCACAAAGCACATGTGGGCTGGTTGGGCAAACTCCCATGAACCCTCAAGCACCCTATGAAGGGTATAGAGCTGGTCCGGTGTTCCGCGACCAGGACAAAAAACGCATTGTTCCTCCTGGATCCGAGGCTTGACTATTGGTCGAATTCTCCTCTCCAGTACCCTGGAGTAAACCTTCCCTGGGAGGCTGAGAAGTGTGATTCCCCTATAATTGGAGCACACTCTCCGGTCCCCTTTCTTAAAATGAGGGACCACCACTCCAGTCTGCCACTCCAGAGGCTCTGTCCCCGACCGCCACATGATGTTGCAGAGGCGTGTCAACCAAGACAGCCCCACAACATCCAGAGCCTTGAGATACTCAGGGCGGATCTCATCCACCCCTGGTGCCTTGCCACCGAGGAGCTTGCAAACCACCTCAGTGACTTCGGCTTGGGTAATGGACAAGTCCACCTCTGAGTCATCAGCTTCAGTCTCCTCAATGGAAGACATGATGGTGGGATTGAGGAGATCCTCAAAGTATTCCTTCCACCTCCCGACAATGTCCCCAGTCGAGGTCAACAGCTCCCCACCCACACTGTAAACAGTGTTGGCAGAGTACTGCTTCCCCCTCCTGAGACGCCGGATGGTTTGCCAGAATTTCTTCGAGGCTGACCGATAGTCATTCTTCCATGGCCTCCCTCGGGGAACAGCCTCCTCCTCCCAGTTCTGAGTTTTTGCCTCCACAACTGCCCGAGCTGTGGCACTCCTGGCATGCCGATACCTGTCAGCTGCCTAAGGAGTCCCGGAGGTCAACATGGCACGATAGGACTCCTTCAGCTTGATGGCATCCCTTACTTCTAGTGTCCACCACTGGGTTCAGGACTTGCCACCACGACAGGCACCGGAGACCTTGCGGCCACAGCTCCGAACAGCTGTGTCCACAATGGAGGTAGAGAACATGGTCCACTCAGACTCAATGTCCCCCGCCTCCCTCGGAAGCTGGGAAAAGCTCTCCCGGAGGTGGGAGTTAAAGACCCCCCTGACAGAGTGCTAGGCCAGATGTTCCCAGCAGACCTTCACCATACGTTTGGGTCTGCCAGGTCTGTCCGGCTTCTTCCTCCGCCAGCAGATCCAACTCACCACCAGGTGGTGATCAGTTGACAGCTCAGCCCCTCTCTTCACCCAAGTGTCCAAGACATAGGGCCGGAGATCAGATGAAATGACAACAAAGTCTATCATTGACCTCCGACCTAAGGTGTCCTGGAGCCACGTGCACTTATGGACACCCATATGCTCGAACATGGTGTTCGTTATGGACAAACCGTGACTAGCACAGAAGTCCAATAACAAAACACGACTCTGGTCCAGATCGGGGAGGCCGTTCCTCCCAACCACGCCTCTCCAGATGTCACTGTCATTGCCCATGTGAGCACTGAAGTCCCCCAGTAGCACAATGGAGTTCCCAGTCTGAGCACCCCTCAGTACCTCTCCCAGGGACTCCAAGAAGGCCGGATACTCTATACTGCTATTCGGCCCGTAGGCACAAACAACAGCAAGAGCCCTCTCCCCAATCCGAACGCTCAGAGAGGTGACCCTCTCGTTCACTGGGGTAAACTCCAACACATGGCAGCTGAGCTGGGGAGCTATAAGCAAGCCCACACCAGCCCGCCGCCACTCACCATGGGTGACTCCAGAGAAGTGGAGAGTCCAGCCCCTCTCGAGGAGCTGGGTTCCAGAGCCCAAACTGTGTGTTGAGGTGAGCCCGACTATCTCTAGCTGGTACCTCTCAACCTCCCGCACAAGCTCAGGCTCTTTCCCCCCCAGCGAAGTGACATTCCATGTCCCAACAGCTAGCCGCTGTGTCCGGGGATCTGGTCGTCGAGGCCCCTGCCTTCGACTGCCGCCCAATCCACACTGCACCAGCCCCCTAGTGCTACCTCTGTGGGTGGTGAACCCACAGGAGGTCGGGCCCACGTCACCTCTTTGGGCTGAGCCCAGCCGGGCCCCATGTGCAAAGGCCTGGCCACCAAGCGCTTGCATACGAGCCCCAACCCCCCAACCCTGGGCCTGGCTCCAGGGTGGGGCCCCAGCTGCGCCATACCGTGTGACATCACCGTCCTCGATTTATTCTCCATAAGGGTTTTGGTGAACTGCTCTTGGTCTGGCCTGTCACCTAGGACCTGTCTGCCTTGGGAGACCCTGACAGGGGCATAATACCCCCGACAACATAGCTCCTAGGATCATTCAAGCACACAAACCCCTCCACCACAATAAGGTGGCAGTTCCAGGAGGGGAGGAAAATGGTCAGAGACAAAAAATTAGCACCTGGTATAATAATGACACTCGCACGCTAAAACAGTCCAATCGAAAATTGGAACGTAAATGGCGTCAAACAAAATTGGTAGTGTTCAAATTAGAGTGGAAGGAGAGCTTCCTGAAGTATAGAAAAGCTCTTAGTGCTGTGAGATCAACATATGTCTCCTCCCTAATAGAAGATAACAAAAATAATCTGAGATTCCTGTTTAATACTGTAGCAAAATTAACCAGGAATAAGTCCACTATAGACACATGCACACCTGCAGTATGTAATAGTAATGATTTCATGAATTTTTTTAATGACAAAATTGAGAATATTCAACAAAAAATTCAAACTACTAATTAAAGGTCAGACAATGTAAGTGGCCTTGTAGTTAACCATATAACTGTATCAGATCATCAGTTAGAATGTTTTACTCCCCTTAAAGAAACTGAATTACTTTCATTAATCTTGGCATTAAAAGCCTCAACTTGGGTACTAGATCCCTTACCTACATGTCTATTCAAACAGATAATACCTGAAGTAATTGAACTGCTTCTAAAAATAAAAATTATTCTCTCACGATTGGCTATGTACCCAAATCCTTTAAACTAGCAGTTATCAAACCCCTGATTAAAAAACCTGACCTTGATCCCTGTCAGCTGTCCAATTATAGGCCAAGATCAAACCTCCCCTTTATCTCCAAGATCCTTGAAAAAGCTGTGGCACAGCAGTTATGCTCATATTTACATAGGAATAACATCCATGAAATGTACCAGTCAGGATTTAGACCCATCATAGCACAGAGACAGCTTTGGTTAAAGTAGTAAACGACCTACTGTTGGCGTCTGACCAGGGCTGTGTCTCGCTACTTGTGTTGCTTGACCTTAGTGCAGTATTTGATACCATTGATCATTCCATTCTTCTGGATAGACTAGAAAATGTTGTGAGATAAGTCAAAAATTTCATACTAAACACTAAAATTATTTCATTTCATACTCATCTCATCTCATTATCTCTAGCCGCTTTATCCTTCTACAGGGTCTCAGGCAAGCTGGAGCCGATCCCAGCTGACTACAGGCGAAAGGCGGGGTACACCCTGGACAAGTCACCAGGTCATCACAGGGCTGACACATAGACACAGACAACCATTCACACTCACATTCACACCTACGGTCAATTTAGATAACAAAAACATAAAACAGACAAATAGTATGATACTGCCTAGAAATAACAGAAAAGCTAATCGAGCTAGGCAGCAAATCTTTTTATGATTAATTGAAAAAGTCAGACAAGGCACAAATGCAACCAAACATTGACAAAAAAAAAACAATGAGAAATGAAAATGAAGATTATGGGAGTTAAGGGAACGGCCCTCTCCTGGCTCAAGTCTTATTTAACTGATCATTATCAGTATGTTGATATTTCTAGACGTAATGAGGTACAGTTTGGTGTTCCACAAGGTTCTGTCTTGGGTCCACTGCTTTTTTCTTTATATATGTTACCACTGCGTGATCTCATCTCATCCCATTATCTCTTGCTGCTTTATCCTGTTCGACAGGGTCGCAGGCAAGCTGGAGCCTATCCCAGCTGACTACGGGCGAAAGGCGGGGTACACCCTGGACAAGTCGCCAGGTCATCACAGGGCTAACACATAGACACAGACAACCATTCACACCTACGGTCAATTTTAGAGTCACCAGTTAACCTAACCTGCATGTTTTTGGACTGTGGGGGAAACCGGAGCACCTGGAGGAAACCCACGCGGACATGGGGAGAACATGCAAACTCCGCACAGAAAGGCCCTCGCCGGCCACGGGGCTCGAACCCAGACCTTCTTGCTGTGAGGCAACAGTGCTAACCACTACACCACCGCGCCGCCCCCCGCTAGGTGATATCATTCGTAAACATTGTATTAGTCTCCACTGTTATGCTGATGACACACAGTTGTATGTTTCTGCAAAACCTGATGAGAGACACCAGCTTAATAGAATGGAGGAATGTGTTAAGGACATGAGACACTGGATGCTTATTAATTTCCTTCTGCTTAACTCTGACAAGACTGAAGTACTTGTACTAGGACCACATACAGCTAGAAGTAAGTTTTCTGATTCCACAGTAACTCTGGATGGCCTTTCTGTTTCTTCACGTCCAGTAGTAAAAGACCTCGGGGTGATTATTGACCCCAGTCTTTCATTCAAAACTCACATTGATAACATTACTCAGATAGCTTTCTTTCATCTCAGAAATATTGCTAAGATAAGAAATTTAATGTCACTACATGACACGGAAAAACTAGTTCATGCTTTCATTACCTCCAGGTTGGATTATTGTAATGCCTTACTGTCTGGATGTTCCAATAAGTGCATAAACAAGCTCCAGTTAGTTCAAAATGCAGCAGCAAGAGTCCTTACTAGAACTAGAAAATATGAGCACATCACCCCTGTCTTATCCACACTGCATTGGTTCCCAATCAAATTTCGTATTGACTATAAAATACTACTATTGACCTTTAAAGCACTAAATGGTCTCGCACCACAGTACCTGAGTGAACTTCTGCTCTTCTATGACCCTCCACGCCTCCTTAGATCAAAAGGTGCAGGCTATCTGCTGGTACCTCGTATAGTGAAGGCTACATCAGGGGGCGGAGCCATTTCTTACAAAGCCCCACAGTTATGGAACAGCCTTCCAAGTAATGTTCGGGAATCAGACACAGTCTCAGCGTTTAAGTTTAGGCTGAAAACATATCTGTTTAGTCAAGCCTTTTGTTAATGGTGTTTATGAGGTAAAGGTGTAGATCTGGAGGGTCCTCAGACATAGACTGTTTTGGTAAACTGGGATGTATGGATGCTGTCAGTCCCCACTCACTTGCTCACTCGAGTTTGTTGATGGTGTAGTGGCTGGCTGCTTTATGTCCCGGGGCTCCCTCATGCCTGTGTTACCTTCTGGCTCTCCCCCTTTAGTTATGCTGTCATAGTTAGTTGCCGGAGTCCCTGCTTGTACTTAGTGCAATATGTATACTGTTCCTACTTATTCAGGTGACATTGGGCATACCTAACAACCTGTGTTTTCTCTCCCTCTCTCTATATCCCCCCTCCCCCCAAATCTGTCCCTCTGAGTTACATGGAGTCAACAGGAAATCTTTTGGTGGAGAGGGGGGAGACCTCGACTGGGTCTCATAGCCTGCAGGGAATTGGCCGTCAGACATTCTGTCGCATGTCCCAGACCCGGTGAAATGTAACTGAATTGTCTTGGCCAGCCCTAAGGGCCCCATCTGCATCTGCCTGCACTCACTCTGAGCTATAATTCCAACTGTCTCATTGCTGAGGAGTGTGCTCCCATCACCCAATCAAGCATCCAGCCAGAGCAGGTCATGATATTTTTTTTAACCATATTAACATGCCATTGTTGTGTATTATGCCTGATGTCAGGACTCTCGTCTCTGCGAGCCTACCACACAGACTTAATACTTGTGTTATTTTTAGGGCATACCTAACAACCTGTGTTTTCTCTCCCTCCCCCCCCCCCAAATCTGTCCCTCTGAGTTACATGTCGGTCCTGGGATCGAGATGCTGACCTCTTCTGCTCCTTGGACCTGCTTGATCCATCCTGCTGCCCTGTGTCTGGTTGGAGTCTCATCGCATCACTCCTGTGGAGGATGGCCCCATGAGGACAGTTGAAAGTTACTCCTAGAGGACGCCCTGGACTCTTACAGTAATGCTTTTATGGCTGAGGACTACAGTTGACTTGCTAACTTTCGGACTGCAGTTGTCATGAACAGTTTTGCACTCAAGTTTCCATCAATGAAGTGTTTATAACATCAACGAAACTGTCTTCATGTTATAACTGTTAATATTATAGTCATGCTGTCTGTTGTTGCCCAAATGAGGCTGGGGTCCCTTTTGAGTCTGGTTCCTCTCGAGGTTTCTTCCTCATGTCATCTGAGGGAGTTTTTCCTTGCCACCATCGCCACAGGCTTGCTCATTGGGGCTAGATTAGGGATAAAATTAGCTCATGTTTTAAGTCGTTCAAATTCTGTAAAGCTGCTTTGCGACAATGTTTACTGTTAAAAGCACTACACAAATAAACTTGACTTGACTTGACATGAGGCCATTGGGGCTCTGCTACATGCGACTGAAAAAGTACAGTCACTCAAAAACTGTGAGGATTGTTCCTTAGACATTTTTCATCTCAGCTAAAGAATCTTCTTGTATGTGTCCTCGATTTGCTCAGTTGAGATACTTTGCTGGCTCTGCACCAAAGTCAAACACTTGTAACATCTGGCTTTAATGTCAGCACATCCTCATTTCAATCATAAATTGCTTGCAAATAATTTTACCCCGACTGCAGTAAGTACACATTTCTCTGGAGGCATGTACACTGCCACTCAAAGCCAGTCAATTTTACACAGGAAAACAGCTTTGTACTGAATTTACATAGGCCGCATGATGTCGCAGTGGTTAGCAGTGTCACCTCACAGCAAGCAGCCTCGTGAGCGATCTAGAGTAAGCTTCGTGGATGACTGGCAGTCTTTATGTCTGGAGTTTGCATGTTCTCCTCGTGCCTTTGAGGGTTTCCACTGGATGCTCCGGGTTCCTCCCCCAGTCCAAAAAGAAAGCACAACTTTATTCATCACACACTTGTGAAATTTCCTCTCTGCATTTAACCCATCTGAAGCAGTGAACACACACGCACATACCCAGAGCAGTGGGCAGCCATGCTAACAGCACCCAGGGAGCAGTTGAGAGTTAGGTGCCTTGCTCAAGGGCACCTCAGCCCAAGGCCGTCCCATATCAACCTAACCTGCATGTCTTTGGATTGTGGGGGAAACTAGAGGAAACCTACACAGACACAGGGAGAACATGCAAACCCCACACAGAAAGGCCCTTGCCGGCCACTGGGTTCAAACCCAGAACCTTCTTGCTGTGAGGCGACCATGCTAACCACTACACCAGCGTGCCACCCAAGACATGTGGATGTGGATTAGGTCATGTGACAACTCTCAATAGCCCAGAGGTGTGGATGTATCTAGGTTACCCCTGAGATAGCTCATGGGTACAGAAAGTGAATGAGTATATGTATACAAGTCAGGGCACTTGTTTAATTATGTATTATGTCTTTTTATGTCTTGTGCTTAAGAACAACATGGTGAAAAATGTTAGAAAATCATGAAATCAACTCTGATTTTTCCTTATTCACTGACCAGGATCTTTGATAGCATCCAGGGAGCAGTTGGGGGTTAGGTGCCTTGCTCAAGGGTACTTCAGCCCAAGGCTGCCCCATGTTAACCTAACCACATGTCTTTGGACTGTGGGGGAATTCAGAGCACCCAGTGGAACCCCATGCCGACACAGGGAGAACATGCAAATTCTACACAGAAAGGCCCCCGTCAGCCATTGGGCTCAAACCAGGAAGAACTGGTCCACAGGAAATTACATCACATCACATTTCATGTAAACTTCTGACCCAGTGGAATTGTAACAAATCCATTCATCCATTACCACTTATCATGTGCAGGGTCACAGGCAAGCTGGAGCCCATCCCAGCTCGAACCCAGAACCTTCTTGCTGTGAGGCGACAGTGGTAACCACTACACCACAAAGCTGCCCACACAAAGAACACAATCCCACCTGTGAAGCACTGGGGAGTGTCAGGCAGCATCATGATGTTGGGGTGCTTTGCTGCAGGAGGAACTGGTGCACAGATGACAATGTTTCATGGAAACTTCTGATCCAATGGAATTGTGATAAAGTGAAATTAAATTTGTTGGAAACATTTCTTGTGTCATACACAGAGTAGAGGTCCTAACCATCTTGCCAAGTTATAGTTTGTGAGCATGAAATCTGTGGATTGGCCAAAAAATGAGCTTTAATGACTTCAACCTAAGTGTATGTAAACTTCTGACTTCAACTGTAAGTCTTCTCACTAAAATTCACCTCCTTACAGTCCCAGAGCACGGAGTAAAAAAGGGATGCCATTGTTTGCTGCCTCATTGAGTACCCCTTTAGCAAAAAGAAGTTTATTCAAGTGTACTATGAGTATACTTATTTTTTACTAAAACTGAGGAAGCATACTTGAAGTTGACTTTTTATAAACTATATTTTCTATACTTAAGAATAGTATAGTGAAGTATACTTGGCTTATACTGAAAAGTATAAACAAATGTCTAAGACTAAGTACATTAATACTAAGACTTATACTTTAATGCTACAACCCCGATTCCAAAAAAGTTGGGACAAAGTACAAATTGTACATAAAACAGAATGCAATGATGTGGAAGTTTCAAAATTCCATATTTTATTCAGAACATAGATGACATAAATGTTTAAACTGAGAAAATGTATCATTTAAAGAGAAAAATTAAGTGATTTTAAATTTCATGACAACACATCTCAAAAAAGTTGGGACAAGGCCATGTTTACCACTGTGAGACATCCCCTTTTCTCTTTACAACAGTATGTAAACAAGGGCACAAATGGCACGGGGGATGGGGGGACATGTCCCCCCCAGATTTATAGTGACCCCCATCTGTCCCCCCCACCCACCGTCCCTATGTAAGGTGCCACACATAGGTAGAAAAAGTGAGGATTAATGTTCCGTTAGTTAGACTAACTTACACTGCAGCACACAGTTGAAATGGCAGCAGCAGTAGCCTTGTCAGTGATCAATCCACATTTTCCCCTTCTTGAATCGGTGTAGGCTGGAGCAGATCCTTGCAGAGTTGGGAAAGCAAGGTGTTCATTTTCCACGTAATTATTGGTTAATAACACTGCACAGCTCATCCATTTGATTGCGACTAATGGTGCGTTCAGTTGTACTCGAAAGTTGAAAGTTTGACGTCAGAAAAGCATTGAAATCCAGCATCTCCCAGCATAAACGTTGGGGTTTTCGTTTCATTTCATTAACTGTCCATTTTTTTTCCGAATTCCATGTTCCATGATGTCCCAGTTTTTAAACTGGGAAGCGCTCAGGTCTGAGGTTATGTTGTTCGGAGCTCCAAGTTCCGACTTCCAATGTAAATACCATCTCGACCCCGGGGTCCTAAGGGGAGCTGGGGACTTTCCCTGTCGCGGTAAACATAGTGATCATAAACAACTGTCTAATGACCGAGCTGGTGATCTTTCTGCCACATTAAGCCAGAGAAGGGGGGGGGGGGAAGCATTTGTTTCAAGAACCAAAAGATGTAAATATCCTACACCTGTTGTTGCCTTTCCCAGATGTGACAAATACTTGTTTTGTAATGTTGAGTAGCTAGTCTGATAATAAGGAGGAATTTGGACTTAGCTGAAATAGGCTAAATGTAAAACAACAGCATTCTAGGCTGTAGGTGAATATCTTTTAATGTTGTTTTTATGTATAATGTTATTTTAGTAAGCAGCAACTGTTAACTGAAATTATGAGATTCAAGATGTTAACATTGTCCTCCTGGCCTGCAGGCAATCCCTGGTGGGGTCAACAATGAAAAAAATAGTGTTTTTTTCAAAAACCGAGCAATGTTGACCAGGTAGGCCTTTGTCTACCAATGTTCATTCAGTTAGAAAACTCACAATTCGAATGTATATTGAAGCTTCAGTACACACACACACACACACAAAATGGAAATCTGTTAGGGTTTTGCTGGGATTCAAACCTGGTTCATTGGTGGGATAATCCAGCAAACCCCCACTAGGCCACCAGGGGGATGACTCAAATGCAGAGGCGTGAGGCAGAAGTAGAAAAAGTATCAAAAAGGTTTATTTACAATATGTACAAAAAAAATATCCAAAAAGTAAAGATACAAAAACACTCAGAAGATATAAGGGAAAAAGTAAAAAAATCCAAAAGTACAAAACAAAAGCCAAAAAAACAGAAAAGAAAAGGCAAAAATACCAAAGCTCAGAAGATCCAAAAAACACAGTAACTACTAGGTCCAAAAGAAAAGCAAAATGTAAAATAAAGACCACGGTACAGAGGAAACTGGAGATAAACATAACAGCACAAAGACTGCGTGACAAGAGGACTGAACTCAGGGGGTATAAATACACAAACTAAATTGAACACAGGTGAAGATAATCAGGACTAAACAGGCAATTAACACAAAACACAGGAACAGTGGCGGCCTCTAGAGGCCAAAACAAACATGACACGAAAAGGAAATAACAGCGGCCTCTAGAGGCCAAAACAGTCCTAGTCCTAACAGAATCATTTGCTGACAGCTCAGCCCCCCCCAGTTCAAAAATCCTATCTGCGCCCCTGTATGTAAACATCTGGGGACTGAGGAGACAAGTTGCTCAAGTTTAGGGATAGGAATGTTAACCCATTCATATCTAATGTAGGATTCTAGTTGCTCAACTGTCTTAGGTCTTTTTTGTTGTATCTTCTGTTTTATGATGTGCCAAATGTTTTCTATGGGTGAAAGATCTGGACTGCAGGCTGGCCAGTTCAGTACTCGGACCCTTCTTCTATGCAGCCATGATGCTGTAATTGATGCAGTATGTGGTTTGGCATTGTCATGTTGGAAAATGAAAGGCCTTCCCTGAAAGAGACGTTGTCTGGATGGGAGCATATGTTGCTCTAGAACCTGGATATACCTTTCAGCATTGATGGTGTCTTTCCAGATGTGTAAGCTGCCCATGCCACACGCACTAATGCAACCCCATACCATCAGAGATGCAGGCTTCTGAACTGAGTGCTGATAACAACTTGGGTCGTCCTTCTCCTCTTTAATCCGAATGACATGGCGTCCCTGATTTCCATAAAGAACTTCAAATTTTGATTCGTCTGACCACAGAACAGATTTCCTCTTTGCCACAGTCCATTTTAAATGAGCCTTGGCCCAGAGAAGACTGCGATTCTGGATCATGTTTAGATACGGCTTCTTCTTTGAACTATAGAGCTTTAGCTAGCTACAGTGGATGGCACGGTGAATTGTGTTCACAGATAATGTTCTCTGGAAATATTCCTGAGCCCATTTTGTGATTTCCAATACAGAAGCATGTCTGTATGTGATGCAGTGCCGTCTAAGGGCCCGAAGATCACGGGCACCCAGTATGGTTTTCCGGCCTTGACCCTTACGCACAGAGATTCTTCCAGATTCTCTGAATCTTTTGATGATATTATGCACTGTAGATGATGATATGTTCAAACTCTTTGCAATTTTACACTGTCGAACTCCTTTCTGATATTGCTCCACTATTTGTTGGCGCAGAATTAGGAAGATTGGTGATCCTCTTCCCATCTTTACTTCTGAGAGCCGCTGCCACTCCAAGATGCTCTTTTTATACCCAGTTATGTTAATGACCTATTGCCAATTGACCTAATGAGTTGCAATTTGGTCCTCCAGCTGTTCCTTTTTTCTACCTTTAACTTTTCCAGCCTCTTATTGCCCCTGTCCCAACTTTTTTGAGATGTGTTGCTGTCATGAAATTTCAAATGAGCCAATATTTGGCATGACATTTCAAAATGTCTCACTTTCGACATTTGATATGTTGTCTATGTTCTACTGTGAATACAATATCAGTTTTTGAGATTTGTAATTTATTGCATTCCATTTTTATTTACAATTTGTACTTTGTCCCAACTTTTTTGGAATCGGGGTTGTAAAACTTATACTTTAGTATACTTTTACATTTTTCTGCCACAAAGTACTAATACGTAGTATATCTTGCTCCAAGTGCATAATAAGGTCAAGTCATTGACTCATGCTTAACATTTAATTTATATATTAATATAATATAATGCTGGAGTTTAAAACTTTACAGTATATAGTATGTGTGCTCAATTGATTATCTTTATGTACCTTAAAATTATACACAAAAACAGAAAAAACTTTTGACTTGACTTTATTGATCAAGCAGGCGAAATTCCCTGACACCACCATGCAAGATGTGAGACGAATCATAAGAAAGAAATGCAACAACATAAGCTACACCAAGCAAGTAAATGAAAAGAAGTCATGAAAGTACAGATTTTGTTTCTATCTAGTTATTTATTTTTGGTTCCAAAGGTGTACACTTTTCTTTTACCTTTTTTGACAAGGAAGGACTTTAGTTCTCAGTTGAAGATGCTATCTATGTTTACATTTTTACAAGCATATGCACAAGTGTTCCTTTACCACTTTTTACAAATAAGGACTTGATCTTGGAGAGACCATTATGTTTACATTTTTACATGCAAATGTGCACTTTTTCCTTTCATTTTCTCCAGTAGGACTTGATTTCATAGGTCTTTGTTTTTGAAATGTTTGAAATGTTTGAAAATATATCAAACTTGTTTTCAACATTCTGTCTTGTGATTTTGTAAATGCATCACACACTTGTGTACATACAGTATGAGTAAACTTTAAGAATACTTTAAGGAGTATATTTCCAGTATATAAATAGTAAGCTACAAGTAATATGCCAAGCAAACTTAAAGTATAACAAGTAAACTAGTGAAATAACCAACGTTTATAACAGTATACTTAAAGTATACAATAATAAACTAAAAATAGGGACTCGAAGTATATAACTAGTACAATGGCAGTATATCAATAAGTGTACTTGTAATATACTTTAAGCATACGAGAGGGATATACCGGTACCAAGTACATTGATAGCATATAGATGAGTGTACTTGTTGTATTTTTTAAAGCGTACTTATGCAAACTTAAAATGAACTTTAAAGTATACTTTTATAAACTTGAAATGTTCCAATTTAGTCCGAAAAAGTATTAAATTTGTATACTTTTGTAGGGTAAATCGCGTGTGGGTGGAGCACAGAGGACGGCAGGACAGAGATCAGGTTTGTCTAATCGGCTTTATTGCCACACTTTTCAGGTTTGCAATAATGTTTCGAAAATAGCGAGAGAGACACACACACACACACACACACAGCGTCTCGTCCGGGGCTGAACTCCTCTGCTCTCGCTCTCCCTCCTTAAATAGGGCGGTTTACTGGGGAGAACACACGAAACACAGGTTAATGACACTCAGGTGAAGCGATTCTGCCACTTACCTTCCCCAACTCCGCCCTCCTGTCACAGACCGGTGCTTGACCACGCCCCCGCTGCCACATACCCCCACCGCCCGACTCAGGCCGGGCGCCCGTCCGGCCCGCAGCCGACTCCCCCCACCCGACTCCAACGGGTGATCCGCGCGTTGGCATCCTTCATGCGGTGGAGCCACTGGAGGGGCGCGTGGTCCGAACAGAGGGTGAAAGAGCGCCCCAGCAGGTAGTAACGGAGGGCGAGGACCGCCCACTTGATGGCCAGGCACTCCTTCTCGATAGTGCTGTAGCGCCCCTCACGCACTGACAGCTTCCGGCTGATGTACAATACTGGGCGGTCCTCTCCCCCCACCTGCTGGGACAAAACAGCCCCCAGCCCTCTGTCCGACGCATCCGTCTGCAACAAAAAGGGGAGAGAGAAGTCAGGGGAGTGCAAAAGTGGCCCCCCACACAGTGCAGCCTTTACCTCAGAGAAAGCCCGCTGGCACTGCTCCGTCCACTGGACCGGATCTGGCGCCCCCTTTTTATTGAGGTCAGTCAGCGGGCTGGTGACGTCTGAATAATTAGGTATAAACCTACGATAATAGCCAGCCAGCCCCAGGAACTGTCTCACCCCCTTTTTGGTCTTGGGTCTCGGGCAGGCCGCAATCGCTGCTGTCTTATTAATTTGGGGACGCACCTGCCCGTTACCCAAGTGGAAGCCCAGATACCGTACTTCCACCCATCGCACACTTCTTCGGGTTGGCAGTGAGCCCCGCCCGCCTCAGCGACCTAAGGACGGCCCTCAGGTGTTGCAGGTGCCGCTGCCAGTCATTACTATAAATGATGATGTCGTCTAAGTAAGCGGCCGCATAGGTGGCGTGGGGCCGGAGGATCCGGTCCATCAGCCGCTGAAACGTAGCGGGCGCCCCAAACAGCCCAAACGGAAGTGTGACGAACTGGTGTAAGCCGAACGGTGTGGAAAAGGCCGTTTTTTCCCGGGATAATGGAGTCAAGGGGATCTGCCAATATCCCTTCGTCAAATCCAGTGTCGAGTAAAAGCAAGCCGTGCCTAGTCGATCGAGCAGCTCATCAATACGAGGCATTGGGTACGCGTCGAATTTAGACACCGCATTGACTTTTCTATAGTCCACACAGAACCGGACCGAGCCGTCGGCCTTGGGAACCAAGACCACCGGGCTGCTCCAGTCACTGTGGGACTCCTCGACGATGCCCATTTCGAGCATGGCCTGAAGTTCTTCCCGAACCACCTTTTTTTTGTGTTCGGGTAATCTATAAGGGCGGCTACGCACTACCACCCCCGGGGGCGTCTCTATATGGTGTTCTATGAGGTTGGTATGTCCGGGCCGGGGCGAGAACACATCCGAAAACTCGGCCTGCAACTGGGCGACCTCCGTGAGTTGGGTCGGGGAGAGGTGGTCTCCACAGGGGACCGGAGAGGTGCGAGATGCCAATGACCCTTTTTGGATCTCCGGCCCCAGCTCCGCCTTCTCCGGAACTACCGACACCAACGCCACGGGGACCTCCTCATTCCAGAGCTTCAGCAGATTGAGGTGGTAGATCTGTAGCGCCCCCTCCCTGTCCGTTCGCCTAACCTCATAGTCGACGTCCCCGACTCGCCGTGTGACCTCGAAGGGCCCTTGCCACTTGGCGATTAATTTGGAGCTCGACATGGGCAACAGGACAAGTACCTTATCTCCCGGAGTGAACTCTCTAAGGCGCGTGCCCTTGTTGTACAGGCGGGTTTGCCATTCCTGGGCCTGCCGCAAATTCTCCTGAGTTAAGTGGGTGAGCGTGTGGAGTTTTGCACGCAGATCCATAATGTATTGAATTTCATTTTTGCTCTGCGAAGGTCCCTCCTCCCAATTTTCCCGCAGTACATCTAAGATGCCGCGCGGCTTACGCCCATACAGTAATTCAAATGGGGAGAACCCTGTGGAGGCTTGGGGGACCTCTCGCACTGCAAACAACAAGGGTTCGAGCCACTTATCCCAGTTACGTGCGTCCTCACTTACGAATTTTTTGATAATATTCTTGAGGGTGCGGTTGAACCGTTCGACTAAACCGTCCGTTTGTGGGTGATACACGCTGGTGCGGATCGGCTTAATACCCAGTAGCCCATACAGTTCGGCCAGTGTTCGTGACATAAACGAGGTGCCTTGATCAGTCAGAATCTCTTTCGGGATTCCGACCCGGGAGATGACGTGGAAGAGGGCCTCTGCAATACTACGTGCGGAGATATTGCGAAGAGGCACCGCTTCCGGGTATCGCGTTGCATAGTCCACCAGAACCAATATAAAGCGGTACCCTCATGTTGACCGATCTAATGGCCCGACGAGATCCATCCCAATTCGTTCAAACGGGGTCTCGATTAATGGTAGGGGGCGCAAGGGCGCTTTTGGAATGGCCGCTGGATTTACTAACTGGCATTCGCGGCACGCTGTACACCACTTACGGACATCGCCGCGAATCCCCGGCCAATAGAATCGGGCCATTATCCGGGCGAGTGTTTTATCCTGCCTGAGGTGTCCCGCCATGGGATTAAAGTGAGCCGCCTGGAATACCAATTCCTGGCGGCTCTTTGGAATTAACAATTGGGTGACACGCTCCTTCGTCTGAGTGTCCTGCGTCACTCGGTATAACCTATCCTTTAAAATGGAAAAATAGGGGAAGGTCGGGGTGGCATTCGGCTGGAGCGTTTGACCATCGATTACTCTCACTTGGTCAAACGCGTGTCACAGAGTTTCATCTCGCGATTGTTCCAGTGGGAAATCCGCGAGGGATTCCCCAATAGAAAGAGGAGGAGCCGGGGGCTCCTCACTCTGTCGCGGAGATGACGTAGACGGCTCTGCGACCGCAGCTCCAGCCAAAACGACACCGGGACCCCCCCCGGCTACCCGGCAGGACCCACTCTTTACTAGGTGTGCCATCAACCCCCGGAATCCCGGCCAATCAGTCCCCAAGATTAAAGAGTGGGTAAGGCGAGGATTAACCGCTGCCTTCACTATAGATTTGTCCCCTCTGAAATGTATGTGGACCGACACCAACGGGTAGCAGTGAACATCCCCGTGCACACACAACACCTTCACCCCTTGTGCTCCCCCCAATGCCTCGTCTTGCACCAGGCTTTGGCGGATCGAGGTCTGGTTGCAACCCGAATCCACCAACGCCTGATAGGTCACCCCTTGTACACTTACCGGTATGCGATATGCTCCGGCCTGATCGAGGGCAGCCTCTGGCGCGTCGGGGATCCGCACCACCGCCCCCACCTCCATCGTGGCACACTGTTGCTGCAGGTGGCCCGGTTCCCCGCAGCGCCAGCAAACCGGCCCGGGCCTCCCCTCTGCAGCTGTGGATTGAGGGTCACTCACCTGAGGGGGGGGAGAGACAGACACAGAAGGGAGAAACGGGAGGGCACCACGGGTGCGGCGGGCCGGCTGGGGTGGGGCCGGCCCCCGCCTCCGTGGTGGGGGAATGGGGCGAGGACGGGACACGGGAGGAGGGGGAAGAGAGAGAGAGAGAGAGAAGAGGAGAGAGAAGATGACATCCGTTGTCCTGCCGCCGGGACAGCCGCCAGATGATCCTCCGCCAGTCCTACGGCCTGATCCAGCGACGCCGGGCGGTGGCACTGGACCCACTCCGCAGTTCCGGCGGGTAGGCGGGCGATGAACTGCTCCAGCGCCACCTGGTCGATGATCCCCTCGGCGTCGCGATCTTCGGCCCTCAGCCACCGCCAGCAGGCGTCCCGGAGCTGCTGGCCGAACGCGAACGGGCTGCCGACTTCCTCCATTCGCAGCGCGCGGAAGCGCTGGCGCTGCTGCTCCGGCGTGCGCCCCATGCGCTGGAGGACGGCCCGGCGAAGGTCGGCGTAGGCCAGCCAGTGGTCGGCGGGGAGCTGTAGTGCGGCTAACTGCGCCTCTCCCGTCAGGAGGGGGAGGAGGCGCGCCGCGCGCTGTTCCATCGGCCACCCCGAGGCTTCGGCGACCTGTTCGAACAACGCGATGAACGCCTCGGGGTCGTCCTGCGGGCCCATCTTAGTCAAGGTGATGGGAGATGGGCCCGCGGCCGAGGTGCTGGTGGACCCCGCCGACGCGAGGAGGCGCCGGAACGCCTCACGGTCTTCCTGTTGAGCCAGCACCAGGGCTTCGAAGCGGCGCTCCTGCTCCTTCCGGAGTGTGACGAGCGCCTGGTGCTGGCTCTGCTGAGCCGTGGCGAGGGCGTGGACCAAGTCCGCGAACGGGGAGGATTCCATGGGGCTGCAGGACAGGTGCTCCACGATTCCCGGGTTTTGGCACCACTGTAGGGTAAATCGCGTGTGGGTGGAGCACAGAGGACGGCAGGACAGAGATCAGGTTTGTCTAATCGGCTTTATTGCCACACTTTTCAGGTTTGCAATAATGTTTCGAAAATAGCGAGAGAGACACACACACACACACACACACACACACAGCGTCTCGTCTGGGGCTGAACTCCTCTGCTCTTGCTCTCCCTCCTTAAATAGGGCGGTTTACTGGGGAGAACACACAAAACACAGGTTAATGACACTCAGGTGAAGCGATTCTGCCACTTACCTTCCCCAACTCCGCCCTCCTGTCACAGACCGGTGCTTGACCACGCCCCCACTGCCACAACTTTCTAGTACACTAAAAGTACATGGTCTGTAGTATACTTGCTATACTTATACTGAAGCATACTTAATAAAATGAACTTTAAGTATACTACTTTTTGCTAAGGGCCCTGGGGAACAGCAAGAAGAATTCTTCCAAAACTGCCAGGTATGTTATTAAATGATTGATCAATTCAAGGTATTCACATGGATACACAAACTCTCATCTCATACCAGGATCTGGATCAGTTCAGCATGATCTGGGTTTGTGGTGATGTGTTCTGTGAAAGAAAATCAATTTATTTTTTCTGTGGAGTTGATGTGGTCCATTGAATGTTTGATTATTTTTTTCATGTGTCTGCTTTGAAGATGATTATTTTTTCATAATTGGATGATTGAAAATTGAGAAAATAAATGTATATTTTCCTCATCTCCTCTCCTCCTCACTCCTCATCTGCTACCCTCTCCTCTCCTTTTCTCTTCATCCCTTCTCCACCTCTCCTGTCATGTCCTTCTCTCCTTTACACTTAATCTCCTCTCCTCCTCATCTCCTGTCCTTTCCTCTCATTTCCTTCTCTTCTCCCCTCTCCTCCTCCTCTCATCTCCTCCTCATCTGCTCCCCTCTCCTCTCAACCTCCTCTCCTTTCATGTCTTTCTCTCCACCCCTCCTCATCACCTGTACTCTTTTCCTCTCCTCTTCATCTCTTCTCCTCCTTATATCATGTCCTCCTCACCTCTCCTCATTTCCTCCCATGTCTTTCTCTCCTCCTCATCTCCTCTCCTCCTCGTCTCCTCTCATGTCTTTCTCTCCTTCTCTTTGCCTCTCCTTTCATGTCTTTCTCTCCTTCTCATCTCTTCTCCATCTCCTCATCTGCTCCCCTCCCCTCTCCTCCTCTCATGTCTTTCTCTCCTCCTCCTCTCCATCTCATCTCCTCTTCTCCTCTCATGTCTTTCTCTCTTCCTCATCTGCTCCTCTCTCCATCTCATCTCCTCCTCTCCTCTCATGTCTTTCTCTCCTCCTCATCTCCTCTTCTCCCCTCATGTCTTTCTCTCATCATCTCCTCTCCTCCCCATCTCCTTTCCTCCTTTCCTCTCATGTCTTTCTCTCCTCCTCTCCTCTTCATCTCCTCTCCTTTCCATCTCCTTTCATGTCTTTCCCTCCTCTCCATCTCCTCTCCTCCTCATCTGCTCCTCTTTCCTCTTCATCTCCTCTCCTTTCTATCTCCTTTCATGTCTTTCCCTCCTCTCCTCTTCATCTCCTCCTCATCTACTCTCCTTTCATGTCTTGCTCTCATCCTCTCCTCTTCATCTCCTCCTCTCCTCCCCATCTCCTCCCCTCCCCTCTTAATCTCATTTCCTCCCCATCTCCTCTCCTCTCATGTCTTTCTCTCCTCTTCTTCTCATCCTCATCATCTCCATTTCCTCTCCTCCCCATCTCTTCTCCTCTCCTCTTCATTTCCTTTCCTGCCCATCTCCTCTCCTCTTCTCCTCTCCTCTCATGTCATGTAAACCTTGTGTGTGAGAGAGACATTGTAAACATTGTAAGGCAAGAGTGCATTATTGTCCACTGTGCAAAAGACTGCAGTGTGAGTGGTGTGATCAACAGTCCGTGAGAATCAGTCCAGTCCCTCAGAGTTGAGGAGTCTGATGGCATGAGGGAAGAAACTGTTACAGAGCCGAGCTGTGAAGACCTGAATGCTTTGGTACCTTTTTTCCAGATGGCAGGAGCTCAGATACTGCAACTAGTTATGAGTAGATCTGATGATAAAACAAGTGACCTAATTGAAAGAAATGTATTTTGAAGTCATATCCCATTTTATTAATGAGACCTTGTTTCAATGAGTTTTTTTTAACCAAGATAAACTTGGTTATAAATAAATAAGATTAAAACAAACAAACAAAAACACCAAATTGAAGATGAATCTGTCACCATGAACCCTGTTTTTGGATGTCTCCTTTCCAACAGAATGTAATCAATGGAATTATTGCAGTAGACATAAATCATGGCCACATCAAAAAAGGATTTTCTTGTTCAATAGGATAGCAGACAGCTTGTCGTGACTCTTCTTGGAATCACAACCCCTGCTACCGAATTTGTCTCACATACCAAGACAATTTATTTGTAGTCCTGGTTGAAGACAGCAGAATCAGTGAAGCCATACAGATTTTCTGAAGAAGGCAAAGGTAACATGAACCTGCTTTCCCTGGAATATCCAGTGCAACTGTCTGAAATGTTCAGCATAATCCTGCAGACATGAAAAGATATACTTTGGCAGGATATAATGGAATTCCAGCAGCACATGCTAGCTTGTGGGTGGGTTGCTTGGCTTGTTTGGCTCATTGATTTAGGGGTATGAATCTTGCTGTGAGGTGTTAGGTTAAAATCCCAGAGAGCCTCAACTTTAAAACATCGACCTCCTGTTGGAAAGAAAAATAAAGGAAGCCTGGACCATGTGGTTTTCCTTGGCTGCATCATTCTTAAAATGTATGTAATGCACCTAAACCACACTTCTTTCCTTGTACAAAGCAATAATCATTATGTTGATTGACCATGTGTTTTCGAACCATAGCGGATCCAAAAGGCCATAAATTGATGGAAAATCAATAAGACCAGCCGATTTTCATGGAATCTGCCAAGACTGAACTGGAAGATCCTGAAGGGGTGCGTGACATCACATGTGTAACAATTCAGGTATCAATTTCATTCTCCCCCTCCTAGAACTGCCACCTTATTGTGGTGGAGGGGTTTGTGTGCTTGAATGATCCTAGGAGTTATGTTGTTGGGGGTATTACGCTCCTGTCAGGGTCTCCCAAGGCAGACAGGTCCTAGGTGACAAGCCAGACCAAGAGCAGTTCACCAAAACCCTTATGGAGAATAAATTAAGGACCATGACATCGCCCAGTATGGCGCAGCTGGGGCCCCACCCTGGAGCCAGGCTCGGGGTTGGGGCTCGTATGCGAGCGCTTGGTGGCCGGGCCTTTGCCGATGGGGCCCAGCCGGGCTCAGCCCAAAGAGGTGACGTGGGCCCGACCTCCTGTGGGTTCACCACCCACAGAGGTAGCCGTAGGGGGCTGGTGCAATGGGGATTGGGTGGCAGTCGAAGGCAGGGGCCTCGACGACCTGATCCCCAGACACAGCGGCTAGCTGTTGGGACATGGAATGTCACTTTGCTGGGGGGGAAAGAGCCTGAGCTTGTGTGGGAGGTTGAGAGGTACTGGCTAGAAATAGTTGGGCTCACTTCCACGCACAGCTTGAGCTCTGGAACCCAGCTCCTCGAGAGGGGCTGGACTCTCCACTTCTCTGGAGTCACCCATGGTGAGCAGCAGTGTGCTGGTGTGGGCTTGCTTATAGCTCCCCAGCTCAGCCGCCATGTGTTGGAGTTTACCCCAGTGAACGAGAGGATCGCATCTCTGCGCCTTCGGATTGGGGAGAGGGCTCTTGCTGTTGTTTGTGCCTACGGG
Source organism: Neoarius graeffei (assembly GCF_027579695.1). Lineage (NCBI taxonomy): Eukaryota > Metazoa > Chordata > Actinopteri > Siluriformes > Ariidae > Neoarius > Neoarius graeffei. The sequence goes on from NC_083587.1 coordinate 8,891,426, forward strand.
CCAAATAGCAGTATAGAGTATCTGGCCTTCTTGCAGTCCCTGGGAGAGGTACTGAGGGGTGCTCAGACTGGGGACTCCATTGTGCTACTGGGGGACTTCAATGCTCACGTGGGCGACAACAGTGACACCTGGAGAGGTGTGGTTGGGAGGAATGGCCTCCCCGATCTGAACCCGAGTGGTGTTTTGTTATTGGACTTCTGTGCTAGTCACGGTTTGTCCATAACGAACACCATGTTCGAGCATAGGGGTGTCCATAAGTGCATGTGGCACCAGGACACCTTAGGTCGGAGGTCGATGATAGACTTTGTTGTCGTTTCATCTGCTCTCCAGCCCTATGTCTTGGACACTCGGGTGAAGAGAGGGGCTGAGCTGTCAACTGATCACCACCTGGTGGTGAGTTGGATCTGCTGGCGGAGGAGGAAGCTGGACAGACCTGGCAGGCCCAAACATATGGTGAGGGTCTGCTGGGAACATCTGGCCAAGCACTCTGTCAGGGGGGTCTTTAACTCCCACCTCCAGGACAGCTTTTCCCAGTTTCCAAGGGAGGCAGGGGACATTGAGTTTGAGTGGACCATGTTCTCTACCTCCATTGTAGATGCAGCTGTTCGGAGCTGTGGCCGCAAGGTCTCCGGTGCCTGTCGTGGCAGCAATCCCCGAACCCGGTGGTGGAAACCAGAAGTAATGGATGCCGTCAAGCTGAAGAAGGAGTCCGATCAGGCCATGTTGACTTCCAGGACTCCTGAAGCAGCTGAAGGGTATCGGCAGGCCAGGTGTGCCACAGCTCGGGCAGTTGCAGAGGCAAAAACTCAGAACTGGGAGGAGTTCGGGGAGGCCATTGAGAAGGACTATCGGTCAGCCTCGAAGAAATTCTGGCAAACCGTCCGGCGCCTCAGGAGGGGGAAGCAGTACTCTGCCAACACTGTTTACAGTGTGGGTGGGGAGCTGTTGACCTCGACTGGGGACATTGTCGGGAGGTGGAAGGAATACTTTGAGGATCTCCTCAATCCCACCATCATGTCTTCCATTGAGGAGATGGAGGCTGATGACTCAGAGGTGGACTCGTCCATTACCCAAGCCGAAGTCACTGAGGTGGTTTGCAAGCTCCTCGGTGGCAAGGCACCAGGGGTGGATGAGATCCGCCCTGAGTATCTCAAGGCTCTGGATGTTGTGGGGCTGTCTTGGTTGACACGCCTCTGCAACATTGCGTAGCGGTCAGGGACAGTGCCTCTGGAGTGGCAGACTGGGGTGGTGGTCCCTCTTTTTAAGAAAGGGGACCGGAGAGTGTGCTCCAATTATAGGGGAATCACACTTCTCAGCCTCCCAGGGAAGGTTTACTCCAGGGTACTGGAGAGGAGAATTTGACCAGTAGTTGAACCTTGAATCCAGGAGGAACAATGCAGTTTTTGTCCTGGCCGCAGAACACTGGACCAGCTCTATACCCTTTATAGGGTGCTCGAGGGTTCATGGGAGTTTGCCCAACCAGTCCACATGTGCTTTGTGGATCTGGAGAAGGCATTCGACCATGTCCCTCGTGGTATTCTGTGGGGGGTGCTTCAGGAGTATGGGGTTCGGGGCTCTTTGCTAAGGGCTGTCCGGTCCCTGTACGAACAGAGCAGGAGTTTGGTTCGCATTGCCAGCAGTAAGTCAGACCTGTTCCCAGTGCATGTTGGACTCTGGCAGGGCTGCCCTTTGTCACCGGTTCTGTTCATAATTTTTATGGACAGAATTTCTAGGCGCAGCCAGGGGCCGGACAGAATCCTGTTTGAGAACCACAGGATTTCATCTCTGCTTTTTGTGGATGATGTTGTCCTGTTGGCTTCTTCAAACCAGGACCTTCAGCATGCACTGGGGCAGTTTGCAGTTGAGTGTGAAGCGGCTGGGATGAGAATCAGCACCTCCAAGTCCGAGGCCATGGTTCTCGACCAGAAAAGGGTGGCTTGCCCTCTCCAGGTTGGTGGAGAAGTCCTGCCTCAAGTGGAGGAGTTTAAGTATCTCAGGATCTTGTTCACGAGTGAGGGAAGGATGGAGCGTGAGATCGACAGGCAGATCGGTGCAGCCTCTGCAGTGATGCGGTCGCTTTACCGGTCCGTCGTGGTGAAGAAGGAGCTGAGCCAAAAGGCGAAGCTCTCAATTTACTGGTCGATCTACGTTCCAACTCTCACCTATGGTCATGAGCTTTGGGTAATGACCGAAAGAACAAGATTGCGGATACAAGTGGCCGAAATGAGTTTCCTTCGCAGGGTGGCTGGGCGCTCCCTTAGAGATAGGGTGAGAAGCACAGTCACTCGGGAGGAGCTCGGAGTAGAGCCGCTGCTCCTCCACATCGAGAGGAATCAGCTGAGGTGGCTCAGGCATCTTTTTTGGATGCCTCCTGGACGCCTCCCTGGGGAGGTGTTCCAGGCATGTCCCCCCGGGAGGAGGCCCTGGGGAAGACCCAGGACACGCTGGAGGGACTATGTCTCTCAGCTGGCCAGGGAACGCCTCGGTGTTCTTCCCGAGGAGCTGGCCGAGGTGTCTGGGGAAAGGGAAGTTTGGGCTTCCATGCTCAGACTGCTGCCTCTGTGACCCGGCTCCGGATAAAGCGGAAGAAGATGAGATGAGACGAGACGAGAATTTCATTCCCATGAGCAGCAGTGGTTAGACCATTCTCAATATGGAATCACGTTCTTGAGAGAATTCTGATAGTGACTGGGATTCTTATATGTCAGATGAAGGGGGCAGAAGATTATCAAGGATATTCCAGAGTAAATGGTTATCTTTTTGAGCCCCCAACACGAGAAACTGCCAGTTCACTCAGTTCATGACAGTCTTCCTTGATAGCACGCGTAAGATGGAGAGATAGATAGAGAGATGTGCAGAACACAGTGGTTACCTTTCATTATGTTTTCCTGAACAAAACTAAAAACAAATCGAGTCTTGCAATATTGCAATCTGAGAGCATTTAACATGTTTGAGTTAATAATTAATTATGATGACTGCGCGCACACATTTTTCTTCCTGTTAAAGTGCATCAGATATGATAAGATCGGATGTCGCGGGCATGTAAATGTTGCTCATAATCCTGCATTTGGTGCACTGTGTGTGTGTGAGAGAGAGATAATAGGGGAATCGATTAACTGGCCAAATGTCAGATCAAATGTAATTTATTAAGTCAGTGGGGTTCTTTTTTGCTCCAATAATTACAATGTGATCGTTCTGGTAGTGGTGAACACTTGATGAATCAGATTTATTATTAGTAGGCAACACGAAATCTGCCCGCTTCATTGCACAAACCTCATCCACTGTTGCTTTAGATTAGTGTCATTTCTCTGAAATTCGTGAACTGAATTTTCTGTTGTATATGAATTTGAACATCCAAACACAACACAGAGCTTTCTCATCATTATTTTTGTAAGATTCCAACAACAATATCCAATTTCAGCGAGTAAACAAGCACAGAGTCAGATGAACTGAAATGACCCAGATAATCGGGGTTCTGTGTGTGATGTCATGCGAGATGAGCCCTGGGGCAAGGCTGCCTTTTTCTGGGATCCAAAAGCTGTGATTTATCAATAGTTTTGTGCTTGATAATAAAAGAGCAAATAATTAATATTATGTTTCTCCTAGGTGGCACGGTGGTGTAGTGGTTAGAGCTTAACACTGTTGCCTCACAGCAAGAAGGTCTGGGTTCGAGCCACATGGCCGGCGAGGGCCTTTCTGTGCGGAGTTTGCATGTTCTCCCCGTGACCGTGTGGGTTTCCTCCGGGTGCTCCAGTTTCCCCCAAAGACATGCAGGTTAGGTTAACTGGTGACTCTAAATTGACCAAAGGTGTGAGTGTGAATGGTTGTCTGTGTGTCAGCCCTGTGATGACCTGGCAACTTGTCCAGGGTGTACCCTGCCTTTCACCCGTAGTCAGCTGGGTTAGGCTTAGTCAGCTGGGATAGGCTTAGTCAGCTGGGATAGGCTCCAGCTTGCCTGCGACCCTGTAGAACAGGATAAAGCGGCTAGAGATAATGAGATGAGATGATTGTTTAAAGAGATCAGTCATGGCACAAGAAGCTATATATGTGATTGATGAACTCACTGCTTTATGCTTAAAGGGGGGTTTTCTCTTGGAAAAATGGATTATCAATAACCATGTTGTTTTGCAGCCCATTGCAGAAGATAAAAGGGCTCAAGACCTAAAGGAGTTGGACCTGGATTGAGACCAACTCCCAGTGGAAAAAGCTTTAGGTCTCCAGTGGTGTGTGGAGACAGACTCTTTTAAGTTTGCCCTTGGACAAGTCATGTACATCATGAAATCTTTTACTGCTGTGCCTTATGAGGTATGCTACTAGTCATAAACACCTCCTTTTATGCACCTTACATGGCACATCACTTTTACTTCAGAGGCTTGTGAGTTGGTCTAGTGATTAGTGTGTCTGCCTTTCATTTGGGATATCATGAGCTCTATTCACAGTTGGGTCAAACCAAAGACAATCATAGAAATGTGTCTGTGAAGATTCTCAGTCATCCAGGTCATACAGTAGTAACTGTGGGTGGTAAAAGAGAGCAACTAGACTTGCTTGAAGATTCTTGAAGATGTTTCACCACTCATCCAAAAGGCTTCTTCAGTTCTGTCTGACTAGTAGGCAGTATCAGGTATTTATCCTCTCATGGATGAAAAGCTCATCTAAGGTGTCGTTAAGTCATCCTGTTGGTGTGGGTCACTGGGGGCTGGATATGAACGGCCTCGAGAGTCGTTAGGGTGATCAATGGATTGCCTGTTAAGGTGATCAATGGAATGCTGATTCTCTCTGTCCTCCTGTGAGTCACTGAAAACAGCTGGGTTTTGGTGTGCATTCAGTTGTCTGGGAAGTGTGCCAAGGACTGCATTGTAGGTGGCTGATAAATGATGTCTTAGACCCCCACCTCTGTTCAGTGATGACCGTTCCAGGTTGACAAAAATGGCTTCTTTAACTCCTTGCTCATACCAACAATCCTCTCTGGCTAAAATGCATACGTTACAATCCTGAAATGAGTGTCCTTTGTTGTTAAGATGAAGGTAGACAGCAGAGTCCTGGCCTGAGGAACTGGCTCTCCTGTGTTGAGCCATACGCCTATGAAGCAGTTGTTTTGTTTCCCCAATGTACAATTGCGTGCAACGTACGCATTTTAGCCAGAGAGGATCCTTGGTTGATCGTTGAATGCAGGCATAGGCTAGTGGGGATAATGTTGGATTGCCAGCATCTCAGGTTGAAACGCAGGTGGTTACTGTAGTCTGCCAGTTTTCTGGAAGTCCTCTCATACTCCCGCACCAGTTGAAAGGTTCTCATCCCAAAGTGCATGGAAACATGTCTGTGAAGATTCTCAGTCATCCAGGTCATAGTAACTGTGGGTGGTAAAAGAGAGCAACTGGACTTGCTTGAAGATTCTTGAAGACGTTTCACCTTTCATCCGAAAGGCTTCTTCAGTTCTGACTGACTAGTAGGGAGTATCAGGTATTTATCCTCTCATGGATGAAAAGCTCATCTAATGTGTTGTTGAGTCATCCTGTTGGTGTGAGTCACTGGGGGCTGAATTTGAACGGCCTCGAGAGTCGTTAGGGTGATCAATGGATTGCCCGTTAAGGTGATCAATGGAATGCTGATTCTCTCTGTCTTCCCGTGAGTCACTGAAAACAGCCGGGTTTTGGTGTGCTTTCAGTTGTCTGGGAAGTGTGCCAAGGACTGCATTGTAGGTGGCTGATAAATGATGTCTTAGACCCCCACCTCTGTTCAGTGATGGCCGTTCCAGGTTGACAAAAATGGCTTCTTTAACTCCTCGCTCATACCAACGATCCTCTCTGGCTAAAATGCGTACGTTGCACGTACTTGTATATTGGGGAAACAAAACAACTGCTTCATAGGCGTATGGCTCAACACAGGTGAGCCAGTTCCTCAGGCCAGGACTCTGCTGTCTACCTTCATCTTAACAACAAAGGACACTCATTTCAGGATTGTAACGTATGCATTTTAGCCATATAATCTATATAATAATCTAGCCTTCTTGGATTGTGATGTACACATTAGACAAGACAGAAGCCTTAGCATCGAGGACTACTGGAAACCCCCACACACAGACCAGTACCTACTCTTTGACTCTCACCATCCACTGGAACACAAATTGGGGGTCATTAGGACCTTGCAACACAGGGCTCAGAACATCCCTACAACAGTAGAGGGAAAAGAGAAGGAGCAGAATCACATCAAGAAAGCACGTCAGAACTGCAGGTATCCCAACTGGTCTTTCTTCAAGAGCAGAAAAAGGAACATAATGGACAAGGAGGATAACAGGAACAAACGCAAGAACATTGTCATTCCCTACATTTCTGGTCTATCTGAGAAACTCAGGAGGATCTTCTACAAACACAACATTCCAGTACATTTCAGACCCAGTAACACCCTGAAGCAGAAACTGGTCCACCCTAAGGACAGAATAGCCAGACACACACAGGACAACGTAGTGTATGCAATTCAGTGCAGTGAGGAATGCACAGACTAGTTTATTGAGGAAACAAAACAACTGCTTCACAGGCTCAACACAGGAGAGCCAGTTCCTCAGGCCAGGACTCTGCTGTCTACCTTCATCTTAACAACAAAGGACACTCATTTCAGGATTGCAACGTACACATTTTAGCCAGAGAGGATCGTTGGTATGAGCGAGGAGTTAAAGAAGCCATTTTTGTCAACCTGGAACAGCCATCACTGAACAGAGGTGTGGGTCTAAGACAACATTTATCAGCCACTTACAATGCAGTCCTTGGCACACCAAAACCCAGCTGTTTTCAGTGACTCACAGGAGGACAGAGAGAATCAGCATTCCATTGATCACCTTAATGGGCAATCCATTGATCACCCTAATGACTCTCAAGGCTGTTCACATCCAGCCCCCAGTGACCCACACCAACAGGATGACTCAACGACACCTTAGATGAGCTTTTCATCCATGAGAGGATAAATACCTGATACTCCCTACTAGTCAGACAGAACTGAAGAAGCCTTTTGGATGATAGGTGAAACGTCTTCAAGAATCTTCAAGCAAGTCCAGTTGCTCTCTTTTACCACCCACAATCATAGAAATGGTACCTAGTTACATGTACTTGGAATACATGGACCCTTGGTGTACATTGTGTTTTCAAGTACTAGTAATTCATGTTTATGGACAGGTTCTCATTGACAAGACCCTTTTTTTTGGATGTTTTTGAACTTGTTTTTGATTACTAAAGTTATTTTTACTCTACAACAGTTTTTTTTGTGATTTTTCTATACAAATATTAAAAATATAAAGTTCTGAACAAGTTAGAGAAAGATTATCAATATATCCCAATTTTGACCTATATGCCCAGCACATTACAATTATTTATGGGTGGCAGCCAAGGGGTTAAGATGGAAATGAAGCAGCAGCCTCTCACTAGACATGGTATGCTGTCAGTCACCAGTTCGATGTACGATCATCTGGGTTTCCTGGCACCTGTCACCTTCCTTGCCAAGATGATGCAGCAAGAGCTGTGTAGGAGGAGATGTGGTTGGGATTATGATCTGCCACATGACATTTTACATCAGTGGAAAGCATGGGTTGGAGAACTTGGATCTGCTTGCAGCATTTAGTGTGACCAGGTGCATCAAGCCTGGAAATTTTGGCAAGATCAAGTATGCTCAATTACATCACTTTGCAGATACTAGTGAAGGTAGCTATGGAACTGCAACATACATCTGCATGGTGACATTCAGGTTTCCTTTCTTCTGGGTAAGGCCAGAGTGGCTCCACTGAAGGCTGCTACTATTCCCTGGCTGAAATTGACTGCAGCTGTCCTTGCTGTCAGAATAGATTTGATGTTAAAGGCAGAGCTTAAACTCCAACTGGATGGTTCAGTTTTCTGGACTGACAGCACTTCAGTGTTGAAGTATATCAATAATGAGGATAGATGTTTTCAAATATTTGTGGCATATAGAGTCTCAGCCATTAGAGAAGCATCCAAGCCATTACAGTGGCGACATGTCCGCACCAAAGACAATCCAGCAGATGATGCATCAAGAGGATTGAAGGTGGCAGACTTACTGAAGAATGAGCAGTGTCTTGAGGGGCCTGCATTTCTTTGGAAGAATGAGGAGGATTGGCCCAAAGTAGTGTTGGACATTTCAGTGGACTTTAGGAGGTTAGATGTGAGGTGACCACAAATGTTATTAATGTGCATGATAAGTTTAATCCTGCTAACCAGTTCATCATTTATTTCTCTGATTGGAGGCATCTTAAGACAGCAGTTGCCTGGTTCCTCAGATTAAAGGCTATGTTGTGGGAACAAATTCGCTTGAAAAAGCAGTAGAAAGGCCTCTATGGCTAGCAATCTGAAGATAACCAGTCAGAATTGTTTGACACAGACCCAAGCTCAAAGAGGCACAGTAACATCTTGCAGTTGCATTTTAACAGTGGATGAGCTGTTGGTTCTAAAGGTTCCTGGTTCAATCTCAGGTTTCAGCATTGAGAAGTGTGGCTTCTGTGTATCTCAGGCTACATCCACATGACAACGGCAACGAGATGTTATTAAAAAAAATATCACGTCCACATGGGCAATGATCAGTAAAATATCAGGTCCATATGGCAACGCAACGCTTGCTGAAAACGATGCAATACATATGCCACACCTCTAGGGGCGCTGTAAGACGGTCCCTTTGGAGACACCAGAACAATAGAAGAAGTAAGGACACATGCGCATAAACTATTATGCGCGAGACTTCATATTAGCCACAAAGTCAGAAAAATCTGTTTGTAAAATTATGTTATAATGACCAAATACAATGAAAAATATTTTTCCAGTCTCACCTGTGAAAGGTAATCCCATGTGATCTCGTTTGGACGGTAAACCTGTTGGTACAGTTAAATGCAGCACAGGAATGAGGCATCTTTATTCTCCGCTTTGACCCATCCAATATGGCGGCAAGGATGACGTATGATTCTACACGGAAGGCGGTGTCTTTAATGGTCCGGAATAAATTGAATGCTACACGTTGATGGATTAATTTGTTCTTCTACGCTCTTTTTGAGGAATGTATTGTAGGACTTAAACCAACATCTGAAGAGGTGAGATCGCTCCTTTTTTTTCCCTATTTTTGCTGGCAGGATTGACTCTGCCCTAAGGGCTATTTTCTCTCTCTCTCTCTCTCACTTTGCACCATTACACAATAAATATTCACAGTGAAAATATTTTGTAAGCGCGTTTCATTAACCAAGTTATAGGATTTGTTGACAACTCGCATCAAGTTCGTTACACTTCTACCTGGCGTGAAGCACTCACAGTCATGTGGTTGTGACGTCATCGTAAACAAATCCGTTCTACCCATCCAGACGACTTCACAACGGCAACGTTGCCAGATCTTTCCACTCTGGAACCCGTTTTCAAAAGATTGCGTTTTGGGGCACCCAAAACGCTGGTGCCGTGTGGACGCCAGGCCGAAACGATAAACAATTATATTGGATTCACCTGAATCTGTTGCCGTGTGGACAGGGCCTCAGTCTGTGGCCAGTGTGATGTTTCCTTTTTTTTTTTTGGCCAGGTCAATGCCAGCAATTTGGTAGTTAAAACAAGTGCATTGCTAAACTTTGATTCCATGGTGTAATGGTTAACACTTGGGACTCTGAATTCAGTGATCTGAGTTCGAATCTCAGTGGAACCTTTGAATTCTTCAGTGACAACTTCCAAACTGATATGCATAGACTGTCTCAAAGGAAGGCAAGCCAGCTTTTATGTCCCAAATCCTTTGTGACTGCCACCATGGAACAACTTCTTTTGAAGATGGGTATGGGCCAGTTCTGCAATTTTGAATCTGGGCTTTATTGCAGTATCATCACAGCATCTATGGTATTTTGTGTGGGGTGCTGTGTGAGATGGCTGCCTCTCCAGTAGCTCTGAAGTTTTTAGCTCTTTAAACCTCTTTTTTCCACCTTTTTTACTTTTCTGCTCTTCTTACGAAGACATAGTGTGTTTTACTTATATAACATGGATATTTTTAACTTTAACACACAACCAGGAGCCAGTTTTCTCACTTACTTGGGAGAGGAGCTGCTGGCCCTGAAAACAGTGGGACGAGCCGGGATAAGACACCCCATCCCGGCCGAGTTGAGGAGGACACCCAGGGGCTGTATGCTGGGGCTAAGCTGAAGGCTAGGCTAGCGGACAACCGGAGGCGCTGCAAACCATCCATTCCCTCTGTTATCATGGGGAATGTGAACTTGCTGCTCCAACAACACGTGTATGTAGGGCTGACATCAGGCCAATGTATGTCAGCTACGTCTGCCAGACGTCGCATGGAGATCTTTTGCTCATTGCTATGATGTTGCCAAGATGTCAGCCAGCCATCATAAATGACTACCTGCCGATGTCTAAACGATTCAAGGCTTTGATCACAGGCTGACGTATTTACGATGCAACGCTACCCCCCCCCACACAATTTAACATTTAAAGTACACAGTATTGCATCATCACCAGTGTTCCGTGTAGCCAGCGACCCTCTCTCTGCCCATCCAATGGTGGCCTCCTGAAACAAAAAGGGCAAGACATACCCAGAGACCTGTCCTAGATCAGCCCAATCTCCCATCACCCAAATGCACACGAGTCACACCTGGCCATTAACGACATGTTGTTAGTCTTTAATAAATGGATGGTGTTGGAAAAAAAGTTAAGCACACCACTCAATCACAGCACACTTAAACAAAATCACAGGGGGAAAAAATCACTGCGCACCAAGGGAAAGCAATATGTAAATCCAGTATCAAGTGTCAAGTTATTTACACAACCACCCTTTCCCTTACTTCTATAGCAGACACTTCAGTCACTACGTTTACATGCACATAGAGAGAATGGAATTTCTGCCGTTGCTCGACTGAAATCGAAGTTCAAAATGCCATGTATACACCTTAATTCGGCTGAAATTGAACCGAACTTGATTTCTCGGAATCAAGCTACACGACCTAGTTTATGCTATTTCTGCCGAGCTACTTTGTGCATGTATACCCTATCGAGCTAGTTGTCGAGCTACTTCTGGAAGTGACGAGTGACGAGACCACAAGCGGGAAACACAACAGCCTCGGTCGGCATGACAACAGTAGTAGCGAGCAGCAGAAGAGGTCAGGAGGAACAAATGAAGAAGAGAAAATGGCGATGTAGAGCTCTCTGAAGTGTGGGTGGAGCACAGAGGACGGCAGGACAAAGCTTCTGGTACTAATAGGCTTTTTATTGTCAGACTTTTCAGTTTAACAGCCTACTTTTATTCTTGAGAGAAAAACACACACACACACACACACACACACACACACACACACACACTGTGTTCTAGTCCCGGGATGAGCTGTCCCCTCTGCCTCCTTAAATAGGGCGCGGTTACTGGGAAGACACACAAACACAGGTTAATTACCATCAGGTGAAGTGATTCTGCCACTCACCTTCCCTGGCTCCGCCCTCCTGTCACAGACCGGTGCTTGACCACGCCCCCACTGCCACAGGCAAGCAGAAACGTGCACTTCTGGAGCAATGAGGAGACAGAGTTCATGCTCATTCAGCTTAAGGAGTTGAATATATTAAAATTCATGGACGGGAGAAAAACTTGCAATGGAGAACACGGAACTGATAACTTTGTTTACACTCTTGAATAGCTCTTCTTCATGACGACAACTGGAAGTGTACCAACACGATGGGGCGTGTTGCGCCACCTGTGGCTCGGGTGCACAATGCACCTCACACAATAGCCCGATTTCATTGTGTGCATGTAGGATTGGATTTCTCTGGCACCCTGCTGGGACCTTCAGCTCGATTACCGACAGCAGCTCGATTTGGATGTGCATGTAAACGTAGTCAGTGATTCTGAGGGACGGCCTTAACTTAAAACAGCCTTTTACAGGGTGTGTATATATATATATATATATATATATATATATATATATATATATATATATATATATATATATAAATAAACCACACACACATTTTAAATCATTGCATATTAGGTAATTTCACATATACCATGTAATTTTAATAGTGTTATAATAGTGCAATAGTTAATAGTGTTTAAGAAGTGTTACAGAATTTAAAGGCATCATTTTATTGTTTTGTCACCACCTGTTCTCAAACTGACACGCACACCCCTCTTGCATAACACCCATTAACACATACACAGCAGGCGCACACACACACATTTGATTATTTAATTTAAAATGACGGGCGGCATGGTGGTGTAGTGGTTAGCGCTGTCACCTCACAGCAAGAAGGTTCTGGGTTCGAGCCCTGTGGCCGGCAAGGGCCTTTCTGTGCGGAGTTTGCATGTTCTCCCCGTGTCCGCGTGGGTTTCCTCCGGGTGCTCCGGTTTCCCCCACAGTCCAAAGACATGCAGGTTAGGTTAACTGGTGACTCTAAACTGACCGTAGGTGTGAATGTGAATGGTTGTCTGTGTCTATGTGTCAGCCCTGTGATGACCTGGCGACTTGTCCACGGTGTACCCCGCCTTTCCCCCGTAGTCAGCTGGGATAGGCTCCAGCTTGCCTGCGACCGTGTAGAAGGATAAAGCGGCTAGAGATAATGAGATGAGATGAATTTAAAACAACCAATTAAAACACAGCATCCAAATACACAGTACAGAGAAATTACTCTCTCAGATAATACAGTATACACAAATGTAACAGAAGTCATTGCATTGTGTTGTAACCAGTCTTTATTCTGCAGGTCCAAAACAAAGGCACTTTGTGAATGGTGTAGCAGTGTCCAATGGCAATGGCACTTGTATTTGAAAAACTGGGCTCTACAGTATATAGGGGAATTGATAATTACATTTGAAAAACAAACAGGGAAGAGCCCCAACACATCAATCCCATAACTAACTGCGTTCTTAAAGTGACAGCGGATTATTACTATACACAATGGCGAGTGGATCTACTGAACCTATTATACAGGCCTCCAACTACAGTGGTGCTTGAAAGTTTGTGAACCCTTTAGAATTTTCTATATTTCTGCATAAATATGACCTAAAACATCATCAGATTTTCACACAAGTCCTAAAAGTAGATAAAGAGAACCCAGTTAAACAATTGAGACAAAAATATAACATTTGGTCATTTATTTATTGAGGAAAATGATCCAATATTACATATCTGTGAGTGGCAAAAGTATGTGAACCTCAAGGATTAGCAGTTAATTTGAAGGTGAAATTAGGCTCAGGTGTTTTCAGTCAATGGGATGACAATCAGGTGTGAGTGGGCACCCTGTTTTATTAAAAGAACAGGGATCTATCAAAGTCTGATCTTCACAACACATGCTTGTGGAAATGTATCATGGCACGAACAATGGAGATTTCTGAGGACCTCAGAAAAAGCGTTGGTGATGCTCATCAGGCTGGAAAAGGTTACAAAACCATCTCTAAAGAGTTTGGACTCCACCAATCCACAGTCAGACAGATTGTGTACAAATGGAGGAAATTCAAGACCATTGTTACCCTCCCCAGGAGTGGTCGACCAACAAAGATCACTCCAACAGCAAGGCATGTAATAGTCGGCAAGGTCCCCAAGGACCCCAGGGTAACTTCTAAGCAACTGAAGGCTTCTCTCACATTGGCTAATGTTAATGTTCATGAGTCCACCATCAGAAGAACACTGAACAACAATGGTGTGCATGGCAGGGTTGCAAGGAGAAAGCCACTGCTCTCCAAAAAGAACATTGCTGCTCATCTGCAGTTTGCTAAAGATCACGTGGACAAGCCAGAAGGCTATTGGAAAAAATTTTTGGATGGATGAGACCAAAATAGAACTTTTTGGTTTAAATGAGAAGCGTTATGTTTGGAGAAAGGAAAACAATGTATTTCAGCATAAGAACCTTATCCCATCTGTGAAACATGGTGGTGGTAGTATCATGGTTTGGGCCTGTTTTGCTGCATCTGGGCCAGGACGGCTTGCCATCATTGATGGAACAATGAATTCTGAATTATACCAGCAAATTCTAAAGGAAAATGTCAGGACATCTGTCCATGAACTGAATCTCAAGAGAAGGTGGGTCATGCAGCAAGACAACGACCCTAAGCACACAAGTCGTTCTACCAAAAACGGTTAAAGAAGAATAAAGTTAATGTTTTGGAATGGCCAAGTCAAAGTCCTGACCTTAATCCAATTGAAATGTTGTGGAAGGAACTGAAGTGAGCAGTTCATGTGAGGAAACCCACCAACATCCCAGAGTTGAAGCTGTTCTGTACGGAGGAATGGGCTAAAATTCCTCCAAGTCGGTGTGCAGGACTGATCAACAGTTACCGCAAATGTTTAGTTGCAGTTATTGCTGCACAAGGGGGTCACACCAGATACTGAAAGCAAAGGTTCACATACTTTTTCCACTCACAGATATGTAATATTGGATCATTTTCCTCAATAAATAAATGACCAAGTACAATATTTTTGTCTCATTTGTTTAACTGGGTTCTCTTTATCTACTTTTAGGACTTGTGTGAAAATTTGATGATGTTTTAGGTCATATTTATGCAGAAATATAGAAAATTCTAAAGGGTTCACAAACTTTCAAGCACCACTGTAAATGGCGATGAGCACATAGACAGTGTACACACACAGGCCTCTAACTTACTGTAAATGGCCACTGACACAGACAGGACGCGCACACACACACACACACACACACACACACACACACACACACACACACACACACACACAGGCCTCTAACTAAAACGGCCATGGACGTAGACGATGTACAGACACACACAGGCCTCTAACTAAAACGGCCATGAACGTAGACAATGTGCCCACACAGGCCTCTAACTGCCACTGACACAGACAGGACACACACACACACACACACACACACACGCCTCTAACTAAAACGGCCACGGACGCAGACGGTGTACACACACAGGCCTCTAATGCCGCTTTTCCACTACCAACGCGGCTGACTTGGGCTGAGCCGTGCCGTGCTGAGTTGGGCTGAGTCGAGCTGAGCGGGGCTGTTGGAGTTGTATTTCGACTACAACCGCGCTGAACCGTGCTGGCTGGAAGTGGGTGGACACATTGGGTGGAGTTAGCGAAAGTGGGTGGACGTCACGTGATGTCCTTAGGCAGCGCAAACAGTGACATCAGTGACCTTTTAAGCGGTAGTATCACAACCCAGATAGTAAACAATAAACATGGAGGACATGGAGTCGTTAGTGTTGCTGGTCTTGGTGCTGTGGCTTGTTGTCACCGACAACGCCAACAGATACTGGCAAGAGCGTATAGATGAGGCGCGGCGCATAAGGCTTCAGAAATTCTCATAATTCGTAATTCTTCTTCTTCCGGGTTTACGGTGTTTACAGATCCCAGCGTGCTCGCGGGGCATGTGTGGGCATGTGAGGACACTCCTCCTCACCAATCAGTGCACAGGGGAGTGTCTCCCCATGCCCCTAGCCCCACTCGGCTCGGTTTGGCTCGCTTCAGCCCTACTCCAAAACCGTGCGAGTTTTGGGTGCTAAGCAGGGCTGAAGCGAGCTGAGTCATGCTGTTCTGAGGTAGTCGAAACGCGAGCCGTGTCGGGCTGAAGTGAGCTGAAAAAAGGTAGTGGAAAAGGGCCATTACTCACTGTAAATGGCCACTGACACAGACAGGACACACACACACACACACACAGGCCTCTAACTAAAACGGCCATGGACGCAGACAGTGGACACACACAGGCTTCTAACTTAAACAGCCACTCACACAGACAGTGTACACACACACACACACACACACACACAGCTCCGTAACTTAAATGGCTATGGACACAGTGTACACACACACACAGGCCTCTAACTTAAACGGCCATAGACATAGAGACAGTAAACAAACACAAACACAGGCCTCTAACTTAAACGGCCATGGACACAGAGACAGTAAACACACAGGCCTCTAACTTAAACGGCCATGGACACAGAGACAGTAAACACACAGGCCTCTAACTTAAACAGCCATGGACACAGAGACAAGAAACACACAGGCCTCTAACTTAAACAAACACTGATGTATAGAAAGCCTCTGTCCATCCTCAGTCACTGCAAGCTGGCAGCCCTCTCTCCTCTCTTCTGCAAAACAGAAAGACAAAATGCCAATAAGGAAGCAAAAACATAAGAATTCATTAAATATCTTGGCTCCACCCATCTACCATCTTTAAAATCCCCAGCCCACCCACCTCAACCAACATTTTGTATGCTCCGACCATGCCCTATATGAATTTGAATGTTAACAATGAAAATGTTGTTTCCATCATGCCCATTGAAAGCAATTCATTCATACACACTTTTGGCTTAGTAGGTAATATATCTAACTACCTAGTTGTTTGGGTCCTCCGCTGTCGACGGCAGCCATCCAACCGGTCCCCGCTCAATTGGAGCCAGTTTTTTACCTCCTTCTCCACATCCGACTTGGTGACACTGTTATTGTTTTTGCGCACTGATGCTATAAGAGACAATATGACGCAAATTACCACATTGCATAGACCACCTTATTTTGGGAAATTGTTTCTTTGTAGTCAACCCATAGTTAGGCAATAAATACATACTATCAAAATATAGAAGTAAAATGGATGAGTAAATAACAGTATTTTATCTCAGACATAAGGTCTAAATTAAAGAAATGGAACTTCCCCTTAAACACTTAGTGTGACTTACATATTAGCATTTCAGCTACAGATCTGGATTTAATACTGGTTTTATTTCCTCTCCCACACCAATTTAGTTGTGTGGCAAGTTGGTTTGAGAACACTTTTTGGCATATCCTCCAAACCATCTTTTTTACAGTGGTTCCGCCAGTGACACCCAACTTGGAGATCTGCAACGCAATTATAACAAAATCAAACTCAACCAGTTATCATTAAGTGAATATCCGAATGACAACAAAGTGACTGGTCCCAGTGTTATCCAATTGCATGCTGGGATATTTTCAAATGCAAGCTTGACACAGATAGTGTACACACACACACACACACACACACACACACACACACACACACACACACACAGGCCAACTTGGAGATCTGCAACGCAATTATAACAAAATCAAACTCAACCAGTTACCATTAAGTGAATATCTAAATGACAACACAGAGACTGGTCCCAGTATTATCCAATTACATGCTGGGATATGGGCGGCACGGTGGTGTAGTGGTTAGCGCTGTCGCCTCACAACAAGAAGGTCCGGGTTCGAGCCCCGTGGCTGGCGAGGGCCTTTCTATGCGGAGTTTGCATGTTCTCCCTGTGTCCGCGTGGGTTTCCTCCGGGTACTCCGGTTTCCCCCACAGTCCAAAGACATGCAGGTTAGGTTAACTGGTGACTCTAAATTGACCGTAGGTGTGAATGTGAGTGTGAATGGTTGTCTGTGTCTATGTGTCAGCCCTGTGATGACCTGGCGACTTGTCCAGGGTGTACCCCGCCTTTCGCCCGTAGTCAGCTGGGATAGGCTCCAGCTTGCCTGCAACCCTGTAGAACAGGATAAAGTGGCTAGAGATAATGAGATGAGATGCTGGGATATTTTCAAATGCAAGCTTGACACATAGTGTACACACACACACACAGGCCTCTAACTTAAACGGCCATTGACACAGACAGTGTATACACACGGTTGTTAAAAATCCTGCGTGTCACTACTCTATACTCTTTCTTTATGCAATGACAATAAAACATTTTTATACCATGTATTTCTTAAAATTTGAGTCACTGTCTAGTAGCTCATCGAAATCGTCAAGGTCTTGTGCTGAGGTTAAGGGAATTTTCTGGTCGTATTCTTGCCGTTGTTCTTCACCCCTCTCTACATCACGGTTTTGCAAAAGTTGTTGAAGAAGGGCCATGATGTGATCAACCTTGAGGTGCAGCTCCCCTTGGTGCTCCAAAATCAATCTTTCGACAACTAATGGGGAAGTGCAAAATACAAAAGTGCAATATACCTTTAAAGTGGCATTCCAGGGTAAAGTAACACTGACAGGGAGGAAAGAAAATATTTTACATGCCCCCGTGGGTTAGTGATTGTATTTATGCATCACGCATGAAATGGCAAAATGTTTGCAATTTTGTTGTGTGCGCTGTGAGCTGTGTCACAATGACAAAAATGGGACTTTCACTTCAATCATACAGCACTCTGTGACCTTTAACAACAATATTAAAACAGATTTGTTCTCAAAACTTACCAGTACAGGTAGCTGGTGGGTTTGAGAAAGGCGGGTTTGGGGACACCGGGGGATTTCAGTCAGGCAGGTTTGGGGACGCCGGGGGATTTCAGTCAGACAGGTTTGGGGACGCCGAGGGATTTCAGTCAGGCAGGTTTGCTGTTGATCAGTGTGGTGCAGTGGTCCTTCAGCCTCCATATCACTGAGGTAAGTTACTGTTGAGACTTGGGGATGTGAAGGGGTGGCAAATGTTAATGAACATGGTAATGTTAAAGTTTTATAGTTAGGTTTTATAGTTTGTCTGCACAGAGGCTTGACGAAGAAGTTTTTGAATCCCATCTTTTGATCGGCTGTCAAAATGATCTAACAAGTTTATGAAACAACAAATGAAGTTGCATTGGAAGCTGGCTTGTGGTCACCACAGCGTGGCTTTCTATAGGATTTTTTGGGATGGAACCAGTTGCAGGATTTCAATCATGTTTTGATGAGGCCACTGTAGAGGTCTATTTCTAAGGACAGTCTAATGCTTGGAATCTATGAAAGATACTTACGTTCAGTGTAAGTTGGCTCTTCTCTTGGTCTTGCAATTTTCAAAGGTAAAGGGGGAGGTCTTCTTAGGTGTTCAGGATCATCTTCCTCCTCAGATAGTGATGATGATGATGATGATGATGACGACTCTCTGAGCCGTCTTGGTCTATACATTTACAAAAATTAGCACTTTCTTCACATACAAGTATTTGATATACAGACAATATCTAATTTAATTTAAATCAAAGAAATGGGCTCACCTTTTATGTTCTCTAACTGGATTCTCCTGCATTTCAACATTTTTCAGCACTTTATTATCAGGGGTTGGAGCCCCAAAAATAGACATAGACTACACAGCCGTTACAAAAATGTTCAAAAAATTAGATACAAACAAAGCAGCTGGCCCAGATGGCATCTCATCTTTTCTTTTAAAAACATTTGCAGAAGAACTGACGTCAGCTTGGGCTCCTGTTTATCAAAGATCAGTGGACTCACATATGGTTCCATCTCTGTGGAAGAGGGCGACTATCATCCCTCTTCCCAAAAAAGCAGTCCCTCAGGAAAACAATGATTACAGACCAGTAGCCTTGACCTCTATTGTTGTTAAGAGTTTTGAGAAGTTTTTGGTGGGGAAGCTGAAATCAAACTTACAAGGCTGCCTAGATCCATATCAATTTGCCTATAGAGACAACCGTGGCACAGATGATGCAATTTTGACCATAACACACTCTATTCTGCAACATCTTGAAAACCCTAAGGCTTATGCCAGATTATTGTTTGTTGATTTCAGCTCTGCGTTTAACACTGTGCAGCCACACATCCTTCTGAGTAAACTCAAGCAAATGTCTGTTAACCCATATATTATCAGGTGGTACCACTCCTTTCTAACAAATAGGACACAACAAGTCAGAGTGAACCAGACAATGTCTCAGTTAAAAACAATAAGCACGGGAGTTCCTCAAGGCTGCGTGAGTTCCCCCCCATTGTTTACAGCATACACAAACGACTGCATAAGCAGCCACCCTACTGTTTCATTTGTTAAGTTTTCTGATGATACTGCCATCCTGGGTTTGTTAGAGAAGGATTCAAATACCTCTGTTTATAAACAAGAGGTACATCGGTTCGTGCAGTGGTGTGAGGACCACCACCTCACTGTAAATGCCAAAAAGACTGAAGAAATGGTCTTTGACCCGGGCCATGTGGGGGACCATACTCCACTACTCATCAGTGATACCACTATTGCTCAGGTTGATTGTTACAAATATTTGGGTGTTTATATTGACAATAATTTGTCCTGGAGTGTTCATGTTAAAAATGTGTGTGCTAGGATTGAACAGAGACTACACTTTCTATGTAGGCTAAGGGTGTTTGGTGTACAACAGAGAATATTGTTACTTTTTTATCGTGCAGTTGTTGAGAGTGTACTACGCTATGGAATTACTGTTTGGTTTGGGAATTTAACTGTAGAACTAAAGTCCCAAATTAATAGACTGACTCGCTCAGCACTCAAGGTGGTGGGGGTGAGGGAGCACCCCACCACTCAAGAAATATATGAGGAGTCTGTACTCAAATTGGCAGGAAAAATAATTGAAGATCCCTCTCACGTATTACACTCAGAGTTTGAGCTGTTGCCCTCTGGCAGACGATACAGAGTCCCAGTTAAAAGTAGAAAAAGGTTTTTGAATAGGTACAAATTTTCTTTCATTCCAATATCGGTGAATCTTCTGAACTCAGGCCGTTAACTGGTGTTGCTGTCCTGTAATGGTGTGTGTGTGTGCATGTGTGCGTGCATGTGTGTGTGTGCATGTGTGTATGTAAGTTTGGAGAGGCACGTTGGATGCACCTTGGGTTTGCACTTTAGGTAGTGCACTTTATGTATTTTATGTATCTTTATGTGTATTGTCATCATTCGTATGAAATTGTCAATGTCGTGTTGGATGTTCTGTGGCAGCTATGTGTTTGTCCAAGACAAATTTCCTTCGGGACAAATAAATATATCTTGATCTTGAACATCTGTATTTAAGTCTGACGTGATGCATGCTTTGTCCCACATGGACTGGATAGTTTGAATGGAGTCTGTGAACTATAAGCCTATACCAGAGCAAAAAAAAAACCCTAACATTTAACAAAATTACTGTCTCTGTCATCATTTTCTCAAGCGTCACCTCTGACTAAAAGGCTTTTTACAATGACTGGATACACAATTCCACTGAGGTGCTGTTTACAGATATTTGGATATCTATAAAAATTGAACTTTATGCGGTTGAGTTTTAGCATTGAGATGTAACAGTCTTTTGGATGCTTTATTACCTGATTCATACAGTACACGAGCATGGAACTGCCTCCACCCTTTTGCTGGGTCTGGCATGACCCTCTTCTGAACTGCTCTTAGGATCTGAAATTGGTCCTTATATGGCGGCCACCATGCCAGGCCACCTGAAAACCATTCCTTGGCCACCGGGCAGGTTTGGTTGTCGTCCTCAAACACAACAATCAAGTACATGCTGCACCTACTAGGAAACAGGACAGTAAAATGGTGGTAGTCCATTCACGGACATATCGCTAGTGTGTATACACGTTGCATCATACTTTGCTAATTCTTAGGTGGCATATATTTGCCTATTGTTTCTTTTTACTGTGAGGGTTATTACACTGCAGGCCGTCTCATGCTACACTGTTTCATGGAATTACTGACAAACAGTACACACAGACACACAATCCTCTAACCTAAATGGCCATGGACACATACATAGTGTACACACTCACACAGACCTCTAACTTAAATGGCCATTCACATATACAGTGCACACACACACACAGGCCTTGAACTTGAACAGCCACTGACACAGACAGTACACGGACACACAGGCCTCTAACTTAGGCCAAGTTTACATTAGACCGTATCTGTCTCGTTTTCTTCGCGGATGCACTGTCCGTTCACATTAAAACGCCGGGAAACGCTAGGAAACGGTAATCCGCCAGAGCCCACGTATTCAACCCAGTTCGTATTTGATCCGGTGCTGTGTAAACATTGAGATACGTGGATACGCTGTGCTGAGCTCTAGCTGACGTCGTCACTGGACAACATCACTGTGACATCCACCTTCCTGATTCGCTGGTGTTGGTCATGTGACGCGACTGCTGAAAAACGGCGCGGACTTCCGCCTTGTATCACCTTTCATTAAAGAGTATAAAAGTATGAAAATACTGCAAATACTGATGCAAATACTGCCCATTGTGTAGTTATGATTGTCTTTAGGCTTGCCATCCTTCCACTTGCAAGTGGTAAGTGACGCGCATGCCCGATATGCACTGGGATCACACACACAGCGGCTCAGTCCCGAATCACTGCTCGTGCGCTTCACTCGCGCGCTCTCTGAGCTGCGCAGGGCCGGAGTGCGCACCCTCCAGAGGGCACTCGCTGTTCAGGGTGGAGTGATTTGGAGCGCAGCCGTTGAGGAGGAAGCGATGAGCCGCACTGACACATTTCAACTTAGTCATGTGATTAGCATATCCGTGTATTGGCGTTGCTGTGTGCACGTGAATCGTGTATTGGCGTTGCTGTGTGCACGCTAATCGTTTTTAAAAATGTTAATCTGATGATCCGCTGATACGGTCTAATGTAAACCCCAACTTAAACAGCCATGGACACAGAGACAGTAAACACACAGGCCTCTAACTTAAACGGCCATTGAAACATACAGTGCGCACACACACACACACACACACACACACACGCAGTGGCCTCAAACTTAAATGGCCATTGACACAGATACAGCAGAAACAAGCAGCCAATAGGTCAGTTAGTATGTAAGAGTGGAAGAGCAACAAATTGTCTGCTATGAGGCATCAGGAAAACCTTCCTTTGAACCAGTTCAACTCGGCAGTAGTGTGTTGTATCCATCAGTCCATGTACAACATATATGCCAAATGTGGAGGAAGATGTGGGGTATTGAAAGAAGGACTCCTGCTGGGCAAAGTTTGAGTAGACCAGATATACCTCTTCATTCTCAACAATTATATTCCTAATCTTTGCAACCTTTCCTTGAATGTAGGTATAACTGTTGGCTTGGTCCAATTTTAATGTAAAATGTTCAGTTCTGTATTGTAAGTACTGCTGTGCACAGCTAAAAGAGGCCGGCACAGGTCCGTCTGTGTGCTCTCTCTTAACACCTAAATGTGTCACTTTCTGTGGTCGAAGAGGTCCTCTCTCAGACAGCCTCATCACAACCTGTGAGCAGGGAAGCTCAAGCTTTCTCACTAGTTGCTTCAGGTATTGCATGAAATTTTCGAATTTGAATGCACTGAAGGAGTCCAGAGTACCATGAACTTCTGCATCTTGTGCAAGGTGTATAAGGTTATGCACATTGTATGACAGGTACATCTCCCCATACAATTCCCTGAAATGCTGGACAAAAAGCAACAAGGCATCATTTGCATACTCTCTGTAGGTATCCAACAGTTCCTCGCTAGACAGTATGAGCACTCCAAGAAACAGCAACAGGAAATGTTGATACACGGACATATGCAAAAAGTCCTTCAGAAGAACAGGACCAGTATAAAACAGGAACTGGCAAAATTCAGATGCTTTCCATCGGTCTACTTCTTTCAAGGACCTCAGCTTCCGTCAAACTCCACTGGCACACTTGCCCTGACCTTAACAAGTTTCTCAGACAGAACGTTAAATTGGGCCCCTGAGAGTCTGCAAGCCAGTGGACCCCTGAGCCACAGGTACAGCAGACGCCTCATTACACCCAGACAGACCAGATGCATGTAATCCAGGGGGAAACCACTGACCATGCCCAGAGAAGTGACTGCAAGAGGTGAAGTTCCAAGATGATGACCATCATCAACCATATCTGCAAATGATGTAATGCCCTCCTGGTTTTTTAAAGCAAACTTTGATACTATTGGTTATGATGTTCTGGCTATTATACAGTGGTGCTTGAAAGTTTGTGAACCCTTTAGAATTTTCTATATTTCTGCATAAATATGACCAAAAACCTCATCAGATTTTCACACAAGTCCTAAAAGTAGATAAAGAGAACCCAGTTAAACAAATGAGACAAAAATATTATACTTGGTTGTTTATTTATTGAGGAAAATGAGCCAATATTACATATTTGTGAGTGGCAAAAGTATGTGAACCTTTGTTTTCAGTATCTGGTGTGACCCCCTTGTGCAGCAATAACTGCAACTAAACATTTCCGGTAACTGTTGATCAGTCCTGCACACCGGCTTGGAGGAATTTTAGCCCATTCCTCCATACAGGACAGCTTCAACTCTGGGATGTTGGTGGGTTTCCTCACATGAACTGCTCGCTTCAGGTCCTTCCACAACATTTCCATTGGATTAAGGTCAGGACTTTGACTTGGCCATTCTAAAACATTAACTTTATTCTAATTTAACCATTCTCTGGTAGAACGACTTGTGTGCTTAGGGTCGTTGTCTTGCTGCATGACCCACCTTCTCTTAAGATTCAGTTCATGGACAGATGTCCTGACATTTTCCTTTAGAATTCACTGGTATAATTCAGAATTCATTGTTCCATCAATGATGGCAAGCCATCCTGGCCCAGATGCAGCAAAACAGACCCAAACCATGATACTACCACCACCATGTTTCACAGATGGGATAAGGGTCTTATGCTGGAATGCAGTGTTTTCCTTTATCCAAACATAATGCTTCTCATTTAAACCAAAAAGTTCTATTTTGGTCTCATCCGTCCACAAAATATTTTTCCAATAGCCTTCTGGCTTGTCCACGTGATCTTTAGCAAACTGCAGATGAGCAGCAATGTTCTTTTTGGAGAGCAGTGGCTTTCTCCTTGCAACCCTGCCATGCACATCATTGTTGTTCAGTGTTCTCCTGATGGTGGACTCATGAACATTAACATTAGCCAAAGTGAGAGAGGCCTTCAGTTGCTTAGAAGTTACCCTAGAGTCCTTTGTGACCTCACCGACTATTCCATGCCTTGCTCTTGGCATGATTTTTGTTGGTCGACCACTCCTGGGGAGGGTAACAATGGTCTTGAATTTCCTCCATTTGTACACAATCTGTCTGACTGTGGATTGGTGGAGTCCAAACTCTTTAGAGATGGTTTTGTAACCTTTTCCAGCCTGATGAGCATCAGCAACACTTTTTCTGAGGTCCTCAGAAATCTCCTTTGTTCGTGCCATGATACATTTCCACAAACATGTGTTGTGAAGATCAGACTTTGATAGATCCCTGTTCTTTAAATAAAACAGGGTGCCCACTCACACCTGATTGTCATCCCACTGATTGAAAACACTTGACTCTAATTTCACCTTCAAATTAACTGCTAATCCTAGAGGTTCACGTACTTTTGCCACTCACAAATATGTAATATTGGCTCATTTTCCTCAAAAAATAAATGACCAAGTATAATATTTTTATCTCATTTGTTTAACTGGGTTCTCTTTATCTACTTTTAGGACTTGTGTGAAAATCTGATGTTGTTTTAGATCATATTTCTGCATAAATATAGAAAATTCGAAAGGGTTCACAAACTTTCAAGCACCACTGTAAATTCTAGCCTTGTGCATGGTACAGTTCCTAACTGCTTCAAACAGGCCATAGTCCAGCCTCTTTTAAAGAAGCATAATTTGGATGTAAACAACTTAAGTAACTATAGGCCTATATCTAAACTACCATTTCTAAGTAAAGTTCTAGAAAAAGTTATCTCTGTCCAACTGACATCTTTTCTGCAGAGTAATAACATCTTTGAAACTTTTCAGTCAGGTTTCAGGGCATTCCACAGCACAGAGTCTGCTCTTGTTAAAGTTACAAATGACCTGTTAATGAATGTAGATTCTGGAAATTGTTCTATACTGGTTTTATTAGATCTGAGTGCTGCTTTTGATACAGTGGACCATGACATTCTCATTGAGCATCTAGAACATTGTGTGGGTATTAGAGGCATGGCTCTACAGTGGTTTATTTCCTACATTAAGCACAGATCTTACACAGTTAACATTGGGACCTTTTCATCCACACCAGCTACTTTGACCTCTGGAGTCCCACAAGGGTCCATTTTGGGCCCTCTTCTTTTCTCTCTTTATATGCTTCCTCTAGGTCAAATCCTGCGCAAGCACAACATTTCATTTCATTTTTATGCAGATGATCTGCAACTGTACCTTCCTCTGTCCATTGGAAGCCAGAGCTCCATGAAATTGCTCAGTGACTGCATCACAGAGGTCAAAACATGGATGACTCACAGTTTTTTGCAGTTAAATGCCAACAAAACCGAGGTAATACTATTTGGACCTCCTAACAAAACTGAGGCCCTGAAGAAAAATCTTGGCCCTCTAACTGCTTTTAGCAAACCCCTAGTCAGAAATCTTGGTGTACTATTTGACTCAGAGCTAAAATTTGATAAGCAGATAAATGCTGTTGTAAAGGGCAGCTTTTTCAGCTTAGGTCCATAGCCAAGTTAAAATCTTTTTTAACTGTACCAGATCTTGAGAAACTCACACATGCTTTTATTACCTCAAGACTGGACTATTGTAATGCACTTTACACTGGCATTTGTGAATCATCTCTTGCACGTTTACAGCTAGTCCAAAACGCAGCAGCCAGGCTACTTACTGGAGCCAGGAAAAGAGATCACATCACACCCATATTGGCGGACCTACATTGGCTCCCTGTGAAGTTTAGAATCCAGTACAAAGTAGCATTGACAGTTTTTAAAGCATTACATGGACGTGCTCCAACATATATAGTGGACATGTTAAGTCCATATGTCCCTTTATGGTCCCTGAGATCTGCATCCCAGGGACAGCTGATGGTCCCACGTGCACGGCTTTCCATGAAAGGGGACAGGGCCTTTAGTGTCTATGCCCCACGTCTCTGGAATAGTCTACCACAGGAACTGAGATCTGTATCTGAGGTGTCAGTGTTTAAAACCTCTCTCAAAACACACCTGTTTAGACTTGCCTTCAATGACCTTTGAAATTGTGGGATTCTGGGTTGGAGACCCTATTACTGTATGTATTGTTGTATTGTTGTGCTGTTGTTTCTTTCCTGTCTTGTTTGCTCTGTCTCATCTGTCAGTACTGGTACCTGTATATTCTGTATATTTTGTATTTATTTCTTTTAATTTATTTTATTTTATCTTATTTTCTTATTATTTTATTGTGAAGCACTTTGGTTTTAAATGTGCTATACAAATAAATTACTTACTTACTTACTTACTTATTTATATCTTTGAATCCCTGGTCTGTCCGCAGAGGTGCATCCATTTTGGGGAATGTCATCCAGTTGCTAGTATACTCCCCTCCTGAGTACATTTCTCACAACCTGAGTAGCCTGTGTGGCCTTTGATACACTTAAGAAAAGCTCGAGCTGGAACATCACATATCATGGAGGAGAGATGGAGCGTCATGCTGACTCCTTGGAATGTAAATCCCCTCTACAATTCCAGAACTTCTGCCACAAAATCCTCAAGATATTCATTGAGTAATGGCTTAAATCTAGGTTAAAGACCAAGCTGTTTTCAGATGCTTTCTGTTAAATAATTAATATTTTTACATTTTTTATAATCTTTACTTTCTCTGCATGTTTTAAATTTACTTTAATTTTATTCTATTTTATTCCGCTGGTTTCTTTTTCTTTTTCTCCTTTTTTCTTTTTGGCATTTTATTATTTTATTTCTACTATTGTTTAATTCTTATTATTTTCTTTTAATTCTTTTAATTAATTGTTTTAGATTAAAAATAAAATTATTTTATGTAATTTTATTTCTCTATTGTTTACTGTTTTTGTTTTTGCTTCTGTAAAGCACATTGAACTGCCATTGTGTATGAAATGTGCTATACAAATAAACTTGCCTTGCCTTGCCTTCTGACTGCCACAGAAAAGTGCAATTACAAAAGGGTCCTTATGAGGTATGTTCTTGAGGTATCCCAGAATTGGCCAGAATTGAGTGGAGGAACTTTTAAAAACTGGCAGCCCATCAACATTAGCTTGCAATTCAATGCATGCACCATTGACCTATTTGTGCTTGCATGCTTCTAAAATTGTTTTAATTGATTTCAGGATGCCAAAATAGTGATAATTCCCACAGGCTTTCTCCCTGACTACTAATGACTCTGACCGCGAGGTCCTTAACAATGTTCTTCCATCACTTGGGAGTGATGGATGATGGAGTTTAAGAATTTTTAGTAATTTAGTTAGTGCACTTTGTGTAATATACTCCTCTGTTGCCCAAGCTGCAAGACTTCCCTCTAAATCACCGTCTCCATTGTCCCAGCTACTGCCATCAGAATCAACCTCCTCTATCTCCATAGAGATGTCCTTGTCAGAGAAGCCATCCTCCAATTCACAAACATCAACGGGAATGTCAGGGACATCTTCTGCCATTTCTTCATCCTCAGCAATGCTGCTAGAAGCCAATCTACAATGAATGGACGCCAGTTGCTGATTAACGCGTGCCTTGGATTTTCGCTTCAGTGTCCAGTATGAGGGTGAACCTGCCATACTAGATAGATAAGCAAGACAAAGAAAACAAAAAAGCACAAGCTCATCAATTGTATTTTAACAGTGATGAGGAAAATACCAATAATGGATAAAGGCCTTTCATGAGCCAGTTGGATATAGAGGGGATTAGAGATGACCAATTATTATTTGGCCCCATATTTTTGCCTTTGTCTAACTAATTTCATGAATTTGCTCATAACTAAAACAAATCACTATGCACATTAGTTTACAGAAATGTTAGTAAGACTTACAGGGTCACTGGCTATACAGTGCAGATGATCAGCCAGTATGTGTTGTTTGCTCTGACTGTACCTGCCCCAAAGGCTACCATCAGACAAAATACAGGTGTATTAAGTATGAAGTAGGCCTGTGTCCTGTTCCTTACAATGAGAAGTACAATATGCTGAAAATCTAGTGCCACCTGGATATATTGTTACACTTTAGGCCTCTGCAGGCAAAAGTCTACCATTTACAAGCATTTGTCACTATATGGCACCATATTAACCATAAGGTACACTGTTGGTTTACGATGTATTGTTTTGGGATGGCGTGTGAATGTTATGAAATAAGTTTTTATCGAGTTATTTATCGAAAATACTCTGAATTTCATGAAAAAAATCCAAATTCAAGATGGACACCACCCTGTGAGATCACAATATGCAAATCTCAACATAAACTTTGGGTCATCCTCAATATTTTTCTCATTTACAGTTTACTCTATCTGTTATCACTTTCAAGGCACAGCCTTTTGAAATTTAGATGCCAACATTCAGCATTTTTTTAAAATACCTGCCACCTAAAGGGTTAAGACTCACCAAAAACCCTGTCTCAAGCCTGCAATGATTTTGGTAACCATGACCCAGCTGTAATTGCACTTAAGCCTTCAGAGTTATTGTATTCCTCACAAGCAGCCGTGGTTGAAACAGTCCCAGACAGGTGCTACATTTAGTCCTGTTACAATTGACACATCCATTATGGTAAAGAGTCCCTTCTACATTTGTCATTTTAAAAACCACATTATTTAAAATTACCTTGTTTCCCTGGACAATCAGGTCAATGCTTGTGGTACGATACACTGTTTAGGGACAAAAAAAAGGAAAGTTATGAGAATAAAGAAAACATCACTTTACATTAAACATAAACATCTTGGGAGACAATGCTGCTGTGCATACAGACAGAAGTAGTTTTATATTTAAGTTATTGCTTTTTGGAAATTGGCACAAACCTTCTGATTGAATTACGCTTTAATTGTTGTCATTACTAGCAGTATCTGAAAACTAGGCCAAATAGTAGGTAGTTTAGGGACAAAAAGGTTTAGGGACAAAAACGGCAAAGTCTAGCAGTATCTGAAAAAGTAAATATTTATTGGTGCATTTATACCATGGCACATTTCACCCTCCACAGATAACAGCATCCTGTGATATAATATTACCATTTTGCATAACATGAAACGACAATAAAATCAAACATTGTTCAATCGACCAATTTGGGCATGCGCACACACGTTTGAAAGTAGACTAAAGCCCACTGCACACTACGTCTGGTAATACGGCTGCGAGAACTAAGGGAAATCATTCATTGTCTATAGAGATCCGCAATCCATATGTGATTTGGGTCAGAACAGATAGAATGGTGTGGAAGAAATTCCGCATCCGAGGCTCTCCGAATGAGTTAAAAAAGAAATTGAACTCCTCTGAAAAATCCTGCATGGTAGAGTGGTGTTGCTATGGTGATGATAAACAAATGTCATGTTTCCCGCCGAAGGTAACAATGCAGTTAAGAAATATAACATATTTTAAATGTTATAAACTATACAACACGGCGATAATTTCCAAACGTGATCCATATTAATAATACAAACCAAAATATGTACAAAAGAAACAAACCATTACTGGTATGATGAAAACAAGTCACTACCAAACAGGGCGCTAATTTCTACACATGAGCAGGATTAATAACACACACCAATAAAGTGAAACGAAGTGTTATTAGTATGAAAATACATAAGTTTGGTAATCTACTCTGCCTGCCATGTTTCAATCTGGCCACAGACCATGGAGCAACCTGCTCTGACTAGACTTCCCGCCTTGTGGTGGATACCTTAGCTATCAACAAACTTAAGGCATGTTTACAAACATTTCCCAACAGAAAATAGCTGACTACTGCGTTAAGTTGCAGTATAAAAGTATAAAGTACTGATTTACTATCCATGTCATGTTAACCGACTGCTTATAGGAATAATTTTCCAGACGGAAATTAGCTAAATAGCTAACTGAACTAGCCATAGACTGTATTGTATACACAGTCATTGGAACTAGCCCTTTAACGAGGCCGGGCAAACATTAACATTTTAATGTATTGCACACCGACTCATAACTACCAGCATACTACTACATTTCTAAGTTTATTAATGCTACCTCCTTTCATTTAACACCAAAGTGATAAAACACCAAAGTGACTTACCTGAAAAAAAAAAATGGTTGGCTGAGTATGCTGCTCTCACTCAGTCAAATGTGCTGAAGGCTGCTGGCTACCAACCGCTTAGGGGTCATCCATAATTTTCATCATTATCATGAGTCTACAAAGAGTAGACTTTTGAGCAACCCCCCCTCCCTCCCCCCAAAAGTGTACATTAGCGGATAAAAAAAATGATGGATCTACATGGAATAGGAATTCAAAATAAAACCATGTCTTGTATTACTTTTTATTAAAATCGGATGACCGGACAATACAAAGATTCACAAGAGAAGAAAAGAAGACACAAGACGGGTTCAGAAGTTTTCATAGAAAGCAGGTGATTCATTTCTCAGTCCCCCCAGGATTCCGCGGACCTTTTTTGTGATTGTTGTGGGCTAAAATGTCTGATGTTGCGGGGGGTTTTCCAAAAAATTGCGATGAAAGTTGTGGTGTTTTTTAGATTTTTGTTGCGATTACATTGCGGGAGGAAGTGAAAGTTGCGAGAAATTGTTGCGATTTTCTCTTTTTGTGATTAAAATTGAGTGATATGTTAAATATTAAGTTATTACTGAAAAACTATTGATTAAAAAAACAAATACACTGAGAAATGGTCCTTGTGGCAGCGGGGTCGTGGTCAAGCGCCGGTCTGTGACAGGAGGGCGGAGCCAGGGAAGGTGAGTGGCAGAATCGCTACACCTGATGGTGATTAACCTGTGTTTTGTGTGTTTTCCCAGTAACCGCTCCCTATTTAAGGAGGCAGAGGGAGAGCAGAGGGAGCGCAACCTGGGACCAGAACACCGAGTGTGTGTGTTACGGCGCTTACTAGAAACCGGCGATCTAACTGAAAAGTTGCGAAATAAAAGCCTTGTCTATACCTAAAGCATTGTCCTGACGTCCTCTGTGCTCCACCCACATGCCGAAAGCGCTACAGTCCTATAAACAACTTTACCAATATAAAAGATTACCAGGACTACAAACATGCAGAAAAATAGGCTTTACTTATCCAAATGCACCTGTTGGTTCAAAAGTTAAAGTGCATAGAACCTCACAGCACAACATGAAGTTACCTTAAAATATAATATAAATGCCTCAGCTTTCATGTAAGAAAAAAAAAACTATTAATACAAGTACTGTGTGCAGGCAGTCTCTCCTGAAGACTAAATTAAACAATAATTATAAACTAATAAAATAAATGGCTCAGGCTTCATAGAAGAAAAAAAACAATTTGAACATAATCTCACAGTATGATGCTGAAGCTGCCTAAACAATGGAAAATAAAATACCATTTTGGCAAAAATGTTGGCATCCATTAATTTCTTGTATTAAGTAAAAAATAATGTAAAGTGCACACAGTCCTTCACTGTAAACACTACACACTTTCAGTAACAGAATTTAAGCCTACATAAACACTGACTTGCACATGCTGCTTCTCTTGAACGTATACACGGAAGTAAGCAGTGTTGCCAGATACTGCTGACGTTTTCCAGCCCAAAATATGTTCAAAACCCGCCAAAATGCACTTGAAATCCCCCAAATGGGCAGGAAACTGCCCAATCTGGCAACACTGGAAGTAAGGCGGAAGGTAGTTTGTCAATGTCACCTCAAGACGACGCCAACGATTGGTCAAATTTGTGGGAAAGTTTCGGTGATTGGATATAATTGCAACACCACCCTGAATTCGCAGGGATTGGTTGAATTTGTAAATCGCAACATCCTGGAGGGTCTGATTTTTGAAAATTAGGAACCATCTTTTTAAGGGGAGCTGTTGCCTTTTGGCTTTGAAACGTTTGTTTTTGATTCTTTCCAAGCAGCCTGTCTGCCCTAACTGCCTCCTGCTGCTTCTCAGATGAATGCAGGAAACAATAAATGTTTAAAAACTGCTCGTACTCATTTGAAGGAGTCTTGTGAATAGCGGTATTTCCGCTATTCACAAATTTATAAACGCGGTCAAAATCCGGGTCAGCCATTGTTGTTGTATTGAAGAAAGAAAGCATGTAGAGCTAGCTGGCAACACCGATGTGGCGCGAAATTTTTAACATGGCGGCCGCTGATTCGCACATTGACGGATCATCATTTTTAAAAAGTGTACGCCTGGTCATTAACCCCCTCCGCCCTGCATACAGTTTGTACACTCGTGATAATGATGAAAATTATGGATGACCCCTTAAGACCCGAAGAAGATCTCGCACATGCGTGCTGACACACAGAGGTAGAGAAGATGCATGGGGATGTTTAGAGTTTAGAGGATTTAGAGTTTAGAGGATGTTTAGAGGATGCGCACACGTTTAGGAATATGTTCTCTCGTTGTCGATTAGGGACCGGGAACATATGTAAATAAATAGGTTAGTCATTTGATACCCATGCAAAGATAATAACATGTTATGAGGTGTTTACGTTATATAGTGAAAGTCCCCAAGATGCGTGTGCATATTTCTGTGAATTGCGTTCCGAAGTGTCTAGAGTTCGTTTTGACGCCAGCAGCAGCGGGCAGGCAATGCACAGCACTAATAAATGGTTCAGCCATTTTGCCGCGGAAGACAGTGGGTATCTGCACAGTTATTTGAAATAAAAGTGCCCCCATTGAGATAGTTGGTATGTAAAAAATAACATCAGATGGCACATTTTTGTTAAACGGGAAATGGGAAGAATTTTTATGCCATATGACATTATACTTTAGTGTTTGGGGAACTACAATAGACAGTGCATTATTGGAAATGCCCCGGGGCCAATCAAAAACTGTTGTAGATGGGATTCAGGGATGAACACAAAAATTAAAAAAAGTATAATCTTCGCCCCATAGCCGATGTCATGATCTAATTATAGCTGATCTGAGGCCAACACTAACCTGATGAATGTGTAGGGTACTTCTCGATTTTGGGCCAATCAAAAGCCGACGTAGATGGGAGCAGGGGTGAAAAAAACTGGCTCCGCTCTCTGGCCAATCATTGTATGATCAAATTATTAAAGAGTGTTCCTATATGATCTTAAGCCAACATCGGCCCAATGCATGCGTGTTGTTGGAGCCTGAATAAAGTCGACAAGCTTTCCGCTCTGAACAACCAGCGGATTTACCAGGAGAGCAGCTTATTTATCTTTATGGAGACATGGCTAACACACTTCGTACCAGATGCTAAAGTGGACCTGCAGGGATTCACTGCTGTGAGAGCCGACAGAGACACACACATGTGGGAAAAGCAAAGGTGGGAGACTCATCATTTATGTTAACAACTGCTGGTGTAACCCAGGACATATCTCCATAAAGACAGTTTTAAGTTGCCCGGACTTGGAGCTGCTAGCCGTTAGCCTGCAGCCATATTCTCTGCCGAGGGAGTTCAATCACGTGATCACCATCTGTTTACATCCCTCCAAGGGCAGACGCAGCTGCTGCATGTGAGAGGATTTACTCTGTCACAGCAAGGCTGCAGACAAAGCACCCTTAGGCACTTATTATCATTTCTGGGGACTTTAATCATGCTACTTTGGACTCTACTTTGGCTGCTTTTTACCAGGCTGTGAATTGTCCAACAAGGAACAACAGGACAATTGACTTGCTGTATGCTAATGTGAGGGATGTATACAGAGTCACACCCCTCCCCCCATTAGGGAAATCTAACCACAACCTGGTTCTTCTACAGCCGAAGTACACCCCCCTGGTTCAAAGGCAGCCTGCAACAACTAGCTCCATCAGGAGGTGGTCCCCTGAAATGGACGATGCCCTCAGGGACTGCTATGACATCATGGACTGGGATGTGCTGCTTAGCCCACACTGTGAGGACATAGAGGGGCTGACACATTGTCTGACATATTACCTGAACTTCTGTGCAGATGTGGTCTCCCCCGCTAAGACTGTACGGTGTTACCCTAATAACAAGCCATGGGTAACACAGAAAGTCAAAGCTGTCCTCAACAGGAAGAAGGCCGCCTTCAGGAGCAGGGATAGGGAGGCAATGAAAGCAGCACAGCAGGATGTGAAACGCTGCATGAGGGAAGCTAAGGACAACTACAGGAGAAAGGTAGAGCAGATGCTGAAGGAGAACAGCATGAGGGAGGTCTGGGAAGGTGTGAAAACCATCACAGGCCACAATACAAAGACCAGAGTCATTGAGGGGACAGTGGAGAGGGCAAACGAGCTGAATCAAGTCAAGTCAACTTTATTGTCAACAGCACAGATGAAATTTCAGTCCTCTCTGACCCACGGTGCAAACAGGCAATGCAATAAATAAAAAATAGAATAATTGAAATAAACAATATAAACAGTATAAACACTCTAGATAAGAAATAGACATAGACGAAACACTCATACACACACACACACACACACATATATAAATTGGAGCAAAAGGACATAAAATAAACAGTCATGGGCACTTGAGGTATAGCAGGTAAACATGAAATAACCAGTATAAACAATAAACTAATAGCTGTTAAGGTGAGGTAGTGTGGAATAGTGCAAATGAGCACGGTAAAGTGAAATGTGCAGTCCCTGAGTTCAGTGTGCGAATGAATGTTGAGAGTATGTGTGTGTGAGTGTGTGTGTTGGGGGGGAGACTGTGAGGGTGACATGATGTCAGATGCTGAAGGGGGTGCAGGGGGGTGTGCGGGCAGAATCTGTGGCAGGGGGCAGAGGGGAGAGTAGGGGCAGAACAGGGAGGAAGTTGAGCCTCCTGACCACCTGGTGAAAGAAACTGTCCTTGAGCCAGCTGGTTTTGGCCTGGAGACTCCGCTCCGAATGACTTCTTCAACCAGCCCGCATCCCCCCCACCCTCCCCCTCACTGCAGCCATCTCTCCTTCTCTCAACACACCTCCCCCCAGTCATCGCAGCAGCCCCCTCCTCCCCCACCTCAACACAGACTCCTCCATGCATTACTGCAGATGAGGTCAGAGGTCAACTGAGGAAGCTTCACCCTAGGAAAGCAGCAGGCCCGAACAAGGTGTGTCCCCGACTACTGAAGACCTGCGCTGCTGAACTGGGTGAACCACTCCAATGCATCTTCAACCTCAGCCTGCAGCTGGGGAGAGTGCTCACCCTCTGGAAGACATCACGTATCGTTCCAGTTCCCAAAAAGAATTGGCCCAGCGAGCTGAACGACTTCAGACTGGTGGCACTCACTTCACATCTGATGAAGAAATTGGAGCGGCTCTTACTCAGCCTCCTCAGACCCCGGGTACAGCATGCCCAGGACTGTCTGCAGTTTGCGTACCGGGCAGGTGTTGGTGTGGAAGACGCTATCCTCTACCTGCTACACCGAGCCCACTCTCATCTGGATAAGGGAAATGGCACAGTGAGGATCCTCTTCTTGGACTTCTTGAGTGCCTTCAACACCATCCAGCCCCTTTTGCTTCAGGACAAACTGAACAGGATGCAAGTGGACCCCTGCCTGGTCACCTGGATCTCCAGCTACCTCACCGACAGGCTGCAGTATGTCAGGCTGAAGGACATCACATCTGACACTGTGATTAGCAGCACTGGAGCACCTCAGGGCATGGTGCTGGTGCTTCTTCTCTTCACCCTGTACACCATGGACTTCTGCTACAACTCGGAGCTGTGTCACATTGAGAAGTTCGCCGATGACACAGCCATCGTTGGATGTATCAGTGATGACAGAGAGGAGGAGTAAAGGAGCCTGGTGAGGGACTTTGCTGTGTGGTGCAACAGAAACCATCTGCAGCTCAACACCTCAAAGACCAAGGAGCTGGTCATTGACTTTGGGAGGTCCAGACCAAAGTCATAACCAGTTCTGATCGAGGGAGTCAAGGTGGAGGCTGTGGATTCCTACAAGTACCTCAGGCTGTGGCTGGACAGCAAACTGGATGGAGCTTGCAACACCAAACACTTATACAAGAAGGGACAGAGCAGGCTATACTTCCTTAGGAGGCTGCGGTCCTTTAATATCTGCAGGAAACTCCTGTGGATGTTCTATCAGTCTGTGGTGGCCAGTGTCCTGTTTTACACTGTGGTGCTGGGGGGGCAGCACGTCCAAGGAGGACACATCCAGGCTGGATAAACTGATCAGGTGGGCCGGCTTTGTGGTCGGCATGAAGCTGGACTGTCTGGTGATGGTGGCAGAGAAGAGGACTATGGACAAACTATTGAACATCATGGACGATGCCAGTCACCCTCTGCACACCATCATCAGCAACCAGAGGAGCTTGTTCAATGACAGAATGCTTTTTCCCAAGTGCAGGACGAACAGACTTAAAAACTCCTTTGTCCCTCACACCATCAGACTGTACAACTCCTCTCTGGGGGGGAGGAAGGGTAACAGGAGGACAGAGGATGGGAAGTCAAGTCAAGTCACGTTTATTTATAAAGCACTTTAAAAACAACAGCTGACCAAAGTGCTGGACAGGCAAAGTTGTACGACTTGATAGACAACAGAAAAGACAACAAAAAGTGAGCATAACAATATACACATACATACAGATAAATAATTCATGCTGTATTGAACACCAGGGCATAAAAATGGGTTTTTAGATGAGATTTTAAAACAGCCAAGGAAGGAGCCAGGTGTATGTGCAGTGGCAGCTCGTTCCAGAGCTTTGGTGCAATCACTGCAAAAGCCCAGTCACCTCTGCTTTTTAGCCTAGAATGAGGACCAAGAAGACGGAGTTAGTCAGCTGACCTACATGCCCTAGATGTTGTCTGAACCTTTTGAAGATCTGATATATAAAGTGGAGCCAGACCATGTAAAGATTTGAAAACAAATAAAAGAATTTTAAAATTTATTCTCTAAAAGAAAATAGGTCTGCACACTGCTGGATATGCTCCAAAAAAATAAACTTTATTTAATTAAAACAAGCAACGTTTCGATCACCCTGGATCTTCATCAGGCATATCATCATCAATGACATTTTTGTCTGGCACCTGCAAAGAGTTTTTGGATGTGCGCACCCTACTCAAACGATTATAAAATTTATTCTCTAACCGACAGGGAGCCAGTGATGGGCTGCAAGCACAGGTGTAATATGCTCCCACCTTCGTGTTCTCGTTAGAAGGCAGGCTGCAGCATTCTGAACTAGTTGAAGATGGAATAAGGAGGAACAGCTAATGCCCACATATAGGGCATTGCAGTAGTCTAGGCGGGAAGAGACAAAGGCATGAATAGCCATCTTAAAGTTTTTGAGGGATAAGAAGGGCTTAACCTTGGATAAAAGCCTTAACTGGAAAAACTAGATTTTACAACTGTATTTCTTTGTTTCTCCAATTTAAAATTACAGTCTAAAGTTACACCAAGGTTTTTTACAGTGTCTTTGACATATGCTTCAAGCGGGCCTAAGTCTCCATGTGTATCACAAGCAGCACTGGGACGAAAGACTAAGACCTCAGTTTTATTTTCATTAAAGTTTAAAAAATTTAGAGCAGCAGCCTAGCCTAACAATAAGCAATACCGGACAATGTGCAATATAAAGTGCAATATCTTCCTCTCTTCCCCATATCTTATTCTTTTTATATTTGTATTAGGGCTTTGACTTCGAACTTCGATATTCGAATACAATTCGAATGTTGTGAAAAAAAGAGATGTTCGAACGAATATTAGGCAGCTCTAAATATTCGAACCTGTATATGGTATCATTAGGCATAATTCTTTTATTTTTGTGAATGTGGTTGTAAACGTTTTCAGTTCAGGTGGCAGTTTTTTTTTTTTTTTTTAACGTCTGTGGAATTTATGTGAATCGCGAAGGTCATTGTCTTTTGTCTTATCTGGGCACCTGTAGACGTTAGCGTCAAGCTGACTATGCGACACTGCGCAGTAATGCTTTCATGCGCTGTTATTTTTGTCAACTTGGGATAGTTGCTAAAAAAAATATATATATATTAGCTTACTTGCGCAAGTAGCCTATAGGCCTAAATTAATTTAGCCTACACATGGTGGAATTTACATACCATGAAGTTCATAAGTTAACGAAGTGAGCACGTAAAACTAATCTGTGATCTTATAACATATCGTGTCCGTGCTTGTTTGAATTGTGAATCAGAGACGCGAGCAGGAAGCAGTGACATGACATCTGACACCGGTCTCATTCAAAACAAACATTCTCAAAAGCCAACACGAATGGGCTCGGAACGGCAGTGTTATAAACTCACAGATTAGGTGTAGGCCTAGCAGTACCTGCTCATTTTGTAAACGTTCCCCTTTGATTGTCAGTGAGGCTACAGTTTAGAGGCTTTCATCAGTACAAGCAACCAGGAAACCGAAGGAACAGCGTTTCACACAAAAAAGGCAACGGACAAACGACGAAGTTTGTGGATTATGTAACGTTAAAAGTGTCAGCCGGTATAATGCCAATTACTACGACACTGCACGTTTCATTAGTAGTGGTTGTAAAAACACACCTGAATATTTCGTATTTCCTGCACGTAATCTTATTGACATTGACTGAACACTGCCCCCTGGTGGACTGAATATCATATTTAATTTTGATGCCGAGGTGTTAGTGAGGCATTTAAGAATAATATAATTAATAAAAGTTCGAATACTATTCGAATGTCTAGATTAATTTCCAAACGAACTTCGAATATGATTTTTGGGCCAAGGTCAAAGCCTTAATTTGTATATGTAAATACTTAATTTAATTTATCTAGAAGTTTTTTCTCTATTTTCTATTCTCTGTTTATGCTGTAATGATGCTGCTGGAATCTTAATTTCACCGAGGGAACCCTCCCAAAGGTATCAGTAAAGTTCTATCTAATCTAATCTAATCTAATCTAATCTAATCTAATCTAATCTAATCTAATCTAATCTAATCTAATCTAATCTAATCTAATCTAATCTAATCTATTGGGCACTATATGCCTGTATTGATCTTCTGAAAAGCACAAGTACCAAATCCTTTGGCTCCACGGTGTCATGGTTAGCACTCTGGATGGTGAATCCAGTCATCTGACTTCAAATGTTTGTGGAATCTTGAAAAGCTTGTGCCCATATTGAATGATGGATAAACAAGACACTTTTGTTAAAGATGAAAATGGGCCTTGGCTGTCAATTTTAATTCATGCAGTTAAGCAAATGTGTGCTTTGGGTGCAGTATCATGGCTCGGGGACCATTGGGATGGAGTTCTCATGGTGGTAGTGCAGATCTTGTTCTACAGAGGTGGTAGTAGGCTAAAATTGGATTCCCTCTGCCCATCAACCAAGCTTCTGATTCTTGTCTCAGACATTCATAATTTTTTGGGCAAAGCAGCTCAGTTATGAGAGCATGGGAGCACAATATGGAAGAAATATCAGTGGAAGCTGCAAAGTCTTTCCACAAGGTTCTTAATTATTGTCAGAAGAAGGCAAATTATCTTCACATCTGTGCATTTTATGCAACTAACTTATGTGAGTGCTTCAATATATCTCTGGACACTACCCAAATTTTAACACATTTACTGTCATTTTAATGTGAGTGGTCACACGTTGGGGCAACTTTCAGGGAATTTTGACATCACCAACCTGGAGTCTGAATCTATAATCTCAGTGACTGCTTGAATTTCTAATGTAATTGTATGTTTATGAACATTTATTCAAAATGTTGCACATCTATTCAGTGCAAAACATGCTGGACCTTCTGAAAGTGATAAAACAGTACCTTGCAAATACAACAGTGAAACCGTAATTGGCTGTGCCCCTACAACCAATCCAGAGTGATAAATGCCCATCAATGTGTAAATCACCTTGTTCTTTACCATGGAGTGCTGGACCATCCATTGTAACTTCTATTGTCACATTGGATTTTGTGGGTTGGGCTGTGAATGATCTCAAGTTCTGATCAGATTCTGTGCACTTTAAATGAAAAACACCTGAGTCAGGTGCCTCAGAATAAAATAGTGGTCAACTGGTGAATTCTCAGTACAGACTTTCTAGAATAGCAGTCATGTAATGGTTATATTACTTAGTGATGAATAAGGGAGGAGAAGACACAAAGAAGAAGACCATCTATCTGTATTTTAGTCACAAATGATACCCTCATAGTGGCTCCTACTTTCCTGAATCATTTAGTAAGTGCTAGTTTTTGGAGTCATTTTGAGTGATTTAAGCAACTAAAGATGCATTTTACAGTTTATTAAATCTATGTGATGTGGAAAAAATAACCTTACTTTCAAAATGAAGCACAATTAGATTACTTCGAATAGGAGCACTGATTTTTCCTCATTTTTTTATTCATAAGTGCTTCATTCTGAGGCAATCTCATTTGTGTATTTGACTTTCCTGTCTCCTGTGAGCACTGCAATGTTTCTCTAGCTATGAGGCTAATTGTAACACATTTACTGTAGATTTAATGTAAGTGCTTGCAAGTTCTTTTCTAGAAGCTCAACACTTCTTGTACCTGACTTTTGCACTTCTCTGGATAAGAGCATCTGCTAAATGCCTGTAATGTAATGTAATCTCGAAACTAAATTTCTGCTTGCTGCACATATTTGACAAGGGACAAAGTTTGCATCCAGTTGCTGGAATAGAGCTGTGATGGTGATACAGCAGGGTTTGCTGAAATAGCTCAGTAGGCTGCATTTTAGACTGAAGGTCTAAAAGTCCCTGGTTTTTGGCACTGAGGAGCATAGCTTGTGCATGTCTTAGTCTGTAGGCAGTGTGAGGTTTGCTTTTTTGCCAGGTCGATGTCAGTATATGCCAGTAATTTGGTGCTTAAAACAATCACACTCCATGACTTTGGTTCCATGGTGTCATGGTTAGCACTCTGGATGGTGAATCCAGTCATCTGAGTTCAAATGTCGGTGGAACCTGTAAAAGCTTGTGCCCACATTGAATGAGGGATAAACAAGACACTTCTGTTTCAGTGAGGAAAATCCCACTTTTTGTGCAACGCATGATCAAAATACATGAAAAACAGAAACATCCCCCCTTTTTACTACAAAGATTAAAACATTTTTGTTTCGCCCTTCTTGCCATGTGGCTTTTCTTTTTTTCTTCCCATGTTGTCCTGAGAGAATCCAAACAGAAGCCCCCAAGAAGGGTGAAACAAAAAGCTTACAGCACCTGGCATTCTCAGGCAGTCTCCCAACCAAGGACATCATGGCAGTGTGACCAATGCTTGCAGCAGCCTCTGCTGACGTTAGTGAAAGTTTTTTTCAGTGCAAGGAGCAGTTTCATCCCTGTCTTGTAAAGTGGTGGGGCGAAAATATATTTATAATCACGCCTTTCTTCTGGATATTAGAAAGCACTGTGGGAACTGCAGACAGATTGCTAAACTGGCTTAGTAAGTTAGGACTGTTATGCTGAGACTGCACAGAGGCAACCCTGGAAATCTCTTTGTAACCATGAATTTAATTTCTTTTGTGTTTAAAGGATAATGGAGTTGAAATTCAATGAACACCTTGTATTTTGATCTTTGGAGATGATGATTCCCAAATAAGTAACCTGATCCGTCACAGAGATGTCTTGTAAAGAGGGTACAGAACAATCTTTTATGGCCATGAGATCACATTTTCTTTTTAAGTTCGAGTGGAGGCCAGAAGCATCAGAGAAACTTTTAATCAACTCTATTGCGAGAGGAATTTGAGAAGCATCCTTCAGGAAAAGCGTGGTGTCATCAGCAAGTTGACTAATTTTAATCTGTCTATCAGCAATTGACATTCCTTGTAACGCACTACTTGAGATATGATGAGCTAAGAGTTAAGAGTCAATTCAGAATATTTCGGGTGAGAGAGGGCAACCTTGTTTAATTCCATGAGAACCGTTAAATCTAGGGGATGTACCATATTTTAATTTGACCGAACTACTGCCATTCTTGTATAGGGTTCTAATACTTTTATAAAATAAATTTCCAAAGCCAATTTTGTTAAGAGCTT
Source organism: Neoarius graeffei (assembly GCF_027579695.1). Taxonomy (NCBI): domain Eukaryota; kingdom Metazoa; phylum Chordata; class Actinopteri; order Siluriformes; family Ariidae; genus Neoarius; species Neoarius graeffei. The sequence goes on from NC_083587.1 coordinate 8,933,844, forward strand.
TCAAAATAAAGCCATGTTCAAGTGAATCAAAAGCTTTATAGAAGTCAATAAACAAAATGAAACTATTGTCTTTAGTTATGTCATTGTAATCCAATAGATCGAGTACAATATTATTAGTGTAACCCAGAGGTTACTTAGTATTTGTTTTCCTTTTTTATTTTTATTATCAGCATATTTTAGTGTTTTGACTCAATAATATTTTATTAAGTCTTACGATAAAATAGTACTACATGCCACAAAGTTCCCTAGTGTTGACTTAAATCTACATTTAGTTTAAAATTTTAAGATGTAGACATCACACCAACTTATGTTTTATTTATTTTCTAGCTAACCGCTGGATCATTGGTTTAATAGTGAAGTTGCTGACAATGAGTACCTTTGATGCAGGGGGGAAGTGGGGAATGAGAGAGGAAGGAATTGGGCAGTTCTAGAGAGAGAGGGAGAAGGCCATATGGCGAGAGGGAGATTGAATGTTGGGTCAACGAGTAGGCCAACAATTCATACAGCGCTGTAGCTTAAGTCATGTTTTAGTTAATTATAGAAGAAGGAAAACTCCGGACGAGTAGTCTGTAGTAAGTGGGAGAACACCGCTGTTTTGTTTAACCTACGATTAGGTGGGCTATTCATAAAGTTATCCGCGTACGGAGTGGGTAGCCGACTCTAGTTTTAATGTTATAGTCTATCTCCGGACTGCAATACTGCTGGTATTAAGCAGTTGTTTACTGGACGGTCTTCGCATTCAGAAATTCACAGGAGCTATTTGTTGCACTTGTATTTGCTGCTCAGTTAGCACCACTGGCTTTTGGGACGCTAGTGGTTCCACTGAGTAGGCTGACATGGGAGCTACGCTACCCAGATAGCGCCACTGGTGACCCGGGAAAGTCAGTGGTTCCTCCGGCTACAAGGGAGCACCAGTAATAATTGTGGGAGCGGCCATTTTGTGCAGTACACTGATTTATATTTTCCATCATTTTTTTCTGGCTCGACTGAAAGACTATTGACAATGGAGTCATGAGTAGTAACCAGAACTTTGAACAGGCCTGCAACTTTTTATTTGTTTTGGTTTTTTTGGGTTTTCATTTATTATTATGCCGGCTGTTGTATATTTAAGTGGGGTATGCCATGGCAAGTAAACTAAGTTCAGGATTCTGAGTGTGGCCACAAAGGTAATATTAGTGGGGTATATTGATCATTGTTGAATCATTACTGTCCAGCTATTATTAACCATGGTCTGAGTGTTGCCTATTTTGATCTTTTTGGAAAATATTGAACTTTTTCACAATATTCTAATTTTTTGAGATGCACTAGTGTGTGTGTATATATATATATATATATATATATATATATATATATATATATATACACACACACACACACTAGTGCATCTCAAAAAATTAGAATATTGTGAAAAAGTTCAATATTTTCCATCAGTTATTTAAGAAAGTGAAAATGTTATATATTATAGACTCATTACACATAAACTAAAATGTTTCAAGCATTTTTCTATTTTAATTTTAATCAGTATGGCATACAGTACAAAAACATAAAAAAAATCTCAAAATATTAGAATATTTCATTTCCAGTTTGAGTAAAACAGTATGAACACAGTGTATCTCTCAGTCTAGTTCAGTACACACAACCACAATCATGGGGAAGACTGCTGACTTGACTATTATCCAGAAGATGATCACTGATGCCCTCCACAAGGAGGGTAAGCCACAAAAGGTAATTGCTGAAAAGGGTGGCTGGAAAAGGTGCACAAGCAACAGGGATGGCCGCAGTCTTGAGAGGATTGTCAAGAAAAGTTTATTCAACTTGGGAGAGCTTCACAAGGAGTGGACTGAGGCTGGTGTCAGTGTATCAAGACCCATCACGAACAGACATCTTCAAGAAAGGGGATACAACTTTTGCATTCCTAATATCAAGCTACTCCTGAGCCAGAGACAATGTCAGAAGTGTCTTATCTGGGCTAAGGAGAGAAAGAAATGGACTGTTGCTCAGTGGCCCAAAGTCCTCTTTTCAGATGAAAGTACATTTTGCATTTAATTTGGAAATCACAGTTCTAGAGTCTGGAGGAAGAGTGGAGAGGCACAGAATCCAAGGTGTTTGAAGCCCAGTGTGAAGTTTCCACAATCTGTGATGATTTGGGGTGCCATGTCATCTGCTGGTGTTGGTCCACTGTATTTTATCAAGTCCAAAGTCAACACTTAGCCATCTACCAGGAGATTTTAGAGCACTTCATGCTTCCATCTGCTGACGAGCTTTTTGGAGATGCTGATTTCCTTTTCCAGCAGGACTTAGCACCTACCCACAATGCCAAAACTACTTCCAAATGGTTTGCTGACCATGATATTACTGTGTTTGATTGGCCAGCCAACTTGCCTGACCTGAACCCCATAGAGAATCTATGGGGTATTGTCAAGAGGAAGATGAGAAACACCTGACCCAAAAATACAGATACTCTGAAGGCCACTATCAAAGCAACCTGGGCTTCAATAACACCTCAGCAGTGCCACAGACTGATCACCTCCATGCCACACTGCATTGATACAGTAATTCATGGTAAAGGAGCCCCAACCAAGTATTGAGTGTATAAATGAATATACTTTTCAGAAGTTGGACATTTCTGTATTGTAAATCCTTTTTTGATTGATCTTAGGGAATATTCTAATAATCTGAGATACTGGATTTCTGATTTTCATGAGCTATAAGCCATGATCATCAAAATTAAAACAAAAAAGGCTTTAAATATTTCACTTTACATGTAATGAATATAGAATATATGAAAATTTACCTTTTTGAATTAAATTATGAAAAAAAGGAACTTTTTCATGGTATTCTAATTTTTTGAGATGCACTAATATATATAATAGTTTGTTTGTTTATTAGTTTAAAATTCATGGTACTAGGCACTTCTTAGTTAATTTTTTGGGACAGCATCAATATTTTGGGTATTGTCAATAAATACTTTACTGGGATATATTTTCTGCTTGATATTTTCCACTCACTGCTAGGATAGAAGCTATTAGGATTCAGATACAGTTTATATTTATTTATTAGTCTAGGTTGCTGAACCCAACACCAGTCCACTTATCATTTACCACATGATGGGAAGGGCTGCATTAGCAATGTGTCTTCCTCATGAATCCAGATTGTGACTCACCTATGATCAAGTCCAAAACGTCCTTCAGCCTTTTAGCAAATATGGTAGCCAACACTTTGTAGTCTTTGTTTAGGAGTGTGATTGGATGCCAGCTATCTAAATTTTCTTTATCTTTATTTGGTTTCGGGATCAGCGTGATGATACCTTGAGTCATGGTTGTTGGAAGAGCTTCACTGTCAATGCTTTATGAGAAGACCTTCATGAAAAAGGGAGACAGTTCATCAAACCTTTTATAAAACTCTGAGGTTAAACCATCACATCCTGGGCTTTTATTTTTAAAGATTATGAATTGCTTTTATCACCTCATCAAGGGAGATGCTACAGTCACAGGTATCCCTATCTTCTGAGGAAATCATTTTATACTGGCTGATTGAATCTATAAATGAGTTGGTAGCTGCTTCAGAATATTTAGACATGTATACGTTGCTATAAAAACTGTGGCAAATGGAAGCTATATCTTTAGCATCATCAAATATTTGTTTATCCCTTTTAAGTTTATCAACTGTAGTGAGCGCAGCCCTATTTCTTTCCAGTCTAAAAAAATAGGCTGAGTTTTGTTCACTCTCCTCTAACCACTTGGTTCTAGATCGAATATATACTCCTTTAGCTCTTTCTTTATATAAATCATCTAGTTTTTTAATTATTATTTTATGTATTCAGATCTCTCCCTATCAGTTAGGTCCTCCCTTTGAGAAAGAGAAGCTAGCTGCACAATAACATCATCTTCAAATGCTCTTTTTTGCTTGGCTAAATTAGCACTAAACTTCCTGAAAACATCCCCAATTCATATTTAAGAAGTTCCCAATTCCTCCCATAAGATTTCTGTGTTTTTGCATTGGGTCAATGAATTTTGATTAAATCTTTGACATGCTCTTTGACTTGTGTTAAGTTCAGGAAAGAACTATTCAATTTCCAAAATGAAGCTTTCGGACTTGCTGAGTGACCTCCAGACAATCATACTGATAAATGGATTGCTCTGTGATCAGTCAGAGGAGTGCTATAAATATGATCTGAAATGTTATAATTTAGCAGACACTGAGAAAGTAACCAGTAGTCAATTCTAGACTGCCTTCAGCAGCCAGGGACCAGGTATACAGCCTAACATTTGGAAACAATTACCTCCAAACATCAGTTAGATTTAATTTTTCCATAAAACATTTTAAGGTGGGGTTGAGAGATACTGATTTCCTCAGAGGCCATCTATCTATGATATTGTTTAATGCGATGTTAAAATCCCCCCCTAAGATTAAAGAGGCATTAGGATATTTGGTTAACTAATCAGAAATTTTTTCTTCTAAGGTATCAAAGAGGGTGGTATTCTCCATGAAAGAGTAGTATCCATAGATATTAATTATAATAATGTTAATATTATTTAGGGCTATTATCATAATAATAAAGTGACCTGAGGAATCTATATTGGTCTCAATAAAATTTCCATTAAAGTTATATGTAAAAATTCCTACTCCAGCTGAATGCTCAGATCCGTGAGCTAACCATATATCGTTTCCCCACTGTGACCTCCAAAAGCTTAAATCACTGGGTGTTGAGTGACATTCTTGAAAGAAAGAAAAATCTGCCTTGTACTTCTTTGCAAACAAAAATAATGCCTTATGTTTCGTATTATTTTTAAGACCCCTAGCATTGATAGACAACAAAGATAAAGACATTAAATAATAATATGAAAAAAATTCTGAAAACTGGGGCGGCACGGTGGTGTAGTGGTTAGCGCTGTCGCCTCACAGCAAGAAGGTCCTGGGTTCGAGCCCCGGGGCCGGCAAGGGCCTTTCTGTGTGGAGTTTGCATGTTCTCCCCGTGTCCGCGTGGGTTTCCTCCGGGTGCTCCGGTTTCTCCCACAGTCCAAAGACATGCAGGTTAGGTTAACTGGTGACTCTAAATTGACCGTAGGTGTGAATGTGAGTGTGAATAGTTGTCTGTGTCTATGTGTCAGCCCTGTGATGACCTGGCGACTTGTCCAGGGTGTACCCCGCCTTTCGCCCGTAGTCAGCTGGGATAGGCTCCAGCTTGCCTGCGACCCTGTAGAAGGATAAAGCGGCTAGAGATAATGAGATGAGATGAGATGAAATTCTGAAAACTAGAGAATTTCAACTTTTTCTCACAACACTTGATGCAAATGAACTCTACAACAGATCAATGAACCTATAGCCTGAGCAGTAAGGGCAAGTAGGTCAATGCATATACTTTAACTTATCTTCAATAAGTAAAAATTCAACCATTTGGTAGAAATCCAAACACTATTTAACCCTCTCAGAAAAAAAGATGACCATATAACTTGAATATAAAAGTAACACTGTAGTATTGGACCAGGTGGGTGGAGCACATAAGCACGGCAGGCCAGAACTGAGTTCTCAATGAACTATTTATTGTTAGCTTTTCAGCCTTTTATCACTTCCCAGCCACGCACGCACGCACGCACGCACAAAAGTGTTCTGGTTGGGGAGAGCTCCCTTTCTCTGCTCTCCTCTCCTTTTAAAGGGCGCGGTCACCAGGGATGACACACAAACACAGGTTAATCCCCATCAGGCACAATGATTCCGCCACTTACCTTCCCTGACTCCGCCCTCCATTCACAGACTGACGTTTGGCCACGCCCCCACCGCCACATACCCCCACCGCCCAACTCAGGCTGGGGAGCCGTCCGGCCTGTAGCCGACTCCCCCCCCCCCTTGACGGGAGAGGAAATCCGCCACCACCATCTGTGTCCCTGGCCTGTGGACCACCTTGAACTTAAACAGCTGGAGTGCCAGATACCAATCCGCGCATTGGCATCCTTCATGTGGTGGAGCCACTGGAGGAGTGCGTGGTCCGAACAGAGGGTGAAAGGGCGCCCCAGCAGGTAGTAGCAGAGGGCGAGGACCGCCCACTTGATGGCGAAGCACTTCTTTTCGATCGTGCTGTGCCTGCCCTCACGGACCGACAGCTTCCGGCTGATGTACAGCACTGGGTGGTCCTCCCCCCCACATCCTGGGACAGAACAGCCCCCAGCCCTCTGTCTGACGTGTCTGTCTGCAAAATAAAGGGGAGAGAAAAGTCAGGGGAGTGTAACAGTGCCCCCCCCCACACACAGTGCAGCCTTTACCTCCGAGAAAGCCCGCTGGCATTGCTCTGTCCACTGGAGCGGATCTGGTGCTCCCTTTTTAGTGAGATCAGTCAGCAGGCTGGTGACGTCCGAATAATTAGGTATAAACCTTTGATAGTAGCCAGCCAGCCCTAGGAACTGTCTCACCCCCTTTTTGGTCTTGGGCCGGCCGCAATCGCTGCTGTCTTATTAATTTGTTTATTTGCATTTATTAATTTGTTAATTTGTCTTATTAATTTAAGCTGTGGGTGGCACGGTGGTGTAGTGGTTAGTGCTGTCGCCCCACAGCAAGAAGATCCGGGTTCAAGCCCCGTGGCTGGCGAGGGCCTTTCTGTGCGGAGTTTGCATGTCCTGTCCGCGTGGGTTTCCTCCGGGTGCTCCGGTTTCCCCCACAGTCCAAAGACATGCAGGTTAGGTTAACTCAAAAAAAAAAAAGTCAAAGTCCTTCCCATGCCCAGTACCTGGTATTCCTAGGCAGTCTCCCACTCAAGTACTAACCAGGCCCAACTCTGATGGTGGCGCATCGGGCGGCGCCGATCTCCGTTTCCATAGCCCTCGGCCTCTCGCCTATTACATAGCTAGGGTTACAGTGGGGGGCTAGTCCTCTGGTAACCACGAGAGTTTAACTCCCCATGCACATCTGTATTGCAGCGTGCCTTGCCAGATGGTAATGGGTACCATTTTTATGATGGTCTTTGGTATGACCCGACCGTGAATAGAACTCACGATCTCCCGATCGAGAGGCGGACACGCTACCACTAGGCCACTAGTCGGTGGTTAGGTTAACTGGTGACTCTAAATTGTCCGTAGGTGTGAATGATTGTTTGTCTCTATTGCCGCTTTTCCACTACAAACGCGGCTGAGTTGGGCTGAGCCGTGCCGTGCTGAGTCGGGCTGAGCGGGGCTGTTGGAGTTGCATTTCGACTACAACCGCGCTGAATTGTGCTGGCTGGAAGTGGGTGGACACATTGGGTGGAGTTAGCGAAAGTGGGTGGACGTCAGGTGATGTCGTTAAGCAGCGCAAACAGTGACATCAGTGATCTTTTAAGCGGTAGTCTCACGACCCGAATAGTAAACAATAAACATGGAGGACATGGAGTCGTTAGTGTTGCTGGTCTTGGTTCTGTGGCTTGTTTTCACCGACAACGCGGACAGATACTGGCAAGAGCGTATAGATGATTCGAGGCGCATAAGGCTTCAGAAATTCTCGTAATTCGTAATTCTTCTCCTTCCGGGTTTGTGGTGTTTACAGATCCCAGCGCGCTCGCGGGGCATGTGAGGACACTCCTCCTCACCAATCAGTGCACAGGGGAGTGTCTGCTCACGCCCCCAGCCTCACTTGGCTCGCTTTGGCTCGCTTCAGCCCTACTCCAAAACAGTGCGAGTTTTAGGGGCTAAGCAGGGCTGAAGCGAGCTGAGTCGTGCTGGTTTTTGGTAGTCGAAACGCGAGCCGTGTCGAGCTGAAAAAGGGTAGTGGAAAAGGGCCATATGTGTCAGCCCTGTGATGACCTGGCGACTTGTCCAGGGTGTACCCTGCCTTTCGCCCTTAGTCAGCTGGGATAGGCTCCAGCTTGCCTGTGACCCTGTAGAACAGGATAAAGTGGCTAGAGATAATGAGATGAGATGAATTTAAGCTGTTCACAAGCCACAGTCCTTGATACTGAAACCTGGGATTGAACCACAGGTTTTAGATTTTTTACTCTAACACTCTCCCTACTGAGCTATTTCAGCAACTCCTGGGGCAAGTACATCATGGCTCTAGCCAAACAGTTGGATACAAAATTTGTCCCTTGTCAAATGCATACAGCAAGCTGAAATTTTGTTTTGAGATTACATTACAGGCAGTTAGCAGACACTCTTATTATGGGGCTGTGGTTACAGCACTGCTTTTTCCAGGTCGCTCTTGAATGCTGGATCAGTGGAAAAAAAAAAATCGATGGAGAAAGCGTGCTTGGCCATCAATTGGGCAGTCCTCACTCTCCGGTACTACCTTCTTGGACACCCGTTCACCCTCTGTTCCAACCAGTGGGACCACCGTGTGAATCACTCTGGGTATCGCCCATCAGCACTTTAAATTTGATTTGGCCCACAGGCTGGGGGCTGCATATGGTGGTGGTGGATTACCTCTCCTGCCAGGAGTGGGGAGTTTTATAGATAAAATTAGGGCTGTTGAAGTTAATGCAAATTCCTTTTAACGCCACCATTTTTTCCCCACGTGTGATTCACGCGTGCATTTTCTGTGCCCCTCCCCTGTTGTTTTAGAAATCAGGAAGTGACGTACGGTAGAGAGAGCAAGCAATGTAGCGAGTGGCTGGTCGGCATAAGTCGTGATAAAGTGCACTTATGTACAGAATCGTTGCGTTCTGACTGTTTATATAAAAAGGTGTGTATTTTTATATGCTTTTGATGGTCCAATGGGGAGAAAAGATGATGTGTTAAGGTGTGTATGTGTGTGTAAGTGCACAGGCTGCACACTGGAGTGAGAGTGTTGTAGGTGTAATTAATGATTTTGTGTATTTAAGATTGGATAAGTGATCACTCTTTAATAATTAAATGAAATCAGTCTCATGAAATTTGAAGGTTAATCGTTAAAATGAATCACTCCTATTGAATCGTATAATTTGACTCATTTGAATTGAATCATACCATAGAATCAGTCTAATTTGAATCGTTTGAAGTGAATCATTCAATGAATCGAGTCAGTGAATCGAATCAGTGAATCGTTTGGTGAATCATTTAGTGAATCATTCAATGAATCATTTAAAGAATCAAGTGAAGAATCGTTTAAAATTTGATAATTCAAAGTTTATCACTTACCAAACTGCATCTAATTAATTATTCATACACCTTCAGAATTCTTTGACAATGTGGGTGACTTCAAATATTTAGAACAACAGACAATGACAATTTCGATAATAATGGAGTTTATTACAACCCCGATTCCAAAAAAGTTGGGACAAAGTACAAATTGTAAATAAAAACGGAATGCAATGATGTGGAAGTTTCAAAATTCCATATTTTATTCAGAATAGAACATAGATGACATATCAAATGTTTAAACTGAGAAAATGTATCATTTAAAGAGAAAAATTAGGTGATTTTAAATTTCATGACAACAACACATCTCAAAAAAGTTGGGACAAGGCCATGTTTACCACTGTGAGACAGCCCCTTTTCTCTTTACAACAGTCTGTAAACGTCTGGGGACTGAGGAGACAAGTTGCTCAAGTTTAGGGATAGGAATGTTAACCCATTCTTGTCTAATGTAGGATTCTAGTTGCTCAACTGTCTTAGGTCTTTTTTGTCGTATCTTCCATTTTATGATGCACCAAATGTTTTCTATAGGTGAAAGATCTGGACTGCAGGCTGGCCAGCTCAGTACCCGGACCCTTCTTTTACGCAGCCATGATGCTGTAATTGATGCAGTATGTGGTTTGGCATTGTCATGTTGGAAAATGCAAGGTCTTCCCTGAAAGAGACGTCGTCTGGATGGGAGCATATGTTGCTCTAGAACCTGGATATACCTTTCAGCATTGATGGTGTCTTTCCAGATGTGTAAGCTGCCCATGCCACACGCACTAATGCAACCCCATACCATCAGAAATGCAGGCTTCTGAACTGAGCGCTGATAACAACTTGGGTCGTCCTTCTCCTCTTTAGTCCGAATGACACAGCGTCCCTGATTTCCATAAAGAACTTCAAATTTTGATTCGTCTGACCACAGAACAGTTTTCCACTTTGCTACAGTCCATTTTAAATGAGCCTTGGCCCAGAGAAGACGTCTGCGCTTCTGGATCATGTTTAGATACGGCTTCTTCTTTGAACTATAGAGTTTTAGCTGGCAACGGCGGATGGCACGGTGAATTGTGTTCACAGATAATGTTCTCTGGAAATATTCCTGAGCCCATTTTGTGATTTCCAATACAGAAGCATGCCTGTATGTGATGCAGTGCTGTCTAAGGCCCCGAAGATCACAGGCACCCAGTATGGTTTTCCGGCCTTGACCCTTACGCACAGAGATTCTTCCAGATTCTCTGAATCTTTTGATGATATCATGCACTGTAGATGATGATATGTTCAAACTCTGCAATTTTACACTGTCGAACTCTTTTCTGATATTGCTCCACTATTTGTCGGCGCAGAATTAGGGGGATTGGTGATCCTCTTCCCATCTTTACTTCTGAGAGCCGCTGCCACTCCAAGATGCTCTTTTTATACCCAGTCATGTTAATGACCTATTGCCAATTGACCTAATGAGTTGCAATTTGGTCCTCCAGCTGTTCCTTTTTTGTACCTTTAACTTTTCCAGCCCCTGTCCCAACTTTTTTGAGATGTGTTGCTGTCATGAAATTTCAAATGAGCCAATATTTGGCATGAAATTTCAAAATGTCTCACTTTTGACATTTGATATGTTGTCTATGTTCTATTGTGAATACAATATCAGTTTTTGAAATTTGTAAATTATTGCATTCCGTTTTTATTTACAATTTGTACTTTGTCCCAACTTTTTTGGAATCGGGGTTGTATTAAAAGATAATAAAAATTTTAATAAAAAGAAAAGGAAAAATTTGAACAATCTAATAGTAGCAGAATTGAAATCTTCTGTAAACAGGGTGTGTGTGTGTATGAGAAAAGAGAGAGAGACCTTGGCTCTCTCTCGAAGTTGGAATGTGTCCGTACCAGGACGTGCTTTCTGCAATCTTGGAGGAGGGGAATCCTCAAACTTTAGTGAGCACGTATGTGTAAAAGCAGTTTTAGCTTGTGAGCTAACTGAACAAAAGAATTTCTAACTAGCCATGTGCTTCCAGGCCTAGTGTGTAAAAGCTGAAGGCTTTAATTAAAATTAAACATTCAAACAGTCATCTGTAGTTTATATGGCTTTAAATGTAAACAGGAGAATTACTATCAAGGTTGAATTAAACTCAGGACTTATGATGTTTATCTAATACTGAGATACAGGACCACGTGTTCAAAACTTAGTATGTGGAGGCAGGGCCCACATCTGCTCCTTGGAGAACAAAGGAGCTGGCTCTGCTTTGCTATCTAAAACACGTGTGAGGCCCAGTGGAAGGAAAACTTTTCCAGCCAGCCAACTCTCTTAACTTCCTAGTATTACCCGAGTTACTGAAATCTTAATGAGATCAGGATATGAGTGAGTAATGAATTTAGGATGTTAAAAGGAGAGAGAGAGAGAGAGAGAGAGAGAGCATGCAACTTACGGATTAACCAATTTTTAAATCAACAAACAAATGATAGAGAACCAAGATTCAGTGTATACACTTCATTTAACTTCATACAACTTCACTTCTTACTAATTCCTAAGACTTAAACTTCTGTTTGCCCAATGCCTTTCTTACTGCAGAGGAAGTTTGTCTCCTGTCTGAAGTTGGAGGCTCGAGGAAGTTGTGCGCGCTTCCTGAGGTCAGAAGTCTCCGGTGAGGGAGAGAGAAGTTCTGAAGCTTTCTTTGGTGATCTTCATAGTTGATAAGACAAAGTCTTTGTTCAACACCGTGCACAGATTTAAAAGAAAGAAAAGAGAAGAGCTCTTTAGAAAACTGCCTTTGCTCGCAGCTGCGTATGCGTTAAAAGACAAGTAATACTTGCAAAAACCGGTTAATAACTCACTTGAGTTGATGATCACATGTTTCCGATATCTACTTTCATCAGGAGCAGATTAAAGAAGGAAACGCGCTGTTTAGACGTCTGATGATGAGTTCTCTTTTTAGGTCAGTCTCGGTTAGAGTCCGACGCGAAAGAGCCAAGATGGCTGGGTTCCAAGTCCTTTTGTTGAAACCTGAGGAATGTGTACGTGATCCCGCCCAGGCATGACGTAGTCAACGCGGAAGTTGCCTGGGAGTTGTAGTTCTGACACAAGATGGCGGCATGATACCTACAGTGTGTTTTATTCTGAGAAATTTGTGAGTTATTTAAAAGTGTTTATAAATGCAGTTTTTGCTCATGAATTTTCTGTATGTTTACCAGTTATTGCATTTTACTAGAAAACATCTTTATGAGCTGTGTGGTTTAACAAATGCATTTATTTGGGTTTTGTATTTTTATTTTCTTTATTTAAAGATTTCCAATATTGTTGTCCAGAGTCCACATCACATAGTTTCTTTAGTTTATTTTATTGCATAGTTTGAGGTTGGAAGCTAAATAGAGAACTCCAGGAAAATACTATGTTGTTTAGTTCACACTGAATTGTTCTAAACCCTCAAAATTAAGGCTACATCCACACGACAATGGCAACGAGATTTTATTAAAAAAAAATATCGCGTCCACATGGGCAACGGATCAGTAAAATATCAGGTACATATGGCAATGCAACGCTTGCTGAAAACAATGCAATACACATGCCACACCTCTAGGGGGCGCTGTAAGACGGTCCCATCAGAGACACCAGAACAATAGAAGAAGTAGACGCATGTGCATAAACCCCTTCTTCTACCCGGTGTGAAGCACTGTCAGGAACAAACACACAACAAGAAGAAAATGGCTGCCACTACGCAAGGAAATCGTGCCTTCTGTGTGTACAAATTAGTTTTATTAGTGTGCATAGTTTTATATAACTTAATTTTCTTATTGTGTGTGAACATTTTGAAAAGCATTTTTATATAATTTATATAACTTTTTATATTGTGTGTGAACATTTTGAAATCTTATCCAATATGAAGTCTTATCCAATAAAAAAATGAAATTCAAGAAATGGTTCAGTTACTTGTTTATTTAAAAGAAAAGCTGTATACAAAAGTGAATGCAATGCAGTGGTTCATACAAAACAGCGAGAGTGCTGCTTGTTCTAGTCATGTGGTTGTGACCTCATCGTAAACAAATCCGTTCTACTCATCCAGACGACTTTGTAACGGCGCCGTTGCCAGATTTTTCCACTCTGGAACCCGTTCTCAAAAAATATCGTTGTGGGGCACCCAAAACGCCAGTGCCGTGTGGATGCCAGGCCGAAACGATAAACAATTTTATCAGATTCACCTGAATCCTTTGCCGTGTGGACAGGGCCTAAGTTAACACGGCTTTTTTTTTTTTTTTAAATGCAGTGGGGGAATAAAATACCCACAAAAATAATTTTTGATGTGTCCAGCCTTATCCTTCCTGACCTGGCCACATACATTTGCATAAAGCAAACATATTTGTCCACTCCCACTTCCCAAAACTTGTATCCCTTTAAGTATCCCTTTAAGGTTGTTGTACTTAGAGTGGGTGGGCGGAGCACAGAAGTATGGCAGGCCAGAACTGAGTTACAAAAGCTCTTTATTGTGACACTTTTCAGTTGTCCACAAACTTCCAGTCACACAGACATGCACACACACATCAGTTGTCTGGTTGCGGAGAGAGCTCCCTTCCTCTGCTCTCTCTCTCCTTATATAGGGCACGGTCACTGGGCAGACACACAAACACAGGTTAATTGACATCAGGTGAGGTGATTCTACCACTTACCTTCCCTGACTCCGCCCTCCGTTCACAGACCGACGCTTGACCACGCCCCTGCTGCCACATACCCCCACCGCCCGACTCAAGCCGGGGAACCATCCGGCCTGCAGCCAACCCCCCCCCCCCCCCCCCCTTGATGGGAGAGGAAGTCCGCCATGACCATCTGCGCCCCCAGCCTGTGGATCACCTTGAACTTAAATGGCTGGAGTGCCAGATACCAACGGGTGATCCGCACGTTGGCATCCTTCATGCAGTGGAGGCACTGGAGGAGCGCGTGGTCTGAACAGAGGGTGAAAGGGCGTCCCAATAGGTAGTAGCAGAGGGCGAGGACCGTCCACTTGATGGCAAGGCACTCTTTCTCTATAGTGCTATAGCGACCCTCACGCACCAACAGCTTTCTGCTGATGTACAGCATGGGGCGATCCTCCCCCTTCACCTCCTGGGACAAAACAGCCCCCAGCCTCCTGTCCAACGCGTCTGTCTGCAAAACAAAGGGGAGAGCAAAGTCAGGGGAGTGTAACAGTGGCCCCCCGCACAGTGCAGCCTTTACCTCCGAGAAAGCCTGCTGGCATTGCTCCGTCCACTGGACCGGATCCGGTGCCCCCTTTTTAGTGAGATCAGTCAGCGGGCTGGTGATGTCCAAATAATTAGGTATAAACCTACGATAGTAGCCAGCCAGCCCCAGGAACTGCCTCACCCCATTTTTGGTCTTGGGCCTCGGGCAGGCTGCAATTGCTGCTGTCTTATTAATTTGGGGATGCACCTGCCCATTGCCCAAGTGGAAGCCCAGATACCGTACTTCCACCTGCCCAATCGCGCACTTCTTCGGGTTGGCCGTGAGACCCACTCGCCTCAGCGACCTAAGGACGGCCCTTAGATGTTGCAAATGCCGCTGCCAGTCATTACTATAGATTATAATGTCATCCAGGTATGCGGCCACGTAGGTGGCATGGGGGCGAAGGACCCTATCCATAAGCCACTGGAACGTAGCGGGTGCCCCAAACAGCCCAAAAGGAAGTGTCACAAACTGTTGTAAGCCAAACGTTGTGGAAAAGGCCGTTTTCTCTCGGGATAATGGAGTCAAGGGGATCTGCCAATATCCCTTTGTCAAATCCAGTGTCGAATAAAAACGAGCTGTGCCTAGTCGATCAAGCAACTCATCAATACGAGGCATTGGGTACACATCGAATTTAGACACCGCGTTGACTTTTCTAAAGTCCACACAGAACTGGACCGACCCGTAAGGCCTTGGGGGCAAAGACCACCGGGCTGCTCCAGTCACTGTGGGACTCCTCGACAATGCCCATGTCGAGCATGGCCTCGAGTTCTTCCCGAACCACCTTTTTCTTGTGTTCGGGTAGCCTGTAAGGGCAGCTGCACATTACCACCGCTGGGTGCATCTCAATGTGGTGTTCTATGAGGCGGGTTCGGCCGGGCAGGGGTGAGAACACGTCCGAAAATTCGGCTTGCAACTGGGCAACCTCCATGAGTTGGGTCGAGGAGAGGTGGTCTCCACACAGGACCAGAGTGGTAGTCAGTGTTCTCATTCGAACCTCAGGCCCCAGCTCCGCCTTCTCTGGAACCGGCGACACCAACACCACGGGGACCAACTCGTTCCAAAGTTTTAGCAGATTGAGGTGGTAAATCTGTAGTGCCCCACCCTTGTCCATTCATCTCACCTCATAGTCGATGTACCCGACTTGCCGTGTGACCTCAAAGGGTCCTTGCCACTTGGCGATCAATTTGGAGCTCAACGTAGGCAACAGCATGAGTACTTTATCTCCATGTGCGAACTCCCTAAGGCGCGTACCCCTGTCATACAGGCAGACTTGCCGTTCTTGGGCCTGCCGCAAATTCTCCTGGGTTAGGTGTGAGAGTGTGTGGAGTTTTGCACACAGGTCAATAACATATTGGATTTCGTTTTTGCTCATTGAAGGTCCCTCCTCCCAATTTTCCCGCAGTACATCTAAAATGCCCCGTGGTTTATGCCCATATAATAATTAGAACGGGGAGAACCCCGTGGAGGCTTGTGGGACCTCTCACACTGCGAATAATAGGGGTTCGAGCCATTTATCCCAGTTGCGTGTGTCCTTGCTTACGAATTTTTTAATTATATTTTTGAGTGTACGATTAAACCTTTCGACTAAGCCGTCCGTTTGTGGGTGATAAACACTGGTGTGGATCGGCTTAATTCCCAGCAACCCATACAGTTCACGTAGTGTGTGTGACATAAATGTAGTGCCTTGATCAGTCAGAATCTCTTTGGGGATTCCGACTTGGGAGATGATGTGGAAGAGCACTTCCGCAATACTACGTGCTGAGATATTGCGAAGAGGCACTGCTTCTGGGTATCACGTTGCATAGTCCACCAGAATTAAAATAAAGCGATACCCTCGTGTTGACCGATCTAATGGCCTGATGAGATCCATCCCAATTCTTTCGAACGGGGTCTCGATAAATGGCAGAGGGTGCAAAGGCGCTTTTGGAATGGCTGCTGGATTTACTAACTGGCATTTGCGGCACGCCATACACCACCTACGGACATCGCCGCGAATCCCTGGCAAATAGAACCGGGCCATTATTCGGGCTAGTGTGTTATCCTGCCCCAAGTGTCCAGCCATGGGATTAAAGTGAGCCATCTGGAATACCAATTCCTGGCGGCTCTTTGGGATCAAAAGTTGTGTAATTGTTTCCTTAGTCTGAGTGTCCTGCGTCACTCGGTATAATCTATCCTTCATAATGGAGAAATAGGGGAAGGACGGGGTGGCGGTTGGCTGGAGCATTTGACCATCGATTACTCTCACTTGGTCAAACGCATGCCGCAGAGTCTCGTCTTGTGACTGTTCTAACAGGAAATCCGCAAGGGATTCCCCGAGAGAGGGAGGAGGAGCCTGCTGCTCCTCACTCTGATGCAGAAATGACGTAGATGGCTCTGTGACAGCTGCTCCTGCCAATGCCACACCGGGACCTCCCCATGCTGAACTACGGGAGGACCCACTCTTCACTAAATGACTCATTAACTCCCGAAATCCCAGCCAATCAGTCCCCAAAATTATCGAGTGGGTAAGGCGAGGATTAACCGCCGCCTTTACACTAAATTTTTCCCCTCGAAATAAAATGTGGACTGACACTAAAGGGTAGTTGTGAACATCCTGTGCACACACAACACCTTCACCAATTGTGCTCCCCCCAATGCCTCGTCTTGCACCAGGCTTTGGTGGATTGAGGTCTGATTACAACCAGAGTCCACCAAAGCCTGATATGTATCCCCTTGGACACTCACCGGTATGCGATACGCTCCGGCCCAATCGAGGGCGGTTCCTGGTGCGTCAGGGATCCGGACCACCGCACCCACCTCCCTTGCCGAGCACTGATGCTGGAGGTGCCCCGGCTCCCCACAGCGCCAGCAAACCAGCCCGGGCTCTCTCTCTGCACCGGCGCTCTGGGGCTCACTCACCTGAGGGGGGGGGAGAGACAGACACGGAAGCGGGAAACTGGAGGGCACCGCAGGTGCGGCGGGCCGGCTGGGGTGGAGCTGGCCCCTGCCTCCGCGGTGGGGGAATGAGGTGAGGACGAGACACAGAAGGGGAGGGGGAGAGAGAGAGAGAGAGGAAAAGAGGAGATCTGTGATCCTGCCATGGGAACAGCCACCAGGTGTTAGCTTTATTTGTGATAAGTGCAGATTAGTTAGCTCTCTGACAGAGAAGATTACACTGCTAGAAGCGTGTGTCCAGGCTTTAGAGAAGGTCAGTGCGTGTGAGAACAGTGTAGTTTCTGGAGGGGAAAGTCTGGATGCCCTAGTTCGAGTTAGTAATCCCCCAACTCCGGCATTAGAGCCCTAACAGCGGGGGCGAATGGGTGACGACTCAGCAGCATAAGCGTAGAGCCAAAGCTACCGGTACCACTGAGGCTCGCCCATGGGAGCACCACTCCTCTCCGCGTCACGTGTCGAACAGGTTTGCTCTCCTTAGTGACGCACCCACTGAGAAACCTGAAAGAGCTCTGGTTATAGGGGACTCTATCATACGGCACGTGAAATTAGCTCAGCCTTTAGGGGCACCAGCAACTTTAGTCAGGTGTATACCAGGAGCCAGGGTGCTGGACATAGCAGGTAATCTTAGGGTCCTAGGCAAGCACAGGTTCTCAAAGATAGTTATCCATGCAGGAGCTAATGATATATGCCTTCATCAGTCTGAGGTTACTAAGACTAACTTTGTAGAGGTGTTTAAATTAGTGAAGGCGATGTCCGATGCTGTAGTATGTTCTGGCCCCATCCCAATGCGGCGTAGCGATATAGCTTACAGCAGGTTATGGTCGCTGAACTGCTGGCTGTCCAGGTGGTGCTCTGAAGACAGTGTGGGCTTTATAGATAATTGGGCTAACTTTGAGGTCACTGCTGGCCTGTTAGGGCGGGACGGTATCCATCCCACTCGGGAAGGTGCTGCTCTCATTTCCTGCAGCATAGTTCATAGTCTCAGGACAGGCCTAGTTAATTCCTGACAATCCAGAGCCAAGGCCAGGGAGCAGATGAACAGGCTAAACCGACTGTCTGCTAGTCGTCACTCAGGGTCCACTACATTGAGACTGTGTCTGTTCCCCGGGCTAAACAAAAAGGTAGAAATTTTCAGAGCGTTTGCTCCAATAACCTAATCAATATAAAATTAGATCATACTGACTGTACAGCTGCTGCCAGCACCTTTGATCTAAAGGTGGGACTATTAAATATTAGATCTCTTACATCTAAAGCGCTAATGGTTAATGAACTCATTACTGATCAGGAGTTTAATGTACTTTGTTTAACTGAAACATGGATTAAGACAAATGAATATATAACATTAAATGAAGTGAGTCCTCCTGGATACAGTTATATACACCAGTCTCGTCTAACTGGCAGAGGAGGAGGCGTTGCGGTTATTTTAATGATTATCTAGATGTAACACAAAAACCTGGTTATAAATTTAATACATTTGAAGTTCTTCATACTCATATAATGTATGTAGCCTCGAAAAAAAAAAGTCTTCCCATTTAATTCCATTGCTTATTATTTACAGGCCCCCGGGCCATATTCTGAGTTTCTTTCTGAATTTGCAGATTTTATCTCAGATCTGGTTATTTCCTTAGACAAAGCTTTAGTTGTCGGAGATTTTAATATTCACTTCGATAACCCAGAAGACCCTTTAAAAACAGCGTTTGTGTCCATTTTAGATTCAGTAGGGATTAATCAGAATATCATAGGACCGACCCATAATGGTGGTCACACCCTTGATCTAATACTAACATTCAGGTTAAACATAGACAATATAGTCATACTTCCACAGTCTGAAGTTATCTCAGATCATTATCTCATCTCATTCAAACTATGTCTGAGTAATAATACAGTATATGCACCTCACCACTCCACTGTATTAAACGTACATTTGCGTCAACTACTGCACAGAGCTTTATAAATGATCTCCCAGAGTTATCAACTTTGATTGCATCACTGTCAGCCCCTGCGGAACTTGATCAGGCAACTGAATGCTTAGAGTTAACATTCTGCCATACCTTAGATAATGTAGCTCCTCTTAAAAAGAAAATGGTCAGAGCAGACCCAGCGGCAGAAGCGGTCTAGTAGCCGGGCATTGCACTGGCTGGGGGTGGGCATGCATCGGCGAACCCAATTTTACTAGGGGGGTCCAGGAGCATGCTCCCCCGGAATAAATTTTTGAAAAAAAAAAACACTCTAAAATGGTGTATTTTGAGCTCTTCAGACACCCTGTTCCACTGCTATATATTGTCCGTCACTGAGCGCATTTGCAGGGAATATTCCGTTTCATACGGAATATTGGCAGTATTCCGTTTGCGCACGAGTCATGTTGTAAACTCGTTCCGAATACCCAACACTGAATGCGCAAACGGATGATTGTGATCAATGTTGACAGCAAATTAAGATTGATATTTACAATTAAGAGTGCGCAACAGAAGATTACATCACACTCATACCCCCGTGCCACACTCATCCTCCCTGCACAAAGCCTAACTGCAGTCACTGAATCCCTTCTAAGTAAAACCATGCGCATTAAAAGTTTTATGTCTCAAATCTTTTTTTGTGAAGCATGACAACATTAATCTTTAATACAGATGTGTTTTGTAGGTTAACTGAAACGTCAAAACCAGTTTCTTACCTCCAGTGCTTAGTTTGCAAATCAAACGCCAAGTGCATGACAGCGCAGGGCTGACGAGATGGGTGCAGGCCAAAACGTTAAGAAAACAGTGACTACGTTTACATGCACATCCAAATCGAGCTGCTGTTGGTAATCGAGCAAAGGGTCCCAGCAGGGGTGCCAGAGAAATCCAATCCTACATGCACAAGTGAAATCGGGCTATTGTGCAAGGTGCATTGTGCACCCGAGCCACACGTGGCGCTACACGCCCCATCGTGTTGGTACACTTCCGGTTGTCGTCATGAAGAAGAGCTATAGTGTTGCCAGATACTGCTGACGTATCCCAGCCCAAAACATGTTCAAATCCGCTACAATGCACTTAAAACACCCAATCTGGCAACACTAGTAGTTCCGTGTTCAAGCTGTTAGGCTTGCTCTAACAGACTATGGCTACAAACTGTCCGGCGCAGACCACTGTTTTGTAAGACAACTTATTTTGCACAATAATATTTTTCTAAAGTCCATTTTTTGCTTACAAAAAAATATTTTTTTTTGCTTACAATTTAACTTATGTCTTAATAAACACACAAAAAGTTCAGTTGTTTTGTTTTTATTGACATTCTTCAGATGTTGGACATATATACACACACACACACACAAATACAATGACTTGTTTATGTACACAATTCACAGCTATGCAACAGCTGTACAGATGTATTTGGTGATACAGTAAGTGAGCTAAATTTTAACAGTGCAAACAATGCCACAAAAAGAAAAGATTCATGCCGTTGTCATGATTCGTTGTCATGCCGACCGAGGCTGTTGTGTTTCCCGCTTGTGGTCTCGTCACTCGTCACTTCCGGAAGTAGCTCGACAACTAGCTCGATAGGGTATACATGCGCAAAATAGCTCGGCAGAAATCGCATAAACTAGGTCGTGTAGCTCGATTCCGAGAAATCAAGTTCGGTTCAATTTCAGCCGAATTAAGGTGTATACATGGCATTTTGAACTTCGATTTCAGTCGAGCAACGGCAGAAATTCGATTCTCTCTATGTGCATGTAAACGTAGTGACTGTGTCATGTATAACTATTTTGTAGCCCATACAGTAGGCTTACTATAATCAACAACTCAAGTATAACTATTATGTAGTGATTAAAAATTCAAGCTCATCCTCAGTAAAGCGGTAGGCGACGATGTGCAGCTGCGTGGAATCTTCGCAAGACAGCGTCACTCCATTCCTCCCTGAACTTTTTTGTTAAGTCCTTCTCAAATGCCAATTTGATCAAATTGGCCTTGCATGTGTGCAGCATGCTTTGTCTGTGGTCGGTGAAAATGTTCTTCAGAGTGGAAAAGGAGTTCTCGCAGAGAGCAGTGCTTGCACCAAAAGTCAGAGTGTGTTTCCATTTCAGTTTAACCAAACCATTTCCGTTTAACCCGGATCATTACGAAATAACCAATCAGATGATTACAAATAGTTTTAACACATTTTAAATTTAGGACTTTTTCTTTAATATTATGCCCTTTTTTAAAAAAAAAAAAAAAGAAAAGCGTTAAATTGTAGTAGCCTGCGATTTATTTATATATTTATTTATTTTAAATATTGTGTTAAGCTGGTGGCCCTAGCCTATGACAGGGCGGGCGGCCCCGGCCCCCAAAGGCACGCCCATCGCGCAGGGCCCAGGTCAGAGACAAAAAATTAGCACCCTGGTATAATGATGACACTCGCACATTAAAACAGACCACTCGAAAATTGGAACGTAAATGGCATCAAATAAAATTGGTAGTGTTCAAATTAGCGTGGAAGGAGAGCTTCCTGAAGTATAGAAAAGCTCTTAGTGCTGCGAGATTAACATATCTCTCCTCCCTAATAGTAGATAATAAAAATAATCCTAGATTCCTATTTAATACTGTTGCAAAATTAACCAGGGATAAGTCCACTATAGACACATGCACACCTGCAGTATATAATAGTAACGATTTCATTATTTTTTTGAATGACAAAATTGAGAATATCTGACAAAAAATTCAAACTACTAATTTAAGGTCAGACAATGAAAGTGACCTTGTAGTTAACCATATAACTCTATCAGATCATCAGTTAGAATGTTTTACTCCCCTTAAAGAAACGGAATTACTTTCATTAATCTCGGCATCAAAAGCCTCAGCTTGTGTACTAGATCCATTACCTACACGTCTATTCAAACAGATAATACCTGAAGTAATTGAACCGCTTCTAAAAATAATAAATTATTCTCTCATGATTGGCTATGTACCCAAATCCTTTAAACTAGCAGTTATCAAACCCCTGATTAAAAAACCTGACCTTGATCCCTGTTAGCTGTCCAATTATAGGCCAATATCAAACCTCCCCTTTATCTCCAAGATCCAATCCTTGCAAAAGCTGTGGCACAGCAGTTATGCTCATATTTACATAGGAATAACATCCATGAAATGTATCAGTCAGGATTTAGACCTAATCATAGCACAGAGACAGCTTTGGTTAAAGTAGTAAATTACCTACTGTTGGCGTCTGATCAGGGCTGTGTCTCGCTGCTTGTGTTGCTTGACCTGAGTGCAGCATTTGATACCATTGATCATTCCATTCTTCTGGATAGACTAGAAAACGTTGTGGGAGTTAAGGGAATGGCCCTCTCCTGGCTCAGCTCTTATTTAATTGATCATTATCAGTATGTTGATATAAATGGTGATAATTCTAGATGTACTGAGGTAAACTTCGGTGTTCCACAAGGTTCTGTCTTGGGTTCACTGCTTTTTTTCTTTATATATGTTACCTCTGGGTGATATTATTCATAAACATTGTATTAGTTTCCACTGTTATGCTGATGACACACAGTTGTATGTTTCTGCAAAACCTGATGAGAGACATCAGATTAATAGAATTATAATAGAATAGAATAGTCTTTATTGTCCCAAAGGGATATTTGTTTTCACATCAGACAAGTCAATGTTATCAGGTTCAGCATTAATCAGATCTTTGTGACTCACATCTCATAAACAAGTACATACATACATAAACACCATTTACATATACACCTCCACATACTTCCACATACATATACACATATACTCCTAGCTCCTACATACACCCCCATACTTTCACCAACCCTTCTCATTTACCCAGCTATGCCACCATACATACATTCATTCATTGCCCCACATACAACACATATCTTCACTCATACTCCACCTCCACATTCCCTAATGTCACCATATTCAAGCATTTTTTATAACAAGTATTTTCCCTTCCAGCCCCCTGAGTATATAGCCCCACACTCAGCACCCCCACCCTCCCTCCACAGTTCAACTCCCTTCCTTTTCCGCATGAGGGGTGTATATTTGTCACAAAACTTTGTTTAATGCAGTGATCGCTGAGGAAACAAAACTTTTCTTGAAATGTGCTTTTTTCCAGTCCAGGGCTCTATATCTGCGGCCAGATGGAAGAATGATGAAGAACCAGTTCAGAGGGTGGTCAGGGCTGCTCACTATTGTGCGGGCTAGACGTGTGATGGCTGTGTCATTTGCTTCAGTGAGGCTGGGGGTGGGGAGATGTATTATCTTGGATGCTAAATTGGAGATTTTAATAAGCTTGTTCTTGCTGGTGACAGTTAATATATTAAAGAAACAGGGGGAGCAATATAGTAGAAGGGGTTGGATGATGCTCTTGTATAGTAGCAGAAGAAGATGGGGGGCAACAGACAGTGATTTTAGTTTGCGTATGATATACAGTCTCTGGTGTGCACGTTTCTGTGTGATGGTAACATGTTCATTGAAGTTTAATTTATTGTCAATTGTGAGACCAAGGTATTTGAAAGTACTGACCTGTTCGACTAGTTGACCGTGAATGGAAATATGAGTAAATCCAGAGGGTGGTGTTGATGCATAGATGACCAGTTCTTTTGTTTTGTCGACATTGAGTTGGAGGTAATTGTCAGAGCACCACTGTGCAAAGTCTGTGATGGACTGGTGGTAAGCTGTGATGGAGTTATTTTCTGACAATAATCCGACAATGGCTGTGTCATCTGCATATTTATAGTAAGTGGTGTTGGGTATTGAGCTTTGGCAGTCATTTGTGTAAAGTGTGAACAGAAATGGACTGAGAACGCAACCTTGTGGAGCACCCGTGTTGGTAATAATGGTAGATGATGTTGTTGTCCCAATTTTCACTGTCTGTGGCCTGTTGCTGAGAAAGTTGTAAATCCAATGGATAAGGGGAGGGATGATGTTCAGATGCTGTAATTTCTTGATTAGTTGATGGCGCTGAATTGTATTGAATGCGGAACTGAAGTCAACAAACAGAACTGAGGCAAAATTATGAGGAGTCTGAAGGTGATGAAGGAGAGAGTGGAGAAGGCATGCCACTGCATCCTCTGTCCCCCTTTTTGCCCTGTATGCAAATTGATATGGATCCAGTTGTATGCTAACGGTTGGTAAGATGAGGTGCAATATGATTTTTTCCATGCATTTCATAACTATTGATGTCAATGCAACTGGGCGGAAGTGATTGGGTTCTGAGGGATGTGGTTTCTTGGGAACAGGTATAATGGTTGAAGTTTTCCAAAGAGTGGGTATTATTGCTGTCCTGTAGGATTCCCAGAAGATGGAGTGAAAGATGGGGGCAAGTTCCATTGCACAGCTTTTTAACACCTTTGCTGAGATGCCATCCGGCCCTGGTGCCTTACCCAGTTTGCACCTGGCCAGCTCTCGCTGCACATACTCTTCTGTGAATAACGGATAATGGGGTTCATGAGGGGGGAGAGAGCTGAGTAGTTCCTCACAGATGGCGGTGTGATCATGAATGTCAAACCGGTTGAAGAAACTGTTCAGGAAATTAGCAAGATGAAGGGAATCTGGGCTCGGTAGGTGATAATGGCTATTGCCTTGACCTGTAAGTTTTTTGATCTTTTGAAATGCCTGTTTTGTGTTCATGTTGCTGAATTCATGTTCCAGTTTATTTTTATATTCCATTTTGGCTCTGATAATGTCATTCTTTATCTGTCTATTGAGTAATTTGAGAGTGGCCCAGTCCTTATTCCTAAATGCTATTCTTTTTTCTCTGAGTGAGTGTTTAATGTGGGGACTAATCCAGGTTTGGAGTTTGGGTATTTCTTGACAGTTCTTGTAGAAATAGTCGTGTGAATGCAGAAGTTAATGTAATCTGTAACAGTAGACACCCTCTCATCCAGAGTACCTTGGAAAACATCCCAGTCTGTACAGGCCAGGGAGCCCTGAAGTTGTTGTATGGAGTCCTCCGACCAGAGGGTGACACTGTACGTTATGGGCTTGATCCGTTTCAGTTCCGGTCTGTACTGCGGGAGGAGGAAGATGACATTGTGGTCTGAAAACCCGAGTGGTGGGAAGGCGCGTGATGTAAAAGCGCCGGCGATGTTGCCATAACACAGGTCCAAGGTGTTTTCCTTCCTCGTTGGAACATCCACGTACTGGTAGAATGATGGCAAGACGTCACTGAGTCTGCAGTTGTTAAAATCACCCAGTTCAAATACTGGGGCCTCCGAATAGGCGGCTAGCATGGTGTTAGCGCTGTCAGCTACTAGCTCTGCTGCTACCTTAGCATTAGCGCTCGGCGCGATGTAAATACAGATGACAACTACCGTCGGGAATTCCCTCGGAAGATGAAAGGGACGCAGGCTCACGGTCAACATCTCTACGTCCGGTGTGCAAATCTTATTGTGGATCTTGATGCTGTCACACCATCTGTTGTTGACGTAGATGCAGATACCACCGCCTCTCACCTTGCCCGTCTGGTGGGTCCTGTCAGCTCGAAGGATAGTAAAGTGATCGAGACTGACCTCAGACTCCGGGACCTCCTCGTTAAGCCAGGTTTCCATGAGTGCGATGAGGCAGGCATGCCTGTAGCCTCTCTCCGTTGTACACTTAGCGTGTAGTAGGTCCATCTTGTTCCTAAGGGAACAGACGTTGGCAAGTATGATGGAAGGGAGAGGGGGCCTGAAGGGACGCCATCGAAGTTTTGTTCTTACACCTCCTCGTCTGCCTCTTCGCCTCGGCTTGATCTCCGGTGGAAGAACAACAGTTGGTTTCTGGTGACAAAGTACAGAAGACCGGAGCTGAAGAAGATCCGCCCAACTGTAAGTGAGTCTCTGGCTAATGCCAGCACCAGGTTGTTGTATATAATCCATGTTATCATAAGTCCGATTACAACGAGTTTATAAAAGTCATTCATACTTGTCAAAGAAGTAATGGGTTAAAACGCGAACACTGGTAACTCACAAGACAGACGCTAAACACTATAACAAACCGACAATAGACAGAGACGTGAAGCCGCCATGAAACATTGACAGGCTGTGTGTCGTCGCAGCAGAGCATGCACCGGAATTGAGGAATGTGTTAAGGACGTTAGACACTGGATGCTTATTAATTTCATTCTGCTTAACTCTGATAAAACTGAAGTACTTGTACTCGGACCACATACAGCTAGAAGTAAGTTTTCTGATTACACAGTGACTCTGGATGGCCTTTCTGTTTCTTCGCGTGCAGCAGTAAAAGACCTCGGAGTGATTATTGACCCCAGTCATTCATTCAAAACTCACATTGATAACATTACCCAGATAGCTTTCTTTCAGAAATATTGCTAAGATAAGAAATTTAATGTCACTACATGACGCGGAAAAACTAGTTCATGCTTTTGTTACCTCCAGGTTGGATGATTGTAATGCCTTACTGTCTGGATGTTCCAATAAGTGCATAATCAAGCTCCAGTGAGTTCAAAATGCAGCTGCAAGAGTCCTTACTAGAACTAGAAAATATGACCACATCACGCCTGTCTTATCCACACTGTATTAGCTCCCAATCAAATTCCGTATTGATTATAAAATACTACTATTGACCTTTAAAGCACTAAATGGTCTCCCACCACAGTACCTAAGTGAACTTCTGCTCCTTTATGACCTGCCACGCCTACTTACATCAAAAGGTGCAGGCTATCTGCTGGTACCTCGTATAGTGAAGGCAACATTAGGGGGCAGAGCCTTTTCTTACAAAGCCCCACGGTTATGGAACAGCCTTCCAAGTAATGTTCGGGAATCAGACACAGTCTCAGCATTTAAGTCTAGGCTGAAAACATGTCTGTTTAGTCAAGCCTTTAGTTAATGGTGTTTATGAGGTAAAAGTGTAGATCTGGAGGGTCCTCAGACTTAGAGTGTTTTGGTAAACTGGGATGTATGGATGCTGTCAGTCCCCACTCGCTTGCTCACTCGAGTTTGTTGATGGTGTAGTGGCTGCTGCTTTATGTCCCGGGGCGCCCTCATGCCTGTGTTACCTTCTGGCTCTCCCCTTTTAGTTATGCTGTTATAGTTAGTTGCCGGAGTCCCTGTTTGTACTCAGTGCAATATGTATACTGTTCCTATTTATTCAGGTGACATTGGGCATACCTAACAACCTGTGTTCTCTCCCTCTCGCTCTCTTTCCCCCTCCCCCCAAATCTGTCCCTCTGAGTTACATGGAGTCAACAGGAAATCTTTTGGTGGAGAGGGTGGAGACCTCGACTGGGTCTCATAGCCTGCAGGGAATCGGCCGTCAGACATTCTGTCGCATGTCCCAGACCCGGTGAAATGTAACTGAATTGTCTTGGCCAGCCCTAAGGGCCCCATCTGCATCTGCCTGCACTCACTCTGATCTATAATTCCAACTGTCTCATTTCTGAGAAGTGTGCACCCTTCACCCAATCAAGCATCCAGCCAGAGCAGGTCATAATATTTTTTAACCATATTAACATGCCATTGTTATATTAGGCCTGATGTCAGGACTCTCGTCTCTGTGAGCCTACCACACAGACTTAATACTTGTGTTATTTTTAGACATAGACGCCTGTTGCCTACACTTATTCAGGTGACATTGGGCATACCTAACAACCTGTGTTTTCTCTCACTCTCTCTCTCACCCTCCCCCCAAATCTGTCCCTCTGAGTTACATGTCGGTCCTGGGATCGAGATGCTGAACCTCTTCTGCTCCTCTGACCTGCTTGATCCATCCTGGTACCCTGGGTCTGGTTGGAGTCTCATCACATCGCTCCTGTGGAGGATGGCCCCATGAGGACAGTTGAAAGTCACACTTGGAGGATGCTCTGGACTCTTACAGTAATGCTTTTATGGCTGAGGACTACAGTTGACTTGCTAACTTTAGGACTGCAGTTGTCATGAACAGTTTTGCACTCAAGTTTCCATCAATGAAGAGTTTATAACATCAACGAAACTGACGTCATGTTAAAACTGTTAATATTATAGTTATGCTGTCTGTTGTTGCCCAAATGAGGATGGGTTCCCTTTTGAATCTGGTTCCTCTCGAGGTTTCTTCCTCATGTCATCTGAGGGAGTTTTTCCTTGCCACCGTCGCCACAGGCTTGTTCACTGGGGATAGATTAGGGATAAAATTAGCTCATGTTTTAAGTCATTCAAATTCTGTAAAGCTGCTTTGCGACAATGTTTATTGTTAAAAGCGCTATAGAAATAAACTTGACTTGACTATTATGATGTAAACAATTCCAATTTTGTTTATTTATTAATGAACAACACATTGCACTTTTTTTGTCTAATTAACTTACATTTGAGGCATTTAGCAGACACTCGTCTGCCACTCTGGATACAACATACCCAGAGCAGCCTGGTGTTAGGTGCCTTACTCAAGAGCACTTCCTGTTGGTGCAGGAAACTGAACCACCAACCTTTTGATCCCAAAGCTGCTTCTCTAATCATTCGGCCACAGCTTCCCCCATGGCCTAAAGATTCAAGAGAAATGGTTACTTCAGGAGAAAGAGAAAAATGAGAAGCTGGTAAGGGAATGATTGAAGCTACAGCTGAAATATTTCAAAAGGTGTAGCCTAAACTATGGTGCCCACTATCCAGAATGCAAGGTGCCATGAAGTAGTTGCCCATTCTCTATTGTTAACATCCATTGCCCAACATGATTACAAATGTCCTGTTAGCTCGTAAGGTATAATATAACATCCATAACTTGAAAATGTCACATTCTGAAGACCAGTTTTCCAAAAATAACAAATATTTTCAAATTGTTACTTTGGGTGTTCAGTCAAGTCTCTTAAATGGTATGCATGTAATTCTTTCTGCACGTGTCTTTGAAATTCACAGAGTTTGTAGAAAACCTGTAATCTCCCATAGAATTATATCTGTTTGATGTTACATCTATAATGCAAAAAAAAGTGATGTATTTTTAGGATGTCCATAATGATATGAATTTTGAGGATTTATCTGTATTCAACTGCAGAGGTTTCATTCAAAGTTATGGAGATTAATCCACTAATGCTGAACTTGTCTAAGCTCTGAAGCATTTTGTTTTCCAATATGAGTGGAAATGTCACATCTACGACACTGAAAACACCCCAGAATGTAAAACTGGAAAACTTTCAATTGTGAAACTGACATGTTACCAACTGTACAACATCCAAATGTCATTGCTTGTTGATTTTTTTCTCGACATTTATATGACTAAATATGTACAGAGCCCGTCAAGGGACATGTGAAAAAAGTGGAAAGTTTCTCATGTTCACGGTATACAGGGTGAATTATTTACAATTGTATTTAAAGTTGCATTTTCTCACACACCAGTCTGCATATTCCAAAAGGAACCTCTTGTCTTGTAAAGGCTCAAAGGTCAAACAAATGCTCAAAATGTTCAGTAAATCACACAGTAAATAACAGACAGGACATCTATAACCAATTACTGAACAGAATCTGAAAATGGTCATTGATGGAACTCCTGAATTGTTGGTGTTGCCTGTATTTCACATTATTGCCCAAGGCAGAATATAAATAAAATTAAATGAAAGTGAACTATTGAAAGATGGACACATCACCAGGTCATTGCAGGGCTGACACAGAGACAAACAACCATTCACATTCACAGGCAATTTAGAGCCACGAATTAATGTAACCTACATTTCTTTGGACTGTGGGGGAAACAAGAGCACCCTGAGAAAACCCACACAGACACTGGGAGAACATGCAAACTCCACACAGAAAGACCCTTACCAGGCTTGAACCCAGGACCTTCTTGCTGTGAAGCAACAGGACTAACCACTACACCACCATAGCAAATGCAATCATGACTAAAAAAAAAATTCACTTTTCTCATGACACCAGGCCAAACGTGGTCCTGTTCGTCCCACGCCACATCTAGCAGCTGAGTTTCTGTCAGAGTGAGGGTGTACTCTGCCCGTGGAGTGTCGTGATCATTGTGGTCACAACAGCCCCAGTTTGAATCTATATCACAGCACTGCTTCTTCCATGTCACTCTTGAATAATGGATCAGTGGAAAATGTGGGTGGAGAAAGAGTGTTCGCCCATCAAGTGGGCAGTCCTCACTCTCCCATACTATCTGCTCAGACACCTGTTCACCCTCTGTTTGGACCAGTGGGACCAACGTGTGGATCCCTCTGGGTATTGCCCTTAAGCACTTTAAATCTGAGGTGGTCCACAGGCCAGGGGCTGCATATGGTGGTGGCGGATTACCTCTCCTGCCAGAAGGGGCGAGTGAGAAGTTTATATATAAAATTGTGGCTGTTGAAGTTAACGCAATAATGTGTTAATACAAATTCCTTTTAACACCACAAATTTTTTCCACGTGATTAATGCATGCATGTTCTGTGCCCCTCCCTCATAGTTTAGGAAATCAGGAAGTGACATAGGCTACATCCACACGACAATGGCAACGAGATTTAAAAAAAAAAATATCGCGTCCACATGGGCAACGGATCAGTAAAATATCAGGTACATATGGCAACGCAATGCTTGCTGAAAACGATGCAATACACATGCCACACCTCTAGGTGCGCTGTAAGATGGTCCCATCAGAGACACCAGAACAATAGAAGAAGTAAGGATGCATGCACATAAACTATTATGCGCGAGACTTCATATTAGCCACAAAGTCAGAAAAATCTGTTCGTAAAATTACGTTATAATGACCAAATACAATGAAAAGTATTTTTCCAGTCTCACTTGTGAAAGGTAATCCCATGTGATCTCATTTGGACGGCAAAGCTGTTGGTACAGTTAAACGCAGCACATGAATGAGGCAGTGGGCGGCACAGTGGTGTAGTGGTTAGCGCTGTCGCCTCACAGCAAGAAGGTCCTGGGTTCGAGCCCCGGGGCCGGCGAGGGCCTTTCTGTGTGGAGTTTGCATGTTCTCCCCGTGTCCGCGTGGGTTTCCTCCGGGTGCTCCGGTTTCCCCCACAGTCCAAAGACATGCAGGTTAGGTTAACCGGTGACTCTAAATTGACCGTAGGTGTGAATGTGAGTGTGAATGGTTGTCTGTGTCTATGTGTCAGCCCTGTGATGACCTGGCGACTTGTCCAGGGTGTACCCTGCCTTTCACCTGTAGTCA
This sequence comes from Neoarius graeffei, assembly GCF_027579695.1. Lineage (NCBI taxonomy): Eukaryota > Metazoa > Chordata > Actinopteri > Siluriformes > Ariidae > Neoarius > Neoarius graeffei. The sequence goes on from NC_083587.1 coordinate 8,965,088, forward strand.
GCTGGGATAGGCTCCAGCTTGCCTGCGACCCTGTAGAAGGATAAAGTGGCTAGAGATAATGAGATGAGATGAATGAGGCATCTTTATTCTCCACTTTGCCTCATCCAATATGGCGGCGAGGATGACGTATGATTGTATGTGGAAGGCGGCGTCTTTAATGGTCCGGAATAAATTGAATGCTACACGTTGATGGATTAATTTGTTCTTCTGCGCCCTTTTTGAGGAATGTATTGTAGGACTTAAACCAACATCTGAAGAGGTGAGATCGCTCCTTTTTTTCCCTATTTTTGCTGGCGGGATTGACTCTGCCCTAAGGGCTATTCTCTCTCTCTCTCTCTCTCTCTCTCTCTCTCACTTTGCACCATTACACAATAAATATTCGCAGTGAAAATATTTTGTAAGCGCATTTCATGAACCAAGTTATAGGATTTGTTGACAACTCGCATCGAGTTCGTTACACTTCTACCCGGCGTGAAGCACATGTGGTTGTGACATCATCGTAAACAAATCCGTTCTACTCATCCAGACGACTTCGCAACGGCGCCGTTGCCAGATCTTTCCACTCTGGAACCCGTTCTCAAAAGATTTCGTTTTGGGGCACCCAAAACGCCGGTGCCGTGTGGACGCCAGGCCGAAACGATAAACAATTTTATCAGATTCACCTGAATCCATTGCCGTGTGGACAGGGCCATAGAGAGAGTGAGCAATGTAGTGAGTGGCTGGTCAGCGTAAGTCGTGATAAAGTGCACTTATGTACAGAATCAACTTATATTGTTGTATTCTGAAAGTTTACATAAAATGTGTGTATTTTTTAATATGCTTTTGATGGCCCAGAGGGGAGAAAAGATGTGTTAAGGCCCAGGTGTGTGTGTGTGTGTCTAAGTGTGCATGATACATGCTGTAGTGAGTGTGTTTTATTCTGAGAAATTTGTGAGTTTTGTAAAAGTGTTTATAAATGCAGTTTTTGCTCATGAATGTTCCATATATTTACCAGTGAGTGATTGCATTTTGCTTGAAACCATCTTTATGAGCTTTGTGGCTTAACTAATGTTATGGGTTTTGGATATGAATATGGGTTTTGTATTTTTATTTTCTTGATTTAAAGATTGCCAATACTTTTTTCCAGAGTCCATATTACATAGTTTGTTTAGTTTATTTTATTGCATATTTTGAGGCTGGAAGATAAGGACAGAACTCGAGGAAAATATGAGATTGTTTTGTTCACAATGAATTGTGCTAAACTCTCAGAATTATAAAGTTAACCCCAATATCTGTGGGAGAGGTGGCTGAGAGGTTAAGGTGATGGACTGCTAATCAATTGTGCTTTGCGTGTGTGTGCTTGAATCCCACCCTTGTTGCAAGGTGAATCCTGAAGAGGCTGTGCATGACTCCTCATGTTTGAACAACACAATAGAACACTCAAGCAAATCTGTCTATTTAACAATAGGAGCATTTGTTTGATTTTTTTTTTTTTAATTTGAGTCCAGTACTTGAGTGCACTTGAATTTCATTGTATGTTTTCTGTACAATGACAATAAAGAATCTTATTTTGTATACACAGGATGTCAATCTTTCTCTTCTCCATCAAATCAGCCAGTTCTCTTCCAATACCAGTCATTGTGCCAACATTTCAATTTCCAATTCCACTCTCCTGCCTTTTCTATTCTCACATTTTTTTTCCAAATTCGCCTTCCACCTCTCTTTCTCCTCCTTTCCCCACCAGAAGCATCATTTCCACTGGTACCCTGCTGGGAAACAGTTTCAGTGGCAGTCTTGTTAAACCAGGCCTCGACCGATCCAGGATGAAAGCCCTTGTCATCTTCCGCATAGTTGATTTGGCATGAGTTTTATGCCAGATATCCTTCCTGACACAACCCTCCTCATTTCTCTGGGCTTGGGACCAGCACTAAGAATACACTGGTTTGTGCACCTCAGTGGCTGGATTGATTGCTGCTTGAACATAAATTGAACTTAATGTCATTCTTTGATATTAATTTGAATTACTTTGAGAATAATGACAAAAATTTGAATTACTTCCTGATTCTACCACACTTGTTTGAATTACTTCCTGGTTATTTGACACTAATTTGAATTACAATTATTCAGTGACTTGAATTCAAATTATGTTCTTCATGGATGACTTCAGAGCCTTCATGGATGACATGACTATTACAACAAAGTCTGCTCCTGAAGGAAGATGGATGCTGGAGGACATTGACAGACTGATGACATGGTCGAAGATGAAGTTTAAGCCATCCAAGTCTAGAAGCCTGGTTTTCAAGAAAGGCAAAGTTCAGGACAGCTTCAAATTCAGGATAGATGGTGAAGACATTCCGACAGTTTCTGAGAAGCCAGTCAAGAGCCTTGGCAAGTGGTTCAACAGCACACTGACAGACAAGGAGAGTATCTTTCAGATGAGACAACAAGTTGAAGAATGGATGTGCACTGTTGATAAGAGCAGTCTACCCAGGAAGTACAAGGCTTGGTGTTACCAGGACGGGGTGCTTCCAAGACTCCCCTGGCCATTACTGGTGTATAACAACTTCACATCTTCTGTAGAAACTATGGAGAGGATGGTCAACAGATACATCAGACGATGGCTGGGACTTCCCAGAAGTTTTTCCATCATTGGGCTTTACAGTATCAGTAGTAAGCTTCAATTACCACTATCATCACAGAGGAATTCAAGGTGACCAAGGTACACCAGGTGATGATGCTGAGGGAAAGCACAGATGAGAAAGTTAGGAAAGCAGGAATAGAGGTGCCCACCGGTCATAAGTGGCGAGCAGACCAAGATGTGAAGGATGCCGAAGAACGTCTCTGATATAGCAACATCATTGGTACAGTCAGGACAGGACAGCTTGGGCTTGGATGTGTTACTAGGCCAAGCTGGAAGACAGCAACACCAACCCAGAGCAGAGAGATGGTCCAAAAAGAGGTTCGCCAAGTAAAAGAGGAGGCACGCCAGACAAGACCCAGATAGCAGAGGGTCGTTGATTCGACGTGGAATCATCGGCATGTTCTTCGACCTATACGCCGTCGAATCACCGTCGATCACCGACGTTGATTCAACACCGCTTTGCTCATACGAGTTTCCGTTGAAACGACGTTGAAAAGTGGCTGGTGGTCGACAGAGAATAGACCCCATTTCATCCTTTATTCAACTACGTATTTCGGTCGATTTATAGTTGAATTTTCGGCGATGATTCATCCAACTTTACTTCCTGTTTTATGTACAACAGGAAGGCTACAAATTAAGCAAAACAGGCTAAATTAAACTAGCTAACAATAAAGCATCGGGGCTCTTGCCTAGGATGAACACACACATGCATACTTCAACCATGAAAGTGAAACTTAATTTATATCAATGTGCGTAGGCTACGTCCTGTTTAATGTACAACAGGATATAAAAATGCATGCAACAATGCACCTCTCCTAATGTTTGTCAAGCTATCTAATGAGGCATAACTTTTAACATTTATAAGGAACAGAACACACTTGAACAAGAACAAGCAGACCTGTACATGGAAACAGAAAAACATAACCAAAATTAATTTGATGCAGCATTGATAAAGAAAGTCAGCAGTAGGCTATGGGTTTCTAAATGCCACCCTACCTCATTATTTGGACATGGGGAAAAACTATATTTAAAATCCAAAGAGGGATGGAGGGAGGAAAATTAAAAAGAAATAAATGAAATATAGAGTAGAGAATATTTGATAAAATTAAGGATGTTTTTATCCAGTAAACATTTAAAAAAATGTTCTACAACACTCTAGCCTAGTGACTTACCAGTAACAAAATAGACTTGAAGTATTCAGATCCGCTCTGCATAAAGCAGCTAAATCCTCTCTCTGTCTCCCGGCAGAAAGCTCCTTGGTTTGCTTGTTGTCTCAATCACAGCTGGTATTCTGTAGAAAGACTTCTTTTCACCTTTCCCATCAGCTTTGTTAGAACCCTAACACAGCACAAAAGTTTACCATTGTAGGTTTATGATGAACCAAGTGCCTCGTGGGTTCACATACCGCGCGCTGCCTTTATTTCCCCCAAATCACGAGTTTGTTGGTCTTCCAATGTGGCGCAGGGTTTGTTTACTTCCGGTTTCGGGTGACGTCAGTGAAAGGGGTCTAATGGGGGCATTACCGCCACCCACTGGATTGGGGTGTAAAGCAGTCTGAACAAAACGTGTAAACATAAACATAGGAGAAATGAACCCGTTTTTCTAACTCGTCCTCACTTAGTCTACTTTTCTTTTTTGATTAGTCTGGATTTGATATTGTAAATTTAAATGTGAATCAATGTATATTCATCGGACATGAACAAATGAATAAATCTTGAGTAATCTTGAGGGGCGTGTGTGTCCGGGGCGCGGTGTCGCGGGGGGGGGGGTCGAACGAACCCTCCGATCCCCCCTGGCTACGGGCCAAATTAGTTGCTCATCCTACCAATGTTGAAAACTGGCCGGCAAAAGTGACGATGGTTCAACGTCGTATATTCAACCTTCTCTGACGGTCGACAGATCAACCTTTACCCACGTTGATTCAACGGTGATAAATCGACCCTCTCAGACGGCAGAGAAATCGACGTTTCACGGCGCCGTTTCAACGTTGATTTTCTGACGTACGACGGAAACCGACCATTCTGACCAAAACTCTACGTCATTTCAACGACCCTCTGCTATCGGGGGAGCAGTTGCAATGAAGAAACAGGGAGGTTGGTTATGTTGGAAGGTACACATAATCAGATGCTTTCATGGAGCATCCTTTGGCATATGGAAGACAGTTGTATAGCCTTCTTGTTGAGGTCCACTTATGACACGCTTCCAACTCCAACTAACTTGAACACATGGGGTCTGACAGATAACCCCACCTGCAAGTTATGTGGTGAACCTGCAAGCCTGGAACATATCCTGTGCTCCTGCAACACAGCACTACTGAGTGAAATAGTCACAGTCATTGATATAGACAGAAGGAAGGTCCACCACAGAACCAAGGGGCCCACCTTAATTAAGTTTATAAAAGAGGGGGCTAATCCAGTGACTAGTGCCACCAAAGGAACTGGGATCCTTCCAACAGCACAAGACTGGGAGTTGAAGGTGGATCTGAAAGAACAACTGAAGTTTCCTTTAGACATCGCCACAACAAGGCAAAGACCAGATGCGCTGCTGTTTTCAAGGTCAACAAAGCAGCTTATGGTGCTTGAACTGACAGTACCATGGGAAGAAAGCACTGAAGAGGTGCACGAGAGGAAGTGGGGTAAATACCAGCTGCTACTAGAAGAGTGCCAGCAGAAAGGATGGAAGATGTGGAACCTGCCGGTAGAAGTAGGGTGCAGAGGATTTGTTGGTCAATCCTTGTGGAAAGCACTCAGCATCCTGGGCATCACAGGATCAACCCGCAGGAAAGCCATATCTGACATCAGTAGACAGACTGAGTCAGCCTCTCACTGGTTGTGGGTTAAGAGAAAACAGTGATGGGAGAGTTCATAGTTCCAGGTTGAGTAAACTAACTCAGTTGGTGCACCTCTGGAGGACGTAGTGAGTAGCACCAAAACGTCTGATGAAGTAGATACCCACCTGATGACGGAACTGACTGCAGTGCCTCACCACTGTTTGGCTATTTTCTGATTATACACATTAATTTGAATTACTTTTTGTTCCTTTCAGATTAATTTGAATTAATTGTGATCCTAAGATATTTATTTGAATTACTTCCTGGGTTTCTAATATTTATTTGAATTTATGATTGCTGCTGTAACATAAATTTGAATTAATAGTCATTTTATTATTTCAATTTGAATAATTTCCAGATTAATGACACTAATTTGAATCACTTCCTGATTCTGTCACATTCATTTGAATTCCTTCTTGGTCATTTGACATGGATTTGAATTACTGGACTTAAACAGAAAACTCTATGGTTCAAACAGGACTTAAACAGAAAACCCTATGGTTCAAACATTCTGAATCAAGGACATTATTCAAGAAGCCCACTGAAATAGTCTTCTTGAATAATGCCTGATCTAATACTAACATTCGGGATAAACGTAGAAAATATAGTCACACTTCCACAGTCTGAAGTTATCTCAGATCATAATCTCATCTCATTCAAACTATGTCTGAGTAATAATATATGCACCTCACCACGCCACTGTATTAAACATACATTCACTTCAACGACTGCACAGAGCTTTATAAACGATCTCCCAGAGTTATCAACTTTGATTCGGTCACTGTCAGCCCCTGCAGAACTTCATCAGGCAACTGAATGCTTAGAGTCAACATTCCGCCATACCTTAGATAATGTAGCTCCTCTTAAAAGGAAAATAGTCAGAGACAAAAAATTAGCACCTGGTATAATGACGGCACTCGCACATTAAAACAGACCACTCGAAAATTGGAACGTAAATGGCATCAAATAAAATTGGTAGTGTTCAAATTAGCGTGGAAGGAGAGCTTCCTGAAGTATAGAAAAGCTCTTAGTGCTGCGAGATTAACATATCTCTCCTCCCTAATAGTAGATAATAAAAATAATCCTAGATTCCTATTTAATACTGTTGCAAAATTAACCAGGGATAAGTCCACTATAGACACATGCACACCTGCAGTATATAATAGTAACGATTTCATTATTTTTTTGAATGACAAAATTGAGAATATCTGACAAAAAATTCAAACTACTAATTTAAGGTCAGACAATGAAAGTGACCTTGTAGTTAACCATATAACTCTATCAGATCATCAATTAGAATGTTTTACTCCCCTTAAATAAACTGAATTACTTTCATTAATCTCGGCATCAAAAGCCTCAACTTGTGTACTAGATCCCTTACCTACACGTCTATTCAAACAGATAATACCTGAAGTAATTGAACCGCTTCTAAAAATAATAAATTCTTCTCCCATGATTGGCTATGTACCCAAATCCTTTAAACTAGCAGTTTTCAAACCCCTGATTAAAAAACCTGACCTTGATCCCTGTCAGCTGTCCAATTATAGGCCAATATCAAACCTCCCCTTTATCTCCAAGATCCTTGAAAAAGCTGTGGCACAGCAGTTATGCTCATGTTTACATAGGAATAACATCCATGAAATGTATCAGTCAGGATTTAGACCTAATCACAGCACAGAAACAGCTTTGGTTAAAGTAGTAAACAACCTACTGTTGGCATCTGATCAGGGCTGTGTCTTGCTGCTTGTGTTGCTTGACCTTAATGCAGCATTTGATACCATTGATCATTCCATTCTTCTGGATAGACTAGAAAATGTTGTGGGAGTTAGAGGAATGGCCCTCTCCTGGCTCAGCTCTTATTTAACTGATTGTTATCAGTATGTTGAGATAAATGGTGATATTTCTAGATGTACTGAGGTAAAGTTTGGTATTCCACAAGGTTCTATCTTGGGTCCACTGCTTTTTTCTTTATATATGTTACCTCTGGGTGATATTATTTGTACACATTGTATTAGTTTCCACTGTTATGCTGATGACACACAGTTGTATGTTTCTGCAAAACCTGATGAGAGACACCAGCTTTATAGAATTGAGGAATGTGTTAAGGACATTAGACACGGGATGCTTATTAACTTCCTTCTGCAACCCGCTGGAAATGCACAATGGGCTCTGCACTCGGCACTTGACTTTTACGGACTGTCCACTGAAGATGGTGTCTGAGGAAGACCAAATTCAGGTAAGGTCACTGCCTTTATATTTACTATTCTACACACTCTATTCGTGCACTTTTAGAGTTAGACACACCTCATTTTGTTTGTAGGAACCCTCTACTCACTTCCACAGAACTGTCATGTTGTTTTGAGCTTTGCAATGGTTTTAAAACTAGCATTTTGTATTGGCAAAAAGACATGCCCCGGCCACTGCCATGTTAGCACTTTCCGGTTGAAATCACAAAAAACTAATTTTCTCAAAACACATCCGATTAATGTGATTGTGATCGCAATTCAATGTATGCACTCCCAATAATGCAAGAATAGACCTAAAAAGCATTTCACTCCGGAGTTTTCCTTTAAAGTAGTAAATGACCTACTGTTGGTGTCTGATCAGGGCTGTGTCTCGCTGCTTGTGTTGCTTGACCTCAGTGCAGCATTTGATACCACTGACCATTCCATTCTTCTGGACAGACTAGAAAATGTTGTGGGAATTAAGGGAACAGCCGTCTCCTGGCTCAGGTCTTATTTACCTGAGCGCTATCAGTATGTTGATATAAATGGTGATATTTCTAGATGTACTGTGGTAAAGTTTGGTATTCCACAAGGTTCTGTCTTGGGTCCACTGCTTTTTTCTTTATATATGTTACCTCTGGGTAATATTATTCATGAACATTGTATTAGTTTCCATTGTTATGCTGATGACACACAGTTGTATGTTTCTGCAAAACCTGATGAGAGACACCAGCTTTATAGAATTGAGGAATGTGTTAAGGACATTAGACATGGGATGCTTATTAACTTCCTTCTGCAACCCGCTGGAAATGCACAATGGGCTCTGCACTCGGCACTTGACTTTTACGGACTGTCCACTGAAGATGGTGTCTGAGGAAGACCAAATTCAGGTAAGGTCACTGCCTTTATATTTACTATTCTACACACTCTATTCGTGCACTTTTAGAGTTAGACACACCTCGTTTTGTTTGTAGGAACCCTCTACTCACTTCCACAGAACTGTCATGTTGTATTGAGCTTTGCAATGGTTTTAAAACTAGCATTTTGTATTGGCAAAAAGACATGCCCCGGCCACTGCCGTGTTAGCACTTTCCGGTTGAAATCACAAAAAACTAATTTTCTCAAAACACATCTGATTGATGTGATTGTGATAGCAATTCAATGTATGCACTCCCAATAATGCAAGAATAGACCTAAAAAGCATTTCACTCTGGAGTTTTCCTTTAAAGTAGTAAATGACCTACTGTTGGCATCTGATCAGGGCTGTGTCTCGCTGCTTGTGTTGCTTGACCTCAGTGCAGCATTTGATACCACTGACCATTCCATTCTTCTGGATAGACTAGAAAATGTTGTGGGAATTAAGGGAACAGCCGTCTCCTGGCTCAGGTCTTATTTATGTACCTGATCGCTATCAGTATGTTAATATAAATGGTGATATTTCTAGACATACTTAGGTAAAGTTTGGTATTCCACAAGGTTCTGTCTTGGGTCCACTGCTTTTTTCTTTATATATGTTACCTCTGGGTTATATTATTCATGAACATTGTATTAGTTTCCACTGTTATGCTGATGACACACAGTTGTATGCTTCTGCAAAACCTGATGAGAGACACCAGCTTAATAGAACTGAGGAATGTGTGAAAGACATTAGACACTGGTTGCTTATTAACTTCCTTCTGCTTAACTCTGACAAGACTGAAGTACTTGTACTAGGACCACATGCAGCTAGAAGTAAGTTTTCTGATTACACAGTAACTCTGGATGGCCTTTCTGTTTCTTCATGTGCAGCAGTAAAAGACCTCGGAGTTATTGACCCCAGTCTTTCATTTGAAACTCACATTGATAACATTAACCAGATAGCTTTCTTTCATCTCAGAAATACTGCTAAGATAAAAATTTAATGTTACTACATGACGCGGAAAAAACTAGTTCATGTTTTTGTTACCTCCAGGTTGGATTATTGTAATGCCTTACTGTCTGGATGTTCCAAGAAGTGCATAAACAATTTCCAGTTAGTTCAAAATGCAGAAGCAAGAGTCCTTACTAGAACTAGAAAATATGACCACATCACCCCTGTCTTATCCACACTACATTGGCTCCCAATCAAATTTCGTATTGATTATTAAGTACTACTATTGACCTTTAAAGCACTGAATGGTCTCACATCACAGTACCTGAGTGAACTTCTGCTCCTCTATGACCCGCCACACCTACTTAGATCAAAAGGTTCAGGCTATCTGCTGGTACCTCCCATAGTGAAGGCTACATCAGGGGGCAGAGTTTTTTTCTTACAAAGCCCCACAGTTATGGAACAGCCTTCCAAGTAGTGTTCAGGAATCAGACAGAGTCTCAGTGTTTAAGTCTAGGCTGAAAACATGTCTGTTTAGTCAAGCCTTTTGTTAATGGTGTTTATGAGGTAAAGGTGTAGATCTGGAGGGTCCTCAGACATGGTATTTTGGTAAACTGGGATGTATGGATGCTGTCAGTCCCCACTCGCTTGCTCACTCGAGTTTGTTGACAGTGTAGTGGCTGGCTGCTTTATGTTCTGGGACTTCCTCATGCCTGTGTTACCTTCTGGCTCTCCCCTTTTAGTTATGCTGTCATAGTTAGTTGCCGGAGTCCCTGCTTGTACTCAGTGCAATATGTATACTGTTCCTACTTATTCAGGTGACATTGGGCATACCCAACAACCTGTGTTTTTCTTTCAGTCCCCCCCCCAAATCTGTCCCTCTGAGTTACATGTCAGTCCTGGGATCGAGATGCTGAACCGCTTCTGCTCCTCGGACCTGCCTGATCCATCCTGGTGCCCTGTGTCTGGTTAGAGTCTCATCGCATCGCTCCTGTGGAGGGTGAGCCCCATGTGGACAGTTGGGGGTCGCGCCTAGAGGATGCTCTGGACTCTTACAGTGGTGCTTTTGTGGCTGGGGACTGCAGTTGACTTGCTTACTTTAGGACTGCAGTTGACTTGTTGACTTTGGGACTGTGGTTGTTGTGAACTTTTTGCACTCAGGTCTCCATCAGTGGGGGTTTTATAGCATCAACAAAGCTGACTTTATGTTAGGACTGTTAATGTTATAGTCATGTTGTCTGTTGTTGCCCGGATGGGGATGGGTTCCCTTTTGAATCTGGTTCCTCTCGAGGTTTCTTCCTCATGTTGTCTGAGGGAGTTTTTCCTTGCCATCGTCACCACAGGCGTGCTCGTTGGGGATAGATTAGGGATAAAACTAGCTCATATTTTAAGTCATTCAAATTCTGTAAAGCTGCTTTGTGACACTGTTTATTGTTAAAAGCGCTATACAAATAAACTTGACTTGACTTTCAGGAAATGCACCTTCCAAGAGCAATCCTATTCAGCCATGTACCAGAAGAGGGAAATTGGAGGGTCTTGGATGCAGATCACGAATGCAAAATTCCAAGTTCCTTCTACTTAATTCTGGCTTCCTTTGCATTCTTTGACTCATCCTGGGACTTGACCATGTCTCAGTAAAATAAACAAACAAACAAATTAATAAATAAGTAAATAAATGAATGACTGATAAACAAAGTCTTCTGGACAAATGCTGATATTTTTTGAATATTTCCTTTTATTGTGAAGGATAATTGTAGCAGCCCTCGGAAGAAAAGGCAGATGGAGTCTCGAAACGGGTGCATTCACATTTATTTCGTCGTTCCTTCAGCACCGTGAAACTAAAATTTAATAACAAAATGTACATATTTCACAAACAAGAAGACTAGTCCAATAATAAAGATAAAAGAATCCGTGTACAAGCATAATTCCTACACCTTACACCTTCACAATTCACATCTCCATAATTACACATTTACCAATAAGCACAGCCTACATACAGTCGTGTTCAAAATAATAGCAGTGTGTTTAAAAACGTGAGTAAAGCTCAAAATCCTTATAATAGTTTTTATTTCCATGCATTGGGAACACTGCACATTATATTCTACATCAAAACATGAAGAAAAATGTATCAATGTTTTAATTACTTTACAGAAAATGAAGAAAAATGAATTTTGGGCTGTTCAAAAAAAATAGCAGTGTCTGCATTTTTCATTACAAACTCAAATATTAACTGTATAAACTGAAAAAATCTTTAGGATTTAGCATTCCTGTGAATCGCTAAACTAATATTTAGTTGTATAACCACGGTTTCTGAGAACTGCTTCACATCTGTGTTGCATGGAGTCGACCAACTTCTGGCACCTGTGAACAGGTATTCCAGCCCAGGATGATTTGACAACATTCCACAATTGCTCTGTATTTCTTGGTTTTGCCTCAGAAACAGCATTTTTGATGTCACCCCACAAGTTTTCTATCGGCTTAAGGTCCGGGGATTGGGATGGCCACTCCATGACTTTAATTTTGTTGGTCTGGAACCAAGATGCTGCTCGCTTACTGGTGTGTTTGGGGTCGTTGTCTTTTTGAAACACCCATTTCAAGGGCATTTCCTCTTCAGCATAAGGCAACATGACCTCTTCAAGTATTTTGATATATGCAAACTGATCCATGATCCCTGGTATGCGATAAATAGGCCCGACACCATAGTAAGAGAAACATCCCCATATCATGATGCTTGCACCACCATGCTTCACTGTCTTCAGAGTGTACTGTGGCTTGAATTCACTGTCTGGGGGTCGTCTGACAAACTGTCTGCGGCCCTTGGACCCAAAAAGAACAATCTTACTTTCATCAGTCCACAAAATGTTTCTCCATTTCTCTTTAGGCCAGTCAATGTGTTCTTTGGCAAATTGTATCCTCTTCAGCACGTCTTTTTTTTTAACAGTCGGACTTTGCGGGGGCTTCTTGCCGATAGATTAGCTTCACACAGGCGTCTTCTAATTGTCACAGTACTCACAGGTAACTTCAGACTGTCTTTCATCACTCTGGAGCTGATCATTGGCTGAGTCTTTGCTATTCTGGCTATTCTTCGATCCATTCGAATGGTAGTCTTCCATTTTCTTCCACGTCTCTCTGGTTTTGCTGTCCATTTAAAGCATTGGAGATCATTTTAGCCCAGCAGCCTATCATTTTCTGCACTTCTTTATGCGTTTTCCCCTCAACAATCAATGTTTTAATCAAAACATGCTGTTCTTCTGAACAATGTCTGGAACGACCCATTTTTCTCAGGTTTTCAGAGAGAAATGCATGTACAACATGTGCTGGCTTCATCCTTAAATTAGTGCCACCTGACTGACACCTGTTTTTTCACAGACTGAATGACCTCACTAATTGAACTCCACACTGCTATTATTTTGAACACGCCCCTTTCACTTAATTATTCAGTTACACAGACTCAGGAACATGCATATCATGAATGTTGGGTCTGTTGGTTTTCTATGACTTTACTACACCTACTGGTAAATTATTTGCCATGTAGTAATATAATTTCTACCAAAAGCAGTGATTGATCTGGTTAGTCATGTTGGACTGCTATTATTTTGAACACAACTGTACATTACAAAACATTCATATAGTCACGTCCTCAATAGCGACACTCACAGTTCACACATTTCACTAATTATCTTAACAAAAAAAAGACAGAGACATTGCATACCTCGCTCCACTTTCCAAGGGTGCAAATTAGCAGTTCATTCGGCAATCCATTAACACTCCGTGTTGCCACTTGTAAACGCTTCAACTCAGAATTCCAACTTTGTCGAGACAAAAAAAAGCTTCTAAAACTTAGACAAAGGTGGATTCACGCCATGTGTATGTGCTGTACTGTGTGCTGTATGTTCAAAGTCAGACCAAAAACACCAATCTACTTTTATAAAATGTCTACCATATTATAGCTGTTGTCTACACATGCGCATCATCCAAGGGATTTCAAAATAAAAGTCACAAAACATAAGGGGTCACTTACAATAATGTTTATGTCCAATTTATCATAGAATTAACTGAGATGAGACTGAACTGGCTGCATCAACTGCTAAACTGGCTGTATTGCAAGCCTCAGATCTGTAAAGTTCTTCTCAAGCACCCTCAGATGGCATGAACTCCTATCTCGAAAGGGAAAAATGGAAATGGCAATCCATCAACATCTTAAATCCTATAGTGAAGGAATACAATCTGTGATTCTGGAAGCCAACAAAACAAATCAGTGAAATGAAGGGATCATTTCCATCTAATGACCCACAATTACCAGACGTGCAAAGAAAGGAAATGGAACAGTGGTCTAAGGCTGCCTCAAAGCAGTGGGACAATCCCAATGAGCAACAGCAAGAAACCAATACTATGGGAACATTATAACAAATTTGTCACCAGCCAACAATGGCACCAATGGAGGGTGAGCAGAGGCAATTCTCATATCAGCAAAGTGGTCAATATTCATCTAGTGACCTTCTTACCATCATGCACAGACAAAACGGCTGCATCTTGAGTGTGACAACAGTACATTGTCCCTGGCACCCCAAGAAATTCCCATATTTGAAAGGAATCCACTCCAGTAAAGGGCATTTATCAAAGCCTTTGAACAAGGAATGGAGCAAAAGGCAGGAAAGGCAGACTGCTTGTACCATTTGGAGCAGTTTACAAGAGGACAACCACAAGAACTAGTGCGCAGCTGTCAGCAGATAGCTCCTGAGTGAGGCTACAGTGCTTAGCAAAAATGAGTACACCCCCTTTGAAAAGTAACATTTTAAACAATATCTCAATGAACACAATTTCCAAAATATTGAAAAGACAAAGTTTAGTATAACATCTGTTTAACTTATAACGGGAAAAAGTAAGGTTAATAATATAACTTAGATTACACATTTTTCAGTTTTACTCAAATTAGGGTGGTGCAAAAATGAGTACACCCCACAACAAAAACTACTACATCTAGTACTTTGTATGGCCTCCATGATTTTTAATGACAGCACCAAGTCTTCTAGGCATGGAATGAACAAGTTGGCAACATTTTACAACATCAATCTTTTTTCATTCTTCAACAATGACCTCTTTTAGTGACTGGATGCTGGATGGAGAGTGATGCTCAACTTGTCTCTTCAGGATTCCCCATAGGTGTTTGATTGGGTTCAAATCAGGAGACATACTTGGCCACTGAATCACTTTCACCCTGTTCTTCTTCAGAAATCCAACAGTGGCCTTAGATGTGTGTTTAGTCATGTTGGAAAAGTGCATGACAACCAAGGGCATGGAGTGATGGTAGCATCTTGTCTTTCAGTATAGAGCAATACATCTGTGAATTCATGATGCCATCATTGAAATACAGCTCTCCGACACCAGCAGCACTCATGCAGCCCCACATAAGGACACTGCCACCACCATGTTTCACTGTAGGCACCATGCATTTTTCTTTGTATTCCTCACCTTTGCGACACCATACAGTTTTGAAGCCATCAGTTCCAAAAACTTTTATCTTGTTCTCATCACTCCAGAGTATAGAGTCCCAGTAGTCTTCATCATTGTCAGCATGGGCCCTGGCAAACTCTAGCCGGGCTTTTTTGTGCCTGGGCTTTAGGAGAGGCTTCTTTCATAGACGGCATCCATGCATGGTATTCCTCTGCACTGTACACCGTATTGTGTCACCGGAAATAGTCACCCCAGTTTGGCTTTCTACTTCTTTAGATAACTGCAGTGAACTTGCATGCTGATTTTCTTCAACCCTTCTCATCAGAAGATGCTCCTGTCGAGGTGTTAACTTCCATGGATGACCTGGACATCTCTGTGAGATGGTTGCAGTTCCATCTTTCTTAAATTTTTGTACCACTTTTTCTACAGTATTCTGACTGATCAGTAAAGCTTTGCTGACCTTCTTGTAGCCTTCACTTTTGTGGTGTAAATAAATTATTTTCTTTGGGGAATTCTGAAGAGACAAGTTGAGCATCACTCTCCATCCAGCATCCAGTCACTAAAAGAGGTCATTGTTGAAGAATGGAAAAAGATTGATATTGCAAAATGTCACCAACTTGTTCATTCCATGCCTAGAAGACTTGGTGCTGTCATTAAAAATCATGGAGGCCATACAAAGTACTTGATATAGTAGTTTTTGTTGTGGGGTGTACTCATTTTTGCACCACCCTAATTTGAGTAAAACTGAAAAAAAATGTGCAGTCTAAGTTATATTATTAACCTTACTTTCACGTTATAAGTTAAACAGATTGTGGCAGCGGGGGCGTGGTCAAGCGCCGGTCTGTGACAGGAGGGAGGAGTCAGGGAAGGTAAGTGGCAGAACCACTACACCTGACGTCAATTAACCTGTGTTTGTGCGTCTTCCCAGTGACTACGCCCTACTTAAGGAGGGAGAGCGAGAGCAGAGGGAGCTCTTCCCCGAACCAGACGCCGGTTTTGTGTGTGTGTGTGTGTGTGTGTGTGTCTGTGGTTATACGTCAGTTGTTCACTGGAAAGTGTGACAATAAAAAACGCATTATCAACCTGAACTCTGTCCTGCCGTCTTCTGTGCTCCGCCCTTCCATGAGAACCGCTACAGTGGTGCCAAAACCCGGGATTATCTGGAGCGCAGAAGCCGACCAGCCCCATGAGGTCCTCCCCATTCGCCGACCTGGCCCACACCCTTGCCACGGCCCAGCAAAGCCAGCACCAGGCACTAGTCACCCTCCGAAAGGAGCAGGAACAGCGGTTCGAGGCCCTGGTGTTGGCCCAGCAAGAAGATCGTCAGGCGTTCCGGCACCTCCTCGCGTTGGCGGGGTCTACCAACGCTCCCACTGCGGGCCCGTCCCCCCTCTCCCTAACAAAGATGGCCCTGCAGGACGACCCCGAGGCATTCATCACGCTCTTTGAGCAAGTCGCGGAGACCTCGGGGTGGCCGATGGATCAGCGCGCGGCACGCCTCCTCCCCATGCTAACGGGAGAGGCGCAGCTGGCCGCACTACAGCTCCCCGCCGACCGCTGGCTGGCCTACACAGACCTGTGCCGGGCCGTCCTCCAGCATGTGGGGCGCACCCCCGAGCAGCAGCGTCAGCGCTTCCGCGCTTTGTGCTTGAAGGAAGTCAGCCGTCCATTCACGTTTGGCCAGCAACTCCGGGACGCCTGCTGGCGGTGGTTGAGGGCCGACAACCACGACGCCGAGGGGATCATCGACCAGGTGGTACTGGAACAATTCATCGCACGCTTGCCAGCAGGAACCGTGGAGTGGGTCCAGTGCCACCGCCCGGCGTCACTGGATCAGGCCATCGAGCTGGCGGAGGACCATTTGGTGGCTGTCCTGGTGGCAGGACAGCAGACAGCCTCTTCTCCCCTCTCCTCTCTCTCTCTCCCCCTCTCCTCTTTCTCTCTCTCTCTCCCTCCCTCCCTCTCCTCCTGTGTCCCGTCCTCACCCCATTCCCCCACCACGGAGGCGGGGGCCGGCGCCACCCCAGCCGGCCCACCGCACCCGCGGTGCCAGCCCACCGCACCCATGGTGCCCTCCCATTTCTCCCTTCTGTGTCTGTCTCTCCCCCCCCCTCAGGTGAGTGAGCCCCAGAACACCGGTGCGGAGAGGAAGCCCAGGCCGGTTTGGTACCACTGCGGGGAGCCAGGCCACCTCCAACAGCAGTGCACAGTAATGGAGGTGGGCGCGGTGGTTCGGATCCCCAATGCGCCAGGAGCTGCCCTCGATCGAGCCGGAGCGTATCGCATACCGGTGAGTATTCAAGGGGATACATATCAGGCGTTGGTGGATTCTGGTTGTAATCAGACCTCAATTCACCAAAGCCTGGTGCAATACGAGGCATTGGGGGGAGCACAGCGGGTGAAGGTGTTGTGTGTGCACGGGGATGTTCACAGCTACCCTTTGGTGTCGGTCCACATTTTTTCCGAGGGGAAAAATTTAGAGTAAAGGCAGCGGTTAATCCTCGCCTCACCCACTCGATAATTTTGGGGACTGATTGGCCGGGATTCGGGGAGTTGATGAGTCATTTAGTGAAGAGTGGGTTCTGCCATAGGTCAGCAGGGGGAGGTCCCGGTGTTGCTTTGGCGGGAGCAGCTGTCACAGAGCCGTATATGTCATCTCCGCGTCAGAGTGAGGAACCACAGGCTCCTCCTCCCTCTCTCGGGGAATCCCTGGTGGATTTCCCGTTAGAGCAGTCGCGAGACGAGACTCTGCGGCATGTATTTGACCAAGTGAGAGTAATCGATGGTCAAACGCTCCCACCGAACGCCACCCCGTCCTTCCCCTATTTTTCTATTATGAAAGATAGATTATACCGAGTGACGCAGAACACTCAGATGAAAGAGCAAATCACACAGCTTTTGATTCCAAAAAGCCGCTGGGAATTGGTATTCCAGGCGGCTCACTTTAATCTCATGGCTGGACACTTAGGGCAGGATAAGACACTAGCCCGAATAATGGCCCGATTCTATTGGCTGGGGATTCGCGGCGATGTCCGTAGGTGGTGTACGGCGTGCCGCGAATGCCAGTTAGTAAATCCAGTGGCCATTCCAAAAGCGCCTCTGCGCCCTCTACCATTAATCGAGACCCCGTTCGAAAGAACTGCGATGGATCTCATCGGGCCATTAGATCGGTCAACACGAGGGTACCACTTTATATTAGTTCTGGTGGACTATTCAACATGATACCCGGAAGCAGTGCTTCTGCGCAATATCTCAGCATGCAGTATTGCGGAGGCACTCTTCCGCATCATCTCCCGAGTTGGAATCCCAAAAGTGATTCTGACTGATCAAGGCACCACATTTATGTCACGGACACTGAACAAACTGTATGGGTTATTAGGGGTTAAGCCAATCCGCACCAGCGTGTATCACCCACAAACAGATGGTTTAGTTGAACGGTTCAATCGCACCCTCAAGAATATAATTTTAAAAATTGTAAGTGAGGACTCACGTAATTGGGATAAATGGCTCGAGCCCTTGTTGCTTTCAGTGCAAGAGGTCCCCCAAGCCTCCCCCAAGCCTCGAATGGGGGTTCTCCCCATTCGAATTATTATATGGGCGTAAGCCGCGCGGCATTCTAGATGTGCTGCGAGAAAATTGGGAGGAGGGACCTTCACAAAGTAAAAACGAAATTCAATACGTTATGGACCTGCACGCAAAACTCCACACACTCACCCACCTAACCCAGGATAATTTGTGGCAGGCCCAAGAACGGCAAACCTGCCTGTACAACAAGGGTACGTGCCTTAGGGAGTTTGCACCGGGAGATAAAGTACTTGTACTGTTGCCCACATTGAGCTCCAAATTGATCACCAAGTGGCAAGGACCCTTTGAGGTCACACGGCGAGTCGGGGACGTCGACTACAAGGTGAGGTGAATGGACAGGGGTGGGGCGCTACAGATTTACCAGCGTACCTCTCCGGTCCCCTGTGGAGACCACCTCTCCCCAACCCAACTTGTGGAGGTCGCCCAGTTGCAGACCGAGTTTTCAGACGTGTTCTCGCCCCTGCCCGGCCGCACCGACCTCATAGAGCACCACATTGAGACGCCCCCGGGGGCGGTAGTGCGTAGCCACCCTTACAGGCTACCCGAACACAAGAAAAAGGTGGTTCGGGAAGAACTCGAGGCCATGCTCAAAATGGGCATCGTCGAGGAGTACCACAGTGACTGGAGCAGCCCGGTGGTCTTGGTACCCAAGGCCGACGGGTCGGTCCGGTTCTGTGTGGACTATAGAAAAGTCAATGCGGTGTCTAAATTCAACGCGTACCCAATGCCTTGTATTGATGAGTTGCTCGATCGACTAGGCATGGCTCGCTTTTATTCGACACTGGATTTAACAAAGGGTTATTGGCAGATCCCCTTGACTCCACTATCCCGAGAAAAAATGGCCTTTTCCACACCATTTGACTTACACCAATTTGTCACACTTCCTTTTGGGCTGTTTGGGGCGCCCGCTATGTTTCAGCGGCTGATGGACAGGGTCCTCCGCCCCCACGCCATCTATGTGGCCGCCTACCTCGACGACATTATTGTCTATAGTAATGACTGGCCGAGGCACCTCGAACATCTGAGGGCCGTCCTTAGGTTGCTGAGGCGAGCAGGTCTCACGGCCAACCCGAAGAAGTGTGCGATTGGGCGGGTGGAAGTACGGTATCTGGGCTTCCACTTGGGCAACGGGTAGGTACGTTCCCAAATTAACAAGACAGCAGCAATTGCGGCCTGCCTGAGGCCCAAGACCAAAAAGTGGGTGAGACAGTTCCTGGGGCTGGCTGGCTATTATCGTAGGTTTAAACTTAATGATTCGGATGTCACCAGCCCGCTGACTGATCTGACTAAAAAGGGGGCACCAGATCCGGTCCAGTGGACGGAGCAATGCCAGCGGGCTTTTTCTGAGGTAAAGGTTGCACTGTGTGCGGGGCCACTTTTACACTCCCCTGACTTTTCTCTCCCCTTTATGTTACAGACGGATGCGTCGGACAGAGGGCTGGGGGCTGTTTTGTCCCAGGAGGTGGAGGGGGAGGACCACCCAGTCTTGTACATCAGTCAGAAGCTGTCGGTGCATGAGGGGCACTACAGCACCATTAAAAAAGAGTGCTTGGCGATCAAGTGGACGGTCCTCGCCCTCTGTTACTACCTGCTGGGACGCCCTTTCACCCTCTGTTCGGACCACGCACCCCTCCAGTGGCTCCACCGCATGAAGGATGCAAACGCGTGGATCACCCGTTGGTATCTGGCACTCCAACCCTTTAACTTCAAGGTGATCCACAGGCCGGGGGCGCAGATGGTGGTAGCGGACTTCCTCTCCCGTCAAGGGGGGGGGTCAGCTGCAGGCCGGACGGCTGCCCAGCCTGAGTCGGGCAGTGGGGGTATGTGGCAGCGGGGGCGTGGTCAAGCACCGGTCTGTGAGGTCAAGCACCGGTCTGTGACAGGAGGGCGGAGTCAGGGAAGGTAAGTGGCAGAATCACTACACCTGACGTCAATTAACCTGTGTTTGTGTGTCTTCCCAGTGACCGCGCCCTACTTAAGGATGGAGAGTGAGAGCAGAGGGAGCTCTTCCCCGAACCAGATGCCAGTTGTGTGTGTGTGTGTGTGTGTGTGTGTGCAGTTATAATGAATGAATGAATGAATGAATGAATTTATTTTATTTCGAACATGTATAAAAATGTATGTAACTATTTGTACATACAAAAGAAAGAAAATGAAAAAAAGTGACAAAAAAAGAATAAATAAAATAATCAAGAGCTAATACATTACAATACACCGCACATTGTTCGAAAAAGGAGTGGGAAGAAGTACAATACTTTTTTTAATTTCCCACCCCTTTTTAACTACCCCGAAATCCAAACTACATTAATACACCTATAAATATATATACCATATATACACTTCATGAATATCCATATAAATATATAATTACAAAAATAAATATATACTACATACCATATATATATATATATATATATATATATATATATATATATACACACACACACACACACACACTATATATATATATATATATATATATATATATATATATATACACATACATACATACATACACATACACTTCATAAATATCTATATAAATATTTAGTTACAAAATTAAATATACACTTCATTCCATATATACACTTCATAAATATCCATATAAATATATAATTACAAAAATATATATATACTTTATACCATATATACACTTCATAAATATCTATATAAATATATAATTACAAAAATAAATATCTACTACATGCCTATCCCTGTAAATATGAAGATATCTATCCCCATAAATAAATATATACCATATACCAAGTTAGTTCTAATATAACAATCAACCCTATTCTATTTATCCCTCATCATCCTCCATTAACATACTTCCTCTTCAATATACTTGTTTAAAAATATTTTTTGTACCTTTTTTTAAGCAGATTTATATTTGCACTTTGTTTTATTTCTGTCTCCAGTCTGTTCCATAAAGTCACCCCACAGCTCGATACGCACATGCTTTTCATATTTGTTCTAACCTTTGGTTTTTTAAAATTTAGGTCTCCCCTTAGATTATATCCCCCCTCTCTCTCACTAAACATTCCTTGTATATTTTTTGGCAATAGATTATTGCTTGCTTTGTACATTATTTGTGCTGTTCTGCATTTGACCAGATCCATAAATTTCAATGTGTGATTTTATGAATAGTGAGTTTGTGTGATCTCTGTATCCTGTTTTGTTTATTGTCCTTATTGTTCTTTTCTGTATTGTACATATCGGCTGCAGAGTGGTTTTGTAGGTGTTTCCCCAGACTTCGACACAATAAGTCAGATATGGCAAAAATAATGAGTAATATAGAGTATGCAAAGATTTACTATCAAGAATATATTTTGTTTTCCACAGAATTGCCGAGCACTTTGCCAGTTTTGCTCGTACGTATCCTACATGAGGTTTCCAGCAGACTTTAGGATCCAAAATCACACCAAGAAATTTAATTTCCTGTACCATTTCTATCTTAGTATTGTCTGTTATCAATTCTACATTACAATCTATTTTGTGTCTCCCAAACAACATAATCTTTGTTTTGCTTAGATTTAATGATAATTTATTTTTGTCAAACCATAGTTTTAGTTTATTTATTTCAGTTGTGATTATCTCTAAAGTCTGCTGCAAATTCTCACCGGAACAAAAAATATTGGTGTCATCTGCAAACAAAACAAATTTCAGTACTTGCGAAACTGTACATATGTCATTGATATATATTATGAATAATTTCGGACCTAATATTGACCCCTGTGGTACCCCGCATGTAATGTTCATGAATTCAGATTTATGGTCACCTATCTGCACAAACTGTTGCCTGTTTCTTAGATAGCTCGACAGCCAACTCCACCCAACTCCCCTAACACTACACTTTTCTAGTTTGCTTAATAATATACTATGATCAATAGTATCGAATGCTTTTTTTAGGTCCACAAATACTCCAATTGCTATTTTTTTATTGTCTATACATTTTGTGATTTCCTCTATTAGTTCCATTAGTGCCATCGATGTTGATCTGTCCGTTCTGAATCCATATTGACTGTCTGTAAGGAGGTTGTGTTTTTCAATGAATTTGTCCAATGTTGGGTCAAATTTTATTATGTGTAGATTATGATCAGAATATGAATCAGAATCAGTAGGTTAAATCAAGATATATGTAGGTATATGTAAGTTTAGTGAAATAGTAATTCTTAGCTTATTCTGTGTTAAAATTTAGTTTGAAATGACCTTAGGTCCGGCTGGACATTGTTTGGGAACATTTTGTTTATGAATGTGTATTTTGAACAGAGAAGTGTCTGAAGGTCTGTTTTAGTGTCAGATCGACTCATACCCACTTTGAAACAGTAGAATTAAAGTTCATGATCATGCTTATTCATTCAGTTGAATCTTAGGTCATGGCTTCATAAAGGCTATGAAATATACTGAAATATATTGAAATATACTATGGTAATGATTAATGTTAGTTTTATAGATCCCGTAATTAATGAATACATTCCGTGATTAATGTTAGTTTCATAGTTCTAGATTAGTTCCATAATGACATTATAATTATAATTAAGATCTTATGATTCTAAGGATTTTTAGTTTAAGAGCATTAACCTAATTTAGTTATAAGTTTAATCCTGTTAGTGGTTTAATTGTTCTCTCTCTTTCAGACCTTTCAGACCTTCTCATTGTTCTTGTGGTTAAGTTGTTCTTATTTTTTGTTTATTCTCTTATAACATTCATTATTAAGAGCTAATTGTTATTTATTTTACTTATGTTGATGGAATCAAGATAATCAAGATGTAATTTACTGACTGACCACACATTCATGTGTTAAGAATTATTCATGTTAATTATTAAGAATTAGTAAGATCCTTTCTGTGCAAACTAGTGTTTTTTGACCTTCTTCGTAGGCAAACATTAAACATTATCTATGTTTAACATTCCAAACTATTCCACGAAGAATCAGACATAATATTGATTATAAGCCAAAATTCTGATATCTATCTGTACCTTACTGTCAGCAAAAATGTTATTATATTATTATGATCGATTCAAGATCATTACACACTTCTACATAGACACACACCCATAGAGACACACACACACACGAAGACAAAACATAAACATAGCAACACTATAAGACATTCCCACAAATGTTTTCATTCTGACGAAGTGACTGAGCGAATAAACTGACATGTGAACAACTCTCACGTGTTCCCTTGTCTGTGTTCGAGCTGTTGATTCGTCTACCTCGGGCCCGAGGGAAAGGCATTCACGAAGGAATCCAGGGTCTCTTTCTGGGCGAACCCAACAATTTGGTGTCAGAAGTGGGATACTGCCAACCAGGTGAGTAAATTTAATTTTAATTTATAATTTGATTGGTTATTGATTGGTTGACCACCTGGTTGGTAGTAATTTCAAAAAAAAAAATAGAGACCCATAAATTCAGGTTGGTAATCCTCGGAGGCACGGGACGTAAGGAACCTCGTAGACTTTTAGAGATTAGATTAGACCTTTTAGACTCTTGTTTACGGGACGAGACGGGGCTAGTAGAGCCACGGGATTAGGCTGGTAAACCTCGTAATTTGTTTACGGGACGGTGAGCCTCGTGAAGACGCTCCAAGGGGGAGAACTGTCACGAGAAGAGCGCGCTTTTAATCTTTGATTCCTTCGTGCGGCCATGGGGGGTAGTTGTGGTAGTAAAGAGGTACTCAGACCCGATTCTGAAGACACTCCACGGGATTGGATGAATCGATGTGATTTGGGATTCTATACTGCTCCTTGGCTGGACCTTTTAGCCGATTGGTCTACGAAACAATTTCAGTCTCGGTTAATTTATCCTCGTGCAGGGACTTTTAGACCAGAGTATCTCATTTCGGCACACAAACAGATATATGAAGGATTTGGCAACCCAGAATGGGACTATGATTACATGACCAAAGGTTATTTAGAGTGGATTAGAATGAAGCCAATTTGGGATCATTTTCGTAGAATTAAAGAGACAAAAGAACAAAAGAATTCAATACCACGTCCCAAGCGTAATGCAGAGGTGAAACCTGCTTTATTTAAATCCCTAGCCTCTGCTCCTCTGCTGGTACTCGAGGAAACAAGAAACATTCCTGTAGATACACCGGCGAACGCTTCATGTCCGGCTGATAACGTTCCTAGCGTATCTCATAACACAGGCGCTAGAAGGAAAACTGTAATGAGCAGAAGAAACGAGACAAACGAATCTAATACGGATTCTGACGATGAAATAAACACAGCTTGTGTGTGGGCGCGAAGAGGAAGAGGATTTAAGATCCATCCGCCTTCAGCATCAGAATTAAAAGACATTATCAAGTTATTGCCTTCGATAAACAACCCAGTCAATTTCGTAGACATGCTCGTAAGAATGTGCAGGCACAAACAAATGGTTGGTGCAGATGTTTTCTCATGCATGCTGTTCTCGGTGATAAATATGATGAAGATGCATTACTATCCGCGGTCCCTTGTTTGAAGCCGGAGAATGACGACTATGCCGTGACGGAGGTGAAGGAGGAAGAAAATGGTCAGACTACGACGAAACAAGTAATGAAGTTTTACTGGAAAGATATTGATAGAGCTATGAGAGAATTAAGGGAACAATTGACGCGTTATCTGCTCTCACGAAGACAGGCTAGCCGTGATCTTTCACAGGTTACTAATTGTAAACAGGAGAAGGCTGAACTCACTTCCAAGTTTTTGACACGCTTTAGCGAGACGTGGACTTGTTTGGGAAATATGCCACTGAACCAGCAGCAAAGCAATCCTCTCTTTATCTGGACATTTCTGAATAATTGTCGTCCTGATGTACAGAAGGTGTTGAAACATCATTTGAGTGACCGGAGTAATATGGTAGTGAGAGCTCTAGGGGAGAAGATTAGAATTTTGGAGGGAGATGATCTTTTGGATACTAAGCAGGTGGCTTGTCTTTCCGTTGCTAGTGGTTACTCACAACAGAATTGGGGTGATCCACAAGGTCGGGCGGGGAATAAGGGATTCCCCAGTGATAGATTGTGCTATTATTGTGGTAAAGAAGGACATTGGAAGCGCGAGTGTAGAAAGAAACGGATAGATGAGGATAGGGCACATCAAAGAGCTGCTTCTGCTTCTTCTTCTAATCTTCAGCGTGGTGTGTCTCTTCCTTCTCCTCCCCCTCCTTCTCCTGCTTTGCCTACGGCAAGCGTAGGCCCATATCGAGCATAGAGCTGCCTACAGAGCTGTGACCCCATGATGTTACATTGTTCTTTCGACTCTTATCTAGCTAGTGATTTGCCTGTTGTAGAATTGGTTGTGGATGGAAAGGTGCTCCCTTTCTTAATTGACACTGGTGCTACAATGTCCTCGGTGGGAAAGTCATACGAGGGTCCGATGTCTAACAAAACCGTTCGCTCTGTGGGAATTGATGGGGTCCCTTTTTCTTCCCCTTGCACTCCTCCGTTACTGGTAACCTGTCCCGCTGACCCAGCACTTCGTAAACATCACTCTTTTGTGTTGATGTCACAGTGTCCTTTTAACTTAATGGGACGGGATCTAATGAGTCTGTTACATTTATCCATTTCGTTTCAGGGATCCAAGATGACAATTTGCACTCCTGACTCGCTGCCTCCTGCTTTATCTTATCTTTCTTCACATGTGACTGTGCCAAATATTTCTGCTGTTTGCATGACTTCTGTAAACCCTGTTATTCCCTCTGCTGACCCTTCTACGGTTCTGGCTGAAATTCCCTCCTCTCTTTGGGCTGAACAGAAGGATGAGGTAGGCCTGGTTCATTGTGTTCCTTATGAAGCTAAGCTGAAACATCTGCTCCCTGTTTATGTTAACCAGTATCCTCTCTCTGAGGATAAAGTCAAAGGGATTGATGTCATCTTACAGTCTCTCCTTGAACAAGGCGTGGTGAGAGAGTGTATCAGCCCGTACAATACACCTGTCAACCCCGTGCCTAAGCCAGACGGTACCTGACATTTTACGCAGGACTTGCGTAAGATTAATGAACTGATTGTTCCTGTAGCACCTATTGTACCTGACGTTTCCTCTGTAATATCACAAGTTCCTGCTGATCATTGCTGTTTCTCCGTCATTGATCTCTGCTCTGCTTTTTTCAGCGTTCCGGTTGGAGAAAACACACAGCCTTTGTTTGCGTTCACGCACAGATGGAGGCAGTATACTTGGACACGCCTACCACAAGGTTTTATTGATTCTCCAGCTGTGTTTTCAGCTGTAATTCGTAACGCACTTTGTGACCTCTCCCTCCCCCAGGGCTCTGTGATCCTGACCTACGCCGATGATCTTCTGATATCCGCTGAGTCCCCAGAAATCTGCCAAGACGCATCATTGCGCCTGCTCCAACATCTGGCGAAAAAGGGTTTCAAGGTTTCCAGAACCAAGCTCCAGTTCTGCAAGGACACTGTTAAGTATCTGGGCTTTGAACTTTCACAAGGTTGTCGTAAGCTGTCAGCTGATCGGGTGCAGGCGATTCTAGACACGAAACGCCCTGCCACTAAGCATGCCCTCATGTCTTTTCTGGGTCTTATCAATTACTGCAGACAATGGATCCCTGACTGCTCCTCATATGACAAGATTCTCCGTGCTGCAATCTCTCATCAAGACCCACAGCGACATCCTTTGACCTGGACTGACACTATGATTAACGCTTATCACTCCCTCAAAAGCGCTCTCTGCTCCGCCCCAGCTCTGGGTTTACCTGACTACTCCAAGCCCTTTCATCTCTACGCCTGTGAACAGCAAGGTACGGCGTCTGGTGTTTTGGCTCAGGAGCATGGAGGGGGGGATTCGTCCGTGTGCGTTCTTATCTAAAACATTAGACACTGTTGCTCAAGGCTTGCCTGTGTGTCTTAGGGCTGTCGCCGCCTGTGCTATGATGGTTTCAGATGCAGAGAAATTGGTTTTGTCTCACCCACTGATCTTGCACTCGTCACATCAAGTTAAACAGGTATTGCAAAATTTACAGACTCAACATATGACTGCGCAGCGACGCTCCGGATATGAAACCATTCTCTTTTCTACTGACAATCTCGAAATTCGAGCCGCATCCTCTAATACTATAGGTCACGCTCTCGCACGCCTTCTTAACTCTCAGGACGACACCTTAGAGGACACTGATCATGATTGTCTATCTGAAATCTTGCATACTACCAGTATCAGGCCTGATCTTTCCTCCAGCCCTCTGGAGACTGGGGAAGTAATCTTTGTTGATGGCTCTTGTTCTAAACCTTCAGATAATGTTTTCCTCTGTGGCTATTCTGTGTGTTCCCTGCCTGACATTGTACACGAGGCCTATGCTCTCCCGTTCTCTTCCGCTCAGGCAGCCGAATTGTATGCACTAATGCGTGCCTGTATTTTGTTTCAGGGCAAGGACGTCACAATCTACACAGACTCTCGTTA
Source organism: Neoarius graeffei (assembly GCF_027579695.1). NCBI lineage: Eukaryota > Metazoa > Chordata > Actinopteri > Siluriformes > Ariidae > Neoarius > Neoarius graeffei. The sequence continues at coordinate 8,993,047 of NC_083587.1, forward strand.
TGCCTTTGGGGTGGCTCATGATTTTGGGAAGATTTGGCAGTCACGGGGCTTCCACGCCGCAGATGGGAAGCCCATTTCACACTCAACTTTAGTACAAAATCTTATTGATTCTTGTCATCTCCCTAGGTCACTCGCTATAGTCAAGACTAAAGCGCATGCCTCGGGAAACACCCCTGAACGCGTGGGTAACTCTCTTGCTGATCGTATGGCAAAATTTGCTGCTGCTTCTGGTGTCATGTCTCCTGGTCTAGACTCTTCATCATGTAATACATCTTGTCTTGCTAGTAGTCTGATCCCAGATTTAGACCTTATCTCTTTACAGGCTTCAGCTTCTCCAAATGATTCTGCCTTCTGGCAGCTACAAGATGCTTATGTCGCCTCTGATGGCCTATGGTACAGCCAAGATGGCCGCCTTTGTCTTCCATCACATTGCCTTCCTTTCCTTGTGCGTGAATTTCATGGCGTAACACACCGTGCACGAAGGGGGGTAAAGGGGGACATGAACAAACTTTTCTGTATAGCCAATCTAAACAGTTTGGTGGATTCAATTCTCGAGAGATGCCTCATCTGCGCACAGAACAATCACTCCAAAGCAGTCGCGAAACACGAGTGTTTACCCATACCGACATCTCCATTCTTAGAATGGCAAATCGACTTCACACACATGCCTCCCTGTGGGCCGTTTAAATATCTCCTGGTGATTGTGGACAAATTTTCTAAATGGGTAGAAGCCTTTCCGTGTTCTAGAGAGAATGCAAAGGTAGTGACTCGTACGCTGGCAAAAGAAATAATACCTCGTTATGGGGTTCCAGATGCCATAGACTCAGACAAAGGTACCCCTTTCGCCTCAAAGGTCACACAAGATCTGTGTAAGTATCTTTCACTTAACTGGCGCTTTCACATTCCATACCATCCTCAATCTTCTGGTATCGTAGAGCGTACTAATCGAACATTGAAAGACAAACTAACTAAGGCTATGCAGACCACGGGTTCCAGAAATTGGGTAGACCTATTGCCAGCCACACTGGCTGAAATTCGCATGACATCGAAGCCTAGTCTCGGCGGCTATTCCCCCTACGAGATCATTTTTGGGCGACCGTTCCCTGTCCCCTGGAGAAAAGGGACTCCGGCTCTGGGTACCTCTGATTTGAAGACACATATGGATGAGTATTCTGCAGCCCTTATCGATAAATTGCATGAAATTTGTACTAAGGTCAATAGTACAATATCACTTCCACCATCGGCAAACACACACCCCTTCCAAGTGGGAGACAAAGTGCTGGTGCAATTTTTTAAACGATTTGGACAATTGGGAAAACCTCGATATAGTGAGCCTGCAGAAATAGTCGCCATTACTCGTACTGCTGTCTTAACTGACCTTTTTCCACAGTGGATCCATGCCACCCGACTGAAGAAGGCTCCATAATAAAGTTGTGTTACAATAATCAGTTGCTATTAACGCTTTTTGTGTCCCTATCCAGTCTCTTTCTCTCTCTCTCTCTCTCTCCCTTTCTCTGTGCTATAGAATTGACCTGTGTGCAAACGCTGACTGAGTTGTGCAGCCCGGCTGACTGAGAATCCATTACTGCCTGTGAGACGTTGTGAATGAAAAGGGGGAAGAGATCTTGCGCCCAGTCTGGAATCCGAACCGTGAACCGTTTGGAACCGTGGAACCGAACCACCTCACTACAACCATGATGGTCCACATCGCGGGTCTCGTGACATCACTGCTCGGGGCAGGGCTACCCGCCCGAGCCTTCAGGATCACTTCCTTGCTCGGGGCAGGGCTACCCGCCTGAGCCTTCGTGGTCGCTTCATCTCTGCTCGGGGCAGGGTTACCCGCCCAAGCCTTCGTGACCATTCTCCTATTGCTCGGAGCAGGGTTACCCGCTGGAGCTGGACCTCGAGACAACATCTTCTGGCAATTTGCTAACTGGACTGCAAGGGCTCACACAAATGAAAGTTATGTATGTCATTTGATGCCATCCTCCACTATTATTACACGCCCACCTTTGCCGTTATGCTCTGAAGCTTTATATTATGCTTGGGGGCCAAAAGGCCAACCTTCTAAATTTTGGGCCCTTTCTGTAATTACTCTCCTCACCCTTCTGTGGTAGCAAAGTTAAACCAGACTTCTTCAGTACATGGCACAGATACCCCCGACATTATATTACAAGATTCTATTCTCACTACTCTAAAAGTAGATATGCCTTCTAATTTCACTTTCCCTCATTGTTTTAGAATGAATTACTCTCAAAAAAGTAACATTTATTTAGGACACATTCCTAAGTCTCAATGTAAGCAGATATATGATCAGAATTCCGTCACCTCTCCATGTCCTCGCTGGATCCCGAATTCATGTCGATGTAAACCTCCGCTAACTGATTGTACACTCAACAGTATTGGGTATATCAAAAATACATGTAGAGCTCATCCTAATTGCGTTCCACCACACCCTATTAATTATCCTGGTGTTAAATTGGCATTAAACTGGTACTGGTACTGCGGTAATAGTAATCTCCTTGTTTCGTTTCCCACTAAGTGGTCAGGCATTTGCGCTCCCATACAACTCAAAAACGCTATCACTGCTATCCATCCTCTCTCTGCTCATCGCCCAAAACGAGATGTTATTCATAATTTTCCACCCCTGGAACATCATCTTACTACTAGGTGGCACAGGTTTTGAACATCAATGTTTCCTCATTTTGGTGTAGCTGATCTATGGAAGAATGTAGAATTAACACATTATCGCTTGGCCAGCTTTGTTAATGAAACCATTAAAGCTGTCGATGGTATTAGAACAGAATTAACCTCCCTGCGTCTAATGACTACTCAAAATCGTATGGCCCTTGATATTTTGTTAGCAGAAAAGGGGGGTGTTTGTGCTATGATTGGAGACAGCTGTTGCACTTTTATTCCCACTAATGATAACTCGGATGGTGAAATAGGTGCAGCCGTACATCAAATGAGACAGATTGCTCAACAATTAGAACATGATGAACATGGGGATACGGCAGGGTGGGTGTGGTTTTCTGGACTGTTTGGTAATTTGTCTAGTTGGTCTGCTATTTTTTCTGTGTGTATTCCTGTAGTGGTGATTGTTCTTTTGTTTATTTTCCTGGGACCTTGCATTTTGAGATGCTTGATGGACAGAATGCATAAGATGATTAATAGTCTTACCCGCAAACCTCTGCATAGAGAGAACAATGTATATTATCATCCTGCTAGGGTGTAACACTAATCTTAATCATAATCTTACTTACATGTTTACTTAAAATCTAGTTAATACTGTGATTAGTATTAAAGGGGGGGATTGTTGGGTCAAATTTTATTATGTGTAGATTATGATCAGAATATGAATCAGAATCAGTAGGTTAAATCAAGATATATGTAGGTATATGTAAGTTTAGTGAAATAGTAATTCTTAGCTTATTCTGTGTTAAAATTTAGTTTGAAATGACCTTAGGTCCGGCTGGACATTGTTTGGGAACATTTTGTTTATGAATGTGTATTTTGAACAGAGAAGTGTCTGAAGGTCTGTTTTAGTGTCAGATCGACTCATACCCACTTTGAAACAGTAGAATTAAAGTTCATGATCATGCTTATTCATTCAGTTGAATCTTAGGTCATGGCTTCATAAAGGCTATGAAATATACTGAAATATATTGAAATATACTATGGTAATGATTAATGTTAGTTTTATAGATCCCGTAATTAATGAATACATTCCGTGATTAATGTTAGTTTCATAGTTCTAGATTAGTTCCATAATGACATTATAATTATAATTAAGATCTTATGATTCTAAGGATTTTTAGTTTAAGAGCATTAACCTAATTTAGTTATAAGTTTAATCCTGTTAGTGGTTTAATTGTTCTCTCTCTTTCAGACATATTCTCATTGTTCTTGTGGTTAAGTTGTTCTTATTTTTTATGTTTATTCTCTTATAACATTCATTATTAAGAGCTGATTGTTATTTGTTATTTTACTTATGTTGATGGAATCAAGATAATCAAGATGTAATTTACTGACTGACCACACATTCATGTGTTAAGAATTATTCATGTTAATTATTAAGAATTAGTAAGATCCTTTCTGTGCAAACTAGTGTTTTTTGACCTTCTTCGTAGGCAAACATTAAACATTATCTATGTTTAACATTCCAAACTATTCCACGAAGAATCAGACATAATATTGATTATAAGCCAAAATTCTGATATCTATCTGTACCTTACTGTCAGCAAAAATGTTATTATATTATTATGATTGATTCAAGATCATTACACACTTCTACATAGACACACACACACACACACACACACACACACACACACACACACACGAAGACAAAACATAAACATAGCAACACTATAAGACATTCCCACAAATGTTTTCATTCTGACGAAGTGACTGAGCGAATAAACTGACATGTGAACAACTCTCACGTGTTCCCTTGTCTGTGTTCGAGCTGTTGATTCGTCTACCTCGGGCCCGAGGGAAAGGCATTCACGAAGGAATCCAGGGTCTCTTTCTGGGCGAACCCAACATCCAATCTATCTGAAAAAAGTTTTTCGAGTATTTTGGAGAATTGGGGGAGTAAAGAAACAGGCCTGTAGTTTGTGAAATGGTGTCTATCTTCAGTTTTAAACAATGGTATCACTTTTGCAATTTTCATTTTGTCTGGAAATGTACTTAATTGAAAAGATAAATTGCAGATGTGGGTGAGTGGTTTCACAATTCCCTCAATAACTGTCTTTACTGTTAACATGTCTATATCATTCCAGTCTGCAGAAGTTTTGTTTTTACATTTTCTTACAATTTGGATAATTTCTTCCTCATCAGTTGCAGTTAGAAAAATTGTACTTGGATTTCTGTCCCCCAAATCTTCTATGTCCCCACATTGTGTTGTCTCGGGTTCCTTTATTTTTGCCGCTAAATCTGGTCCCACATTTACAAAGAATTGATTAAAACCATTCACCACATCCTCCATATTATTTATGGTCTTATCATTTTCAGTGTAGTACTCCGGGTAATTTGTAGTTTTGGATCCATTTCTCACAATAACATTTAGTACAGTCCATATACCTTTAATATTGTTTTTATTTTTCTCCACTAATTTATTATAATAGTCTTTCTTACATATCCTCATAATATTAGTTAATTTATTTTTATATTTTTTATATTTTTCCTCTGCCTCTATAGTTCGATGCTTTAAGAATTGTCTGTATAATATATTTTTCTTTTTGCAGGCATTTTGTAGCCCCTTGGTGACCCACGGACTATTTGTATATGTATATTACTGTATTTCTTTATAGGACAATTTTTATTATATAGTTCATTGAATATTATTAAAAATTCCTCATATGCTTTATCAACATCTTTTTCTTTATAAACTACATTCCAGTCCTGTATTATTAAGTCATTTTTTAGTGCAATCATAGTTTCTTCAGTTTTCACTCTTATATATTTATAATTTTTAGTATCCTTTTTCTTGCTATAATTACAGTAATATACATTAAAAATAGGTAGGTGGTCACTGATGTCTGTTAATAGTAGTCCACTCTCTATATTATTTTCCAGGATATTAGTAAATATATTATCTATTAAAGTGGTGCTGTGAGAAGTGATCCTGCTTGGTCTGGTAATAGTTGGATACAGTCCCATACTGAACATTTGAACTCTGTCATTTTGTGTTTCTTATGATTAAAGAGGTCAATGTTAAAATCACCACAGATGTACATGACCTTCTGAGTTGATTTTATAAACATACTTTCCATTCAATCTATAAAAACTTCTATGCTTGATCCAGGAGATCTGTATATACAGCTCACCGTTATATTTTTCATTTTTTCACAACATATTTCTATTGTAATACACTCCATCCAATCATCAACAGCTACCGTCATTTTATTATTAATTTTATATTCCAAACTATTATCAACATATATTGCCACTCCCCCTCCTCTTTTGTTCTTTCTATTGATATAATTTAATTCATACCCGTTCAGCTCAAAATCTACTCCCATCTCATCGTTAATCCAAGTTTCTGATATGGTTTTTATATTGAATGGAGTATTGAACTGACTGAGATATTCCTTCATTTTATGGAAATTGGCATACAGACTTCTGGTATTGAAATGAATAATTGATATCTTATTTCCATCTCTGATCTTTGCATTGTATTGATATTCAGTGTAATACCAGCAGCTGATATTGATGTTGCTGAAAAGATTATTTTCCGGGTCAATATTATTTTCCATATCTTGTGTTTTGTGCTCAGTATAAAGGAAAGTGTCCAGTTCTTGTGACCAGTGTCCAGTGTCCAATCCTTGTGTCATGATTGTAAATTGCTTTGATTGGCTCCCTCAGAATTTGTCCAGTTCCCCAATATCTCGGATGACCAAGATCTTGGCCTCTTCTGGAGATCCCTTCAGCTTGATGAAAATCTTGCAGTTTTGTGTCCAAGTGTTTTGGATTTTCCCCTGTTTCCTTAGGAGTCTCGCCTTTTTTGCAATGTCTGCATTTTTTTTGGTTAGGTGCTCATTTAAAAAAACATCTGAGCCTTTCAGTTTCTTCCCTTGTTTTAACAGTTGCATCTTATGCTTTCTGTTGGCAAATCTCATTATTACCGTCGGTTTGCCTGTGTTGCTTCTCTGTGGGAGAGGGTGACATGCTTCAATGTTAGTGCTTTTTACCTCAATCCCCTTGGAGTGCAGGAATGCTAACACCTGTTGCTCCACAGAGTTAGCATCCTCCTCGTTCAGTTCCTCTCCATCTCTTCTCGCCACTGCTCCAGCCTATGAGCGGGGTTGAATTTGCAGTTCGGTCACAATGATGTCATTTATCCGGGTATACTGCTCCAGCTCCTCCACTCGGTTCTCGAGAATGGCGATCCTCTTTTCCTTCTCTGTGTTCTGCAGCCTCAGAGCTTTTACCTCTTCTACCAGGTCCAGGATGGTCTTCTGCTGCATCCTGACAGCAGAGATTTCTTCACCCAGAAAGTCGAGGGGTTTTTTAATATCATCTATCTCCTCGACCGTAGGAGCTTTCTTCGGGGGCATTGCGTTGGTTGTTGTTACGCGGCCCGTTCCCGCGCTACCTCTCGGCCTGCTCCCGCGCAGCCTCTCGGCCCGCTCCCGCGCAACCTCTCGGTCAGCTCTCACGCAACCTCTCGGTCCGCTCTCTTTTATTGTTCACTGGAAAGTGTGACAATAAAAAACGCATTATCAACCTGAACTCTGTCCTGCTGTCTTCTGTGCTCCGCCCTTCCGTGAGAACCGCTACACAGATGTTATATAAAACTTTGTCTCGTCAACATTTTGGAAATTGGTTGTGTTTAAAATGTTACTTTTCAAAGGGGGTGTACTCATTTACGCTGAGCACTGTATATAGTGGCAAGGGATCTTTTACAGGAATGCTTTAGGAATCCATAGAAAATTGCAACTGCCTATATGGAAAGAGCTCTGGCACGGCAAACAATAAAATCTGAGGATGTTAAATCACTTCAAGCCTACTCCTTATTCTTGCATGGTTGCTGTAATGTAATAGAGGAGCTGCTATATGTGCAAGAGCAGGACATGCCAGTGAATATGAGGACCATCATCTCAAAGTTATCTTTTAAGATGAGGGAGCAATGGAGGACTAAAGCACATGAAATAATGGAAACAAGTAACCATAGAGCTCATTTCAGTGATCTGGTTACATTCATTGAATGACAAGTCAAAATTCTCTCTGATCCTTTGTTTGGTGACATACAAGATCCATCATTTGTTGCCGTAGGGGAAAAGAATCCCAACAAGTTTAAATTGTAGCCCAGGGATAGAATAAAAGGAAATATTGTCACCACAACAGTAACATCTATGGATTTGTCTGAGGGAGTTCTTGAACCAACTTCAGATTTAGAGACATCTAAAGGAGTTGAATGTCTTTTTTTGTGCTTGTAGTCACACTTTGGATGAGTGTAAGAAGTTTCAGAGAAAGGGGCACAAGGAAAAGATAATCTTCCTGAAGGAAAGGGGAGTTTGCTTTGCATGTTTACATTCTGGGCTTATGAGTCATAATTGCCAGCAGTGCTTGATGTGTAAAGCATGCAGTCAAACTCATCCTACTGTGCTTCATATTAAGGGGCATCTTGCAACTCGAGAAGAATCAAATGAACCATCCAATGATCAGTTGGCCCCACTCAAAACATGTAGCCCAACAGGGGCCGGTAAGGACCGAGGTGCTCTATCCATTTTACCTGGAAAGGTGAAATTAACAAAGGGGAATCAAATTATACATACATATGCCTTCCTGGATGCCGGTAGCTTGGCTACATTTTACTCAGAACATCTAATACAGAAATTGAATGTTACAGGCAGAAGAACTAGCCTCCTGTTGTGGACTATGGGTAAGAAAAGATTGTTCCAGCCTATTCTTTGACTGGTTAAGAGATAACTGGTCTGGACAGCAATGATTTTCACATCCTTCTCAAGGTTTTTACACAGAAGGAAATGCCTGTCACTGTAGATGATCTGGTAACTCCTGAAGACCTGACTAATTGGCCATATTTGTCAAAGGTGTACATCCCAAGCATTAAGGCAAATGTTGTGCTGTTAATTGGTATCAATGCTCCCAAGATAATGGAACCTTGGGAGGTCATCAACAGCTGTGGGAATGGTCCATATGCCATTAAGACATTGCTGGGATGGGTCATCAGTGGTCCACTGGCTAGAAACGATGACAACTTGGAGCAATGGTTTCTTTCTGCTACAGCAAACAAATTGTCCAAATTGGAGAAAATGCTGACTGATCAGTACAACTTTGTAATTAAAAGGGGGTACATTTCTGTTTTTCATGTATTTTGATCATGCATTGCATAAAAAGTGGGATTTTCCTCACTGAAACAAAATTGTCTTGTTTATCCATCATTCCAGTGCAGGCACAATCTTTTACAGGTTCCACCAACATTTGAACTCAGATGCCTGGATTCACCATCCAGAGTGCTAACCATGACACCATGGAGCCAAATCATTCAGCACTTGTGCTTTTTGGAAGATCAATACAGACATATAGTGGCCAATACCATTGACTGTTAGGGTTTTGCTGGGATTCAAACCCAGGTCACTGGTGTGATAATTCAGCAAACCCCCACTAGGCCACCAGGGGGATGACTCAAGTGCAGAGGCGTGAGGCATCGGTAGAGTATCAAAAAACAGTTTATTTACAATATTTACAATCTGATGGAAAAAACAAAGAAAATCCAAAAGGTCAGAAGATGACCAAAAATAAAAATATCCAAAGGTTCAAAGTCCAAAAAACAAAAGGAAAGGCAAAAATGCTGAACGCTCAGAAGATCAAAAAATACAAAGTCCAAAGAAAGTAAAAACATCAAAAACACAAGGGCACAGGCAAGATACATGGGACAGAGGAAACTAGCACGAGACAACATAACATAAAGACTCCATGACAAGGGAACAAACAGAGGGGTATTTATACACAAACTAATTAAGGAACAGGGCGGGGCAGGAAACAGGCAATTAAGACAAACACAAAACACAGTGGCGGCCTCTAGAGGCCAAAACAAAACATGACAAGATAAACATAACAGTGGCCTCTAGAGGCCAAAACAGTCCCAGTCCTAACATTAGGGGTGTTCACACGGCAACTTTTACTCCGGTGTAGCACCGGGGCTGCCCCGGTAGAGCGTTCACACGGTACAAAGTTATACCGGTGTAGCCCCTGAAAGCTGCTTAAACCGGTGCAAATCTAACCCTGCTCGGGAGGTGGTTTAAGAAATTTACTCCGGAGTAAATGCTAGTTTGCGGGGCAGCACCGATATAAAATGGGACGTCTGAACGCTACAGGGGTAGACTCGCTACGCGTGAGGAGAGTTGATTACATACGGGCATTGCATAATTTTGCATCCTGGTATTTTGCGCTTCCAAAATGGCGAATATCAACAACAACAGAACTGCGTGTCTTCCAGTGTTGCCAGATTGTCAGTTTTAAGTGCATTTTGGTGGATTTGAACATATTTTGGGATGGAAAAAGTCAGCAATATCTGGCAACACTGGTGTCTTCATCCACGTTGTTTTCCCGGCGCTTGATGATGCCATGACAACCGGGAAAAGGAAGTACATTTTCACGCATGCGCATATTTCATTTCCGCATTATTACTATCGGAAATGATAGTAATAATGATAGGAAATGATGATAATAATAAAAGGAAATGATATCAAAACTTTATTACTATCAAAGGAAATGATAGTAATAAAGTTTTTGCTACTATAACACGGTCGCAGAAACTGCCGTGTGACCGCAAGTGGGGCTGCACCGGTGCTAACACGCTTCTCTCTAGTAAGCAGGGTTGTGACGTGTGAACGCTCCACAAAATTTACACCGGTGTAAGATATATCGCAACAAAATACATCGGTGCAGCATCGATGCAAATATGTGCTGTGTGAACAGGGCTATTGACGCTGCGATGATATTGCGATAAAGCCCAGATTCAAAATTGCAGAACTGGCCCGTACCCATCTTAAAAAGAAGTTGTTTCATGGTGACGGACACAAAGGGTTTGGGACATAAAAGCTGGCTTGACCAAAAGGAGCCTTCTGTTGAGACAGTCTGTGCATGTTAATTGAAAGCTGCAAATGAAGGATTCACTGGTTCCACTGAGATTTGAACTCAGATCACTGGATTCAGAGTGCTAACCATTACACCATGGAACCAAAGTCAAACAGTGTGATTGTTTTAACCATCAAATTACTGGCATCGACCTGGCAAAAAAAAAAAGACCAAGATGGACACAAGCCACAGTCCTTGCTGAAATCTGGGCTTGAGCCAAAGATGCTTAGATTTTCAGTCTAACAACCTCCCAACTGAGCTATTTCAGCAACTCCTGGGGCAATTACATCACGGCTCTATCCAAACAGCTGGATACAAAATTTGTCCCTCGTCAAATTCATACAGCAAGCCGAAATTTTGTTTTGAGATTACATTAGAATATGTTACAGGCATTTAGCAGACGCTCTTATGGGACTGTGGTCGCAACAGCTCCAGTTCGAATCTGTGTGACAGCACTGCTTTTTCCAGGTCACTCTTGAATGCTGGTTCAGTGGAAAATATCGATGGACAAAAAGTGTTTGCCCATCAAGTGGGCAGTCCTCACTCTCCGGTACTACCTGCTCGGACACCCGTTCACCGTCTGTTCTGACCAGTGGGACCGCCGCGTGAATCACTCTGGGTATCACCCTTCAGCACTTTAAATTCAATTTGGCCTACAGACCGGGGGCTACATATGGTGGTGGCAGATTACCTCTCCTGCCAGGTAATGCCAGGAAAATGACAAAAGGGAGGTCATCAAGATTGATGTCCAATGACCTTCTCTGGGCTCCAAACCGGGCTTTTAGCCTACCAAACGCACATTCTATTACCATCCGTGCATGGCCCAAAGACAGTCCGAAGTACTGCTCTTGGGCAGTGCTCCCCCCATTGGCATATTCTTTGATCAGATATGGGAGCAGTGGATACGCGGGGTCGCCCAGTAGGTAAATTGGTATGGCCTCTTCTTCATCAATAATTTGCCTGTGACAGGGTGGAATATTTCCATTTTTCAGGTATGTGTTTAGATTAGAATTTGCAAACATACGAGCATCATGGACGCTCCCCAGCCATTTATTTTAACATGATGGTGGCGCTGGTCATGGTGACAGGCAGCAGCAGCGGTGTGTGAGCATTGTGAGCGTATGAATGTCAGTGCGCTTTTTTTAAGCTCTAACCTCCTTGTTTCTTGTCTTTATCGTCATTACTAACAAGTTTGGACTATCGTTACTATTTACTGCAACAATTACAATGACTTACCACGGTATGTTGGGCCTTCTATTTCTCATCACTTTTTTCTGTCACCTACTGAGTTTATTATGTGACCACTGAGGGCCTCTCCAATACGGCCACGATTTCCTGCTGCTTCTGCGGGACAACAACGCTGACAGTGTGGATCCCTCATCCGCCTTCCCTGTGGAGATCATCCATCCAGTATACATCAGTGGTAACCAGGGCTGGGGTCCCAGGCCATTGAGGAAGAGGGGGAGACGGGGTAGTGTGTGCCAGAGACTGAAGAGGCAAGGCCACCGCCAGATTCCTCTGCCCACTGTCATCTTAGCCAACATCCAGTCACTTCGCAACAAGATCGACGAGCTCCAGGCAAACGTCAAGTTTTCACCTGAGTATAAGAATGCTTGTCTCCTTGCCTTGACTGAAACATGGCTCAAAGATCATGACCCCCAGTCTGATTTGGGGATCGACAGCTTTGGGGAGCCTGTTCGATTGGACAGAGATCCCTCGGTGACAGGTAAATCACTGGGGGGAGGCTTATGTCTCTATGTTAATAAGAACTGGCGCAGCATGGTGATAATCAGAGAGTCACTATGTACCCCTGACATTGAACTGTTGTCTGTGTCCCTTCGTCCATTTTATTTACCAAGGGAATTTCCACAGTTATTTGTAACACTTGTCTACATTCACCCGAAAGCTAATGCCGAGTTAGCAACCCAGGTTATAGTCAAGGTGCTGCAGCAGTTACAAGGGATTTCCCCGGATGCGCCGGTCCTTGTCACGGGCGATTTTAACCATTGTAAACTAGGGAAGTCCCTGTGTAATTTTTACCAGTATGTGACTTGTCCGACTCGCCATGGAAAATGTCTGGACCTCTGTTATGGTTCTGTGAAGGGTGCTTACAAGTCCTTGCACAGAGCCCCACTTGGTTTGTTGGATCACAATGCTGTGTATTTACTTCCGTCCTATAAACCAGTCCTGAAGGAACACAAGCCAGTGAAAATTTGGTTCCGGTTTGGACGGAGGAATCAATCCAAAGTCTACAGGACTGCTACAGCTGTACAGACTGGGCCTTGTTTAAGGAGGTCTGTACTGATCTAAATGATCTCACAGAGACTGTCAGCATATGTAATCTTCTGTGAGGACTTGGTTATTCCACTCAAACAGGTTTCTTTCCGAACAACAAACCATGGATTTCAAAATCAGTTAAAAACTTAATAAATCAGCGTAACATTTGCTTTTATCAGGGGGACACTACTAAGTATAGAGAGCTACAAAAACAAGTTAAGAAAGAACTTAAGCTTGCCAAGTGTAGCTATAAAGATAGAGTGGAGAACCTGCTTTATGCCGGTCACTCCTGCCCTGCATGGGAAGGGGTGAAATCCATGATGGGTATGAAAACCAAAAAATGTCCTATTTCCCATGGCAACATGTCTGACAATGAACTGAATGTTTTTTTTATAACCGTTTTAATACACACAACTTTGCAGTGGAACAATCCCATTTTAAGGCTGTGACAGTGGGCCAAAATCCTGTCCACATTGAGGAGGGTATGGTCCGGAGACTTTTCCAGGGTGTGAAGGAGAGGAAAAGTCCAGGCCTTGATGGTATCAGTGGCCACTTACTCAAGAATTGTGCAGATCAGTTGTCTGATATTTTATGCTATATTTTTAGATGCTCCCTCCATCTCAATAAGGTCCCTTGCTCATGGAAAGATTCCATTATTGTCCCCGTCCCTAAAAACAGAGCTCCAAAACAGCTGAATGACTAAAGGCCCGTTGCCCTTACATCCCTTGTTATGAAGTCATTTGAGAAGATAGTTAAGAATGCACTATTATCCACTGTGAAAACCGGCTTGGACCCATTGCAATTTGCCTATAGGCCAGGTAGAGGGGTGGACAATGCCATATGCACTTTACTGAACTTGGTGCTCTCACACCTTGAGGCAGCTAACACCTTTGCACATCTTGTTTTTATTGATTTTTCCTCTGCTTTTAACTGTATCCAGCCACATATTTTAGCTAATAGGTTAAAGAACACATAACATTGACCCTGGTCGAATGGTGCGTTCATGTGCTATGGGAATTATGGTAAATACCAAACGCCGACATGGAAAGCACACATGAATGCCCCCTCTTGTGGTATTTTCCACTCGGCAACTCGTAGAAAATTTTGATACACGAGTTGCCGAGATGAGATGAACTTTAACCTTTTCAACATGGTGGCGAGCGGTACAAGACACTTGAATGGTAAGCATTGTACGCTACTAAAGTTTTTTTTTACTAGTACTAGTGGGTAGTTTTTGGTGTCTATGCAATGTTGAGTCATTAACAAGTGTAATATAATACGTTAGAAATCCGTTTCCTTTAAAAATGTGTTGTTATGGTTTGTTTTTACCTCTCCAGAGCAGACGCTATTGCTAACAATAGCTAACTATTGCTAACTAGCAGTCTGCGTCCTTTGTCAACAACAACAAAAGCATGTGAACACAACACACTGGTAAATACCACTTCCCAACTGGAAAACATCATCTTCCCATAGCACATGAATGCAGCATTATTTCTTGGTTGATGGATTTTTTAACTGCCAGATCCCAACGTGTCAGGGTCAACGATGTTTTATCTGATGCTCTGCTCTCCTCCACTGGTTCACTGCAGGATTATGTTCTCTCCCCCCTTTTATTTGTTTTATACACAAATTTGTGTCAAAGCCAGCACACAGGACGGCATATTTTAAAGTTTGCTGACAACTCTGTTATTGTGTCTCTTTTAAAGTCAGATGATTCTGATCATGGCTCAGTGGTGTCTGATTTTATTAACTGGTGTAAGTCATCCTTTTTAGACATAAACGTCAGCAAAACTAAAGAAATGATCATTGATTTTAGAAAAAACAAAGATGTCATCTCCCCTGTATATATTAGTGATCAGGTAGTTGAAGTTGTGGAGGAGTATAAATACTTGGGTACCATAATCGACTACAGATTTACTTTTGACAAACATGTGGACACTGTATGCAAGAAAGCTCACCAACGTATGCATTTTTATCATAAACTGAGGAATTTTAACATGGACAGCAGTTTTATGAGAATGTTTTACAGTTGTTTTATTGAATCTGTTCTTACTTTTTCTTTTATCTGCTGGTTTGGGTTGCTGACACAGAAAAACAAGAACCGTATTTTTAACATTATCAGTCTCTGTAGCAAAATTGCCAATACTCCCCTGAACAATATCTCCATTCACCATAAAATCAGGTCACTCAAAAAAGCACAGGCAATTTTAGTTGACCCCAGTCACCCCCTGTTCTCAGAGTTCTCCCTTTTACCATCCGAACGCAGATTTGTTTTAAAAGGTTGTAGAACCAACAGATTCAAAAACTCATTTTTCCCTACTGTAACTGTCCTTTTAAACACTTCTTGATGAATGTTTTTATTGTTCTAATTATTTATGGTTGGTTTATGTCTCAATTGTGACTGTATTTATTGTTGGTGCGTGTTTTTTCTGCTGGCTGCAAAATTAATTGCCCAGGGGACATTAAAAATACCTTGAACCTTTCACCACCACGTCCATTATTTGTAGTCACAGGTAGCTTGAATATTTAAAGTATACCTGCCTTTCCTGTTAATGTAATCTGTAGAATTGGCTGAAGGTTGTTTTATCTCTGTGTGTGTGCACCATCTACAGCACCTAGACACTGGGGGAGGCTGTGCGCTTGCTGAAATCCGTGCACAAGCTGTTGGACAGCAGTTTCTGTTGTCGGCAGTCATATGTACTTAGGATCAAGATGCACAGTAATCGCTTTACACACTTGTCTGATTATTATGGAAACCATCAACCTAGAGAGCCCAAATATATTTGCCGTTTTCTGTATTCTACCCTCATCAGCTAAATAATATGGGGTGCAGGCTACTTTTGTCAATACACTGACTGGGCTCCACATGACAGTCGTCTGGCCTTCAATGTAGAGATGCAGTAACTCCGCAAGCGAGAGCAGCGATGACTGTGACATTCGGAAGTTCTCGTGACATTCCTCTGGGAGAACAACTTCATATGTGAAGTTTAGCCACCAGGCAGCAGTTCACCCGGGTCGGATCCAAAAGCAGCGATGACATTGGTAAGCAGCAAGCCTTTGTCTTGGTGGGAGGAAAAGTGCCTGAAAAACTGCGACCCTCCTCACAGTTCTTCTCCTCTGCTCCTCATAAAGCAGTTGTAGTCCTATTTGCAAATGCAAACAAACCAAGTGTTTGCAAATATGTAAAAAGGACGACCACCCGTGTTGCATCCATGAGACCATCAAACCAAAATATTGAGCGCCTGACGCAAATATTGTTCTGTGATGCATATCGTGACGTCGGGAAAACCTAAAACTCCGTTTTCCACTATTTACACGCAGGCATGAAAATGGAGTTTTCAAAGATATCCGTTTTCAGTGACTGAAACCTCCGTTTACGTTTAAATGAGAGGTGCAACTGCATAAATAAATATGCGTCTTCATAGATATCTGGCTGTAAATGCACCATGAGAACACGTGTCGCTTTAGAGCTCTGCGGAACACTGGGAGCTGTTTGAGATGCACTATCTTGGGGTTTAATATTGAAGGCATGTTCACGCTGTCCCTCTTCTTCCTTGTCACCCCCTTCCTCCTTTTCATCACTTTGTTCGCACTGAACCCATTTTATAACGCCATCCAAGAAGGCTTTGTAAAACTGAAATTTTGGTTCGTACCAGTCGGTATGATTGGCCTCTCTTTCATAGTCCTCTTTTATCAATCTCTGTACTGATGCTTGCAAGTTATTAAACTCAACAAAAAATCCCTCAAATAACTTAATTTGTTTCTCAACAGTTTCTTTATCTTGGCCGGATTCAATAAGGCTGTTGATTTTGTTATGTTTATGTGTTAGAACACCAAGCTTCCCTCTGCGTGTTGCAATTAACTTAAACAGTTGTCATTCATTTGAGAAATCCTGGTCTTCAGTCTCTTCCTCAGTCATATTGACACTTAACTCAAAAGCTTTAAACACAAAAGTTCATTACTAACTTAAAAAGGTTGAACACAGCGCAGTAGGAAAGGCGAAAGGCAGTGCACACACAGGCCGGTTCAGTTTGTAAAGTGCGCGCGGCGGCTCAAGTTCAAATGCGATCACGGTGGCCCGTTCAGCAGTTCAGCCTTATTCTCACCAACCAGAAAAGTCAGTCAATCCTACAAGCACGTAAATCCACATCCACAAACTCCTGACAAGTAATCCACAAGCTTGCGACAACGCAGCTTCCAATCTTCCAAAACCGTGTGCCTGCTGGCGTCTCCAAGCTTCTAAACTTTCCATACACCCTTGAGCACTCACGCGCGCTCTGCTAATTAGCGTAGGTGAACCAATTAACCCTTTCATGTACCAGGCTCCACTTAAGGCCAAGGCCATCATCTCTAGCCGCTTTATCCTGTTCTACAGGGTCGCAGGCAAGTTGGAGCCTATATTGCAACAGAAGGCTTGGTTTGTCTTAGAAATGGTCAATGCACTACATAGAGGATGGCGTACAAATCCCCAAGAACGTCACAAGAAACTAAATTGCTATAGAGCATAATTTTTTGACACTGAATTTTCCAGATTCAGGGATTATTCTTTTGAGTACAAATTCCAACTCTGGACCCACCAGAGAGAGATAGAGGGAGAGAGAGAGAGGGGACAGGTGAGCATGCAGGCAGGCATCCATCCATCTATCTAAATTGTATCCATCATTGGTCAAGGGGTTGGCTTGGGAAACAGAGAATTTTGAGGTCAAAAATCGCAATCATTGCTGTTCAGTGGTGAAGGTTTTGGGTTAAGAAGAAGAACATTTAGAGTTTAAGAATGTAATTATAGCTAGTTAAGTGGTTAAGGTCATGGGTCAAGAATTAGAAGGTTTTGAGGTTAAAACAGCAATCATTGCTAGTAAAGGGGTCAAGGTATTGTATACAGAATTAGAAGGCTCTGAGTGTAAGCAGCCAATTAAGTTAAGTGTATCGTATAAAGAATTGGAAGGCTCTGAGTGTAAGCAGACAATTAAGCCTAGTGGGAGTATCCAGTCAATCAGACTTGTTTTAAGGGCTATTCCCCACAACCCCCAAACCTAACCACAACCTCTACACCTAAACTTAACCGTGATCCCAGTACCTAACCCTAACCCCTAACCTCTCAACCCTTAAACCTAATCTCAACCACTAAAATCATATCTTGGATCTAGACCTTCCCTTCATCCCGTTCCCAAACCGTGGTTGAGGACCATCAGACTGATCACCAACCCCTTCGACCAACATCCAGATTAAGGTACAGAAAGATTGTTTGCTCGGGAATGTGGTGTCTGGGCTGTGGGGGGTGAGAGAGTAGATGGACTTTGGTCAGGCCCGTGCAGAACACAGGCCCCAGCTTTCACCCTCACCCTACCCTAATCCTAACCAGAGGTAGCCTATTTTGGGGAGTGGGCCAAAGATGGCACCTTCTGGAACACCAAACTTTACTTTAGCATGCATACAAAAGTCACCATTTACATATACAAACTGACAATGATGAGTTAAATAAGACCTGAGCCAACAGAGGACCATTCCTTTACCTCCAATGACATTTCCTTGTCTATCCAGCAGAATGGCATGATCAGTGGTGTCAAAAGCTGCACTAAGGTTAAGCAGCACAAGCAAGGAGACACACCCCTGATCAGGAGCCATTAGTTGGTCATTTACTACTTTAACCAGTGCTGTGGCTCTGCTATGATGAGATCTAAATCCTGATTGATACCTTTTATGGATGTTATTCCCATGTAGATATGAGCATAACTGTTATGCCACAGTTTTTTCTAGGATTTTGGAGATAAAAAGGAGGTTTGATATTGGCCTGGGCGGCATGGTGGTGTAGTGGTTAGCGCTGTCGCCTCACAGCAAGAAGGTCCTGGGTTCGAGCCCCGGGGCCGGCGAGGGCCTTTCTGTGTGGAGTTTGCATGTTCTCCCCGTGTCCGCGTGGGTTTCCTCCGGGTGCTCCGGTTTCCCCCACAGTCCAAAGACATGCAGGTTAGGTTAACTGGTGACTCTAAATTGACCATAGGTGTGAGTGTGAATGGTTGTCTGTGTCTATGTGTCAGCCCTGTGATGACCTGGTGACTTATCCAGGGTGTACCCTGCCTTTCGCCCGTAGTCAGCTGGGATAGGCTCCAGCTTGCCTGCGACCCTGTAGAAGGATAAAGCGGCTAGAGATGATGAGATGATATTAGCCTATAATGGGACAGCTGACAAGGGTTGAGGTAGGTTCTTTAATCAAGAGTCTGACAACTGCTAGGTAAAAGGATTTAGGTACAGAGCCATTGCTAAAAGAATAACTGTTTTTCAAAGAGGTTTGCTTCTGGTGTTATTTGTTTAAAGAATCATATAGGTAAGGGGTGAAAAAAATCCCCACAAGTTGAAGATTTTGATTGAATAAGTGAAATTAGTTTGGTCTCTTTAAGGAGTGTAAAACACAAATCATTGCTCATAGTCATGTTGTTGGATACTTATCAAATTGTCTAGTTTCAAATTAATAGTTTGATATTTTTGCCTGATATTTTCAATTTTGCCATTGAAAAAAACTTCATTAAGCCATCGCTACTACATATTGAAGGTTTGCATGTTTCTGTGGTGGTCTTCATCTCATCTCATTATCTCTAGCCGCTTTATCCTTCTACAGGGTCGCAGGCAAGCTGGAGCCTATCCCAGCTGACTACGGGCGAAAGGCGGGGTACACCCTGGACAAGTCGCCAGGTCATCACAGGGCTGACACATAGACACAGACAACCATTCACACCTACGGTCAATTTAGAGTCACCAGTTAACCTAACCTGCATGTCTTTGGACTGTGGGGGAAACCGGAGCACCCGGAGGAAACCCACGCGGACACAGGGAGAACATGCAAACTCCACACAGAAAGGCCCTCGCCGGCCACGGGGCTCGAACCCAGACTTTCTTGCTGCGAGGCGACAGCGCTAACCACTACACCACCGTGCCGCCCTGTGGTAGTCTTATTCTGAGTTAATTTTGCAAAAGTATCCCATAAAAGTTTAAGATTATTTTTGTTATCTTCTATTATGGCGGAGAGAAACATTGAACAAACAGCATTAGAAGTTTGTCTCTGGAGTTCCAGTGGCTCTCATTCCATGCTAATTGGAATACTATCAATTTTGTTTGACACCATTTTCTAATTTTACATGCATTTTGTATGTTATAAGGTGCATGTGTGATTGTTATACCAAGGTGCTAGGTTTTTTTTTTCTCCTGAATTATTTTCTTTTAAGTGGAGCTACATTATCTAAAGTAAAGCAGAATGTTGACTCAAAGCATTCAGTTGTCTGATCAAGTTCTGTGAGGTCTAATGGAGATCTAATCATAATTGATAACTCTGGGAAACTACTGATAAAACTTTATGCAGTAGTTGCTGTGAATGTGCTTTTGATGTGATGGTGTGCAAGGTGCATATATTATTGTTAAGACATTTCAAAAAAGATGAGGTAATGGTCTGAGGGAGCATCAGACTGTGGAAGTATGACTATATTTTCTATATTTAATACAAATGCAAGTGCTAGATCGAGAGTGTGACCACTAGGAATCATACAAAAACCTGAACAAAAATAGTGTTAAGTCCTATGACATTCTGATTCACCCCTACTGAATCTAGAATGGACACGGATGCTATTCTCAGAGTCTTCCAGGTGATCAAAACAATGTCTCTAACAATTAATTTGTTGTCTAAAGATACAACCAGGTTTGAGAAATTCCGCAAATTCAGAAACAACTTCAGAATTTAAACCACGGGTCTGTAAATAATTAGTTGAATCAACAGCGTAGATTTTTAGCTACATACATTAGGAGAAAGAACTTCAAGCATACTGAATTTTTGTTCAGGTTTTTGTACAATTCCTAGATTATTATAAACAACTTTGATGCCTTCTCCTCAACCAGTGAGACGAGGTGGATGCATGTAGTTGGACGAGCTTCATTTAAGTGCTCCATACTCATTTGGTTTGATCGACATTTCCATTAAACATTAAAATCCTGATCAGTAATAATTCCATGAACAATTTGTCTCATGCTGCAGTACTACACTGATAAGTGTTAGTTAAATCATTATTTGTATGGTGGTAATTAATGACTACTTAAGAGCAAAAGAAAACATTAACAGTCTCATTTTAAACATCACTATAAGGTTACAGATTTTAAAACAGTAATTGAACACTGGTCTACAGCCAAAATGCTTCTGAAATAAATATAGTCAAACTTTACTAATTCTGGATCGCTGAGAACAAAAATGAAACTTAAAATTGTTCACTGGCTCATTTTCAAGATTGGCTCTATGAATAAATCTATGAGTGGGTTTGGATAGGACTTACTTTTTTGGCAAAACAATGAATGATGCAATCTGAAGCTGGTATTGCATCATACATGACATTATGTTATTCTTAGAAGTCACTGATGATGCAATCATAAGTCAACTGACATCACTCCGCTGAACAAATTGTCTTATATCAGCTCAAAAAAAAAAAAAAATCATACAGTGCTATGCACTCGAGATCAAGTCTTTGCTTGACAAGAGATGCTCCATTTCATGAATACAAGAGACAAGCTGCCAAAAAAAAAAAAAAAACCCTCTGTGTACACACACAATAAGGACTAAACCTAATCAGTACTTATACATAATTGGTTTTTGCAATTTGGTTCATAATACATTTTATTTATATAAACTTTTTGCTGATTTTCTAGTGTTGCATTAAGAGAACAGGTGAAATATCATGTAAACCGACCATAAACATATGAAGAGACCTAGTTTTACCATTTGTGTTTAAAACATTACGGTCTACACAATGTACATAAGTATAAAATTTAAAATCTTAAACATCTTGGAAGCCATAGCTAATCAGCTGATTAACTGTCACTTCTAATTCAACACACCAAATTTCATAATAGCCAATTTCATCTCTGAAGCAGACAACTTCTGAAAAGTTGTTGACCAGTGGAACATGAAAAATAAAGTTCAAAGTACAGGTCATTTTCAGTCAAAACTGTAATAACCATATTTAATTTGACAACTTTAAATCATGCAATGTCTCTGAGTTAGTGCACTTGAAGGTCTTAAATGTAACTAAACAAGCAAACATCTTTCCACACTGTGAGCAGTGATACGGCTTCTATCCTGTGTGAATGTGCTGGTGTCGTCGGAGAGCACTTTGACGAGTAAAACTCTTCCCACACTGTGAGCAGTGATACGGCTTCTCTCATGTGTGAATGCGCTGGTGTGTTTGGAGATGACTCTGACGAATAAAACTCTTTCTACACTGTGAGCAGTGAAATGGCTTCTCTCCTGTGTGAATGTGCTGGTGTTGTTGGAGATCACACTGACAAGTAAAACTCTTCCCACACTGTGAGCAGTGATACGGCTTCTCTTCTGTGTGAATGCGCTGGTGACATCGGAGCTCCCTCTGAGTAAAACTCTTCCCACACTGTGAGCAGTGATATGGCTTCTCTCCTGTGTGAATGCGCTGGTGTTTTTGGAGATTACTCTGCTGAGGAAAACTCTTCCCACACTGTGAGCAGTGATGCGGCTTTTCCCCTATGTGAATGCGCTGGTGTGTCTTGAGTGCATTATGATAACTAAAACTCTTTCCACAATCTGAGCAGTGGTGAATTTCCTTCTGTATATCATTATGGGAAGTATCAGAATGGATAATATCAGTTGATGTTGGTTGACGACTGGAGCATTTGGAGAGGATCTGAAGCTTATATTTAATCTCTCCTGATTCTTGCAGTCTCACGTACTCTTCATAATGGCATCTCCGGATATGCTTGTCGAGGTAAATTGGAGATGTATCGGAACGAGGGCATGTGGAGCATGAAAAGACTTGCAGGCAGCAGAGTGTTCTTTACTTCTGGAGAACTGAAAGGACAAAAATAACAAATTGAACATGAAATGCAACAAGATTATAAAATATAACACTAACCCAATGTAAGGAGTGTTTTTACTGAAACTTAATCAAGATTCTACATGAATTAAGACTCAGACAAAAACAAAAGGTTGCGGACTAAGACATAGCAGCCTCTTGCTTGGAATACTGGGAGATTCAATAAGGTCCTGGAACAGCAGCTATGCACAGCATTGGCCATAACCCCGTGGGTCTGAGCGACCAAAGGGGAGTTGTTGGTTCTTGTTGGACATCATGTCAAGTCTAGGTAATGGCAAGCCTAGCCTTATTTACATCTCATCCAGGATTGAGAAGGAAACTCAGCCCTCACATTCAAGGTTCTGAAAGATCCAAAAATGGGCCTTATTTATCAAACTGGATATGGATAGATTTATTTGCAAATAGTTTCTAGTAGCATTTACACAAGCAAATATGTATTTTCTATCTGGATTTTTTATATGGATTAGGCTGTCAAGTTTAAAAACACTTATTAATTTCAATTATACACTAATTTCATGAAATTAAGTTTTGTGGGATTTTGTGAAGCCCCATGATTCATATTAATGTAAATGATGAAAGCAAGCCAACATCCATAAATTAAGACATATAACAATAGTCATTTAATTTAAATGTAGGCATATAAAAAAAAGGGACACACTGCATCGGTTCAGATGGCATTCAAGTAGGTCTGCAGCAATAGGAATTTCCTTACTGCAGTATTTGAAGAATGCCATGGTGTGGTTTGTAGTAATAAAGCAGCCAAACCTCCATGTGTTTAATTGTTCGTTAATTCATCAGACACTATTTGTTCCTTAACATGTTGAAGTTTTTCAGCTGCAAGAGTTTAAAGTGCATATCCTGGACTAATTTATTTATTTATTTATGAAAAGTATGTCCCTTTACACACTCATCCAGAAGGGTAATTTTGCACAAGACCATCTGTTGACAGCAGAAAAAAATAAAATAAAATGCGTCTGGAAAAATCCCAAGGGAGTCTGGAGCCAGATTCGTGACGTCACCTGCGGAAGCGCCAGCAGGCTGCGAGAGCTTGCACGGTTTCAGTGCACAGCCTGTGTAGACCAAGCGCTCCCATTTCTCTCTTTGTCCAGTCTTTTGGTAAACGATGAGTACTAATCGCATCATGATTGGTGTTGCTACACCCTCCTATGATACATCTGTTAACCATTTTAATAATTACGTAATAACGTTGAAGAAATTTGCAGAAAACCACCAGGTCATTTTCTCATAAATAAACCAGCGCTGACGTAGGATTCAGAGGGAGGCGTTCCGCACGCGACATCATGAAAATCAGTGTTTGCTGGGAAATTCAAATGCCAAGTTTTTCCAGAGGCGGACTGATTCGCCTCCAATGGTTTGATTTCAACTGAATTTTTCTGGTATTGCACAAGGTAAAACAATTTCAGAGAATGCAGAAGAATGTTATAGATATTTGACCAAAGTTTAATATAAAATAGGAGAATTACATTGATCTTGCTCCTGAATTTACCCGTGATATGCACTTTAAGGAGCTAAAATTTAACATAATTAAAAAGATAAGTTCTCCATGGTATGACTCTTGTGGAATTATTTTATTCCATAAAAATACTAAAATTGTTATTGCTTGTTAAATTGCTTGACAATATAACCATCACATACGCTCCTGAAATAAAGCAAATGTGTTGCAATTGAATTTTATAATGGTTGATGGGTTTGACTGACATCTGCATTATCCAATTAACAACTTCGCTTGGTTCAGACACACTGCATGTGTTTTCAACTAACTTCTTTCCAGCCAGCTGGTTATATTGCTCTGAAGGTATTATAATGCCCCCCCAGTGTTTCTGTAATATGGGGAGGTCTGACATTATCCTATATTATGTGTTTGCTGTGACAGGGCATTCCCCCCCGATTTCTCCCCAATTTTCTCCCTAATTTAGCCATGGCCAATTCCCACCCATCAGACTCCTCTCCAGTATCACATAACAGCTACCAACCAGGGAAGGCTCTCATGTGCTTCCTCCAAGACAAGAAACACCAGTTGACCATGTTTTACTCATACAATGTCAGGGGGCTGCAAAGCACACTCGGACGAAAGCCCAATCCACTTACTTCCTATTAAATGTGCTCTCACACACCCATGACTGGCCAGTGTAACTGACAGGGCAGAGAAGAGAGAGCATGCCATCTCTCCCTCCCAGAGAGCCCAGACAATTTTGCTCTCTTGAGCTCCCACCCACAGATGGTTGTGGCATCATCAGGATTTGAAAGTGGCAATATCTGGATGATGGGGAGGATGGTAGGGACAACACTTTTCTGCTGTGCCACTCGGGATCCACAGGGCATGCATTTTACGCGACTTCTGGTTAAACTGGGGATGATGAATAAAACTACAACAATATCTTGTGGTTTACTATATACAGTGGTGCTTGAAAGTTTGTGAACCCTTTAGAATTTTCTATATTTCTGCATAAATATGACCTAAAACATCATCAGTTTTTCACACAAGTCCTAAAAGTAGATAAAGAGAACCCAGTTAAACAAATGAGACAATATTATACTTGGTCATTAATTTATTGAGGAAAGTGATTCAATATTACATATCTGTGAGTGACAAAAATATGTGAACCTCTAGGATTAGCAGTTAATTTGAAGGTGAAATTAGAGTCAGGAGTTTTCAATCAATGGGATGACAATCAGGTGTGAGTGGGCACCCTGTTTTATTAAAAAAGGGATATATTAAAGTCTGACCTTCACAACACATGTTTGTGGAAGTGTATCATGGCATGAACAAAGGAGATTTCTGAGGACCTCAGAAAAAGCGTTGTTGATGCTCATCAGG
Organism: Neoarius graeffei; assembly: GCF_027579695.1. Lineage (NCBI taxonomy): Eukaryota > Metazoa > Chordata > Actinopteri > Siluriformes > Ariidae > Neoarius > Neoarius graeffei. Next base: position 9,018,646 of record NC_083587.1, read on the forward strand.
CTGGAAAAGGTTACAAAACCATCTCTAAAGAGTCTGGACTCCACCAATCTACAGTCAGACAGATTGTGTACAAGTAGAGGAAATTCAAGACTGTTGTTACCCTCCCCAGGAGTGGTCAACCAACAGAGATCACTCCAAGAGCAAGGCGTGTAATAGTCGGCGAAGTCACAAAGGACCCCAGAGTAACTTCTAAGCAACTGAAGGCCTCTCTCACATGGGCTAATGTTACTGTTCATGAGTCCACCATCAGGAGAACACTGAACAACAAATGGTGTGCATGGTAGGGCTGCAAGGAGAAAGCCACTGCTCTCCCAAAAGAATGTTGCTGCTCGTCTGCAGTTTGCTAAAGATCATGTGGACAAGCCAGAAAGCTATTGGAAAAATGTTTTGTGGATGGATGAGACCAAAATAGAACTTTTTGGTTTAAATGAGAAGCATTATGTTTGGAGAAAGGAAAACACTGCATTCCAGCATAAGAACCTTATCCCATCTGTGAAACATGGTGGTGGTACTATCATGGTTTGGGCCTGTTTTGATGCATCTGGGCCAGGACAGCTTGCCATCATTGATGGAACAATGAATTCTGAATTATACCAGTGAATTCTAAAGGAAAATGTCAGGACATCTGTCCATGAACTGAATCTCAAGAGAAGGTGGGTCATGCAGCAAGACAACGACCCTAAGCACACAAGTTGTTCTACCAAAGAATGGTTAAAGAAGAATAAAGTTAATGTTTTGGAATGGCCAAGTCAAAGTCCTGACCTTAATCCAATCGATATGTTGTGGAAGGACCTGAAGTGAGCAGTTCATGTGAGGAAACCCACCAACATCCCAGAGTTGAAGCTGTTCTGTACGGAGGAATGGGCTAAAATTCCTCCAAGCCAGTGTGCAGGACTGATCAACAGTTACCGGAAATGTTTAGTTGCAGTTATTGCTGCACAAGGGGGTCACACCAGATACTGAAAGCAAAAGTTCACATATTTTTGCTACTTACAGATATGAAATATTGGATCATTTTCCTCAATAAATAAATGACCAAGTATAATATTTTTGTCCCATTTGTTTAACTGGGTTCTCTTTATCTACTTTTAGGACTTGGGTGAAAATCTGATGATGTTTTAGGTCATATTTATGCAGAAATATAGAAAATTCTAAAGGGTTCTCAAACTTTCAAGCACCACTGTAGTCAGTTTTGCAATAGCAAGATATGCAGTGGGCGTACTTCACGTGTCTCAAAGGAAGCTGATAGACTTCACCCTCTCTGGTTGGTCATGGTCATATGATCAAGAAGACCTACCTGGTTGGTGGAACAGGCCAAAATGAGTTCTCTGGGGAATGCTCTAGTTATTGCAGACTGCATTGTACAACAGCCTTCATCCCAGAAACACTGGTAGGCTCAGAAACATCACGAAATGATGCAGAAAATAACCTCTATAACCTCTTAGACAAAAGTAACACCTTGCTGTCTGGTTGGTCCTGTAGGTGCAGGACTGAGTTCTTTGGTGTACTCCTCTTCATACCACACCAAGAGCTCCTGTCCTGGGTTAATGGATCAAGAGCAATGATACAGTATTCCCCCTTGATACTCAAATGCCACAAGATTCTGTTCTTCTTCATTACGGGCACAATTCACATACCTAAAAGAGTGAGGCAATGTTTCAGAAAAAGGTAAAAAATCAGATCAGAGTTACAGACTTGGAGAAAGCATGGTGGAGATATCAATGACATGAAGATAAAGTTCTTCCAACAAATGAGGAGCTGTAAAATCAAATCACTAAAACGACCCAACAGCTAGTGTACTGCTCACCTCATCCAATTCACATGCGTCTCTCTTTTGGCATCGATGTATTCTTCACACTGCATGCTCTTGTATACCTGTAGAAAAATACCACATTTACTTTTTTTTTTTTACACGAAATCAATACAGTGGGACAAAAAAGTATTTAGTCAGCCACCAATTGTGCAAGTTCTCCCACTTAAAAAGATGAGAGAGGCCTGTAATTTTCATCATAGGTACACTTCAACTATGAGAGACAGAATGGGGGGAAAGAATCCAGGAAATCACATTGCAGGATTTTTAATGAATTAATTGGTAAATTCCTCGGTAAAATAAGTATTTGGTCACCTACAAACAAGCAAGATTTCTAGCTCTCACAGACCTGTAACTTCTTGAAGAGGCTCCTCTGTCCTCCACTTGTTACCTGTATTAATGGCACCTGTTTGAACTCATCAGTATAAAAGACACCTGTCTACAACCTCAAATAGTCACACTCCAAACTCCACTATGGCCAAGACCAAAGCACTGTCAAAAGGACACCAGAAACAAAATTGTAGACCTGCACCAGGCTGGGAAGACTGAATCTGCACTAGGTAAGCAGCTTGGTGTGAAGAAATCAACTGTGGGAGCAATTATTAGAAAATGGAAGACATACAAGACCACTGATAATCTCCCTCAATCTGGGGCTCCACGCAAGATCTCACCCCGTGGGGTCAAAATGATCACAAGAACAGTGAGCAAAAATCCCAGAACCACACGGGGGGACCTAGTGAATGACCTGCAGAGAGCTGGGACCAAAGTAACAAAGGCTACCATCAGTAACACACTACACCGCCAGGGACTCAAATCCTGCAGTGCCAGACGTGTCCCCCTGCTTAAGCCAGTACATGTCCAGGCCTGTCTGAAGTTTGCTAGAGAGCATTTGGATGATCCAGAAGAGGATTGGGAGAATGTCATATGGTCAGATGAAACCAAAGTAGAACTTTTTGGTAAAAACTCAACTTGTCGTGTTTGGAGGAGAAAGAATGCTGAGTTGCATCCAAAGAACACCATACCTACTGTGAAGCATGGGGGTGGAAACATCATGCTTTGGGGCTGTTTTTCTGCAAAGGGGCCAGGACGACTGATCCGTGTAAAGGAAAGAATGGAGCCATGTATCGTGAGATTTTGAGTGAAAACCTCCTTCCATCAGCAAGGGCATTGAAGTGAAACATGGCTGGGTCTTTCAGCATGACAATGATACCAAACACACCGCCCAGGCAACGAAGGAGTGGCTTCATAAGAAGCATCTCAAGGTCCTGGAGTGGCCTAGCCAGTCTCCAGATCTCAACCCCATAGAAAATCTTTGGACGGAGCTGAAAGTCCGTGTTGCCCAGCGACAGCCCCAAAACATCACTGCTCTAGAGGAGATCTGCATGGAGGAATGGGCCAAAAATACCAGCAACAGTGTGTGAAAACCTTATGAAGACTTACAGAAAACGTTTTACCTCTGTCATTGCCAACAAAGGGTATTTAACAAAGTATTGAGATGAACTTTTGTTATTGACCAAATACTTATGTTCCACCATAATTTGCAAATAAATTCTTTAAAAATCAGACAATGTGATTTTCTGGATTTTTTTCTTCATTTTGTCTCTCATAGTTGCAGTATACCTATGATGAAAATTACAGGCCTCTCATCTTTTTAAGTGGGAGAACTTGCACAATTGGTGACTGACTAAATACTTTTTTGCCCCACTGTATATGGCTTTAAATGAGGTTTACAGAAACAAGAACAATGGCTCATGCCAATCTTATTATGCCTCATGAAGGCTGAATTAAAGGTTTTTGACTGTATTGTAAGATTCACAAAACAGCTGACAAGCTCAGAGATGAATTTAGTAACTAGAGGAAAAATGCAGGCAATGCTTTATCAGAATTTAGGCAAAGGAAAGGTTTCTCATAAAAGGCTTTACTTCTGGCATGGCAAAGCTGTGCTGTGAATCAGACCTCTCTGATAAATATCTGTCCCTTGTGTTTTGGTCTCTAAACAGACAGCTACAAAAATACACAACTTTAAGTCAGTTCTGTCTCTAAATGGGTTTTATATAATATATTTTTGATCTGTACAAGTAATATTTATTTGGGTGCCAATGTTGTTTTAGTTCAGTGTAGCAGTGTTGATCTTTAATTTAAATGAGTTTAAATTTACTTTTAGTCTTGTGTCCTGAAAATAGTAGTTACATTTTAGTCTTTTTTTTTTTTTTGGTCAAGATTTCATCAATGGAACTCAATTTTAATTTTAGTCTAATTCTATCAATGTTCTAATCATAATTCCCTCAGATAGTTGCATGGTACTTGTAAAATATGCCCTGCAGTTTTAAGAGGGCCTGTTGCAGCAGGGGTTTAGCCGTTTTCCCCCCCAGCATATGGCTGGTTTTGTCACTATGCGGAAGTTACAGTACTCAGCGTAAATGAGTACACCCCCTTTGAAAAGTAACATTTTAAACAATCTCAATGAACACAATTTCCAAAATGTTGACAAGACAAAGTTTAATATAACATCTGTTTAACTTATAACGTGAAAGTAAGGTTAATAATATAACTTAGATTACACGTTTTTTTCAGTTTTACTCAAATTAGGGTGGTGCAAAAATGAGTACACCCCACAACAAAAACTACTACATCTAGTACTTTGTATGGCCTCCATGATTTTTAATGACATCACCAAGTCTTCTAGGTATGGAATGAACAAGTTGGCGATATTTTGCAACAATCTTTTTCCATTCTTCAACAATGACCTCTTTTAGTGACTGCATGCTGGATGGAGAGTGATGCTCAACTTGTCTCTTCAGAATTCCCCAAAGAAAATAATTTCTTTACACCACAAAGGTGAAGGCGACAAGATGATCAGGAAAGCTTTACTTATCAGTCAGAATACTGTAGCAAAAGTGGTACAAAAATTTAAGATGGAACTGCAACCATCTCACAGAGACGTCCAGGTCATCCACAGAAGTTAAGATCTCGACAGGAGCGTCTTCTGATGAGAAGGGTTGAAGAAAATTGCATGCAAGTTCACTGCAGTTACCTAAAGAAGTAGAAAGCCAAACTGGGGTGACTATTTCCCATGACACAATATGGCGTACACTGCAGAGGAATGGCATGCATGGATGCCGTCCATGAAAGAAGCCTCTCCTAAAGCCCAGGCACAAAACAGCCCACCTCAAGTTTGCCAGGGCCCATGCTGACAAAGATGAAGCCTACTGGGACTCTATACTCTGGAGTGAGGAGACCAAGATAAATATGTTTTTGGAACTGATGGCTTCAAAACTGTATGGCGTCGCAAAGGTGAGGAATACAAAGAAAAATGCATGGTGCCTACAGTGAAACATGGTGGTGGCAGTGTCCTTACGTGGGGCTGCATGAGTGCTGCTGGTGTCAGGGAGCTGCATTTCACTGATGGCATCATGAATTCACAGATGTATTGCTCTATACTGAAAGAGAAGATGCTACCATCACTCCATGCCCTTGGTCGTCATGCACTTTTCCAACATGACAATGATCCTAAACACACATCTAAGGCCACTGTTGGATTTCTGAAGAAGAACAGGGTGAAAGTGATTCAGTGGCCAAGTATGTCTCCTGATCTGAACCCAATCGAACACCTACGGGGAATTCTGAAGAGACAAGTTGAGCATCACTCTCCATCCAGCATCCGGTCACTAAAAGAGGTCATTGTTGAAGAATGGAAAAAGACCAATGTTGCAAAATGTCACCAACTTGTTCATTCCATGCCTAGAAGACTTGGTGTTGTCATTAAAAATCATGGAGGCCATACAAAGTACTAGATGTAGTAATTTTGTTGTGGGGTGTACTCATTTTTGCACCACCCTAATTAGAGTAAAACTGAAAAATGTGTAATGCAAGTTATATTATTAACCTTACTTTCACATTATAAGTTACAGATGTTATTTTAAACTTTGTCTTGTCAACATTTTGGAAATTGTGTTCATTGAGATATTGTTTAAAATGTTACTTTTCAAAGGGGGTGTACTCATTTACACTCAGCACTGTATGTGGAGTTTGCCACGACTGTAATGAGCGCTATTTTCATATGAAGACGTTACTTTGTTCAGACCAGTGTCGTGTGTGTGTCCTGACTCATATTGAGGTATTTCACTCACGTGACCAAGTCATGTGACGCTGCCATTTTGGACGGCACGGCTCGAATCAGTTTGAATGCGAGGAAGGCGACAAACGAAAAACATAAAAGAAAAAGGAGTGAGATGCAGAAAACACCTTCACTATCCAGCGACGCAGGGCATTTTCAGGGCGAGCAGAGGGAGAGGTACTTGCAAAAATTGAGGTTAGCAGGCTTGGAGAATGACGTTTACCTGCTTCCACCAGGATTGTTCACTGACAGCTAAGATTTGTTCACATTTTCATTTACTTTCGGTCCTCAGGATAAACAAAATGTTATTAAATGTCATTGAAATAACTTCTTAGTCTGTTGAGACATGGCCCGTTATAAGTTTTTCCTTTACTGTATTTACTAGTTTACTGAGCGCGCTCCGGGGCGGGCTGGCCGGCTGGCTGGCTGGCTGGCGCTCCGGGGCCGGCTGGCGCTCCGGGGCCGGCTGGCTGGCTGGCGTTCCGGGGCCGGCTAGCGCTCCGGGGCCGGCCGGCTGGCCGGCGCTCCGGGGCCGGCCAGCTAGCCGGCGCTCCGGGGCCGGCGCTCCGGGGCCGGCGCTCCGGGGCCGGCCGGCTAGCTGGCGCTCCGGGGCCGGCTGGCCGGCCGGCTAGCTAGCTGGCGCTCCGGGGCCGGCTGGCCGGCCGGCTAGCTAGCTGGCGCTCCGGGGCCGGCTGGCCGGCCGGCTAGCTAGCTGGCGCTCCGGGGCCGGCTGGCCGGCCGGCTAGCTAGCTGGCGCTCCGGGGCCGGCTGGCCGGCCGGCTAGCTAGCTGGCGCTCCGGGGCCGGCTGGCTCAGTAAACTAGTAAATCCAGTAAAGGAAAAACTTGAGACTGAAAGGTTTTAACAGTCATCCAAATGACTGAACGTAAACATTGCTACAGTAACATACCAGCTACTGTTGTTGACATTAGCTAGCTTGCCGTCCAAAATGGCGGACACCGGGGTGTCACGTGACCCTGTGACGTCAGGTGAAATACCTCAATACCCGTTAGAATCCAGGAGCATTATGAAAGCCATGCGAGCAGGGAAGTGAGCGAGTCTAGCAAACCGGATTCACTCCTGCTTCCCAACTATGGTCAGGAACATGAAAAAGAGGGAAGGCAACATACTGGAATGGATTTTGCTCAGGATATTTCCCCTAGCTGTAAAAATTCCCTTGAGAAGTAAGCTAGGATGACTGTCTGAACAGAACCAGCTATCTTGGGTCACGTTTATTTGTCAGGGCATAATGAACAGAGATTTTGTTTTGCCGTGCTTTTACCAGCCCTCTCTGTGGGTCTGTCATTTCAGGTTCACATGACAGCATACGTGTTCTCACCGGTCAATCACAACCAAGTTAGCTAATGCACTTTAACATTCTACACTAATGCAAAAGCAGTGTGCAGCAGTGAAACAAAAGCCATGGAAAGGTCAAAAATTAAAGGCAGGGCCAAAAAAACAAACCAGGCATTAGAGGCATAGGCTTCCAAATGTTTAAAAAAAATAAATAAATCTACAAACTGTTTGGGCATCAGCACCCTGAATTGGCCTGCAATGCCATTTTCACGGACCAGAATCTCATCTCATCATCTCTAGCCGCTTTATCCTTCTACAGGGTCGCAGGCAAGCTGGAGCCTATCCCAGCTGACTACAGGCGAAAGGCGGGGTACACCCTGGACAAGTCGCCAGGTCATCACAGGGCTGACACAGACAACCATTCACACCTACGGTCAATTTAGAGTCACCAGTTAACCTAACCTGCATGTCTTTGGACTGTGGGGGAAACCGGAGCACCCGGAGGAAACCCACGCGGACACGGGGAGAACATGCAAACTCCACACAGAAAGGCCCTCGCCGGCCCCGGGGCTCGAACCCAGGACCTTCTTGCTGTGAGGCGACAGCACTAACCACTACACCACCGTGCCGCCCACGGACCAGAATGAAGAGCTTAAAATGAACATTAAAACATAGCTATTGTTGAGGTATTTCACTCATGTGACCAAGTCATGTGATGCTGCCATTTTGGACGGCACGGCTCGAATCAGTTTGAATGCGAGGAAGGCGACAAACGAAAAACATAAAAGAAAAAGGAGCGAGATGCAGAAAACACCTTCACTATCCAGCGACGTAGGGCATTTACAGGGCGAGCAGAAGGAGGGGTATTTTCAAAAATTGAGGTTAGCAGGCTTAGAGAACGACGTTTACCTGCTTCCACCAGGATTGTTCACTGACGTACGGAAGTACACGAAGCCCTCGTCTTTACCTGACTTCGGCCCACATGATCTGTATACCTATGTCGTTAAAAACCCATCGCCATACACAGGTATTGATCTGAAAGCGTATAAGAGTTTGGATGCCTACAAATATTTTGTGTCAGGCTGGGTAACATGCCTACATCAGCGGGTCGTCCCTGGAGCCGGTGGTCGCCATCTGATTACAGCTAAGGTTTGTTCGCATTTTCATTTACTTTCGGTCCTCAGGATAAACAAAATGTTATTAAATGTCATTGAAATAACTTCTTAGTCTGTTGAGACATGGCCCATTATAAATTTGCTGTTACCAGGCAATGACTAAGAACTGTATTATTAGGGTCGGTGTAGTTGTAGCAGTGTATTAGCAACTACCTGTTAGCACTAGCTAATGTCAACAACATCGTAGCTAGTATGTTACTGTAGCAATGTTTACGTTCAGTCATTTGGATGACTGTTAAAACCTTTCAGTCTCAAGTTTTTCCTTTACTGGATTTACTAGTTTACTGAGCTAGCGCGCTCGGCGGCCGAGCCGGGAGCCATCGCGCGCTCTCCGGCCGAGCCGGGAGCCATCGCGCCCTCGGCGGCCGAGCCGGGAGCCATCGCGCGCTCTCCGGCCGAGCCGGGAGCCATCGCGCCCTCGGCGGCCGAGCCGGGAGCCATCGCGCCCTCGGCGGCCGAGCCGGGAGCCATCGCGCCCTCGGCGGCCGAGCCGGGAGCCATCGCGCCCTCGGCGGCCGAGCCGGGAGCCATCGCGCCCTCGGCGGCCGAGCCGGGAGCCATCGCGCCCTCGGCGGCCGAGCCGGGAGCCATCGCGCGCTCGCTCAGTAAACTAGTAAATCCAGTAAAGGAAAAACTTGAGACTGAAAGGTTTTAACAGTCATCCAAATGACTGAACGTAAATATTGCTACAGTAACATACTAGCTACTGTTGTTGACATTAGCTAGCTTGCCATCCAAAATGGTGGACACCGGGGCGTCACGTGACCCTGTGACGTCAGGTGAAATACCTCAATAGACTAGGCTGTTGCCTCTCGCGGTTACCAGAGGACTAGCCCCCCGTAACCCTAGCTGTATAGGTGAGAGGCCGAGGGCTATGGAAACGAAGGTCAGCGCCGCCCAATGTGCCTGACTGCATGGAGCGGGAAGGACTTTAGAGATGGGCTAGGCTGCATGTTCATTTAAAACTGCTGTAACTTGCCCAACCTAACTGACTATCATATGTACCAGAGATTTCCAAGCTTCTTGGGGCTGAAGCACATCAAAAGGTCAAATCAGAATGTCAAGGCACACCAAATTAAAAGTTGGCTATCGATTATGAAGAATGTCACACACATTACAATGGGCTAAAAGGTCATTTGCAAAATTTGACCCAGATTTCACTACAGCAGATTGTCATATAATTATTAAAACAGATAGGTAAATCAGACAGGCAATTGTATAATTTTTTAAAAACGTGAGGCAACGCTCATTACAGTGTTTTCCATGAGTTACCTCGACTGTAGTGAGTGAAGGAAGCATTTTCAGAACACAAACACCATTTGATTTGAGACTGATAACATGAAGTGTCCACTCCAGTCATCCACTAGTCCAAACACAATACGATGGTTATCAATTTAAAACAGCAAACAGATAACATCAGTGGAAAAGTTAGCATTGATAATTAGCATTCATCAAACTTGAGCTTAGAGAACATTAACATCAGCATGTCCGAATCTCATCTCCTCGCTTTAAAACAGTGCACAGTTAAATTTGTAGAGTTTTAGCTTATTTGAGTCAGAAAAGCTGCTAACACATCCGGTAGCATGTATTCGTCATTCAAAACACAAGTGCATGCTCTAACCAGAGTTCAAAATAGGTTTATTTTTTGTCTAAAATGAAATTATTCTGCATGTTCTCTATTCAATATTTTACCTTTTCTAAAAAAATAAATAAACCAGTTGAACACAGGTAACTGCTTCTGCTTCATTTCTTGGAGGGCTGAAATGTATGCTCTAGTCATTTTTTTAACCATTTATGAACTGTTAAACTCCTTAACCATGCTTTGCGGGTGTGGCCTTTTTGCTGTGGCATCACCATTCATATCGATACAACCAGTGTGTTTATGCTTAAATTACTAAAGCACAAAATTGTTTTGTACAAGTTCTTCATAGATCTAAAACCCTTAATTTTGCTCTCAAAGTGCACCAGTTTGATACATTTAACTTTAAAATAAACAAAATCATCTCACAGGGGAGCATGCCCCCAGAGCGAGGGCCACTGACCCTCGTTTCACAAAATCCTGAGGGAAACACTATTATTCTGTCTTTTTTTTTAAATAACTACTGCCAGAGGAAAAGCTACCTGTTCTTTTGCAAGTTGGGTAACTGTGAAAGAAATCTCTCAACTCAAACGTAGAAGTAGGTGACTGTGATTATGCAACATATCCTAGAAGCATGTTGATGTTCAAAAATAAACTTGACGGGTAGTGAACTAATGTGGCAAGTGTGTGTGGAAGGAGAAATCATGAGACGGAGAGCTCCGCTTTTGAATATAAAAGTGTCATTGCATATCATACAACAAAATTGGACGCCATCCTACCAGTGCAACATCTGCTTATTTTAGATTTAATTATTTATTTCGGTCATTTCAACTTTCAATAACATACACACTGGTTACATACATATCAGCAAGAAAGACCGAAAAGGATTAGACTGAAGCAAAAGCTTATTGCGTCTACCCTCATCACATTTCATAAATTAATAAATCTTTTTTTTTTTTATGCCAAAGGAATTAAGGAAAGAAACAAAAAGGAAAAAAAAAATATATATATATATATATATATATATATATATATATATATATATATATATATATATATATATATAAAATAGTAACAATAGTATCCGTTACATTTTGTTCAATACAATTTTACAGCTTTCAATTTCAAATGAACACCAAAACATACATATTGGATTTTGCCGTTTTCGTATTCTGTAGCATTACATATCAAGTAGCTGGATCAAATTTAAATCAAACCATTTTTTTCCCAAACATATATCTCAGTTTTGTACTTACTGATAATCTTATATGTTTGTATGCTTTAAGGCCTTTAAGCGTGTTACACAGTTTAATTTCATTTTCAAGACCATTCCATAAATTAAACTCCTGTTATAGATATACACCTCTGTTTCACATTTGTTCTGAACTTTGTTTTAACAAACATGAGTTCCTCTCAATTCATAATGACTCTCTCTGATTTGAAAGAACCTCTGAATACAGTCAGGGGTAGTTTTGTTTTTGATTTTAAACATAAATTGAGCAATTTTGTAATCCACAAAATCACGAAATTTAAGGCCATTCAAGTTTATAAACAACTGATTGGTTGGTTCACTATAACATACGTTGTGTATGATCCTAATAGCTCTTTTCTGCAATATGAAAATCGGGTTTGTGATTGTTTTACATGCATTTCCCCAGACCTCCACACAATAAGTTATGTATGGAACAAGCAGAGAATTATAAAGTGCGTGCAATGATTTTTGGCTTAGAATGTGTTTAGTTTTATGAAGTATTGCAATAGACTTGGACATTTTTGTTTTTACATGTTTAACTCGGGGCGGCACGGTGGTGTAGTGGTTAGCGCTGTCGCCTCACAGCAAGAAGGTCCTGGGTTCGAGCCCCGGGGCCGGCGAGGGCCTTTCTGTGTGGAGTTTGCATGTTCTCCCCGTGTCCGCGTGGGTTTCCTCCGGGTGCTCCGGTTTCCCCCACAGTCCAAAGACATGCAGGTTAGGTTAACTGGTGACTCTAAAAATTGACCGTAGGTGTGAATGTGAGTGTGAATGGTTGTCTGTGTCTATGTGTCAGCCCTGTGATGACCTGGCGACTTGTCCAGGGTGTACCCCGCCTTTCGCCCGTAGTCAGCTGGGATAGGCTCCAGCTTGCCTGTGACCCTGTAGAAGGATAAAGCGGCTAGAGATAATGAGATGAGATGTTTAACTTGACAGGTAGTGAACTAATGTGGTAAGTGTGTGTGGAAGGAGAAATCATGAGACGGAGAGCTCCACTTTTGAATATAAAAACGTGTCATTGCATATCGTACAACGAAATTGGATGCCATCCTACCAGTGCAACATCTGCTTATTAAAAATAAAGAAATAAAATGTCCATATAATATATGTCAGAAAACAGAATCCAGGGACACATGTCTGCCCGGGGGCATTTTGAGTTATTGACAGATTCAGAAAGTACAGTTTCTAAGCTTTCCAATAATGCCTTCCATGTGGAGATCTGACAATATTTGAAGAATGTGTGGCCTTTTGAAAGTGTATACTTCTTAAAACAGAAAAGGGAGAAACTCGCCCTCAAAGTTTTCCATCTCAGCTACTCATTTGCATGACGTTAAGGAAAGCTCTACCCCCTACTAGCTAGCACAATGCTACTTTCATGTAAACAAAGATCACCACGTCAATTTTCCTTCCATGCAAAGTATGCCCAACACAATTATGAAGTACAAAAATAAGTCCTAAAGTATACTTTAACGTTTTGTGGTTGAAAAATTACTCACATCGTAAGAAAGAAAGATAGCACGATGATAACACAACTAACACAACACTAGTTTCATGTAAAGCCTCGGTCACAGCCGGCCGTACCGTGCTCCTACAGCCGGTCTACATGCAAAAAACGCATGAAACGCACGAGAGCGCGCGTGTGATGTGCTGATTTTCGAGCCGCAGAGGTTCTTTGTCATGTCAAACAAACTACGGGCACTTACGTTTATTCAGGTTGCAAGACAAACTTACGGCCAATGCGCGTCTTTCTCCGTGAACAAAAAAAAATAACCGCAGCGATTTGGGAAACGCCAAAAATCGCACGGCCAAAAAATCGTACGTCCGGTTGTGACCTAGGCTTAACCAAACCACAACACTCTCCATTACATGCAAAAATAACCACACAGCCTTAGATTAATAAACTTACCCCATCAGAAAGAGAAACGTCGCCTTGCACACACCAATGTCTCCGATGGAATGTAATCCTAGAACGGTCCGTGTATCATCCGATCATTCAAGTATTCCATTCAATCTGGAAAACCAGGTTGCGTTTTTTTTTTTTGCTATAAATGGTTATCTCCGATGTAAATACCGTGTCTGTTTGCTTCGCGGTGTTTCAGCTCCTCTGCGCGCTGTTTAGCTTCCTCATTCCATAGTGAAATCACACGCCTGTATGCAGGTTAAGTAGCCATGCACTCAACTCGCATCATACAGCTGATTCGCGAAAAAAAAGACAAATCATCATGTGAATGGCCCATATGGTAATTTACCCACACCCCCCAGCAGGCTACAGTCCTGACAAAAACGAGACAATTTGCAACAAAAAATGTATGCTTTTCCAACAAAACAATCTATTATCTGAAATACTGATTGCATTCTTCAAGATCTCAACTTGCACATGATGGAAAAAAACAAAAATCGCAAATTTCGAAAAAAAAATGCTTCTTTTGTGATTATTTCGGATTCGTTTCGGCCGACATGCGGCCCTGGATTCGGTGAGGGGTCACATATATATTAACAACTCAAAAACTCTAAAAAGACATACACGCACAAAACATTCTCACACTGCTGTTTTTTTTTTTTAATTGCACGGTCCCTTTAAAACAAGCACTGTTAAGTGCAGTTATGGCTCTTGGGTAGAAGCTCTTTTTCGGTCTATGGACCCTTTTCACGTGACGTCACGACAAACGCGGCCGCCATTTTGGACGTGTACTACCAGTAGTTTACCACAGCCAGCATTGAGGAACGGCAGCAAAGAAAGTGTTTATTTTCAGCAAGACTTCCATCATGCCACTATATTGTTGTGCACCTGGATGTAGTAACCATCAACAAACAAGGCAAGGTTTATCATTTTATCGGATCCCGACGGAGAAGATGGATAGCGACCATAAACAGATTGGCAGCCCTCGGCATACCAGCGCTTGTGTAGTGACCACTTTGTTGGAGGTAAGACGAATAAAATTAGCCAGAAAAGGCATTACATTGCTGTTAACATTCTGTGGCGGCGAGTGTGTAACCAAATAGGCTAAAATAACCCATTGTAACCTCTTTGTTCTTCTGTAGTAGCTATTAGCTAACGACATTAGCTAGCGTTGTGTTCCTTTGCTGTTGGTAGACTGTAGGACAGATCAGAGGCAGTGTCCTACAAACAGCGCTTAATTTGAGGGGGAGCAAGCCGGAGCGCGCTCCGGAACCTCGGGCGTTGGCTCCGGCAGCTATTTACACTGGATCCGGTGATCCGACACCTCTCTTGACTATGTAACAAAAAAAAAAAGATTGTCTTTAGGCTTGCCATCCTTCCACTTGCGAGTGGTAAGTGATCTGCGCTGGGATCACACACAGCGGCTCAGTCCCGAATCGTGGCTCGTGCACTTCACTCGCGCGCTGTGTGAGCTGCGCAGGGCCGGAGTGCACACCCTCCAGAGGGCACTCGCTGTTCAGGGCGGAGTGATTTGGAGCGCAGGATGCCTGCGGAGCCGAGCGTATCCGTGTATTGGTGTTGCTGTGTGCAGACGAATCGTGTATTGGTGTTGCTGTGTGCACACTAATCGCTTTTAAAAATGTTAATCTGATGATCCGCTGATACGGTCTAATGTAAACATGGGCTAAGTGTTCAAAACAAGAGGAACATGTATTTGTCTCTTAAATCCAGGCCGTTCCCTGTAATCTCTAACAACGGTTGGAGAAAGTAATGGCAAATAGTGAGTGCACAAACCATAGAAGGTAAACTGTACACAGCGCCAGGGCAGTGTGATGGTATGTCTACTTTTAGATTGTGTTAGCTTATCAATGAACACACTCGTCAGTCGACGAGTTTCACGTCTTTACGACGGATACTTAAATGTGTGTTAGGTATTATTGTTGCAGTCTAAGCAGTCATTGTAGCAGCTAGATGAGCGAGAACCGAAAGGGTCTGTGCCATAAACCGTTATTTCTGTACAGCGTTGCTAATGTGTCGTTACTGTTGTTATTTCTCCCTCTGCTCGCCCTACGTCGCTGGATAGCGAAGGTGTTTTCTGCATCTCGCTCCTTTTTCTTGTATGTTCTCCGTTTGTCACCTTCCTCGCATTCAAACCAATTCGAGCCGAAGTCCGCTACATGTCCAAAATGGTGGTCGCGTTTACGAAGGTCACGTGACTGAAAAGGGTCTATAGACCCCTTACACTGACATCACATTTACATTAGCAACGGTCACTACCCTACCCTATGGACCCTTTTCACGTGACGTCACGACAAACGCGGCCGCCATTTTGGACGTGTACTACCAGTAGTTTACCACAGCCAGCATTGAGGAACGGCAGCAAAGAAAGTGTTTATTTTCAGCAAGACTTCCATCATGCCACTATGTTGTTGTGCACCTGGATGTAGTAACCATCAACAAACAAGGCAAGGGTTATCATTTTATCGGATCCCGGTAGATGCTGACCGACGGAGAAGGTGGATAGCGGCATACCAACGCTTGTGTAGTGACCACTTTGTTGGAGGTAAGACGAATAAAATTAGCCAGAAAAGGTATTACATTGCTGTTAACATTCCATTCTAGTTTACTGTAATTATGATCTGGCAGCTATTTACACCGGATCCAGTGTAAATAGCCGCCGGAGCCAACGTCCGAGGCTCTGGAGTGCGCTCGCTCGCGGCCCGGCCGGAGCCGGCGGCCGCGGAGCCAGCGCGCTTGCTCGCGGCCCGGCCGGCGGCCGCGGAGCCAGCGCGCGCTCGCTCGCGGCCCGGCCGGCGGCCGCGGAGCCAGCGCGCGCTCGCTCGCGGCCCGGCCGGCGGCCGCGGAGCCAGCGCGCGCTCGCTCGCGGCCCGGCCGGAGCCGGCGCGCTTGCTCGCGGCCCGGCCGGATCTTGGCTCCGGCAGCTATTTACACTGGATCCGGTGTAAATAGCTGCCAGATCATAATTACAGTAAACTAGTAAATACAGTTTTCTGCATCTCGCTCCTTTTTCTTTTATGTTTGTCGCCTTCCTCGCATTCAAACCGATTTGAGCCGAAGTCCACTACATGTCCAAAATGGCGGTCGCGTTTACGAAGGTCACGTGACTGAAAAGGGTCCATACCTGGGGGACAAACAAACTTTGTTTACATACTGAAGCCAAGCAAAGATGTCAGACGTCTGTTGCTGTTGTCTGAAGAAAACTACAGCTAAAAAAGCTCTACTAACGGATTACTTAATCTTAGTTATAAAGAAGTGAAGGATACATGGAAATTAGAGTTTATTAGTGGCTATGATCTGTACAAAATTCCTCAAAACCAATGGAGTAATGGTGCAGATTTGTGGCCTAGTGTTAGCTACATGTTGGAATGTACTTTCCTTTTCCGGAAGAATCCGGACATGGAAGAACAGTTCAAAAAAAAAAAAAACACTGCACACCCCACTACATAAACAAGAAAACCTTTGTGTAAAGAATTTTTACCGACATCAGCTTTAGGGAACAGAATGCTGCAAAAGCCTGAGCATTTACTCTCAAAGGACTACTACTTGAACTGTGGGCTAGATGGTATTCCTGGCCCGCCATGTCTCAACAACCTCAAGGACATCAAGTTACAGAGCTATTTGCATTCATTTATACATTGACATTTATGATTTGTTAAAAAAGAAACAAATTTCTGAAGTATTATTATTTGTAAAATAACGTTATCTTGCTCTAGACTTTCAAACAATGTTGTAAGATTTTATTGTAATTTTATCTAATAGTGGATAGTACAATACTTACAAATGCAAACAGAATCGGCACATTCCAGTTGTAGCTGTAGTCATATAGCTAACTATAATCATATAGCTAACTATAATCACCCTTGTAATAATAATTTAAAAAAACTGTTCATGTTCAGTTCCCTCTTCATTTATTCTCTATTCAAAAGGCACAACTGAGTCACACAGGTTGATAAGTGTGCAACAGCAGTAACAATTTTATCCAAAATAGTTTTTCCTGTCTTAGTCGATTTATTTCCATTTCACATGCCTGCAGCTGTTGTAAAGTTCAGTGCGTTTCTGTAGAACTCTCTCAAACTGTAGGTTCATTACTACACTTGGGCTCCAGGTTGACATTTTGCACAGGACTGAGTGCCGCTGATAACAGAAGCAAAGCTTCAGCGCTTTTTGCTCTTAATCTTTTCTGTTCTTTCAGGATGCATCAGGAGCATGTCGCTCCTTGTTGGGTTTTTTAACAAATTATGTCAGCATTGTTTGTTTGGTGCCCAATCTGGGTTTTCCATGTCGAATGAGGAAGTTGGTTCATCTGGAAGAAAATCATTTGATTTTGTCTGAACACTTTCATGAAGAAGCTAATTCAAATGTGAGCAGAAATAAAAGGAGATTCTTAAACAAACTCTTCCATACTCTGTTGCGCCTGTCTATTTTTTAAAAAAGACATTTTAAATAGTCACAAATTTCTCTGCAATTTTCAGGGTTAGCTCCTCTCGCTGTATTCTCTTTAACCACTCATTTCTTCATTGTTCTTGAAGCATTTGCTTCTCTTTGTTAACATTTTTCTTCATAGCAGGGAAATGGTAATATCTTTTATCTATTCCTCGATTTAAATGATTGGAACAACCAAAAACAGTGCAAAAATGAACCATATTTAAGACTGGTTAAACCTTGCTTACACGAAAACTGGTGTCTTTTCACCTGGGGGTCAATTATCACGTGATGCATAACGTCATGTTCAAGGGGTCTATTTGTCCATTTCTTAATTGACCTGAACTGCCTACCCAAGGGCAGCAGTTCAAACAGAGAATTTCTGGGGTGGGACGGATCTTTTAATATACTGAGGGTTCTTTTGAGGCAGCAGGAACTGTAAAGCTCTTCCAGGCAGGGAAGAGGGTGGTGGTGACAACCCTCTGGAGCACTTTTCTCTCTGCTCCTGTGCAGCTGACAAACCACACACTGATGCAGTATGTATGTAAGTATGTTCTCCATGGAGCAACAATAGAAGGACACAAGCAGTTTTTGAGGGAGGTCGTTCATCCTGAGGATCATCAGGAAGTAAAGTCTCTGCTGTGTGTTCTTTATCACTTGTGTGGCATTAGAGCTCCAGGTCAGCTCCTCCTCTATGTGCACCCCAAGGAACCAGAAGTCCAGGATCCTCTCCACATATTGCGCACTGATGAGAATAGGCTGAAAGTCCGTTTTCTTTTTCCTGAAGTCTATGATCAGCTCCTTGGTTTTGGTGGTTGAGGACCAGGTTTGTTGTCTCAGCACCACCCAGGCAGCTGCTCAACCTTGTGCTGATAAGCAGACTTCTTCCCCCTCACAGATGAGCCCCACTATGGTAGTATCATCCTCAAATATGATGATGCCATTACAGGAGCGAGCAGGGTGCAGTTGTAAGTGTAGAAGAACAACTTGTTTAATCCTAGATAAAGCCGTCGCACAGCAGTTATGCTCATATTTACATAGGAGTAACATCCATGAAATGTATCAGTCAGGATTTAGACCTCATCATAGCAAAGAGACAGCTGGGCAATTCCATGTAAATGTCAACCTCACCATGCAAAAATAAAGCAACATGTAATACATCAAAACCACTCAGAGATATCACCTCGGCCTGTATTTTACAGATGTGAATAAGTTGAACCAATTTGTAACCAACCTAATATGTCACTGTCAGTCTTTCTTTCTTATAATGTAAAACCCAAGCTAAAATCAACGTTGATCATGTACAATTCTATATTATTGCCACAAGCCACAGAAATGTATGCTAAAATCCACAAAACAGCAAAACAATAGCCATCCTAAATATTATTTAAGAACTTTGATAGTTTTAGCTGATATTTAGAGAGTTTTTCAAAGGGTTATGCTGGTTAAATTGCTGATTTTCTAAACATATGCCATGTCTATTTCAGACGCGTCACATCCATAACGGAATTTCGTCACATCCATAACACTGACTTTTCCTTCCGAAACTCTGCATGAAATACAAAACATTTTAAACAAAGATTTTTTAATATTCACCTTGGTTCCCTCTATCAAATGGATATCTCCATTTCGACATTAGGTTTACAATTTCACAGAGTTTGATAAAAATGTACAGTCACCCAAGAAAAGTGATACTTTTTCTGTCACATCCATAACGCATCTTTTATTGGCATTTTCTGGCATGCCCGAGATGTACTATGGGAATTGTTCTTGTTCTATCACTTCTCCAGTATGGTACAGCCTTAAAATATGCAACACCTGTTTAAATACCGGGAGACAATAAAACATGCACTGGGTCATTTGTTGCCATTTTGAGTTCAAGTGTCACGTCCATAACGCTGGAATTGCTCAGCTCTGGTTAAAGAAGTAAACGACATACTGTTGGTGTCTGATCAGGGCTGTGTCTCGCTGCTTGTGTTGCTTGACCTTAGTTCAGCATTTGATACCATTGATCATTCCATTCTTCTGGATAGACTAGAAAACGTTGTGGGAGTTAAGGGAACGGCCCTCTCCTGGCTCAGCTCTTATTTAACTGATCGCTATCAGTATGCTGATGTAAATGGTGATTTTTCTAGACATACTGCATATATGAGTGATTCCACGCTTATGGGTACTGAAATGGGGGACGTGAACTTATTCACCTAAAACCATTTCTTTTTTTACCATCAGGTTACAAAACATGTAATCTTTAATGAATGATATGTTAAAAGATAACTTTAATTTTCTGAGATGTAATAAAAACATTTATATGCCAAAGTCAAACCTATGAGTTCCAAAATGATGTCTGTTACATTACTTCTGTTACGATTGTCCATCTCGCGTCTGTTACAAATTAATTACAATCTAGCTATATACCATGTTAATCTTATTGAAAGAATGTGTATGTTTATTCTACTACACATGTTTATTAATTATATTTGCTAAAACATCACCTTCCTATGTTTCAAAAAGTAATTCTACATTGTTAAAATTGAGAATATATATATCCACAACACTTCTGTTACGGTCTGACTTTGGCATATAAATATGTTTTTATTACATCTCAGAAAATTAAAGTTATCTTTTAACATATCATTCATTAAAGATTACATGTTTTGTGACCTGATGGTAAAAAAAAGAAATGGTTTTAGGTGAATTTTTAAAAATAAGTTCATGTCCCCATTTCAGTACCCATAAGCGTGGACTCACTCATATATATATATATACACACACACACACACACAGTTAGGTCCATAAATATTTGGACAGAGACAACATTTTTCTAATTTTGGTTCTGTACATTACCACAATGAATTTTGAACAAAACAATTCAGATGCAGTTGAAGTTCAGACTTTCAGCTTTAATTCAGTGGGTTGAACAAAATGATTGCATAAAAATGTGAGGAACTAAAGCATTTTTGAAACACAATCCCTTCATTTCAGGGGCTCAAAAGTAATTGGACAAATTAAATAATTGTAAATAAAATGTTCAATTCTAAATACTTGGTTGAAAACCCTTTGTTAGCAATGACTGCCTGAAGTCTTGAACTCATGGACATCACCAGACACTGTTTCCTCCTTTTTAATGATCTGCCAGGCCTTTACTGCAGCAGTTTTCAGTTGTTGTTTGTTTGTGGGCCTTTCTGTCTGAAGTTTAGTCTTTAACAAGTGAAATGCATGCTCAATTGGGTTGAGATCAGGTGACTGACTTGGCCATTCAAGAATATTCCACTTCTTTGCTTTAATAAACTCCTGGGTTCCTTTGGCTTTATGTTATGGGTCATTGTCCATCTGTATTATGAAACGCCGACCAATCAGTTTGGCTGGATTTGAGCACACAGTATGTCTCTGAATACCTCAGAATTCATCCGGCTGCTTCTGTCCTGTGTCACATCATCAATAAACACTAGTGACCCAGTGCCACTGGCAGCCATGCATGCCCAAGCCATCACACTGCCTCCGCTGTGTTTTACAGATGATGTGGTATGCTTTGGATCATGAGCTGTACCACACGTTCACCATACTTTTTTCTTGCCATCATTCTAGTAGAGGTTGATCTTGGTTTCATCTGTCCAAAGAACGTTCTTCCAGAACTGTGCTGGCTTTTTTTAGATGCTTTTTTAGCAAAGTCCAATCTAGCCTTTTTATTCTTGAGGCTTATGAGTGGCTTGCACCATGCAGTGAACCCTCTGTATTTACTTTCATGCAGTCTTCTCTTTATGGTAGATTTGGATATTGATACGCCTACCTCCTGGAGAGTGTTGTTCACTTGGTTGGCTGTTGTGAAGGGGTTTCTCTTCACCATGGAAATTATTCTGCGATCATCCACCACTGTTGTCTTCTGTGGGCGTCCAGGTCTTTTTGCATTGATGAGTTCACCAGTGCTTTCTTTCTTTCTCAGGATGTGCCAAACTGTAGATTTTGCCACTCCTAATATTGTAGCAATTTCTCAGATGTTTTTTTTTTTCTGTTTTCGCAGCTTAAGGATGGCTTGTTTCACCTGCATGGAGAACTCCTTTGACCGCATGTTTTCTTCACAGCAAAATCTTCCAAATGCAAGCACCACACCTCAAATCAACTCCAGGCCTTTTATATGCTTAATTGAGAATGACATAACGAAGGAATTGCCCACACCTGCCAATGAAATAGCCTTTGAGTCAATTGTCCAATTACTTTTGGTCCCTTTAAAAACAGGGTGGCACATGTTAAGGAGCTGAAACTCCTAAACCCTTCATCCAGTTTTAATGTGGATACCCTCAAATGAAAGCTGAAAGTCTGGACTTTATGTCCATGTCCATTATATAACTATAACTTGAATATCTTTCAGTAAACAGGTAAAAAAACAAAATGTGTGTCAGTGTCCAAATATATATGGACCTAACTGTGTGTGTGTGTGTGTGTGTGTGTGTATATATATATATATATATATATATATCAGGGCTTTACATTAGCACCCACCAAATGTGGGTAAAATTCGGCTTTGGCAGGTAATAACTTTAGTCTCACTAGCCACTTTGGCGGGTGGTTTATTCTGTGGTATGACAATATATTTAAATTGTAGTTTTCTCTGAAGGCATCTGATATAATAAACACATTGCAATGTAATATTGCATGCCTACAACTCCCATGAGCACCTGTGTAAACATTCTGACAACATGTTAGAATTGTTTAGAACGTTCGTTAACGTCTCAGATAAAATCAAATGATATGGTAACCTGCTGTTAATGAACAAAGCAACAAAGTTGCTGATGACTGACAAGCGCACTGTGTGGCAACATATAGCTGGAGTTTCAAACCCTGCTGCTCAGAAAAAAAGGGGCAGAAATGAGCAGGGCCAGAGCAGCATTTTAAAATCACCGAGGTCCGTGATGTGCAAAGCACACGCCGAAAAATGTTCGCCATATTTAAATGAGAGGGGTGAATTACACACCACACAAGAGATCTCATCTCATTATCTCTAGCCACTTTATCCTATTCTACAGGGTCGCAGGCAAGCTGGAGCCTATCCCAGCTGACTACAGGCGAAAGGCAGAGTACACCCTGGACAAGTCGCCAGGTCATCACAGGGCTGACACACAGACAACCATTCACACCTACGGTCAATTTAGAGTCACCAGTTAACCTAACCTGCATGTCTTTGGACTGTGGGGGAAACCAGAGCACCCAGAGGAAACCCACACGGACAACATGCAAACTCCGCACAGAAAGGCCCTCGCCGGCCACGGGGCTCGAACCCGGACCTTCTTGCTGCGAGGCGATAGCGCTAACCACTACACCACTGTGGCACCCAGATTGGCTCGTTCATAGCAAAACCGAAAATACCATTGTGGCAGCGGGGGCGTGGTCAAGCGCCGGTCTGTGACAGGAGGGCGGAGTTGGGGAAGGTAAGTGGCAGAATCGCTTCACCTGAGTGTGATTAATCTATGTTTTGTGTGTGTTCTTCCCAGTAAACCGGGCTATTTAAGGAGGGAGAGCGAGAGCAGAGGAGCTCTCTCCACAACCCGAGGACCGGAATGTGTGTGCGTGCGTGTGTGGCTGAGAGAGAAACGCTTCCACTGAAAAGTGAAAATAAAATAGTTTTTTGCGAACTCAGTCTCTGTCCTGCCGTCCTCTGTGCTCCACCCACATCTAGCGAGCCTTACAGTGGTGCCGAAACCTGGGATCGTGGAGCACCTGTCCTGCAGCCCCATGGAATCCTCCCCGTTCGCGGACTTGATCCACGCCCTCGCCACGGCTCAGCAGAGCCAGCACCAGGCACTCGTCACACTCCGGAAGGAGCAGGAGCAGCACTTCGAAGCCCTGGTGCTGGCTCAACAGGAAGACCGAGAGGCGTTCCGGCGCCTCCTCGCGTCGGCGGGGTCCACCAGCGCCTCGGCCGCGGGCCCATCTCCCATCACCTTGACTAAGATGGGCCCGCAGGACGACCCCGAGGCATTCATCGCGTTGTTCGAACAGGTTGCCGAAGCCTCGGGGTGGCCGATGGAGCAGCGCGCGGCGCGCCTCCTCCCCCTCCTGACGGGAGAGGCGCAGTTAGCCGCACTACAGCTCCCCGCCGACCACCGGCTGGCCTACGCCGACCTTCGCCGGGCTGTCCTCCAGCGCGTGGGGTGCACGCCGGAGCAGCAGCGCCAGCGCTTACGTGCGCTGCGAATGGAGGAAGTCGGCAGCCCGTTCGCGTTCGGCCAGCAGCTCCGGGACGCCTGCTGGAGGTGGCTGAGGGCCGAAGATCGCGACGCCGAGGGGATCATCGACCAGGTGGCGCTGGAACAGTTCATCGCCCGCCTACCCGCCGGAACCGCGGAGTGGGTCCAGTGCCACCGCCCGGCGTCGCTGGATCAGGCCGTAGGACTGGCGGAGGATCATCTGGCGGCTGTCCCGGCGGCAGGACAACGGCTGTCATCATCTTCTCTCTCCTCTTCTCTCTCTTCCCCCTCCTCCCGTGTCCCGTCCTCGCCCCATTCCCCCACCACGGAGGCGGGGGCCGGCTCCACCCCAGCTGGCCCGCCGCACCCGTGGTGCCCTCCCGTTTCTCTCTTCTGTGTCTGTCTCTCCCCCCCCCTCAGGTGAGTGACCCTCAAACCACAGCTGCAGAGGGGAGGCCTGGGCCGGTTTTCTGGCGCTGCGGGGAACCGGGCCACCTGCAGCAACAGTGTGTCGCGATGGAGGTGGGGGCGGTGGTGCGGATCCCCGACACGCCAGAGGCTGCCCTCGATCAGGCCGGAGCGTATCGCATACCGGTAAGTGTACAAGGGGCGACATATCAGGCGTTGGTGGATTCGGGTTGCAACCAGACCTCGATCCGCCAAAGCCTGGTGCAAGACGAGGCATTGGGGGGAGCACAAGGGGTGAAGGTGTTGTGTGTGCACGGGGATGTTCACTGCTACCCGTTGGTGTCAGTCCACATACATTTCAGGGGGGACAAATCCATAGTAAAGGCGGCGGTTAATCCTCGCCTTACCCACTCTTTGATCTTGGGGACTGATTGGCCGGGATTCCGGGGGTTGATGGCACACCTAGTAAAGAGTGGGTCCTGCCGGTTAGCAGGGGGGGGGTCCCGGTGTCGTTTTGGCTGGAGCTGCGGTCGCAGAGCCGTCTACGTCATCTCCGCGACAGAGTGAGGAGCCCCCGGCCCCTCCTCTTTCTATTGGGGAATCCCTCGCGGATTTCCCACTGGAACAATCGCGAGATGAAACTCTGCGACACGCGTTTGACCAAGTGAGAGTAATCGATGGTCAAACGCTCCAGCCGAACACCACCCCGACCTTCCCCTATTTTTCCATTTTAAAGGATAGGTTGTACCGAGTGACGCAGGACACTCAGACGAAGGAGCGTGTCACCCAGTTGTTAATTCCAAAGAGCCGCCGGGAATTGGTATTCCAGGCGGCTCACTTTAATCCCATGGCGGGACACCTCGGGCAGGATAAAACACTCGCCCGGATAATGGCCCGATTCTATTGGCCGGGGATTCGCGGTGACGTCCGTAAGTGGTGTACGGCGTGCCGCAAATGCCAGTTAGTAAATCCAGCGGCCATTCCAAAAGCGCCTTTGCGCCCCCTACCATTAATCGAGACCCCGTTTGAAAGAATTGGGATGGATCTCGTCGGGCCATTAGATCGGTCAACACGAGGGTACCACTTTATATTGGTTCTGGTGGACTATGCAACGCGATACCCGGAGGCGGTGCCTCTTCGCAATATCTCCGCACGTAGTATTGCAGAGGCCCTCTTCCACGTCATCTCCCGGGTCGGAATCCCGAAAGAGATTCTGACTGACCAAGGCACCTCGTTTATGTCACGAACACTGGCCGAACTGTATGGGCTACTGGGTATTAAGCCGATCCGCACCAGCATGTATCACCCACAGACGGACGGTTTAGTCGAACGGTTCAACCGCACCCTCAAGAATATTATCAAAAAATTCGTAAGTGAGGACGCACGTAACTGGGATAAGTGGCTCGAACCCTTGTTGTTTGCAGTGCGAGAGGTCCCCCAAGCCTCCACGGGGTTCTCCCCGTTAGAATTATTGTATGGGCGTAAGCCGCGCGGCATCTTAGATGTACTGCGGGAAAATTGGGAGGAGGGACCTTCGCAGAGCAAAAATGAAATTCAATACGTTATGGATCTGCGCGCAAAACTCCACACGCTCACCCACTTAACTCAGGAGAATTTGCGGCAGGCCCAGGAACGACAAACCCGCCTGTACAACAAGGGCACGCGCCTTAGAGAGTTCACTCCGGGAGATAAGGTACTCGTCCTGCTGCCCACGTCGAGCTCCAAATTAATTGCCAAGTGGCAAGGGCCCTTCGAGGTCACACGGCGAGTCGGGGACGTCGAGTATGAGGTTAGGCGAACGGACGGGGAGGGGGCGCTACAGATCTACCACCTCAATCTGCTGAAGCTCTGGAACGAGGAGGTCCCCGTGGCATTGGTGTCGGTAGTTCCGGAGAAGGCGGAGCTGGGGCCGGAGGTCCAAAAAGGGTCATTGGCATCTCGCACCTCTCCGGTCCCCTGTGGAGACCACCTCTCCCCGACCCAACTCACGGAGGTCGCCCAGTTGCAGGCCGAGTTTTCGGATGTGTTCTCGCCCCTGCCCGGTCGCACCAATCTCATAGAACACCACATAGAGACGCCCCCGGGGGTGGTAGTGCGTAGCCGTCCTTATAGATTACCCGAACACAAAAAAAAGGTGGTTCGGGAAGAACTTCAGGCCATGCTCGAAATGGGCATCGTCGAGGAGTCCCACAGTGACTGGAGCAGCCCGGTGGTCTTGGTTCCCAAGGCCGACGGCTCGGTCCGGTTCTGTGTGGACTATAGAAAAGTCAACGCGGTGTCTAAATTCGACGCGTACCCAATGCCTCGTATTGATGAGCTGCTCGATCGACTAGGCACGGCTCGCTTTTACTCGACACTGGATTTAACGAAGGGATATTGGCAGATCCCCTTGACTCCATTATCCCGGGAAAAAACAGCCTTTTCCACACCGTTCGGCTTACACCAGTTCGTCACACTTCCGTTTGGGCTGTTTGGGGCGCCCGCTACGTTTCAGCAGCTGATGGACCGGATCCTCCGGCCCCACGCCACCTATGCGGCCGCTTACTTGGATGACATCATCATTTATAGTAATGACTGGCAGCGGCACCTGCAACACCTGAGGGCCGTCCTTAGGTCGCTGAGGCGGGCGGGGCTCACTGCCAACCCGAAGAAGTGTGCGATTGGGCGGGTGGAAGTACGGTATCTGGGCTTCCACTTGGGTAACGGGCAGGTGCATCCCCAAATTAATAAGACAGCAGCGATTGCGGCCTGCCCGAGGCCCAAGACCAAAAAGTGGGTGAGACAGTTCCTGGGGCTGGCTGGCTATTATCGTAGGTTTATACCTAATTATTCAGACGTCACCAGCCCGCTGACTGACCTCACTAAAAAGGGGGCGCCAGATCCGGTCCAGTGGACGGAGCAGTGCCAGCGGGCTTTCTCTGAGGTAAAGGCTGCACTGTGTGGGGGGCCACTTTTACACTCCCCTGACTTCTCTCTCCCTTTTTTGTTACAGACGGATGCGTCGGACAGAGGGCTGGGGGCCGTTTTGTCCCAGCAGGTGGGGGGAGAGGATCGCCCAGTATTATACATCAGCCGGAAGCTGTCGGTGCGTGAGGGGCGCTACAGCACTATCGAGAAAGAGTGCCTGGCAATCAAGTGGGCGGTCCTCGCCCTCCGTTACTACCTGCTGGGGCGCCCTTTCACCCTCTGTTCGGACCACGCGCCCCTCCAGTGGCTCCACCGCATGAAGGATGCCAACGCGCGGATCACCCGTTGGTATCTAGCGCTCCAACCTTTCAACTTCAAGGTGGTCCACAGGCCGGGGGCGCAGATGGTCGTTGCGGACTTCCTCTCCCGTCAAGGGGGGGGGGAGTCGGCTGCGGGCCGGACGGGCGCCCGGCCTGAGTCGGGCAGTGGGGGTATGTGGCAGCGGGGGCGTGGTCAAGCGCCGGTCTGTGACAGGAGGGCGGAGTTGGGGAAGGTAAGTGGCAGAATCGCTTCACCTGAGTGTGATTAATCTATGTTTTGTGTGTGTTCTTCCCAGTAAACCGGGCTATTTAAGGAGGGAGAGCGAGAGCAGAGGAGCTCTCTCCACAACCCGAGGACCGGAATGTGTGTGCGTGCGTGTGTGGCTGAGAGAGAAACACTTCCACTGAAAAGTGAAAATAAAATAGTTTTTTGCGAACTCAGTCTCTGTCCTGCCGTCCTCTGTGCTCCACCCACATCTAGCGAGCCTTACAACCATGTACTGCGAAGACTGTAGAAAGTCTGGCAAAGACAGGCACCAGTAATTTTAAACTCGAAACTATCAAGGACCACGAAAAGTCAAATGCACATGTAACCCTGTTAAAAAAAAATCACTATCCATGATGAGATAATAAATAATAAATAGTTTAATATGTTCATCGGTTGGTTAAAAATGTGATTAAAAGTGTGGAAAAGATATTTCATAAAGGTTAAAATAGTTGATAAAAGAATAGTGTAATAAATATGCTAAAAAGATATTTAAAAAGACACAAATGTGCAAATTTTAAGTATTTCCTTTTATTTTGAAGAATCTCCTGGGTAAATTTTTGTGGGTGGGAGCTTGAGAGAAGCACCACGAGAGTGAGAGAGTGGACGGAGATGCATGATGGCGAGTGTGAACTTTTTGTTTCAGAGGCAAAGTATGTAGTTTTGTATCTAAGAGACTGTCTGCTCTGCATTCTTGACTTGGATATCGGAGCTACGCTTGTTTGGTGTACAGCCAGAGACTTTCTGCTAGGAGGTTTCTGTTTGTAGCTGCAGTTCTAGTTTAGCATAGCCGCTAAGCTAATCCAGAGTGTGTTATCAGCATTTACTAGCACAGTGAATACACTTAGCCCAGAGCAGCTAACCCAGCTACTATCGACTGCCTCGTGGTCTCAACGCGGGACATGGGGATTCATCCTGACCGCTGCTGATCTGTGTGTGACTCCTCTCGTCCATACGTGTTCGCGGGCTGCCTGGAAGAGACTCCACCGCCTTCTCACCTGGTTACCTCCATTTTGGGTGCCTGTGCTGTATCATCTCCTGTCTTCAGAGACCGGGACCAGGTAAACTGCTGCTCTTTGCAGTTGAGCTGCACTGGAGGTAACACTCATCTTTTCACTGTTTCTGGATTAAAGTTGTGGATTTCATCACACTCAAGCAACACAATATCAGGCCTGCAACAGGGGTTAATTTTTTTTGTTCTGCCGGCTGTGTGTGTATGTATGTGAGTGTGGGCCCACTGAGTGTTTGAGTTATTTGTTATACTTAAAAGGGTATTTTCTAACTTTTAAAGGCACTAGTTATAAGTTAAACATATTTCACTAATTTAAGAGTATTCATGGTACTTAAAGGTATTGTCCAACTTGAAGAGTATCTGATCATTTTTATTGAAACTTGGGGAAGTGTGGTTTTGTTGACTGAGGGGTTTTGTTTGAATAGAAGGGGTAATGGTTTTCTGTCATGGGAAGTAATAATTTTGGCAAATTTGTATAATGGAAAGGAGATCTTTGTGATTTGATTTGTGATTTGAATAGACGAAGAAAGACAAGTTTTTATTTAATTTAATTTTATTTAATTTTGGGGTTTTTTGTCAGATAGGGTTATGTTGTGAAATCATATTAAAAGCTAAATAAATAATTGACGGGTTATTTCCTTAAGAGTTTGCATATTTCTTAGACACCCTAAGGGTAAAGGTCAGTAATGTAGCTGCCCATCAGTTAGTTGTTGTAAAACTATGATTCTTAGGGGGTTTATTTTAAGTTAAAATAGCTGCTTTATGAACCCAGGGCCCCTCTCTGCGGTAATTGTGAGAAGTGGGCTACATAATTGGAGGCACCGCTGGGATTGTACAAATAGAGTTTGGGTTTCTAACATAACTGAAACTAAATAAGATAAACAAAATACAGTGTTGTAGATTTAACTAAGTGCGGCAAAGGTTGTCACAATGTATGGGAACAAGCTGAAGAACTGGTGTCGAGGTGAAAACTTGGAAGAAAGCCATGCCTTGCTGACCATAGTTCCTGAGAAAACAGAAATAGCCCAAATAGAAGAGACATTACAAACTGTAAAATGCTTGGGACGGGTACGAGTGAGAGGAAGAATGTTAAGTGACACTGGAAATTAAATGCTTGTGCTTTGTGAGTGTAAAGAAAACTTGACTGAGGCAGACGTCCCAGGTGAAGTGCCAAGTTCAGATGGACAAACAGTATGGCCAATCTTCACTGTGGCTCGAAGCTCAGGTCCTGAGTTGGATTTTACCCATAAACTGAATACTCTTCTCCAGGCAGAAGGAAAGTCTATGGCAGATGTGCAGGCTTTGCTGACCCAACAGTCTGTCTGTCCTATAGAAGCCATCCTTCGTGCTGTTGGTGATCTGTTTGATAAATCTGCCAAGCCATCAACGGAAGGTGGAGGATACCGCCGCCTGTGGATCTTTTCAGGTACTGTACCTACACTAGCAGGAGAGGAACAATTTGACCACTGGTTAGAGCAAGCTTACCTGATGGTTGAAGAGAGTGAGGGCTCAGCAAAAGAAAAAAGGAGTAGAATAATGGAAAGCTTAAAGGGGCCAGCTTTGGAGGTGATAAAAGCAGTGCGTCTTTCCAATCCTGATGTTACCCCCGACAAGTGCTTGGAGGCTCTCGAAAACGCCTTTGGATTAGCAGAATCAGAAGATGACTTGTATTTCACATTCAGAATGCAGCAGCAGCAAACTGGTGAAAAGCTATCTGATTTCCTCAGGAGGTTAGAACGTTGCCTGTCCAAAGTGGTACAAAGAGGTGGTCTCTCTCCCCAGGCCATGGATGGTGCACGGCTCGAGCAGCTTCTTAGGGGGGCAGTTAATGCTGACCTGATGTTAATCCAACTGCGACTGAGAGAGAGAAGAGCCAAACCCCCAACTTTCCTTGAACTCCTGAAAGAAATTTGCACAGAAGAAGAATACGAAGCTTCTCGAGCAAAGTTAAACTACTCAATGTATACAGTTTGTACCAAGCTTCAAGAGGAAAACAAACACTCAGAGATACAGAGTTTGAGAGCTGAAATTAAAGAAGTGAAATCAATGTTTGCAGCGCTCTCTATACAAGACAAAGTGACACAAAATGAAAAAGTGCAGACTAACATGGAAAAAGCCCCGGAGACTAAGACTGACCCAGAGGTAGTGGCCCTGAGGAAACAAATGAAACAGTTACAACAGAAAATGAACTCCCAGATTGCCTCCTTCGTCTACAACCTCACCTACAGTGATGACAGTGAACACTTCAAACAGACAAGGGGTCGAGAAAGAAGAGCATTTCTGCTATCACTGTGGTGAAAATGGACACATGGCGGGAAAGTGCACAAACCCTGAGAACCAAAGCAAAGTGATCCAGAAACTCATTCAAGCTCTCAAAAAGGCCAAGACCCAAAGCATCCCACCTACAGGCAGTGCCACCTCACCAGAAACTGACTGTACTGTGAGGAGTGCAGTGGACCAGGTTGTTACTGCAGACATACCAGAGGGTTTAATAGGGCCACCGTCTTTGGAGCCTCTGAAAGTGAATGGACAGTTGTGTGATGCATTACTCGACAGTGGTTCCCGTGTTAGCATCATCTTTGAATCCTGGTACTGGAGGCATCTCGCTGATACTCCTATTCACCCAGTAAGCAGTCTCAACATTTGGGGTTTAAGTGACTGTGCTTACCCTTACCTTGGCTATGTGGTGGTGGGCCTAGAGTTTCCCAAGAAGGTATCAGGTACCCCAACAGCCCTGTCAGCCCTGGCCCTCATTTGCCCTGATCCGCCAGGTCCCGATCAGACGCCTGTGATTTTAGGGACAAATACCAAAGCTAACCTAGCCAAGCGACTGGCCCAGCTGCATGAAGAGGAAGCTGGACGGACTGTGGTCCACACCCTTAGCATACAGAACACTCTCCCTGAAACCATAAAAGAAAAACCCATTGGCTTGCCAAAAAGAGAGGAGGAGGATGAAGTAGGTTCTGTGCAGTTGGGGGGTCCAAGCTCACTTACCTTACCTGCAGGTGGCAGTAGCAAAGTAGTCTGCAAAGTGGTGCTTGGAAATTCGCTGCCAAATGACATCTTGATGGTAGAGGCCTCCAACACAGCTTCTCTCCCATTAGGCATCATGCTTCAACCTATGGCAATACCAAGCAATGCTGTGGACATTAACCGGCTAACAGTGCTAGTTCTTAATGAGTCGCAGAAGGAAGTGACAATTCCAGCTGGCGCTGTCTTGGGTCACCTGTGTGTGGCGGATGTGGCTACCACAGTGCCAGAACAAAAGCCAGAGGCTGAGGATGCTTTCGATGTCAGCATGATCGACTTTGGTGAGTCACCTGTTCCCGAAGCATGGAAGACAAGGCTCCAACAGAAACTGTCGGAGAGAGCAGATGTATTCTCTTTCCATGAACTTGATGTGGGACTCACCAAAGAGGTGGAGCACACGATCCGCTTATCTGATCCACGCCCGTTTCGTGAACATTCCAGGTGCATTACCCCAGCAGATATTGATGACGTGCGGCGTCACATCCAGAAGCTACTAGCAGCAGGCATTATCAAAGAGTCCAGAAGTCCATATGCATTGCCCATAGTGGTTGTGAGAAAAAAGAATGGGGGTATCAGGATGTGCATCGACTACCATATGCTCAATAGCCGCACTGTCCCAGACCAATATACTACCCCACGCATCGATGAGGCTCTTGACTGTCTGTCAGGGAGTAAGTGGTTTTCTGTTCTCGACTTGAGAAGTGGATATTATCAAATAGCCATGAAAGAAGAGGACAAAGAAAAAACTGCGTTTATCTGCCCTCTTGGGTTCTACCAGTTCGAAAGGATGCCTCAGGGCATAACTGGAGCTCCTGCGACCTTCCAGAGGCTTATGGAGAGAGCCGTTGGTGATATGAACATGCTCCAAGTAATAGTCTATCTGAATGATTTGATTATTTTCGGAAAGACCTTGTCAGAACATGAAGAGAGACTCATAAAGGTGCTGGACAGACTCAGAGAGGTTGGGCTAAAGATCTCACTTGACAAATGCCAGTTTTGTCAAACAAAGGTCAAGTATGTGGGTCACATTGTGACTGCTGAGGGCATTTCTGCTGACCCCGCAAAAATTGAAGCTGTGACCACTTGGCCCAAACCTTCCAATCTCAAGACCCTACAATCCTTTTTGGGATTTTGTGGGTATTATAGGCGATTCATCCACAACTACTCCTCCATCGTCCGGCCTTTGACAGACCTCACTAAAGGTTATGGCCCCACCCAGCATGGCAGAAAGCAAAAAAAAAGGGAAGAGTGATGTTTATTTGGATGAGAAGGAACCATTTGGAGACGGGATGAGTCATGTACTGAATCCTTTGAAAAGATCAAAAAGAGTGTTTGACGAATGCTCCAGTGCTCGCCTTTGCAGATCCTGACAAACCATACATGCTGCACGTGGATGCTAGTCTTACAGGACTTGGAGCTGTTCTATATCAAGAGCACCCAGAGGGGTTGAGGCCAGTGGCATTCGCGAGCAGAAAACTGAGTTCTTTAGAGAAAACCTACACCATTCACCAGGTAGAGTTCCTGTCGCTTAAATGGGCAGTTGTCGAGAAATTTCACGACTATCTCTACGGAGCCCACTTTACTGTGCGTACAGACAACAATCCTCTAACTTGCGTCTTGACATCGGCAAAGCTCAATGCCACCGGACATCTATGGCTGTCGGATTTGTCAGTGTACGATTTTGACATCATTTACCGACCTGGTAGAAATAACATAGATGCTGATCTGTTATCACGCATAGAGACAAGAGATGAGGAGATGGAATGGCAGAGTATCTCTCAGGCTGGAGTCAAGTCAATTTGCCAGCGAGTTGGTGTTCTGGGTCCATCAGTAGATTCCCCAAAATATGCTGAACAGCTTGGAGCTCCACCTGAGTGCATTCCTGAGGTGTATGCTTTCCCCACGCATCTTCAGCTGAACTCACTGGAACAAATGTCCAGGCAGGACTTAATTGCAGCCCAGGCTCAAGACAGCTTGATAGCACCTACTATCCAAGCCATAAAGTGCTGCAAGTGGCAAGACAACCCAGAGTTGCTCCCTATGAAGAGAGAGATGGCTAAGCTGGTCATGACGGATGGGTTACTACATCGGGTGAGCACAGGCCATGCAGGAAAAAAGACACAGCAGCTAGTGCTACCTGCTAAGTTCAGAGCAGTGGTACTCAAAGCCATGCATGATGATATCGGCCATTTAGGAGTGGAAAGAGTTATTGACATGATCAGGAGCTGGTTCTTCTGGCCGAAGATGTCGGTCGATGTAGAGCAATATGTGAAAAATTGCGGAGAGTGTGTCCTCAGGAAGACTCCGTGTCCAAGAGCTGCACCATTACATCAGATAGTGAGTTCTGGGCCTATGGACCTAGTCTGTATCGACTTCCTGTCTATGGAACCTGACTCCAGAGGAGTGAGTAATGTGCTTGTCATAACTGACCATTTTACGAGATACGCCCAAGCTTTCCCCACTCAAAACCAGAAAGCTCTCACAGTTGCAAGAGTCTTGGTGGAAAAGTATTTTGTACATTATGGCTTGCCATCTCGCATTCATTCTGATCAAGGCAGAGATTTTGAGTCTCGACTCATTAAAGAGCTGCTGAGGATACTGGGCATACAGAAGTCACGGACCACCCCCTACCACCCACAGGGTGATCCCCAACCTGAACGCTTTAATCGAACTTTGTTGTCCATGTTGGCCACACTCAATCAAGGAAAGAAGCGACAATGGAGTCAGCATGTGGTACACCTGGTGCACGCATACAATAGCACCAAGTGTGATGCCACAGGATATTCCCCGTACTTTCTGATGTTTGGCAGAGAGGCCCGACTCCCACTGGATATGTGTTTTGGGACCTGCCCAGATGGCAAAGGTGACCAACCACATTCTGTGTATGTTGCCAAATTGAAAGAAGACTTGCAAAAAGCCTATAACCTGGCTATGGAGGTTTCCAATAAGAAATACCAGCAAAATAAGAAGGCATACGACAAGAGACTCCGGTTCTACAACCTGGAACCTGGTGATAGAGTATTGCTGAAAAATCTTGGATTGAAGGGCAAACACAAACTGGAGAATCGTTGGTACAGTGTTCCTTATGTTGTGGTGGATAAGATGCCAAATTTGCCTGTATACAGAGTGAAGCCCCTGAATGAGAAAGGAAAGCTCAAGACATTGCACAGGGATAATCTGCTACCTATAGGAGATCAAGTAAGGATCCCAGTGATGGATGAAACAGAGAATGTGCCAAAGAGACCTGCAACCCGAAGTTCTGTTCACAACAGACACAAAAGAAATACAACAGATCACACTGTGCAAAGGGAGGGCAATACCTCAAGTGACTCTTCTGATCTGGAGTGTGACTGGCCAACCAAACCCTACAGGAAGTTTATGGGAAAACTCATCCAAAGGAGAGAAAGACATAGTGCTGATAGATCAGAGCAGTCCGAAGTCCTCAGTCCTTCAGAGGACAGTCACTCAGAGAGAGACAATTCACCTGTAGAGCATGCTCCAGACGTCGCTCCAAAGACTGATTCTGAGTCAGAGCCCAGCTCTAGTGAAGATGAACAACCACCCTCGGGCTGTTCTAATATGCAAGTGACACCTAAGCCAAGTAGGCCAAAAAGATCATTGAAACCCATTGTAAGACTTACCTATGATGAGCTAGGAAAAGGCAAAGATCAACCCATTACCATTGTACACAGAGGGGTTACTATAAAAATAGGTAAACAGTAAGGTAGGCCTATTTAAACCATCCTTGATATTTTGAGTAGAAACTGAAGTTCTGGTAATCTGATGAGGACATCAGATATTTAAAGGGGGGAGGGTGTAACCCTGTTAAAAAAAATCACTATCCATGACGAGATAATAAATAATAAATAGTTTAATATGTTCATCGGTTGGTTAAAAATGTGATTAAAAGTGTGGAAAAGATATTTCATAAAGGTTAAAATAGTTGATAAAAGAATAGTGTAATAAATATGCTAAAAAGATATTTAAAAAGACACAAGTGCAATTTTAAGTGTTTCCTTTTATTTTGAAGAATCTCCTGGGTAAATTTTTGTGGGAGGGAGCTTGAGAGAAGCACCACGAGAGTGAGAGAGTGGACGGAGATGCATGATGGCGAGTGTGAACTTTTTGTTTCAGAGGCAAAGTACGTAGTTTTGTATCTAAGAGACTGTCTGCTCGGCATTCTTGACTTGGATATCGGAGCTACGCTTGTTTGGTGTACAGCCAGAGACTTTCTGCTAGGAGGTTTCTGTTTGTAGCTGCAGTTCTAGTTTAGCATAGCCGCTAAGCTAATCCAGAGTGTGTTATCAGCATTCGCTAGCACAGTGAATACACTTAGCCGAGAGCAGCTAACCCAGCTACTATCGACTGCCTCGTGGTCTCAACGCGGGACACAGGGATTCATCCTGACCGCTGCTGATCTGCGTGTGACTCCTCTCGTCCGGACGTGTTCGCGGGCTGCCTGTAAGAGACTCCACCGCCTTCTCACCTGGTTACCTCCATTTTGGGTGCCTGTGCTGTATCATCTCCTGTCTTCAGTGACCGGGACCGGGTAAACTGCTGCTCTTTGCAGTTGAGCTGCACTGGAGGTAACACTTGTCTTTTCACTGTTTCTGGATTAAAGTTGTGGATTTCATCGCACTCAAGCAACACAATATCAGGCCTGCAACAGGGGTTAATTTTTTTTGTTCTGCTGGCTGTGTGTATGTATGTGTGTGAGAGTGTGGGCCCACTGAGTGTTTGAGTTATTTGTTATACTTAAAAGGGTATTTTCTAACTTTTAAAGGCACTAGTTATAAGTTAAACATATTTCACTAATTTAAGAGTATTCATGGTACTTAAAGGTATTGTCCAACTTGAAGAGTATCTGATCATTTTTATTGAAACTTGGGGAAGTGTGGTTTTGTTGACTGAGGGGTTTTGTTTGAATAGAAGGGGTAATGGTTTTCTGTCATGGGAAGTAATAATTTTGGCGAATTTGTATAATGGAAAGGAGATCTTTGTGATTTGATTTGTGATTTGAATAGACAAAGAAAGACAAGTTTTTATTTAATTTAATTTAATTTTGTTTTTTTTTGTCAGATAGGGTTATGTTGTGAAATCATATTAAAATAGGGTGACCAGACATCCCGGTTTTACCAGGACAGTCCCGATTTGGGGTTGTGTGTCCCGAGTCCCGACAAAAGTCTATCGGGACACGGATATGTCCCGGTTTTCGCCACTCGCGACGTCAGGGGCGCCGCTAGGGGGGAAAGTTAGGACGATTCTAAGGGCCTGGTACTGACAGGGGGGCCTGTGAGGGATATTAATATTATTTTAATAGTATTGCCTTGTGTAAGTTTTTGAAATAAAATATTTCATTTCATCTGTTAAAATATGCAAATTATACATGGTTATGATTTGCTATAAAATTTTTCTTGAATTATTTATGATATTGTCATTTCACCCCTCCGCCCTTTTTACTAATGG
Source organism: Neoarius graeffei (assembly GCF_027579695.1). NCBI lineage: Eukaryota > Metazoa > Chordata > Actinopteri > Siluriformes > Ariidae > Neoarius > Neoarius graeffei. The sequence goes on from NC_083587.1 coordinate 9,055,804, forward strand.
TACAGTGTGATTCTGGGAGCGGGACACGTGAAATGTGTAGCTCCGTGTATGCACAGAGCTATTAGCGCAGCTGCCGGTTTTTCTATGTGCGCAACAGAGGTGTACATCCTAGAAGTTGCTAAGCAGGAGCAGGTGTGATGAATTATGAAGTCCGGATATCACACTGTGTGTGAAAAAAAAAATCACCTTTTTTCATAGGTATCTTTATTGTATAATCAAGTCTAGATGTTTTGCAATTGTTCATGTGTGGATTTGTTGATATTGTTAAGTATTTAACTTTAATATTTTGCACATTAGCTGTGGTCATAGATAGCATTGCTATTGTTCATGTGTGGATTTATTGATACTGTTGCTACTGTATTTAACTTGAATATTTGAACATTTGCTGTGTTTTCTAATAAATGTGTGATGCCTAAAAGAAACCAAAAACACTTAGTGGATTTCTTGCAGTGCACTATGTAATTGTATCAAAAAACTAGTGTAGTTATTCATCAAGGCATACATTTGATCACATACAATAAGTGAATAAATGGAGGAAACAAAGGAATACATTTTGTAATCCTGATTATTGATGTTTGCTGGAGGGCTCTGGAGTATCCATAATGTGCCTACAGAATGTTATAAATCCATACTGATACAGTGATGCATGCAATTTCTCTCAACACAAACATTTGGATTGAATGAACTCCATAAGCTACTGAGTGGCCTAATAATAGTTGCTAATAAAAAAAATATATATCTTCCATAATATATATCATGGAATTTTCATTTTAAGGCAACAGTCTATTCAGTCTAATTCTGACAGTTCTGCATTTAAAATGTTCAGATACCAAATAATTGTATCACCTAAACTTGCTAGGTAGCTGATCACATGCATAGTAAAGTAGAAGTGCCAGCCAAAAACAGACTTCAAATTCAGTTGCTTGAGCTTGAAAATTTTACCGGGGGGGCCCTAAATTGTAATCTTTCATAGGGCCCTGCATTTACTATTTTGATGAATTGACAGGAATCACAAACTTCCCTGGTTACTGCCCCCTGGCCCTGTGGCACGGGTGTTTATTTAGCCACATTATTCCAGACAACAGAACGTGTTGCCATGCAACAATAAAATAAACATTAACTGGCGCGAATGTTCTTTGTCTAGCAGCTAGCAGCAGTAATGCCGCAGCAATTATGCCGAAAAGAAAATGTACCTTTTCCAAAGATTTACAGGGCACCTACCCCTTCCTCCGAGAGGTGCAGAACAATGTGCACGAAGCCTACTGCACACACTGTAAGTGTTCCTTCTCCGTAGCCCACGGTGGTAACGCCGATATACAGGATCACATTAAAACTGGAAAAGATTCACTCTTCTTGTAAATATACGTAGGCTAATGCGTTTTGTTTAGGGTGGGTGGATTGACAGTCGCCTTAGCTTTGTTCCTGTGCTTTGTTCTTGTACTGAGTTGGGTAGCCTATGTTGCAAATGCTGTGCGCTCCTGTGGGGGCTTTCCTCAGGCTGTCGCCCCTCTCCTCCTTTACTGCTGTTTTGTTTGAGTGTATATTCTCAAATCACCTGTCTCCTTTTTGTTTCTGTTTAACATACCATTCTGACAGTTTGGCTATATTGCTGGGTTGAACAGCTTGTTGCACCTTCCATTAAAGTGTTCACTTTTGTACACATCTTCTTGCTTTATTCATTCAGTTGTTGGGAATGGTTAGTAAGGTTGATTCTGACCTAGGCTATGTTGAGGTCACATATCTACTTTTTAAGTTCATGCTATAGTGCATACAATTTTAGAGATATAGCCTACATGTGCATATGCATTCTTCTTGGTGTTCTCACAAACAGGTGAAATAAATCAGTTTAAATTTGGCCTATGGACATAGCCTGGCCTATTCTCAGCCATTACAAAATCTGTTGTCTGACCATAATTTAACTGATCAGTATACCACTATGCTACTAGATAACAAAATGCCTGTTTGCTTTATTTCATGTGAGATGTTGATAAATGTGAGCTTCAACAAAATAAGAGCACGTCTCTGAGTGTCACGTTTACGTAAAAAAAAAAGGTGTGCGTGCACGAGCATGGTCGCACGCAAAAGTGTCCCGGTTTCAGACTAGGGAAATCTGGTCACCCTATATTAAAAGCTAAATAAATAATTGACGGGTTATTTCCTTAAGAGTTTGCATATTTCTTAGACACCCTAAGGGTAAAGGTGAGTAATGTAGCTGCCCATCAGTTAGTTGTTGTAAAACTATGATTCTTAGGGGGTTTATTTTAAGTTAAAATAGCTTCTTTATGAACCCAGGGCCCCTCTCTGCGGTAATTGTGAGAAGTGGGCTACACACACATCGGTACTATAACATCAAAACCAGCGAAGACGGCTGGTTCACTACAGGGCAGTTTCAGTCCCTGGCTGTCATGAAGTCGGCTGAGCTGGAGAGGATGGAGCTGCCATTTAGAAACGTTCACGTGATTGTAAAGAAGTTGATCTCACCCCAGCTATCAACTTATGACCTGCTGGAAGCCTCAGGTCACGAAGACCATTTTTCATGGACCATTCAGACTCATCTGATGATGAATGTAATGAGGACATTTAATGTCTCTCTCTACACATGTTCACACACACACACACACACACACACACAATTAATAGATAATACATAATATACATAATACTTGACAATACACATAATACTTGCATATCAAAACATCAAATGTTTTTCAATGATAAATGTTTTGAATTGGACTTTTAATATTAGAATCAGTTCAATTGTACTGAATGTTATTTTTCATATACAATATTTCATATTGTAAGGGGCTTGAATTTGAGTTCAATAAACAGAATACTCTGCTTATATTTTTGTCTGAATTGGTTCCATGTGGGCGGCACAGTGGTGTAGTGATTAGCGCTGTCGCCTCACAGCAAGAAGGTCTGGGTTCGAGCCCTGTGGCCGGCGAGGGCCTTTCTGTGTGGAGTTTGCATGTTCTCTCCGTGTCCACATGGGTTTCCTCTGGGTGCTCCGGTTTCCTCCACAGTCCAAAGACATGCAGGTTAGGTTAACTGGTGACTCTAAATTGACCATAGGTGTGAATGGTTGTCTGTGTCTATGTGTCAGCCCTGTGATGACCTGGCGACCCATTAGTTCTATAAGTATACTGGTGTCTAACATGGGTGGGGGACTTGAGATGATGCAAGTCTGAACCAGTTGCTCAAAGCGCTTCATGATGACGGGAGTAAGTGCCACTGGTCAGTGGTCATTTAGGCTGCTAATGGTCTTTTTTTGGCAATGGAAGATGGTAGAGGACTTCAGGCAGGGTGGGATGGTGGACCGGGATAGGGACTGATTGACTTATGTGACATCCTATGCTCTGTACATAACATGGTTCTAGATGTTGTTTTATCTTACTACAAGATACATGCCTATCAGAAATACTGGACAGAGGTGGTCAATTACTGCAGGAGTCTTGGTCAAGGTGGCTCATTGCTATTTAGCCCCTAATGTTCTCCAAGCTTTAACATTAATAGCCCCATGAGCCTTTGCACTCTGGCAAGGCTCTGTGAAATTGGCAACAACTAAAGCGACTGCCTTTTCTGGTCACTACAATAATAATCCTCCTCCCTGGAGCCAAATTTATTTTCAAAATGGGATTAAAGGCCATTTAGATAAAAAAAAAAGTAAAAGTTAAAAGTGACTACCTACAAACATTTTTAATGAAAAAGTACAGTCATTGTTTTATTTAAAAAAAAATATTATTACATGAGCCTGCATGAAAATGCATGGGGTTGCTCAAAATTCCACAGCACACTTCACTTTGTCTCACAGCACACCGGGTATATACTGTCTCATCTCATCTCATTATCTCTAGCCACTTTATCCTGTTCTACAGGGTCGCAGGCAAGCTGGAGCCTATCCCAGCTGACTACGGGCGAAAGGCGGGGTACACCCTGGACAAGTAACCAGGTCATCATAGGGCTGACGCAGGGTTTCCCATACATAGACCATTGTGTGGCGCAGTGCCACACAATGGATTCCTATCGCCACACAATCAGACTCGCAATTTTGAAAAAAAACAAAAAAAATCCATTGCGTATCATTCCGTTCATTCATAGTGCTCTTTCTTCTTGTTCGCACGCACACACAGACTGAGAGAGATGGAGAGGCGTGTACACAGGCCTGCCGGTGCACATACTGTATACCTGGACTGCAATTAGGCCTGTTAGGCTAATTAAAAATAACGCAGCCTTCCTGATTCGCCTTCCGACCCCTTATTTTAAAAGGTAGCCTACGTCGTGCTCATGATGAGCTTTATCATAGCCTTCTTGGCTTACAGGAAACGGACATCCCTGAGTCAGGCTATAAACCAATTTTGATGCATACAGTAGCAGCTTGACGCGAGGAACTGGCCTTATTGCATTATCCCATTTATCCCGCTTCAGCAATGACTGCCCTTACGATAGGGCACTTGAGTTTTTTTTGTTTTTTTTTCAGGAAGTCACGCAGAATTAGGCCCACTTTACACAGGGACAGTCAGAAACAAAAACGCAAAAGTCCGTTTTCGTTCTCACTTTTTTCCGCGTCTACATGACCGTTTTCAAGGAGGAAATCTGCGTCCATACGGTGATGCATAAATGTGTGGAATTCAATTGGATGTGCATGCCAGGCAGCTAGGTGGTGCTGTGAAAGACCTCCGCTATGTCTGCACGCATGCGCAACATCTTCCGTCTTGTCTGATCTGCACATCTGCGCCGCGAAAACTTTGACTACTCTGGCTATGGTAAGTAAGAAAGTAAGTAAAAAAGTAAGAGCATACTATACCCGCCTCTGTTCATTAACGGTATATGTGCAGATTCGGTATAGATGTTCGAAGGACTCCTGGACGTTTATTAAAGCTGCCAGAGCAGCTTGAAGGTCCGTTGGATCGATGTAATCAGACATGCTCTTACTTTTTTACTTACTTTCTTACTTCCCGGGCTGGCATGTACAGTATATGACATATGTATGACGTAAACGCGTACCCGACGTGAGCAGGTCCGAGCAGAGTTTCGCGTATTGGGTAGTTTAGACGGATATGCAACGGGGGCTGTTTTTAACTTATCCACTCTGGAAGGCGTTTTCAATTTTTTCCGTTTTTCAGCCTCGGAAACGCCGTCCCCGTGTAGACAAAAGGCACTTCTGATAAAATATTTAGTCGTTTTTACCCGACAGCGTCCTCGTGTAAACAGGCCCTTAAATGTTCTGATAGGGCATGCAGGCTTTGCACCAATTAGGGTAATGCTTTTTCATTATTGTTAGTTGCCTTGGTGTTACCTTAAATGGTTTCTTACATCTAATTATGATATTTGATTTTATTATTATTTTGTTACATTATACTATTTATTTCATTTTAGTATTGGTTGAGGTAAGTGTTGAGTTCAATATTTAAAATAAAAACCTCCAGCTTGTTTTTTGCAATTTATTCCTTGAATGTCAACTAAAGAATGATTGAAAGATTGCCACCAAAAAGGCAAAAAACTAAGGTAAAAACCAGAGATGCACCGATTGACCGGCTGCTGATCGGAATCGGCCGATTTTCACGTGATCGGCCATGACCGGCGACCGGCCGGTCAAAATTAAAATATGCCGATTTTCTGCCGATCAAAACTTGTGTATCACATAAAGATGAAAGTGGAAATACTCGTAATTCGCAACTAAAAAGACTGCAGCTACACTGGCAGCTTGAACATGCTTTCTAGTGCGATTGTGTTGCGCTTGCGCAGAACGGTGTCAGTCCTACGCGCCAAACGAGCTCCGGCGCGCGTGCCGTTAACAAACAAAAAAAAATCACTATATTTGGATATCCAAATATAGTGAATTTTTTTGTCCCAGATATTGGATGTGAAAAGAAGAAAATGTTTGTGGTTGCGTGAATTTCCCATTACAGGAATTAATACGTTAGCCTATTACCAAACATCTAGTTAGATTTGTACAAAGAGAGAAAGAAAAAAATGTCTTTTTGTTTGTTTTACAACCTTGGTTGCACTTGATTCCATTGGAAATTACTCTACAAATACACATTTGACAACGATGATAGAATGGCTATGGTATAAGTATGACTGGAAATTATTTTTGTATTTTGATACTGAATGAAGAAATGGGTTGTTCTATAAGGCATAAGTTTTCAGATCTAAATAGGCTTATGAAAGTGTGTTCTATAGCAGTAGGCAAATAATATATGAGGGGGAAGTTGTTTTTGTGCCAGATATTGGATGGGAAAAGAAAAAATGTTTGTGTGAATTTCCTATTTCAGGAATTAATATGTTAATACCAAACATGAAGAAAGATTTTACAAAGAACAATGTCTTTTTGTTTGTTTTCAACCTTTGAGGTGTTGAAAATTTATTACTGAAAATCTGGCAGAATGTTCTATTAAAGAAAAGATAAAAAATAAAATAGTCTTTGTGTGTGCTGTGAAGTGTTTTGAAAAAATGAAATCGGAATCGGCCACAATCGGTATCGGCAGGTCACACTCCACGGGAAATCGGAATCGGCCCAAAAAATTGCAATCAGTGCATCTCTAGTAAAAACTAAACTTTAACTTCAATTTTGGTGAGTAATTTTCATAAATTTAAAAGAGGTTTTCCACCAACATCAAGCCCAGCAAACTAATGGCCTGCCCTGTAATGTAAAGTTGGGTCGAGGAATGAAACCAGGCAGGGTTCTGGGAAAAATTGTTTTAGCTGTCTTCTCTTAAAGAACTTAAAAGAATTTAGATTGAACTGAATAATCTCAAATGCTTCTTGTAGCTTTAAAATGGTCCCAGCAGGTGACTCTGAAGAAAAATACTGTGTGTTTGAACACCGCCCGCTGTAAACACTTTGCATACACCCCAATGACCGACTCCACTGACCGCCACGACACCATTGCGCACGATTCCCTCATCGGCACAGTGGAGCACCACAAATTGCTACCTGGTCTGTGGGAAACACTGTGACGCATAGACACAAACAACTTGAGCACTGAGGTGTTACTAGTATTTTTATTAACAGGCAAGTTCCACCACACTGGCTAAAAGAACTGATGTTGGACCGCATTGTGCTCAAACTTGCGATTTACACCACTACTCCACATATCATCTGCAAGAAGAAATTGATATTAATTGGAGCTACCTTCATCTAGTCATCATATTTTGTTACATAAAAATATACAATCTTTATAATAAAATTTATGACAAACTCACAACCTAGGAGTCTCCACTGTTCTTGGCTTCCTCTCGGTTCACCAGCTCTCCCTGGCAGGGGCCGAAGTGTGCACCTACTGGAACAGTCTCCCCCTCATTAAACACTCCCAGGCCTGCATCAGGAATACTGGACTTCTGGATTTCTAGCCCAGGAGGAAGTGTTTGTCTGGCTCGGTCAGGGACTCCCATGGGAACAGGAGTATCGGGGATGAAGAGGGGTGGTCCATGAACCTCGCATTTGTTGAGGAAGAAGGATTTGCAAACTTCACAGTCTAGGAGTAGAGAAAACACAACAGGAAGAAATGAGGCCCAAATGTGTGTGCAATCTGTGTGTGTCTATCTAAGACCATATACGGTACATTAGTACTGTATAAAGATTATCCTAAGAAAGCTTGCCAGTAAGGTTCACTGAGCATCTGGTTGAGACTAGGTGTCCATCAGGACTGGGATCAAACAGGACACAACAAAGTACCAGTATTGGCAAAAAATATGGACACACCTACCAAAATGACAAAACACCACAATTTGACCTTTTGTTCTCAAGTTTTCTTAATAAATTAAACATTTTCATCATAACAAACAAATGTTACAAGTAACCAGAGTAAATCATTCTAAAATATTATCAATATTTGGTATGGAACCCCTTGACACTGAAGTGCACTGACACGATCAGGCATGCCACCATAAAGTTTACAGGGTTGTGAAATAGAAATGACAAAATCCGAGGAAACAATTTTAGCAGGGGGTCTGGGGCCCGCAGGACCCCAGAAGCTGAACAGATTTTGTGTATATTGATAGATTTGAAGCATCTCCTGAAAGCAAATATTTTCTCAACCATGCCATTTAATTTGAACTGTTATTATTATGTTGAAATAATACAATATGACCTGATTTACCTTTTAACTGAAAAGGGTTCACTTGAAGAATGAAAATATATCAATAACATACCTCATATTGTAAACTCACTTATATTCTTGTGTAGATTCGTATCAATTCATTGGGTACCATAATGTCTTTTCCAGGGGGGAAAATTCTTGACTGACTATTAAATAATAGTCACTAATGTTCTTGTTTTTGAACTGATTCAATACCAAAATGTCTTTCTTGTTCATTTTAGACAGATTCTAGTCAAAAACTATATACAAGCCAATATTTATTTCCTTTGTTAGCAGTTTCTTCAGCTTAGAAAGCTGACTCTTTTCTTTCTGACTTTCTATATGGCTTTTCCTTGCTCTTTTGGTCTCTCTTTCAAGCACCTCTTTAGCTTTCCTTTTGGATGGTAGCTTTGCTGTACTTAGGATAACTCCTTGTTCTTTTTGTTTTTCTTGTTTCTTATTTGCTTTTTCTGCCTTTTCACTGTTGTAAGCTTTATATGCTGGCCTGAGCTTTCCCCGGTTCTTTTATCTTCCGTATGTGCTCATGGAGATATTCACTACCGACTTTAAACTCCAGCCATCGCCAATTCCATGGATTTTTGATGCCGTTTTCCTTGTCAATTTTTTTGACTTCGTCGGTCTCACCGTCCTCCCTCTGAACGATGTCCCTCCATGACACGGACGTACCACGAAATTCTCCTTTTCAAAATCGTTGATATCAAAAGTGTGTTTAAAGAGCACAATGGTAAAACGAAAAGAACACAAGATTCGTGCCGTGGTTTGTAAGCATGGCGCAAATGCCATAAACCGGTCTGTCATTGTCGCAAAAGAAACCTACCCCCCCCCCCCCCCCCCCCAATTTTTATTGCAAAATTAGATGATTTACTAAAATGATATTTTTGGTGGTCAAATTCGCGGAATTCCGCGGATCCGCGGATTTTTCACAGCCCTGAGTTTATGAATAAAATCAAGTGGAATTGATCTCCATATGTCTTGCAACACTTCCCAGAGCTGTGGCAGGTTTGAAGGAGCCCTTTTTACCTTCTCTCACTCCATGTAGTTCCAGACTTGCTCAATTATATTCATGTCAGGACTTTGGGCTGGCCAATCAAGAATTGCCAAGCTGCCATCTTGTTCTTTGTTTTGTAAATACTGTTTAACCATCCCAGCTGTGTGTTTTGGGTCATTATCTTGCTGGAAGATAAAGTTGTTGCCAATGAGCGCTCTTCCAGAAGGCACAGCATGATGGATAAGCAGGGCTTAATTTGAGCCGGAACATGACGGAACAAGATCCGGAACCTCTGTTGTCGGATCCGGCAGCTATTTTCATTTCATTCGGTGTTCCGGAAGCTATTTAAATGGATCAGATCACCTCCGTGACCATCACAAAGAGAAAAAAATCAAACAATAAATAAGTAAATAAAAATTTGTTTAGTGTTCGGTTTTGATTTTGATATCTGTTGTTGATTTCTCTTCTATGACATCCACAAAATCTATGCGGGGGGACATGGGGTGTATACTTCCACTCAATAGAACACCGGGTTTTTTGTAGCCGTTAGCTTGCGCTGTGACAAAAATGGCAAAAAAACAAGAAAGCTTACTAAAATTTTTAAAATTAATTCTCCAACTTGTTTTGTAAACCCTTTATTTCTTAACTATTACTTGAATTGATTGCACTTATGTTTGCTGGCACTGTTTTTAAACTTGAAATATGCTTGAAATCCTAGGCTATGCTTTTAAATACCCTACTTAAATCCTTAAAATGAGTCATTTAACTCCTGTCTTGTGTGATCTGATCTCCAATGGTGAAATAAACCGGTTGTGATATGAGTACAGGCTGTTATTTTAGAAGATACATTTAATATATAATTTAATATATAGCCTACTAGTAGGCTTTGTGGCTCAGGTGGATAAGGCGCCACACCGGGAACCCGGGTTCAATTCCGACCTGAAGTCATTTCCCGATCCCTCCCTGTCTCTCTCCCTCTGTTGCTCATTTCCTGTCTCTACACTGTCCTATCCAATAAAGGTGAAAAAAGCCCAAAAAATATATAGCCTAATAAAAAATAATATTTTATAACATAATATCACAACATATTACTGTCTGTAACTGTTCGTCACTAAAGCGTTTTCTAAGATCATAATGTCTGATATTATTTTTTATTTTTTTGCCAAGCGGGGCCACTGCCGGGTCGGTCGACACGTGGTAGGTCTATTGTTCAAATGCATTCTATGCTCTATGGGGCTGCGTTGTGGGTGCAAGTGCCAGGACTGTTTTATTTATTTACTTTCTTTATAATCTCAGTCAGATACACAAGCAAGATTAAGTCTTTACTCTGCTGTGTTTTATTATGGCCATCAATATATTGTAACCTGTGTTTGATTTGTTAATTGTTGATCCAGTTGTTGCCTTAACGCAGGGGTCTGCAATGGCTCGGGAGCCAGATGTGGCTCTTTTGGTGACTGCATCTGGCTCGCAGATTAATCAGCTCACATTGAGATCAAGAAGTACACCTCCATTTAATGAAAGTCAGTTAGCTGTCCGCAAAGCAAAGCCTTTTGACAAAGAACATGGCGAAAAGGGAAAAAAGGTGACTGGTAGGCTACCATACATTTCAACAGGAATGGACAGAGGAATTCGCCTTTGTGGGGTGAGAGGGTTCTGCTTTGTGTCCAATAGGCCTATATAATGTTAAGATTGCATCGATGAAACAATGAAATAAAGCGGCACTTCGAAACACGCCAAGCTACGTTTGCGGCAAAATATTCAGCGGGGGACAGGAGGAAGACGGCATGTCAAGAGCCTCTTCATTATGAAAAAGAATATATTACACTCAAATTGTTGGTCATACATAAAAATGCATTTTAGTTGTATTCATCGTCACTTTTTATATATGGCTCTCACGAAAATTTGTATTTGAAAATATGTGGTTTCATGGCTCTCTCAGCCAAAAGGTTCCCTACCCCTGCCTTAACATATATGTGGAGAGCGAGAGTGAACTTGAGTGCCTGTTTGGAGAACATTCTGAGCATTGTCCATTGTTGTCCAGGATCTGATAACTGGTGCTGTTGCAATACATGTCATGCAATAGGCGTGTGTGCGTAAAGTTATAGTAAACTGCCCCCCGCCTTTTTTTTTTTTTGAGTCGCCAGACCCACCCACCTCCTGCATTCCGGGACCTCCCACTTCACAAATTAAGCACTGTGGATAAGGATTTGTCTGTACTTGTCAGCAGTGAGGGTCCCATCTATTTTGTAGAGATGACCAACTCCATTGTAGGTGATGGCTCCCCATACTTGCAGGACCCCTCCGCCATGTCTTGCTGTGGGAAAAATACAGTTTGCCTTGTATCTTTTCCCCTTTCTGCACCTGACTTACTGTTGCATAGCGTTGCCAAATAATTCAAAATTTCTTCTCATCTGAGAACATGACCCTTTTCCACTGCTCAGAAGTCCAACTCCTGTGAATTTTTGCCCAGTTAAGTCTCTTCTGCTTATTTCTACCTCTCAACAAAAGTTTTGCGCACTGACACATGACCTTTGAGGCTTTCTGCTGAGAGTGTCTTCCTAACCAGGTGTGGGGAGACATCCTTGCCTGTAGCATCTTGGAGGTCCTGTGCCAGTTCCTTGTTGGATTTCTTCCTCTCTCGTAGGGATGTAGTCTTGAGGTACTGGACATCAGCTTTAGTCAACTTTTTCTTCCTTCCTCTGCCTGAAATGTTCTTGAAGTTCCCAGTCTTCTGGTGATGCTTGAGGCATTTCCAGACAGCACTGTGGGTCACATGTAGTTTCTTTGCTATGGCTCATTATGAATGGCCCTCCTCCCGCAAAACTTTCATCCTAATACGCTGCTCTTCTGTAGTTTCTCTCTCTGATGCCATTTCTGCCTGTTGCCTGGCTGTAGTCAGAGCATAAATACTTTTTCTAATGAATTATTTATAGAGACCACGTGATTTAGTTAATGGTTTTCACCTGTGGAATAATTAGCATATCATGGTAGGATTGCCCAACAAGGAGTGATTAAGGTGGTTTTTGGGGCTAAACTAAACAACAAGAGATACTATTTCCAATATTTTTATGATGTTTATCACACAACGATGGCCAAAACTGCTAGTATTTTCATGGGTAAAGTATAAAATTGTGGTTAAAAGGTGTCTCTCTATCTTCATAATGTATTTCAGTTGCCTTCAGTGCAGATTCTGATGTCGTTTGCACGGATTAAGTATGCAAAATCGATCTTTTCCTAGGCATTTCCATATTTTGTGCCAGCACTGGATACAAGTATGAGTTTCTTTTTTTACTTCCTTGTGGGAGTAAACAAATGGTCAGATATGAAGCTTGCAGGGCAAAATAAAACGAATGTTCATTAACATGACCGTGGCACTGCATGATGTATTTATAGTATTCTCTTAGGACTTGCCTGGTCAGGGTTGTTTTAAATTCAGCTACTTGTTTGCTTATCTTCTGGGGAACAGAATTTCCCAAATTTGTTATGAAAATCACATGCAGGTACAAACAAAATTAACTGCGGCATGGTGGTGTAGTGGTTAGCACGGTTGCCTCACAGCAAGAAGGTTCTGGGTTCGAACCCAGCGGCTGGCGAGGGCCTTCCTGTGTGGAGTTTGCATGTTCTCCCCGTGTCTGTGTGGGATTCCTCTGGGTGCTCTGGTTTCCCCCACAATCCAAAGACGTTAGGTTAACATGGTGTGGCCTTGGGCTGAGGTGCCCTTGAGCATGGTACCTGACCCCTGACTGCTCCCCGGGTGCTCTGGTGTGGCTGCCCACTGCTCTGGGTGTGCGCGCGTGTGTGTGTGTGTTCACTGCTTCAGGTGGGTTAAATGCAGAGGATGAATTTCACTGTGCTTGAAGTGTGCATGTGACAAATAAAAAGTTTCTTCTTCTGTCCATACAGTAAGTAAGTAAATAAATAAGTAGTCCAACGGGGAGGAGAACTTGCAAAACTTCACACAGACAGCAACCCGAGCTTAAAATCGAATCCAGGACCCCAGAGCTGTGCCACTGTGATGCCCCAAAATCCGTATATTTGGACTCCTGTCTCTCACACCCACTGTCTCTTATTGAACATTCCATTCCAGAGGCATAATGAGGGGCATACTCTCTGTCCCCTATTAAATCACAGCTGGTTGGGATCTTCTGTGAGCTTATGCATGTGGGGAACAGAGCACATAGCACTGTCCTCCAGGTGTGTTTTGCTATCATGTGACACAGCATGAGCTGCAATTGAAAAAGAGGAGTTTGATGGCTTGACATGTCTTGGAGGAAGTACGTGTTAGCCTTCACTCACATGGTTAGAAAGACCTGGCTAGTGGGTGGATACTAGCAGGTGACTACACTAGACAACAAATGGGTGGAAGAAATAGGGGGGAAAAAAACTATAATCTAATGTGGTGAAGATGTTATGACACATTTATTTAACATTTATGGAAGGAGACCCAGGTATCAGTCAGTAAGTTTCCCAAGATGGAAGAGTCTTCAGGACAGAGGACTTTGTGCTTTCTGGTTTCTCAGTCACACGACATCCCACATTTTTTTTTTTGTCTCAGAATAAAAAACAGGAGTAGCTGGACAGAATGACAGACATTCTGCAACATTAAATATAAACAGAAACAAATTAAACATTGAATGTGTCATTCATTAATAAATTCAAAATTGCAATAACAAGCAAATCACTATGGTTTGAGGGGAATCATACATTTTGGGCCATGCTGTAATATGAAAATAAAACCACGCAGCATAGATTTTTTTTAATACACACCCATCGTGTGATATTTCATGCTTTTTTTGTTCAGGTTAACATCCTCGGTTTATAATGACTAAAGTATTTTAAATAAATAAATAAACAAACAAAGTTTCTCTCACTCCTTGCTACCATGTTACACGCTCTATAAACAAAGTTCATACTTAGATGCATAAGTGGGTCAAAAATGACCCGGTGAGGTTGTTTTCTCGAAATATCTTTGTAATGAAAAATTATCATTTCATATTCCAGGTATTCCTCAAAAAACATGTTTTTGATATAATGCCATTTACATTTTTAACTTACCTTTAATACATTTTAAGAAATTGTAGTTTTTGTATTACTACCCCAAGCTTCCATAAGTGGGTCAAAAATGACCCGCATGCATTTTCTATGGAATCCAATGGGAACCTTTGATTCTTATCAACTGTGGCTGTCAGGAATAAATTAACTGTGGATCACACAGACTATATCAGAAGTGTTACCCCTCAGGAAGATTACTTTACACAGCAAGAGCTGATATGTGTAAGTATTATCTTCATATAGTATTGTGTGTGTGTGTGTCTTTCATTGCATCCCCTTTGCAATAGATGGCATAGTTTACACGGGGAGACAACCAGGGGAAGAAGTTCAGAAGAATCTGGGGGAAAACATTGTCCAGCAGTTGTGTAGTAGATTTAGAAACACAGGTCGCAACATCACCATGGATAACTTTTTCACCAGTGTGCCTCTTGCGCAGCATCTCCTGGAGAAGGATCTCACTATTGTGGGGACTCTACGTCAGAACAAGCCAGACATCCCTCCTCTGATGAAGCCTTCCAAGTCCAGGGAGGTTCACAGCACAGAGTTTGGATTCAATGACAGCCTTACCATGGTCAGCTATGTCAGAAAAAAAGGAAAAGCTGTTGTGCTCCTGAGCACGATGCACCACAACAAAGTAGTGGATGAAAATAGCAGAAAGAAAAAACCAGAAGTGATCACATTTTACAACAAGACGAAAGGAGGTGTAGACACCGTTGACCAGATGGTTGGCACGTACACCTGCAAGCGGCAAACACAGAGGTGGCCCATGGTGCTGTGGTACAACATAATTGACATTGCCACCCTGAATGCCTACACTTTTTTCACGGTTCAGCACCCAGAATTCAAGAGCGGCATCACCAATGCATGACGGCTCTTCCTCAAAGAGCTGTCAAAGGAGCTTGTTACACCACACATGAGTCGACTGGAAGGCTGCCCCCAACTGCAAACCCCAATTATTGAAGCAATGGAAAGGTGTGGGGTGACAAAAGCCACAACCCAGCCACAGGAAAGAAGCAGACAGGGACAACTAAAGAGAAAGAGGTGTCAGATCTGCCCAAGTAACAAAGATCGGAAAGTCAACAATAGGTGTGGGAAATGCAATGTACCTGTGTGCAATGATCACAGCCAGAAACAGGTAGTTTGTCTGAACTGCATACAGTGATGAGACAAGAAGGCAAAACAGGGAAAAGAGAAAAGAGAGAGGAACTGTCAATGACTGGACAGTTACACACATACCGGTACATACACACACAGACAGACACACACAGACTTTTTGTATATGTCTCATGACTATTTTTACTACATTTCCCATGATGCTCTACTGACACAGAGTGGCTGCAGTACTGACTACAGGTGCTCCTAATTAAGATGTATTAACTCAGCACTGTTTGTTGGACTATGCACTCTGCCTGATGAAGGTCTAGCGACCGAAAGCTTGCTATCTCAGTAATGAAATCATTGCACAGACTTCAAGTGTGTGGATTTGTATTCTATTTACTCTAAGTTTTCACTTAATCCTGCACCTTGCTACAGATTAGTGGTGATTTTTGATTCCTTTATATATCAGTGCACAAAAAAAATTATGCCCGATTATGAAGGGTAAAATCCAAAGCCCAAGCAGTGCCCAAAGTTGTGGAAGTTCGCCCCCTGGTGCAATCGAGACGAAATTTGGCATGGAGGCACTAAATGTGCTAAGGAGACCACCGCTGAAGAGAAAATTCAGTTTCGACCTCGTTTCAGCAAGTTATGTGCAACTCTACTATCGGAGGAGAAAATATAGAAGATGTGATGAAGGCCATTTCAGAAAATCATAAAAAATCAAAGGAGCATCCGGCACGGTCACGGATGCGTTACGTTCAGGGGCTCGACCTGAATGTATGGATATGCACACTATGTCGGTGCACAGAAAACTCCGCCCGATACAGCCGGTCAAAAAAAGTGCCCAAGCTGTGCCTCAGCCCTAAACCTCGGGCACAGCGGTGCCGTGGAAGGGCACCCACCGGTGCGATCGGGACGAAACTCGTCACAGTACTAAGTTCATTAATCATTAGTGCTTTAGATGTAAGAGATCTCATATTTAATAGCCCCACCTTTAGATCAAAGGTGCTGGCAGCAGCTGTACAGTCAGTATGATCTAATTTTATATTGATTAGGTTACTGGAACAAACTCTCTGAGTATTTCTACTTTTTTGTTAAGCTCGGGGAACAAACACAGTCTCAGTGGAGTGGACCCTGAGTGACGACTCTGTGCAGCTAGCAGACAGTCAGTTTAGCCTGTTCGTCTGCTCCCTGGCCTTGGCTCTGGATTGTCAGAAATTAACTAGGCCTTTTCTGAGACTATGACCTATGCTACAGGAAATGAGAGCAGCACCTTCCCAAGTGGGATGGATACCGTCCTGCCCTAACAGGCCAGCAGGGCCCTCAAAATTAGCCCTATTATTTATAAAGCCCACACTGTTTTCAGAGCACCACTTGGACAACCAGCAGTTCAGCAACCATAACCTGCTGTAAGCTACATTGCCATGCCGCATTGGGATGGGGCCAGAGCATACTACAGCATCGGACATCGCCTTCACTAATTTAAACACCTCTACAAAGTTACCCTTAGTAACCTCAGACTGACAAAGGCATGTATCATTAGCTCCTGCATGGATAACTATCTTTGAGAACCTGTGCTTGCCTAGGGCTATGTCTGGCGCCCTGGCTCCCAGTATACACCTGACTAAAGCTGCTGGTGCCCCTAAAGGCTGAGCTAATTTCATGTGCCGTATGATAGAGTCCCCTATAACCAGACCTCTTTCAGGTTTCTCAGTGGGTGCATCACTAAGGAGAGCAAACCTGTTCGACACGTGACATGGAGAGGAGTGGTGCTCCCGTGGGCGAGCCTCAGCGGTAGCTTCGGATGAACATTCCTATTTTCTTTATTTCTGTGTGTTGAGCTCAAGTGGTCTAGTGTACTGAGAAAGATGTTTTTTCCTATGTTGTAATCACCTTTCTGTGGCCTTGACGGTGATAAGCAGGGTGTCTGAGTTCTGCATAGCTATGCATCTGCCTGCACATACCAGAGCATGCCAGGTGTACACTTTAACAAAGCTTCATAGAAAATCTTGAGCCAATCATGTATGGATGCGAGCAGTAAGCATATATCTTCAGAGTATAATAGAGAACATTCCTAAGAAACAATTCAGAGTGCACTCCCAACATCACTAGAGGTGGTTTGTTTATTTTCTTTATTCTTTCCTATTTTATATATCTGTTATATGATCTACTATAATAAATAACTGAAAAGATGACTGCTAAGCATTTTGAAGTGTTTATTAGAAGTTTCCATTACATTTTGGCATCCCTTGGGTGGGCTCTATACAAATACTGCGAAAACGCCCGCCCACGGAGTCTCACGGACTCCCAGCCTCAGTGGACTTCAACGGCATTTGGGAGCTCTGCGCTTTTCAATCTCAAAATGCAAGACGGTTATTGGACAAATACTGCAAAAATGCCCGCCCACGGACTCCGAGCCTCACATGGGAGGGACATGGCAGTTTCCACGAGGAGACTGGTGATTGGTGAAAGCGGCTGGATATTTTATTTGATTGACAGCTCGTTTCAACTATAGATAGGCAGTGGTACAGTGTTGCCAGATTGGGCAGTTTCCCACCCAATTGGGTGGTGTTAAGTGCATTTTGGCGGGTTTTGAACATATTTTGGGCTGGATAACGTCAGCAGTATCTGGCAACATCAGTTCAGTCCCATGCGGATTCGCAAGTGCTGTGGTGTATTGTAAGAGATCGGCTTACATTTCTATTTCATTCATTACATACAGTTTCTACCAGCTTTTTTAGTTTGTATATATTTTCATTGTAAATAAAGTGTAAATATAGTGTTGTCAAGTTTGCTATCTTAGTTCCAGAAATTTTGTTTGAGTGACTGAACTTGAACTTGAGGGGGCTAGTCAGCTAGCAAGAAAGCTGCGCACGGATGCCAAGCATTGCTGATTTAATTTTGGCGAAGTCATTTGCCAGTCTTCCTTTCGAGGAAAAAATTAAAATTAAAGAGCAGGGTAGACCAACGCCTCAAATTGACTTGGTGAAAAAGGTAGGGAATAATACTCGTTCCTTTCAGCTCTTCTGGTACGAGAAAGTGAATTGGCTAACAGCAAGTGACCCACATCAACAACAGTAAATAGGCTACTTTAGTAATATGTCATGGATGGACCAAAAATATAGAATCTATTTAAAATGTTTATGCTGAATATATTATATTGAAATATATATTTCTCTGGATATGAATTAAACACAGCTACAATTTGGAAAACATTTTTAAACAAAAACATAGCCTAGAACATTTCACACTACAGACCTGGATTAAAAGTGAAGGGTTATCAAAATTGTCAATAAAACATTTCTCAGTCGAAATAAGTAAAAAAATAGGGAAAGTGTCATTGAATGAAATGTGTGGCACCCAGCTCTATGTTTGGCTCCCCAAGGTCAGTGCTTGTGCCTATTCCAGAGCACTCTGCTGTTACTGGTGAGGTTCCTGACAAAGAGCTGCTTTCAATAATGATCAATTTTTAAACAACATGCCACATGCCACAATTTTAAAATATAAAATGTTAAAATATACCCCCCCAACACCACCATCATGTATATTGGACAGTAGGCTAATGGGCCAAAAGAACCTGTTATTTCACAGTTTGTGACCCTGCCAACAATCAGCCAGATCAGAGGCAAGAGTATGGGCAAAATTTATGTGTTTTTTCTTTTTTCTTTTAAAATCTGGAAATATCGTAACCGACCAGCCTCCCCTATTTGGAAGACTACCAGCCGCCACTGGTATAGAGATACCATCACTGCTCTCTGTGCTTGTCTGGACAGTGCTTTTCCCTTGAACATAGACATGACTAAGATCAGTATGTGTAAGCAAGAAGATGAAGGTGTGTCAGCGTTTCTCACCCGTCTCACCGCCATGCATGAGAAACACAGTGGCCTGACCAGACCCGCGACCCTGGCTGGAGTGGAAGGCACTCCTGAGGTCTGGGAAGTGCACCTGCGGAACAGTTTCATGAACGGTATGAATCCAGCAGTGGCCAAGTTAGTAAAGCAGCTCTGTCTCCTGTGGGAAACCACCAGTCTCACCAAGATCGAGCAGTACGCTGTGCATGCAGAAAAGCTGCTGAAAGAGAAGGAGAAGACAAAGTCGGCACAAAGAGACCAAGACCTACACGCCGCCACTCTCACTCTTTTCCAGACTGTTCAGCCTGGACAAGGAGGAAGAGGTTGAGGTAGGGGCCGAGGCAGGATGACCTGGGGTGACCCGTCCTGGATAAAAGGCGCAACCTGCTACAACTGCAATCGGAAGGGACACATGGCTCGAGATTGTCTCCACAGTAACAGGCAGAAGCCCCACGAGGAGTACAGCAAAGCAGACTGACGGGTGGACTCTGGGAACGGGTCCCACACAGAGAACAGGGGAGGTAACACACACACATTTGATGATACACATACACATAGACAGGAGCATTCACATAACATTAAACACATTAGTAGCAGCACCTGCATGCAACAGCAAGACTACACAGAAACACCCAATACACCAGTCCAAATAGATACACCTGAAGTTGCATTAAGTTTGTTAAAATACACAACTACTCCCTTCTCTAAACTCCCTTGTATGCCCCTCACTGTATGTGGGCATGTGTTAACCTTTTTTAGTAGATTCTGGAGCAGGACACTCAGTGATACAACATGGGGTACTTCCAGTAGACCCACCACTCAGCTCAAATTCTATTCAGACGATGGGCATCTCAGGACGACCAGTAACTGAAACTTTCTCAGTCAACCTCCTGTGTAAAAGTGAGGGAGGAATAGTTACGTCCCACTCATTCCTCATCTCACATACATGTCCAGTAAATTTGTTAGCACGTGATTTAATGTGCAAATTAGGAGTAAATCTCACGTCCACTCCAGATGGACTAACTATTGAAGTAAGTGAAATGTGCGGTGTGCAGTATGGGTTTGGAAGCCCTCTGTATGTGTATGTCTGGTGGCTCTGCTCAGATCAACTCACACAATCTCCCAAACACCTTGTACAGCTCGCACACTTGAACACCTCATCAGTTGACACAGATTATATGAAAGAGGAAGATCTGCATTGTACAGCACATATTCACCAAGGGCAAGATGTAGAGTTTGAAAAGACTTGGTTTGCAGACCCCCATGTACGTGAAAGATTGACCCTCAAAACTACATATTGGTCCAAACATTATTGCGCTGTGCAGGTCCATTTTACTCGTTGCCCGAACAACTGCATCAATGTTCATCGCAGTGCTCTCAAACATGTTATACGCGGCCTCGTGTCAAGAGGACTCTGAGGTCGGCTGCTGCCAGCATGATTTCTTTGACATCGTTAATTCTATACCCCATGTCTCATTAGCAAAGCCATGAGCTGCCCATTGGAAAGACGTGGACCCTTGGTTTGAGGATTGGATCGGCCTTTGAGAAATGGAACGAGTTCAAACATGTTCTAACAGATCAAAGCACACACATGACTACAAGAGTGAAATTCCTCATTGCATGCGTAAGATCAAGACTCTTATATTGTGTACAAACGTGGCAACTACTTGAAAAAGAAAATGCAAAGATAGAGGTGGCTTGGCATGGTTTTCTTAGAAGAATAGTTAAGGGTGGCTTTAGAAGAAAGAGGGATGACATCAACGGAGAGGGTACTGATGGTGATAGTGATCAGGGGTGGCATTTCAAGCTGTCCAATGAAGACCTTCAGCGCATCACCAAAACTACACCTATCAGGGCTGTATGTCTGCGACATCACTTAAAGTACCTGGCTCACATTTGCCGAATGGGAAATGATGATCTTAGGAAACAAGTACTATTTACAGAAGGCAATTCAAAGTGGGGAAAGCTGGAAAGGAAACTTGGGCTGGAAAGCCAACAGATTAGGAAATGGATGATGAGCAGTGAACACTTTAAGTGTCTACTAGAACTTACAGACACGTCCTCATGGGGTTAAACTCCAAGAAGAGGGAGAAAGATGATGATGATGATGATGTGGGGAAATGGGTCAAGAAGTGTGCAGTCGATGGCAATGAATGGTCCCAAACAGAGGACCCTAGTGTGTTGTTTTGCCAAAGGATTGGGGTCTACAAACAAAGTCATGCTATGTGTGTGTATGTTAAGCGCAGCGTAATATTAGCCACTGATGACCGGGATCCTGGGGACCCCGGCCATAGTGGCCTTTTTGTCTCTGTTTCCACAGGCATAACTCCAGCAGAGGTGCACCCCAAATTGGTGGGAGTTCCAAATTCTGTTTGGGCGAAGGGTAAACATGATGTAGGCCTAATAAAGAGTGCTGAACCAGTGGTGATCACCCCCAAATCAGATTTCAGGCCTGGACAGACCCAGTACCCACTCAAACCAGAAGCAATCGCAGGTATAAGACCGGTCTTTGATTCATTGCTGGAGGCAGGTGTAATTGTCCCTTGCCTGGACTCTCCAGTGCGCACTCCTATTTTTCCAGTTAAGAAGGCAAGAAAACCGTCCCAGCCCGATGAGTGGAGGTTTGTCCAAGATCTGCAAGTAGTCAATGCTGCGGTTGTTCCGTGTGCACCTGACGTCCCTAACCCATACACCATTTTGGGCCAGGTGCCCACTGACAGTAAGTGGTTTTCAGTGGTGGACCTAGCAAATGTGCTCTTTTCTATTCCTCTACATAAAAATAGCCAGTACTGGTTTGCCTTTATGTATGATGGTTGTCCATACACTTTCACTCATTTGTGCCAGGGTTACTGCGAGTCCCCAACTATATACAACCAGTGCCTCAGAGACAGCCTCGCTTCTTTAACTTTGTCACCAAGATCAGCTTTGCTGCAGTATGTTGACAATTTAATGATTTGTGCCCCAACTAAAGCTCAATGTGAAGATGACACCGTAACGCTACTGCAACACCTCACTAAGGAGGGTCATAAGGCTAGCCTCACAAAATTACAGTTTGCAAAACAGAAGGTGCATTTCTTGGGGCATGATATCACAAGGGAGGGAAAAACACTGTCTGCGGACAGAGTCTCAGCTATTCAGAAAATTCCCAAGCCGATCACTGTGAAACAAGTTTTGTCATTTTTGGGTATGTGTTCCTATTGCAGAGCATTCATTCTGAATTATTCCATCCTGGAAAGTCCAGTGAGAGAGCTTGTGCATGGTTCGCCCCTCACCACTTCGTCACCTGTCGTATGGACACCAGAGGCTGAAGAAGCATTCCTGGCCCTAAAAGGCGCCCTGCAGACCACACCCACACTGGGACTGCCTGACCCCAATAAACCATTTGTTCAAACTGTAGATGAAAAGAAGGGTTTTATGACCTCTGTTCTTTTGCAGAAACATGGGGATAGATTGAGACCTGTAGCTTACTTCTCCAGCAGGCTGGATCCAGTGGCGGCTGGACTTCCTGTTTGCCTGCGTGCAGTTGCTGCAGCTGAAAAGGCGGTAACTGCCTCCAGAAATATTGTGGGGTATTCTAACCTCACCCTTTTGGTCCCACATGCTGTCTCCCTGCTTCTGTTGGAGAAAAAGACGTCACATTTGTCAGCACAGAGATGGTTGAAGTATAACACTGTCATACTTGATATGCCTAACATCATTGTGAAACGTTGTACTGTTCTGAATCCTGCCTCTCTTCTCCCTACAGAGGACGATGGCAAGCCACATGACTGTGTTGCTCTCACTAGAGATTTGTGTTCCCCCAGGGCAGACTTAAAGAGCGACCCTTTGGAAAATCCAGACATGGTCCTCTATATGGATGGTTCAGCCTCCAGAGACCCAGAGACGGGAAAGAACAAAGTAGTTTTTGCCGTAGTCTCAGATCACGAGGTCATCAAGGCGTCGTGTCTGCCCTTAAACCTGTCGGCGCAGGCCGCAGAGCTCTGTGCCCTTATTGAGGCATGCAAATTGGCTGCAGGGCAATCTGTCAATATTTTTATGGACAGTGGGTACGCATTTGGCGTTGTGCACGATTTTGCCACCATTTGGAAACAGAAATTTTCTCACTAGCACAGGATCTCCCATTGCACATCATAAACTGGTCTCTGAGTTGTTGGATGCTATTCTACTCCCTAGAGCCATTGCTGCGTGTAAGTGTGGTGCCCATACTAAGAATACTGATCTTGTGTCTCAAGGGAATGCCAGGGCGAACGCGGCAGCTAAGTGTGCAGCCTCAGCTTCCAGTTCACCCTTTAACCTTGCTTTTCCTCAGGTTTCTACCCCCTGTTTACAGCTAGTGGACCTTCAGAGCACTGTCACCCAGGATGAGAGACGAGTCTGGAAACAAGCCGGCTGTATCTTTGCAAACTCAGTCTGGGTTTGTCCCTCGGGCCATCCCTGTCTACCAAAACACATGTTCCTGTTCTATGCAAAATTGGCACATGGGCTCACTCATGTGTCAAAAGGGGGGATGGTAGCAGAAGTAACAAAGAGATGGTTCACAAAGGGGTTTTCAAATTATGCTGCGAAATTTTGCAAGCAATGCTTGATATGTGCACAACATAATGCAGGTCAAGGTATCAAACTAACTCAAGCAGCACACCTAATACCAGACAAACCATTTGATCATCTCCAAATGGACTTCATTGAACTGACACCTAGTGAGGGGAAAAGGTATTGCCTGGTAATAGTTGACATGTTTTCAAAATGGGTTGAAGTATTCCCCACAGCTAAACAAGATTCAGAGGCGGTAGTCAAAGCACTTCTGAGAGATATAATTCCTAGGTGGGGTATACCTAGCAAAATCTCAAGTGACAATGGAACACCCTTTGTTAATGTAGCCCTAAAGAAAATAGGACCATTCCTAGGGATAGACCTGAAACAACATTGTGCTTATCATCCTGCCAGTGCGGGAGCAGTAGAGAGGGAAAATGGGTCACTTAAAAATAAACTAAGCAAAGCTTGTGCAGAAACAGGGCTAGGATGGACAAAGGTCCTCCCTGTAGTACTCACACAAATGAGGATGCAAATTAGACCTAAGCATGGGTTAAGCCCATTCGAAATTCTGTTTGCACGAGTACCCAACACAGGGATAGGGCCAGCTCAAGGAACACTGCCAGACACTACACTGTGTGATGATGCAATGTTGAATTACTGTGCAATGTTGTCCTATGCTTTGAAATCTATCCACAAACAGGTAAAAGAAGCACTTCCCAAACCCACTGAGGGACCTCTGCACAATCTCCAACCAGGGGATTGGATAGTGGTGAAGGATTTCCGACGAACCAAGTGGAACAGGCCATGGTGGAATGGCCTAGTCCAGGTCCTGCTCGCAACCCCAACGGCAGTGAAGGTCACGGGCAGAGTGACATGGATCCATGCTAGCCACTGCAGGAGGGTTCCTGAACCAGCTGAGCAGGAGGGAAAAGAAGGCCTAAGTGACCCAGATGCTGACTAAAGCTCGTGAGGAAGAAAGGCATCACTGCATGGAACAGTGCGAGTATCACATCAATCACGCACGCACCCGAGAATTAGTGGACACTGGAAGGTGTAACCCATTAGGAGACGGGCTGTGGCTCCTTATCACGGACGAAGAGGTCAGGGTGACAGCTCCAGGAGGACAATCCCAGCGGACAAATCTGAATGACACCAACGAGGAGAAAGAAGTGTTAATTGAGTACATCTTAGAACAGAACCCCAACCATAAGGTGAGACAAGTGGTAACCTGAGACTCAGGAGGAGAGGTAAGCGATTATCATTTAGAAGGTGCCCCACATGACCGCTTTCCCACCTTGATCCAAACCACATGGCGAGCAAGTTCCATGGAAATGAGCACGGCAGCACAGTTATGCTGTTGCACCCTCAATAGAGAAGAGTATTTTAGTATCTAGTCAGTAAACTGGTTTCAGAAGTCCCGAGTTTTTCCAAGCTCTGGTGAGGTGGGACGAGGGCTGATAGGGCGTGCCCGCCCTCTGAGCACCAATACACGTCAAGAAGGGCAAGGGTTAACTCGGGGACCTAGTTAACATAAAATGAAGGGGGTAAATCATTATAAACTAGGTCCAGTCATGGGCCTGAGCATCCTGATCCTGCTGGGGTTCACGGGAGGATTCGTGTGGTGGTTGATACAGGGAATCCAGACTGACAAGGGAGACATCCAACTCATAATTTGTATTGGCAGTATGCTAATTTTACAGCTTAACAGGCTAACAGGTCAAATTGTCTAGTTTGCTCCACCCTGCCACACACCGTTACACAACCATTCGTGTTTGAGATCGCCAACACAACTGATGAGGATACTGCGCAAGCATGGCAAGCCGTGATGGAAGCTGTCTGTGATGGTGTAAAAAAAAAAGACTGTAATGTCACGTATCGAGGTGGGGGAGATGACCCAAGAGTAGAAATTAGTGTAAATGAACCAGGAAAGGGGATAAATTATACCTTATGCGCAGACCGAAAGGGCGGTCCAAATTCTATCCCGTGGGGAAGGTCAAGGAAACTAGGTGTTCAACCATTTGCACAGTGAAGGGTTCAGTCCCAAATCCAAATGTGGCCTGCACAGGGCGAAGTGGCACTCTGTACAAGCAAGGCAGAAAAGTGACAATAGGAGGTAACTTAGGGCCAGGGGTGAATCTAACTCAGTTAGCAGGTCCAACCTTTTATTACCCAGGCTGGCAGTGGAAGTGTGGTCACCATGTGTACAACTTCCTTCCAGTAGATTGGAAAGGCACATGTGCCCTGATCCAATTAGATGCCCACCTAATAATAGCAACCCCTGAGATGAGTGGCAGACGGTGCAGAAGCATTGACGATGATTTTCCTCCTCCAGAACATCAGCTGCAGCCCAAGGTGAAGAAATTCTTCCAGGCTCTGTTTCCACAGTATGGGATAACACAGCTCTGGAATGAACTTGAGGTGGTGCATTATAGACTGGCACAGTTCATGAATTCAACCATAGAGGCCACGGAGGGTGTGAGAACTGAATTGACCGTGCTCAGATTAATGACAACACAGAATCTCATGGCCCTTGACATCCTTTTGGCAAAGGAAGGTGGAGTGTGTGTCATGATAGGAGAACACTGTTGCACGTACATTCCTGAAAACAATGGGAATCATGGTAACATCACTGAGGCACTGAACAAGATGTGCAAGGTTGCTGAACGATTATGAGCACACGAACATGGAGGAGACAAAGACAGCTGGTGGCGTTGGTTTAGTGGTTGGAAGACTCTGATTCTATCCACCATACCGGTCCTGGGCTTAGTGATTGTGATGCTATGTTTGCTCCCTGTTTTCTGTCAATGTTGTATGTCTGTGTTCCAGAGGCAGATGACAAATATTGGTTACCAGATGGTGAAAATAGACTCAGACGACTTGCCTGACTGGCCTCCAAACCCACACGAAGACTATAACCCACCGTTCGATGACATCAGCACAGCTGACATGAAATTAGTCCTAACTTAAACACTTTCATTTGTGGTTGTTTCCTGTTCTATTGTTTCCTGATCTATGTATATAGCTTGCTAGCATTAACTTAAGATGTCTATGTCTTACAAAAACAGCCTTAGCATTATCCCTGTACACTTAATGACGTGTTAAGTCGAATCTCTCTGGGAACTCTTACCACTGAAATTGTGTACATTTCTTTCTTTAGCAATTATCCTGTAGGATAAAAAGGGGGGAAATGTGAGGGAAATTTAGTGGATGAACATTCCTATTTTCTTTATTTCTGTGTGTTGAGCTCAAGTGGCCTAGTGTACTGAGAAAGATGTTTTTTTTTCCTATGTTGTAATCACCTTTCTGTGGCCTTGGCGGTGATAAGCAGGGTGTCTGAGTTCTGCATAGTTACGCATCCACCTGCACATACCAGAGCACACCAGGTGCACACTTTAACAAAGCTTCATAGAAAATCTTGAGCCAATCACATATGGATGCGAGCAGTAAGCAAATATCTTCAGAGTATAATAGAGAACATTCCTAAGAAACAATTCAGGGTGCACTCCCAACATCATCACTAGAGGTGGTGTTTGTTTATTTTCTTTCTTCTTTCCTCTTTTATATATCTGTTCTATCTCATCTCATTATCTCTAGCCGCTTTATCCTGTTCTACAGGGTCGCAGGCAAGCTGGAGCCTATCCCAGCTGACTACGGGCAAAAGGCGGGGTACACCCTGGACAAGTCGCTAGGTCATCACAGGGCTGACACATAGACACAGACAACCATTCACACTCACATTCACACCTACGGTCAATTTAGAGTCACCAGTTAACCTAACCTGCATGTCTTTGGACTGTGGGGGAAACCGGAGCACCCGGAGGAAACCCACGTGAACACGGTGAGAATATGCAAACTCCGCACAGAAAGGCCCTCGCCGGCCATGGGGCTCAAACCCGGACCTTCTTGCTGTGAAGCGACAGCGCTAATCTGTTATATGATCTACTATAATAAATAACTGAAAAGATGACTGCTAAGCGTTTTGAAGTGTTTATTAGAAGTTTCCATTACATTGCCCAAATGAGGATGGGTTCCCTTTTGAGTCTGGTTCCTCTCGAGGTTTCTTCATGGTGTCTGAGGGAGTTTTTCCTTGCCACCGTTGCCACAGGCTTGATCATTGGCGATAGAGCAGGGATAAAATTAGCTCATATTTTAAGTCTTTCAAATTCTGTAAAGTTGCTTTGCAACAATGTTTATTGTTAAAAGCGCTATACAAATAAACTTGACTTGGTTAGCACTGTTGCCTCACAGCAAGAAGGTCCTGGGTTCGAGCCCAGCAGCTGATGGGGGCCTCTTTGTGTGAAGTTTGCATGTTCTCCCCGTGTCTGCGTGGGTTTCCTCTGGGTGAGCCGGTTTCCCCCACAGTCCAAAGGCATGCAGGTTAAGCTATTTGGTGGCTCTAAATTGACCGTAGGTGTGAGTGTGAATGGTTGTTTGTGTCTGTGTCGGCCCTGCAATGACCTGGTGACTTGTCCAGGGTGTACCCCGTCTCTCGCCCATAGTCAGCTGGGATAGGCTCCAGCTTGCCTGCGACCCTGTAGGACAGGATAAGTGGCTACATATAATGGATGGATTGATGGAGCTTCTTGGGCAGTGGTTCCTAATTGGTGCAACAGAAAAGCATTCAACCCATCATCTAGAGATCGTGAGTCCAAATCCTGATGTTGTCAAAAGTCAGGAAGGGAGAGTTGTCAACTGCAAGTAACACTAGCCAAATGTCTATGAGTTCATACATATAGAAATGGGTAGACAGCAGGTGTGTGATGCTGTATGAGCAGCAGTTCAAATAGATGCTGGATTTATGTGCCTCAGAGGAGTCTTTATTATTCTAGCCCCAGAGAATTTTCGCTTCTGGCAGAAAAAACAAAACAAACAACAACAAAAAAAACAATCTGGACATGTTCAGAACAACCAAATGGGTCCAGGCATGCAACATTACACTTTTTAAAATTGCATTATAATTGTTATTAGTAGACGTGTGTGAGGGTTAAGCCAGTATCTCACTGGGCTGCGACAGCCTGCGACTAGTTGGAGACACAACAATTGTGATAAAATATGTGAATTAGTGACAGTTTTCACTTGGAATCACACTGAATTGATATTCACATATTTTATCGCAAGTGTTGTGTCTCCAACTAGTCGCAGGCTGTCGCAGCCCAGTGAAATACTGGCTGAAGAACTTGCACTTCCTGTCTCACGGAAACTGACTTGAGAAGGGTTCATGACGGCTTTGCAACACCAGCGATGCATTTGCGGCTATTTTGAGAGAAATTTTGTCGCACTAATTTTTTGAACATGTTCAAAATATCAGCGATAAAGGAGCGACACTTTGCAACTCATGTGAGGAAATTGAGAAGCCCCACGAATGTTTCAAGACACTTTTGAAACTCTCTTGTGCATGACGTTCGCGATTTGTTGCAAGCTGTCACAGCCCAGTGAAATACTGGCTTTTGGGTTAGGTTGGGATGGGGGGGAGGGGAAACCAGTTGGAGGAGCGTCTGCTTCTGCGGAGGGCAACGGCAGATTGTTGGCGTAAACCGATTTGTGACTGGGTCTGGATTAGCCTTAGATCATGAGTGATGAGGATATGGAAGAGGATATTGGTGGGGGGAGAGGAAGAGGGAGCGGAGTTAATACTCCGTGGTTAGGTAGTTCTAAAGAGGAAAACGAGGAAAGAATGTGAAAATGAACTGGGAGAGAGGAGTAGAGATGTGAGAAAGAGAGTTGTTCACGATACTGACTCTGACTTGAAGGTGATCATTAAGTTTAAGGAAGGTAATGATGTTAGAGATATTAGTTTAGTTGCTTTAACTACAGGGTTGAAGAAGGCTTGTGGAGAGATTGAAATGGCAAAGGTGTTGAGGGATGGAAGCCTACTGGTTAAATGTAAGGACAGTGGACAAAGGGAAAAAGTAATGAAAGCTCAGTCAATCTGTAAGAAAGAAATAGCGGAGGTAAGAAAGTTTGGTGAGCGTGGAGCAAGAGGAGTAATTTCAGGAGTGGCGCTTGGTGAAAACTTGGAGGAAATTAAAAAAATACATTAAAGGATGGTCGGTTTTGGGAATTAAAAGATTGATGGCAAAGAGAGATGGAGCTAAGGTTGAGAGTACATCACTGCTCTTGGAGTTTAAAGAACATCATCTGCCTGAAAGGGTGATGATAGGCTTCATGAGTTTTAATGTGCGGGAGTATGTACCCCCTCCAATCAAGTACTTTAAGTGCCAGCAGTATGGTCATGTAGCTGCAATTTGTAAAAGTAGTCAGAGATGTGGTAAGTGTGGAGATAACCAACGAATCTCTCACTAGAACCAGACATTTCAGATTTTCAGATTTATTTTATTTCACAAGCACCATTATTTAACTTTCAATTGCATGTAATGAAAAAAAATTTAACAGCATGGAGAAAAGGGTCCCCAAGTGAAGCTAAGAATAAGCTTATAAGCTGGGGCCCATGGTACAGTAAGTAATAGGTATTACAGCAAAGAAAAATAGTCAGGCATACAATATGCAAAACAGTTATGACAACCTGCATTTACTCATCACCATACGACATATCTAGGTCCATAAGACATTTGGCACAATTATGAAATACAAAACCATCCACATACACCCACAACATACACACACAGGCACACAGATACACATTCACATGCACACACACAGACACTCCACCCAGCTAACCATGGAAGAGGAAATTTTAGCTATAGGTTTGTAATAGATGACTAAGAAGATGTTTTTTGAAGTTGGAGATAGATGGCATCACCTTCAAAGCTTCATCAATTTTGTTCCAAATCTGTGGCCCCCTACAAGCAACACTCATACTGGTGCATACACACCTACGATATTTGCCTAGAGTGAGTGTTTTGTGTCGCGTGTGATGGGAATGCTGGGGGCTAGAGATGGGGATGAGACTGCATAATTTGAGGTTTCTTTTGTTAACAACTTGAAACATGAGACAAGCATTATGAAATTCGTTTAGTTCAGTTAGTCCTAATAACTTAAAATGGCAGAAGAGAGGGAGAGATGGAGAGTTTAACTCAGACCAAGACAGGGCCCTAATGACTTTCTTTTGTAAGGATTGAAGTTTTTTGAGATGGCTAGAGAAGGTGTTGCCCCATATAACATTGCAGTAGTTGAGACGAGGTTCAAATAAAGTTTTATATAAAGTAAAATGAGCCGACTGAGGAAGATGATGTCTGACTCTGTAAAATAAACCAACATATTTAGATAATTTGGATACAAGGTAATCAATATGACATTTAAAGTTGAGTGAATCATCTATGAGGACCCCCAGAAATTTTGTGGCATCCACTCTTTTTATTACTTCCCCACTTATGGCAATTTGACAGTGCTCTACAGTTTTAAACTGTTTATTTAAGGTAAATAACATAAAATTGGTTTTACTGATATTTAGGGAGAGTCTGTTGCATTTGAACCATGCGTCTACTTTAATTAGTTCAGAGTTAACAGAATCTTGTAATATTTCTAGGTTTTTGTGTGATGCAAATAAATTAGTGTCATCAGCAAATATGATTTTATGAAAGATTGTGGAGGAATTAACAAAATCGTTTATATAAAGAATAAATAAGAGTGGCCCCAAAATAGACCCCTGGGGGACCCCACAGGTTATAGGCTTGCAAGAAGAGTTATGGTCATTTACATACACATTGTTCTCTGTTGTACAGATAGCTCCTGAACCAGTCAAGTGCGACACCTCAGATACCATAGTGCTGTAGTTTGTGTAAGAGAATGTCAAAATTTATGGTATCAAAAGCCTTTGACAGGTCCAGGAAGATACTGATACCACATTTCCCCTCCTCAATGCAGTCATTTATTTTTTTGATTAGATCAATCATTGCCATACATGTTGTACTCTTTTTCCTAAAGCCATACTGGGAGGGAACAAGAATATCCAACATGTCAAGGTAGCCACTTAATCTATTGTACACAACTTTCTCCATCACTTTAGATAGGACTGGTAAAATAGAAATTGGTTGAATAATTACTCAGGTCATTTTTGTCTCCCGATTTAAAAATTTGGATGACCTTAGATATTTTTAACATCTTGGGAACAGTCCCAGTAAGTAAGGAAAGATTAATGCAATGGGTAGTAGCTCTGCAATGATGTCTGCTATAGCTTTTACGATTTTACTGCATATTCCATCAACGTCAACAGTATGTGAGCTCTTTAAATTAGAGATGATCTTTATGAGTTCAGTAGTATTTGTTGGTGCCATGTAAAAAGAATGAGTGAAATTACCAGTGAGAAACTGCTTAAAGGTGACTCCCTGAGGTTGGTTGATTTTCTTGGAAAAGTTTTGGCCTATTGAGGTAAAATACTCATTGAAATTCTGTGTTAAATTAGCAGTGATGTTACCAACATCTGGGAGCGTAGTGACTTTTTGTCTCCTGTTCAAGACTTCATTTAACACATTCCACGTCCCCTTACAGTCCCCCTTCGAAGCATGTAAAAGCTCTGTGTAGTGTTGCCTTTTGCTTTTTCTTATGATAAGTGTAAGTTTATTTTTGTAGGAGATATATTTATCTTTTTTAAGGCTAGATGCATTTTTCAGGTAGGATTTGTAGAGATTATTTTTATGTTTAATAGACTTTAGGATTCCCTTTGTTATCCAGGGGCTCTGGAGGATAGTACTGCACCTGACGGCCTTCTCAGGAATAGTGATATTCACAGAATCTTGAATAATCTTAATTAGACTGTCGTATGCTTCATTGGGTGTGCTACAGGTGTAAACTGTGTCCCAGCACTTGGTTTGAAGGTGTACAGTAAGATGTTGCAAAGTTCTCTTATTTACAATTTTTTATTTTATTTTAGAGATTGGAGGTGAGGACCGCTTACCTGAGCCCCAGAATATTACAATGGGAAAATGGTCTGTAATGTCAGTCTGCAAAACTCCTGTTTCCAATTTAGTATTTTGAATGTTTGTTATAAAATTATCAATGATCGTTTTTGATGACTTAGTAACTCGTGTAAAACAATTGATGGTGGGGAAGAAAGAGGAGGAATATATAGTGTTCATGAAGTCTTGTTTAGTTCCATCTTCCTTGAATATATCGATATTGAAATCACCAAGGAGGATGCAGTCTTTTTTCAGGTTGTTTACTTTATGCAACAACTCACCCAGGTTACAGCAGAAAGCATTAGGAGGAGAGTCTGGAGGGCAATAGATTACACCAACAATTACTGATTTCTCATTACCCTTAATCTCAATGAATAGAGACTCACAATTGTCATCCTCCAAGGTAAAGTCACACATTTTTACTTGGAGTGTGTTCTTAACATCGAGACAAACGCCTCCACCTGTCCTATTGGGTCTGTTCTTAATATATAAATTATACCCTTCAATGTTGAGTAGTTCCACATAAGCATGGTCACTTAACCAAGTTTCACTGCAGCCAATAATATCAAAATAACAACTTGAAGTAGACAATAAGGAAATTAATTCATCATGATGTTTGTTTAAGCTTCTAATGTTTACATGTAACATTGAGTAGTGGTATGAGTCACTTACTGACTTTAGATTATCAAGATCAAGAACGTTACAAGTAATATCGTCACCCAAATGAAGACAGTGATGCTGATCTCCAACAGTATTTATATCGTCAAAACCCATGATGTAAGCTTAAGCAGTATAAGTTGGCCATGTAGTTAACTGGAGTCACACATTTCCACACACATCTACAAGAAATCCATTTACACACGCACAGACACACACACCCCACACACACAAGTTAAGGCACAGCCTTAAGGATGCACATAAGGATGCACATTGTACCACACTGTGGTCTTCGCTGCCAGTCCGCAAGTGTCCTTTAGAGATGAAAATAACCTAAAGAGTTTCTCACTTCTACCACCTTCCTGCCTGGAGAGGGAAAAAATAAATAGATACACAAATAGATCTAGCCTCTGTGAGGCTGTTTAACCGACTCTTGCGTAGAACACAAAAATAAGCACATGGGCATATGTGCATATAGGCTAAATAAATAAATAAATTAAGCCTCCCGTGAGGCTGGTTATGTAACTCCCCCGTAGGACACAAATTAAATTGACGGTACCTCATTGTCAAATGAAATCATAAAATCCTCAGTTCATAACGTTAAAACAAAATTTGAAAACGTTAATTTCACAGTTCAAAATGTTATAACCGGAGTTCATGCATTCTGAGAGGAAAATAAGAGTGGAGGTTACCGTGGCCCAAGGCACCCATGAAAAAGGAAATCAGGACAGGCAGGACTGGTAGAGCTTTACGTGAGACATGAAAGATGGGAAAACTCTACCCCATAGAAGAGCATTCTTGGTTTTGCTGTCTCACCGTCTCCGGTAGCAGGGGAGCAATGTCATTCACCGCCTCAGCCGCTGAGGCCAGGGCCCTGTACTACGAAGCGGGTTTTCTGGCTTACCAGGGTAACTTCGAGAGTAACTTGATCACGTGCAGCGTAACTTCCCGATTAACCCATACTACGAAAGTTGGCTATGTTCAAACCGAGGTATGCTGCCATGGCAACTTACGCTGCATCTCAAACCTGCTCGTCTCAGGTTATGTTCTTGGTTAACCCGAGGTTTCCGATTAACCACACCCTTTTTAAACACCACCTCTCCACCGACATTTCCTCTAGAGACAATGCCAGCATACCTGGATGACCCGTGCAATATCGGAGCGCAGATTAGAGATGGGATTTATGGCTCTTTGATGGGATCCGCATCTTTGTGATCCGTTCTTTGAAAAGAGCCGTTCAAAAGACTGCCTCATTTGGCTCTTTTTAAATATTTATTCAGTTTTAAGAAGACAGCGTCTAAAGAAGCCAGATCCCTCTGCTTAGACAGTGACATCAATATTTCTGGACATACCTTTTATATAAAGCAACCTAGACTTACATTATTGTAACCCCTAAACGCTCATAAATAACCATTAAAAAACAATGAGGGCTTCAATGAATGTCCATGCAGAACGGCTTTTCTGTAAAAAAAAAAAAAAAAAAAGAACCCACTCAAGAACATAGTTACCAAGAACGCAAGAATATTTAAAAAAAAAACACTTGTTTTACAAAAATATTTAAGTCTGAGATACAAAATAGATACAACTAGACAAACAGATAAATAAATAAAATACACAAAAATAGAACAAACAAAATGATGATAGAATAAATTAAATGAACGTCCGTGCAAAGTAGTTTCCCCACAATATTATCATTAATATCACACAACAACATTATAAACTATATACAAAACAATTTGAACTATTAGGCAAACAGATAAAACTTGAATAAATAAAAGGCAAATGAATGCTTGCTTGCACGCGCGCACACACACCATTATGAATGATGTTTTTATATTTCATTTTCACCTGTTGCCAGGTGCGTTTGGCACTGCTGTTGCCTCTGAAATGTTCACAGGACATACACCAACTTAGTCAAAGGGACTGAACAGTCAGTCATCCTAATTCATGTGACTCTGTGCACATATCAGCTTAAGTAGGCTACTCCATGAATTTACCATACCAAATTTTATTCAGGATTTTTCGGACATTAAACAAGCTATATATGACTGGGGCCACGTCGAAGGACCATTTTCTGTGACTTGTGATTGATCATGAAGCTTTCTCTCATCCTATACTTCTGTTCTGGAACATATAGAAGGGAGAATGTACTTGCGCATTTACCCGATCGGCAATTCGTTGCCAACATGCTTGCCGCACCTTACTGGCAGCCGCTGTGTTAGATTTTGCTCTTAATGTTGTTTTGAACTCCTCGTAGCTTTGCATTATGACAGCGCATTCTTCCTCCGTGAAGTACGGCGACCATGCCATTGTGAACAGTGGTGATTTGCGCTGATAACCTCCCCTTTAACGTGAACGCGCATTAACCCTGATTAAGTTAAACCAGGTTCAACAAATCAACTTCATAACTGGCGTCGTAGTACCGTTTAACCCCAAACAAGATAACCAGGTTTTGTCAACCCCGGTTTAGCGGGGGAACCCTGGGTTGCTTCTGGGTAGGTTAACCTCCGTTCGTAGTACAGGGCCCAGGTCTTTCATTATACCTGACCTCAACCAGCTTTCTTGGTTTTGCTGTCTCGCCGTCACCGGTGGCAGGGAGGCAATATATTTCTCCGCCTCAACCACCGAGGACAGGTCTTTCATTTTACCTGACTTCAGCTTGATGTACAGCCTGGCTGGATAGCAGAGACCAGGCTTTAATCCCCGCTCATATAGCTCCGACATGACTCCCTTGTATTTTTTACGCTGCTCCACTACCTCAGGTGGATAGTCTTCGTAGACGAGAATAAGGTGGTTCATGTAGTTCAGCTTGCCCCTGTTGGCCTGGGCATACCGGATAATCTTGTCCTTTACCTGGAATTTGAGGAGACGAATGATTACCGGTCTTGGGCGTTCGTTAGGTGGGGGTTTCGTAGCCAGGGATCTGTGAGCCCATTCACATTCCACAGGTGACTTGACAACTTCTTTGAAAACCTCCTCGAGCATCCTGGTGAAAAAGGCCATAGGTTGAGGTCCTTCGATGTCCTCGGGTAACCCGATAACCCTGATATTGTTTCTTTGGCTCTGGGACTCGAGTTCAATTATTTTGTTTGCGAGTTTTTCATTAGTGGCCTGAAGCTTGACAATGGCCTCCTCGGCAGCTCTCAACCGTGCTTCTCACGCGTCGCCCTCACACTTTTAGTGATTCCACTTTCTCTTCATGTTCTTCCACGGTCATTATGACCCCGTTGAGTTTGTTCTCGAGAACTGACAGGGTTTGCTTGAAATCCTCCGAGATAGCAGCTCGGTGCGACTCGAGCAGACTAGTGAGGGACACCATGGAGACGTCGGGGTTTAGTTCAGCCGGCTGTCCTTTTTTTGGCGGCATGGTCATCACACGTTGTAGTGTTTAGTTTAGTTATAATGAGTTAAAAGTTTTAGGAGAGAGTTTTGCTTGAAGTTTTGATTTAGTAGAAGTTAAAAATCATTTGCGGGAGTGAGAGACACAGCGTGCGTTTCACGTGTTACCACATCACCGGAAGTAACCAGAAGTGTCCCGGAAGTCCACCAAATCAATGCTAGAATAAGAAAGGCCTCAGCAATCATGCCCAAGCTCCACACCAGAGTATGGTCCAACAACAACCTCACCATTAGTACTAAAATGCAGGTGTACAGAGCTTGTGTCCTGAGCACACTTCTCTACTCCAGTGAAACTTGGACAACCTACTCCGCTCAGGAGAGAAGACTCAACAGCTTCCATCTTCGCTGCCTCAGATGCATCTTCGGCATCAGTTGGCAAGATAAAATCCCAAACACTGATGTGCTTGAGCGCACAGAACTTCCATCTATCTACACGCTCCTTAGTCAACGCCATCTTTGCTGGCTGGGCCATGTACGCCGCATGGATGATGGCAGAATACCTAAAGATCTACTGTATGGTGAGTTGTCAGAAGGCTCTAGATCTCGTGGCCGCCCAAGGCTCTGCTTCAAAGACACCTGCAAGCGTGACTTGAAATCCGCCGGGATCAGCGTACAGTCTTGGGAGACCACTGCCGAGTCCAGAAGTTCTTGGAAAGCTGCCGTTACGAGCGGGACCAAGGAAGCCAAACTATTACGTAGTGTCGACCAAAAGCGAAAGACAGCAGCATGCAAGTCTTCCCGGCAAGATCAGGAACCATCTTTGTACATCTGTCCTTCTTGCCAAAGAGACTGCCATTCCCACATTGGCTTGTTTAGCCATGCAAAGAAGTGCTAATCAAGGTGCATCCCATCGTCTCACGAGACGGAAGGTGGCCGACGATGACGAACCATGAGTATGGCCAGTGCGGGGAGGGAGTGGTAAGGAAGTGTTGTAATTGCGGTGGGGATCATACAGCCACTTATGGCGGTTGTCCAGCGAGGAAAAAGGCTGTTGTTGTGCAGCAGGTTAGAGCAACTAAAAACCTCTCTTATATTGAAACAGTGAAAGAAGTTGATAAGGAAAAAAGGCAAAATGAAACCATGATCAATTCAGAACGTTTAGTGCTATTTATAGCATATGTAATAAATTGCACTGAACAGGCTAAAAACAGGACAGAGAAAATCAGAATTATAGTGAAAGCTGCAGCAAAATTCTTAAATCTTGCTAATTTATCTTGGGAAAAGATATATTGTATGCAGATCTGAATAGGTTGGGTGAACCCCCAGAGATATCATCTGCACCACCATTGATAAGTCAACCTTAGTGATCTTACAATGGAATGCTAGAAGTCTCGTAGCTAATTTAAATTTAAATAGGGTTGCCACCCATCCCGTAAAATATGGAATCGTCCTTTATTTGGCAATTAAATCTTGTGTCCCGTATTGAACCGATACGGGATGCGATTTGTTCCGTATTTTCATAAATGTCCAATACACATGTCTGTCTCACACATATCAACACTAAATCTAACAATAATGAACAAAATAAAACAGGAAATACTATGTTGCGGGATCTACCCAGGACACAAACCCCTCCACTCTGTGTCACGCTCTGTGCGTCTGTGCCTGGCTGCCTGCGTCACTGCGTGTGGTGCTGTCACAGTTGCCTAGAAACAGACAACACACACCGGCGCTGCTCAAAAAACCCGGGCCTTTTAAAAATGTCTGCTGCACCCGGGACTCCACCACGTCCTCAAAAGCGTAAATGCTTACAAAAATACAGACATGAGTGGGAAGAGGCACATCCTTGGCTGGACAGCGTGAGTGGAGACGACTACAGAACAAACTGTAAAGTCTGTCGGCGAGTGTTTTCAGTGGCGTACGGTGGGCTATCTGACATTAGACAGCATTCGTCAGGAGAGCAAAACTGCAGATATGTAAGAACACAGAAGACACAAGCGTCAGTGTCACAGTTCTTTATACCCCAATCATCTCCTGAGAGTTATACAGTATGGGACATTATGTTATGATTGTCGTTTGTTTGATTGATTGTTTATTTGAATTAATGATCATTCATCCGTCTGACTGGACATGTTAAAAAGGATGACAGAGTTGATCCACAAATCAAGCTCTCACTAAATCTCAGCACCTCACTCACTCACTCACACACAGGACCCCTGTCTTCCACACTCACCCCGCCCCCTCGCTTTCTCATCCAACCACGTACTTGCCCGTACTATACACATTCACTGACAATCAGAAAACACACAACATTATTATTTCATCTCATCCCATTATCTCTAGCCTCTTTATACTGTTCTACAGGGTCACAGGCAAGCTGGAGCCTATCCCAGCTGACTACAGGCGAAAGGTGGGGTACACCCTGGACAAGTCTCCAGGTCATCACAGGGCCGACACATAGACACAGACAACCATTCACACTCATGTTCACACCTACGGTCAATTTAGAGTTGCCAGTTAACCTAACCTGCATGTCTTTGGACTGTGGGGGAAACCAGAGCACCCGGAGGAAACCCACGCGGACATGTGGAGAACATGCAAACTCCGCATGGAAAGGCCCTCGCCGGCCACGGGGCTCGAACCCGGACCTTCTTGCTGTGAGGCGACAGCGCTAACCACTACACTGTAGCATCAGCCACATAAAGTTTTGATTATTAATCAGTAGCGTAAAATAGTATCTATTGTCTAAGACACTTATTTATATTTCATATTAAAACATCTATATAAATTAATACATAGAAATCCTGGCCAGGCACTGAATGTTCTTCTGCCTTCACTTTAAGAGAAATTCAGGGCAAGCATGAGCCTAGGAAGTCTATAAGGTTCTTCCCTGTCACTGTCACATGCACATACCTTCTCACTCCCTATACTATGGATATAGTCCCTTTAAATCACGTGCTCATTTTTTTTGAATGGAGAGGCGGAAAGAGGAATGAATGGGGGTAGATGGAAGCTGGTGCGCCAACATTCTGATATCCTCCAGAATTCTTTAATGGTCCAAAATAAATTGAATGCTACATGTTGATGGATTACTTTGTTCTTCTACACCGCTTTTCGAGGCTACGCTAGACAACCGCAGGCTGTCTTGTGCAGATTTTCTGTAATATTGTGGTAATATATTGTGGTAGTATTTTTCTGTTTTTATGTATGGTAGTTTGTACAAAGGGGTGTAAACAGGCATTAATATTTGTCTCTTACGGTCTGTTTGAGTGCTAATGCTACAGGACTCAGCCTGCTCACATGGAGTGACCTGAGCTGGTTTTTAAATGCTCCTTTTCCACCAGCGGTTCATACAAAGAGGTGTTCTTTCACATCGTGAGCCAGTGCCAATGAAAATTCACAAGCAGTGACCATGAAGGTGCACAAAGTCTCCTCTCACTCCAAACACGAGAATCAAAATGCCACGAAACGCCATGTGAAAAACAAGTGGCTCACCCACGGGAAGAAAATCCGCCATGCAGACGTCTCCAGCCATGGTCCAAAGCCTTCGACAGCAAAGTTAGAGAATGAGCTCGTTAACGGACAGAAATCCAAAGTGAAACGGTTACAGAAGGCTTACACCAAGGCTGTGACTGTAACGTCTGAAGATGGACAGGCAAAAGGCAAGGCCGTGTCTGCACCCTTCCCTCACATCCACACCAACGGCGGTACCGAGCTGGAGATGCAGAGCAACTCGGAGGACTCCCAGGACTGGAGGTCCTATGCCAGGAGCGTTCTTGAGAATGGTTTGGAAAAAGGAGGTGGTGAAGGGAACGAACTCGATGCGAGTTGTCGACAAACCCTATAACTTGATTCATGAAATGCGCTTACAAAATATTTTCAGTGTGAATATTTATTGTGTAATGGTGCAAAGTGAGAGAGAGAGAGAGAGAGAGAGAGAATGAGAGAATAGCCCTTAGGTGTTAGGACTGGGACTGTTTTGGCCTCTAGAGGCCGCTGTTATTTCCTTTGTTTGGTCATGTTTGTTTTGGCCTCTAGAGGTCGCCACTGTGTTCTGTGTTTTTTGTTTGTCTTATTGCCTGTTTCCTGCCCCGCCCTGTCCTTAATTAGTTTGTGTATTTATACCCCTGAGTTCAGTCCTCTTGTCACGGAGTCTTTGTGCTGTTATCTTTAGCTCCAGTTACCTCTGTACCATGTTCCTTGCCTTTGTCTTTTTGGTTTTGCACTTTGCTTTGCTTTTTGGACTTTTTGGACTTAGTATTTACTGTTTTTTGGATCTTCTGAGCGTTGGTATTTTTGCCTTTTCTTTTCTGTTTTTTTTTTTGGCTTTTGTTTTGACTTTGAACTTTTGGATATTTTTTATTTTTCCTTTCATCTTCTGACCGTTTTGGATTATTTCTTTTCGGACTGTATATATTGTAAATAAATGTCTTGATACTTTTCTACTTCCGCCTCACGCCTCTGCATTTGAGTCATCCCCCTGGTGGCCTAGTGGGGGTTTGCTGGATTATCACACCAGTGAACCAGGTTCGAATCCCAGCAAAACCCTAACAGAAAGACTCCGTCATGACCGACTCAGCAGAGGCTTCTTCAACTGTCTACCCGGCTAACCTTCAGGGAATTATGGCCGCTTTAACACGCTTCGGAGCTACCATGGACACTCATGGAAGTACTCTTGCAAGCCAACGTGAGACCCTTACTCGCCACGAGGTACTGCTTCAGCAGATTGAAAAAACCCTGGCACAGCTGACTTCTCTACCCCCATCTCCTCTGCCTGATTCTGCTCCTGCTCCGCCTCCCGCTCCAGTGCCTCCGGCCACGCTGCCTTCTTCACCTCGCGAACCCAGCCTTCCTGCACCACAGAGGTATGACGGCAAGCATGGTGAGTGCTGGGAGTTCCTTACCCAGTGCCAACTCACCTTTGAGCTTCAGCCTACCACCTACACTACGGATCGCTGCAAGATTGCCTTTGTGATAACCTTGTTAGCTGGCAAGGCATGGGCCTGGGCCACTGCTATCTGCCAGAGACAGGGACCCAAGTGCTCTGATTTCCAGCTGTTTACTGAGGAGATGCTTCGTGTCTTCGATCAAGCAGACATCAGTAAAGACACAGCCAGTAAGCTCATGTCCATCCGGCAAGGGGGAAGCATCGCAGACTACGCCATCTTGTTCCGGACGCTCGCAGCAGTAAGTGGATGGAACAAGACTGCCCTGGTGTCAGCCTTCCACCATGGTCTGTCTGATCCCATCAAAGACGGTCTGGCTTCTATCAGATGCCCAAGTGACCTCGAAACTCTGATCTCACATTCTACTCGTCTTGACAACAGGATGAGAGAACGCCCCCAAGTCCTGAGCCTCCCCGGCCTCCCTGCCTCTACCTGGAGCCCATCTACCTCCTCCAGTGACTGTCCAGAGCCCATGCAAGTTGGCCGTACTCGTCTCTCTGCAGCCGAGAGGGAGCGCAGAAGGAGGGACAAGTGCTGCATCTACTGTGGCAAGCCTGGTCACTTCCGAGCATCATGTCCCGAGCTCTCAGGAAAAGGACCGCCCCGTCCAGCCGAGGGAGGGTTGTGATGGGGCCTACCCTCTCTCCCAGACTCCCTGGCCAAGGAATCTACATCCCGGTCTCCATCTCCTGGGGTGAGTCTGTCCACTCTTGTCAAGCCTTGTTAGACTCAGGGGCGGCTGGAAACTTTATGGATATCCACTTCGCCCAAAGCATCAATGTCCCGACTGCGCCTCTTGAAGTCCCACTGTCTGTGTCTGCCCTCGATGGCCAAGCATTAGGTGATGGAAGAGTCACCCAAGTTACTTCTCCAGTCTTTCTCCAGTCTCAAGGTCACAAAGAAGAAATATCCCTGCACCTTATTCATTCACCAGAGTTCCCAGTCATTCTAGGCCTTCCTTGGCTTACTCGCCACAACCCTCGCATAGACTGGGTAACAAGCCAGGTTGTGGAATGGGGCCCTGCATGCCATGCCTCTTGTCTGCTCTCTAGCTCTCCTGTGTCTCTTGCCGAGCTTCCTGATTTCACCGAGTTATCTCAAGTTCCCACAGAGTACTGGGATCTCAAAGAGGTCTTTAGCAAGAGCAGGGCCGCCGTTCTTCCTCCGCACCGCGCCTACGACTGTGCCATCGACTTGCTCCCTGGGACTAC
The DNA here is from genome assembly GCF_027579695.1 of Neoarius graeffei. Lineage (NCBI taxonomy): Eukaryota > Metazoa > Chordata > Actinopteri > Siluriformes > Ariidae > Neoarius > Neoarius graeffei. Next base: position 9,098,435 of record NC_083587.1, read on the forward strand.
TCCTCCTCGGGGCCGACTGTTCTCCCTCTCTCAGCCAGAACGCAAGGCCATGGAGGAGTACATCAAGGAAGCCTTGGCCTCTGGGTTCATTCGACCCTCCACCTCACCCGCTGGTGCCGGCTTCTTCTTTGTCGACAAGAAGGATGGGGGGCTCCGGCCATGTATTGATTATAGGGGCCTGAACAAGATCACCGTGCACAACCGCTATCCCCTTCTGCTGATGTCCACAGCATTCGACCTGCTCCAAGGCGCCACCATCTTCACCAAGCTGGACTTACGGAATGCATACCACCTCGTCCGTATCCGACAGGGAGACGAGTGGAAGACCGCCCTTAAAGGATATGGGACATGGATTTTTACCTGGGCATAATTATGTATAAAGAACATAAGAAATGCCATCTAAATCACTGCAGGGCATCAAAAATGTGAAAATCACCACATTATTCAAGTTTTTTTTATACATCAGCGTAAAACAAGGATTCGTTAATGAGCTAGGTGGTCACATGACCCGTGACGCAACAAAAACTTTCCAAGGAGCCAGCGCTTGGGAATCTAATGTAAACAGGTTACCGAAATGGATCACCATTGACAGTGATATTCCCGATGTTTCACAGAGATGTGAAGTTAGACCCTATCAATTCAAACCGATAGCTGGAAATTCACATGAACATGGATCTTGTCTTTACTCTGACGGGTCAGATGATTCTGAGAGTGAGAGTTCATTCAGCCCTCATGAAACTGAAAGTGATCAGCTGGATAACACTTCCTGGTAAGTTAAAAACAATTCTGCTCAAAGGCTAATGATCTGTTGAAAGAAGTATTATTTTTGTATCATACATTGAAAGTTCATCATAGATCTAGCTAAAGTTCATTGCAAGCTAGTTTTTTTTGCTGATACTTTTTGAGATTGATTGAGATACAATGCTTCCAGAGTCCGAGATGAAAACATTCAAAATGGCGAAACGAGTCAGAATTCTGATAATCAATAATTGTTACACCCAAAATTATAATACTAATCCTTACCTCGGCTTTCAGTCGCTTAGCGCAGAAGTCTTCAACAGGGGGGTCGTGAAATCGCACCGGATCACTCATATCAACAAAAATATTCCTGCCCTGTCCCCTGGCCTCCGTCGCAGGGATGCAAACAGCACGCCTTTCGGCGGATGCCGCCTTTTTCATGGCTGAATCGCGCAGATCCAATTTTTAAAAAAAAAAGCGATATTAATTCATGAAACATGAAGTATAAGGATGAGAAAAAAACAGTTTAAATCGGGAAGCTGGGCACATTTGTGCAGCCTGGCGCAAATGTGCGCAGTTTCCCGATTTAAACTGTTTTTTTTTCTCATCCTTATACTTCCTGTTTCATGTTTCATGAATTAATATCGCTCAGTATCTGAGTATTAATGTTGAAAGAATCCTCAGTGAAATGGTCCGAACACAGTTTGTGGGAAACAGTAGGTGCAAAGTTTTTTCAACAGGTGTTCTGTAAAGTTGTCCTACCAAGCCTACTGTGCATGCGCGAAGCCTACTGCGCATGCGCAGGTGAGCCCACACTTTCCTCAGCTTCGGGTCCTTGGGGAATGCAAAAAAAATTACTCCAGGGCATTTCCCATTGGAATTATTGCAACCATAAGCAGCACAATACACCATGATGTCCAGTGTATGATGTCCAATGTACGTTAAAGACTATAAAACAATTTTCTTGTCATCCACTTCTCCATTCATCTACCCGCTTGTGCTGTGCCCGAAAGTTTTTGTGATGTATGATCACGTGACAGCGGCTCTTCCGGTTGCAAAAAATGCATATCGGAAGTTGAGCAGAAATGCCATATAATCATCACGAATATAACGATTTTGCTGAATTTAATAGATGATTTTGTGTTTGTTGATGCAATTAATTCATATTTTTAATGGAAAGAAACTGATATAGCGTGCTTTTATGTTTCATGTCCCATATCCTTTAACACCCCGTCAGGGCACTATGAGTACCAGGTGATGCCCTTCGGACTCACCAATGCATCAGCGGTTTTTCAGGCCCTTATCAATGACGTCTTGAGGGATATGATTAATCTATACATTTTTGTCTACCTTGACAACATCCTGATATTCTCCAAGACCTTACAGGAGCACCGCCACCATGTCCGCCAAGTCCTCCAGAGACTTTTACAGAATAATTTGTTTGCTAAAGCCCAGAAATCCAAGTTTCATGTCCCCGAGGTCTCCTTCCTGGGATTTGTCGTACGAATGGGGCAACTCCAAATGGACCCAGCCAAGACCCTGGCTGTCCGGGACTGGCCTACTCCCAAGTCCATTAAGGAGGTTCAGCGGTTCTTAGGATTCACTAACTTCTACCGCAAGTTCATCAGGAACTTCAGTTCCGTAACAGCACCTATGTCGGACCTCACCAAAAGGACTGGTGGATCCTATGTCTGGTCCTCTCAGGCGGAAAAGGCATTTAATGACCTCAAACACCGCTTTTGCATGGCACCCATTCTGGTTCTCCCGGACACCTCCCAACCATTCATCTTGGAGGTGGACGCCTCGGACAGTGGTGTCGGCGCGGTGCTCTCTCAATGCTCGGAAGGGAAGCTGCACCCCTGCGCTTACTTCTCCCACCACCTGAGCCCTGCGGAGTCCCGCTATGATGTGGGGGATCGGGAATTGCTAGCGGTCAAATGAGCCCTTGAGGAGTGGAGGCACTGGCTGGAGGGAGCGCAACATCCATTCCTGGTGTGGACGGACCATAAGAACCTGGAGTACCTCCAGCAAGCCAAGAGGCTGAACCCATGACAGGCTAGGTGGGCTTTGTTTTTCAGCTGTTTCAACTTCACCCTATCATACCGCCCGGGCTCTAAGAACACCAAACTGGACGCGCTCTCCAGGCTGTTCTCGCCCAACAACAGGGAGAGTGAAGTCGGGCCTATTATCCCTGTATCCCGGATTGTGGCTCCTGTCTGCTGGGGTATTGAGGAGACCGTTCGACAAGCTCAATGCCGGGATCCTGATCCTGGGACGGGGCCACCAGGCCTCCTGTATGTCCCTCGTCAAGCCCAGGCCAAGGTTCTCCAGTGGGGTCACTCTTCCCCTCTCACCGCCCACCCGGGAGCTCGGAGGACCCTGGACTTCCTGAAAAGACGCTTCTTGTGGCCTAACATGGAGAAGGAAGTGAGGTCATTTGTCCTGTCCTGTGAGGTCTGCACCAGAACCAAGAACCCGCGACAGCATCCCCAGGGTCTCCTGCATCCTCTGCCTATTCCCCGGCATCCCTGGTCCCACGTGGCGGTCGACTTCATCACGGGTCTCCCTGAGTCTCAAGGTAACACTGTCATTTTGGTCATAGTGGACAGATTCTCCAAGGCCTGCCGCTTTATACCACTGTGCAAACTCCCTTCTGCCCTTGACACTGCTAAATTGTTATTTAATCACGTCTTCCGAGTCTTTGGTCTTCCACAGGACGTCGTCTCTGACCGGGGGCCCCAGTTCTCCTCCTGAGTGTGGCATGGCTTCTGCAAGCTCATCGGGGCCACTGCCAGCCTCTCCTCTGGGTTCCACCCCCAGTCCAATGGCCAGACGGAGAGGCTCAACCAAGACCTGGAAACCACCCTGCGAGGCCTGGCTATGGATAACCTGACATTGTGGAGCACCTGGCTGCCATGGGCAGAGTACGCCCACAACACCCTGCAGTCATTGGCCACCAAGCTGTCGCCGTTCCAGTGCCAATTCGGGTTCCAGCCACCTCTGTTCCCGGACCAGGAGGAGGACATTGGGGTGCCCTCGCTCAACCAATACGTGAGACGGTGTCGCAAGACCTGGAGCAAGGTCAGGAGGACACTCATCCAGACCTCCAGTACCAACCAGACTCAGGCCAACCGCCATAGGAGACCTGCCCACACTTTCCGCCCTGGGCAGCGGGTTTGGCTGTCCACCAAGGACCTTCCGCTGCAGGTGGAGAACCACAAGCTTGCTCCTCGCTACATTGGCCCCTTCAAGGTTGTACGCAGAGTTAACCCTGTCTCCTACCGGCTCCAGTTACTAAGTACGCTAAGGATCAACCCCACATTCCATGTTTCCCTGTTGTGGCCCGTACTGACGTTCACGTATGCCCCTGCCCCTAGGAACCCCCCGCCCCCCCCCTCCGTATCTTCCAGGGTCAGACTGTTTTTACCGTGCGCCGCCTGTTGGACTCCCGCCATGTTCGCGGGGGTCTCCAATATCTTGTGGACTGGGAGGGCTATGGCCCTGAGGAGTGCTGCTGGGTCCCAGCTCGGGATATACTTGATAAAGAACTTTGTCGGGACTTCCATTCGGCCCATCCTGATTGCCCTGGGAACGTCAGGAGACGCTCCTAGAGGGGGGGGGTCCTGTTAGGACTGGGACTGTTTTGGCCTCTAGAGGCTGCTGTTATTTCCTTTGTTTGGTCATGTTTGTTTTGGCCTCTAGAGGTTGCCACTGTGTTCTGTGTTTTGTGTTTGTCTTATTGCCTGTTTCCTGCCCTGCCCTGTCCTTAATTAGTTTGTGTATTTATACCCCTGAGTTCAGTCCTCTTGTCACGGAGTCTTTGTGCTGTTATGTTTAGCTCCAGTTACCTCTGTACCGTGTTCCTTGCCTTTGTCTTTTTGGTTTTGCACTTTGCTTTTCTTTTTGGACTTTTTGGACTTAGTATTTACTGTTTTTTGGATCTTCTGAGCATTGGTATTTTTTGCCTTTTCTTTTCTGGTTTTTTTTGGCTTTTGTTTTGACTTTGAACTTTTGGATATTTTTTTATTTTTCCCTTCATCTTCTGACCGTTTTGGATTATTTCTTTTTGGACTGTATATATTGTAAAAAACTTTTTGATACTTTTCTACTTCTGCCTCACACCTCTGCATTTGAGTCATCCCCCTGGTGGCCTAGTGGGGGTTTGCTGGATTATCACACCAGCGAACCAGGGTCGAATCCCAGCAAAACCCTAACATTAGGGCAGAGTCTTTAGTCCAAACACTGTATAAGCAGTATAAACAAAACCGCGCACCGCCCATGCGCTTTCCAAAAACAATCCCGCCAGCAAAAATAGGGGAAAAAAAAGAGCGATCTCACCTCTTCAGATGTTGGTTTAATTAAGTCCGACAGTACATTCCTCAAAAAGGGCGTAGAAGAACAAAGTAATCCATCAATGTGTAGCATTCAATTTATTCCGGACTATTAAAGAATTCTGGAGGATATCAGAATGTTGCCGCACTGGCTTCCATCTACCCCATTCATTCCTCTTTCCACCTCTCCATTCAAAAAACGAGCATGTGATTTAAAGGGACTATAGCCATAGGATAGGGAGTGAGAAGGTGTGTGCGTGTGACAGTGACAGGGAAGAACCTTATAGACTTCCTAGCCTCATGCTTGCCCTGAATTTCTCTTAAAGTGAAGGCAGAAGAACGTTCAGCGCCTGGCCAGGCTTTCTATGTATTAATTTACATAGATGTTTTAATATGAAATATAAATAAGTGTCTTAGACAATAGATACTATTTTACGCTACTGATGGATTACTTTGTTCTTCTACGCCCTTTTTGAGGAATGTACTGTCGGACTTAAACCAACATCTGAAGAGGTGAGATCACTCCTTTTTTTCCCCCTATTTTTGCTGGCGGGATTGTTTTTGGAAAGCGCATGGGCGGTGCATGGTTTTGGTTATACTGCTTCCGCAGTGTTTGGACTAAAGACTCTGCCCTAAGGGCTATTTTCTCACTCTCTCTCACTTTGCACCATTACACAATAAATATTCACACTGAAAATATTTTGTAAGCGCGTTTCCTGAACCAAGTTATAGGATTTGTTGACAACTCGCATCAAGTTCGTTGCAACACCACCCTGCCGCCCCAACATTATTATTATTATTATTATTATTATTATTATTATTATTAGCACACAGCATTCACATTATAATAGTAACAAATACATACATACATACATACATTTCCTAGATTAAAAATTTTATTTTATTAGTGTGGTTTACTTTATCTGGATGACATGACTTCATTTCAAGTCATAAGACAGACAGCAGACAAATACTGTTCAATTTAATTAAGAAATTGTCATCCCACATTTAAAAGTTCATTGTTGCCCACTTGTACATTATACATTTTTACAGCATTGGCAATAAAGCATTTCAAGCTTTAAATATGAGTAATTGCTTTCTTGATCACCCCTTTACTAAAAACACCTACAAAATAAAACATACCACTGCTGCGGGCACCCCACCCCATGGGACTCGTGCCCGTGGTGGTCATGGCCCCAAGGAGCCAAATTTCTGAATGGTGGCAACCCTAAATTTAAAGGTTTCATTCAAGATTTAAATGAAAAACCAGATGTGATCTGTGTTCAAGAATCCTGGCTAAAGAGTTCATTGGACTTTGTAATTAAGGGTTACTCGAGTATCAGGAGAGACAGGGTGGGGGGTAATGGTGGAGGGTGTGTTACTTTTGTCAAGAGGGGACTACAATATAGAGAGCTAAAGAAAGGAGATGATCTGGAATATATAGGTGTTGAGGTATGGACTAAAGAAAGGAGTGTGATAAATTTTCATAATCCATGTAACCAGATTGAGTTAGGCTACATCCACATGACAATGGCAACTAGATTTTTTTTTTAAATATCGTGTCCACATGGGCAACGGATCAGTAAAATATCAGGTACATATGGCAATGCAACGCTTGCTGAAAACGATGCAATACACATGCCACACCTCTATGTGCGCTGTAAGATGGTCCCATCGGAGACACCAGAACAATAGAAGAAGTAGGATGCATGCGCATAAACCCCTTCTTCTGTAGCATCAGCCACATAAAGTTTTGATTATTAATCAGTAGCGTAAAATAGTATCTATTGTCTAAGACACTTATTTATATTTCATATTAAAACGTCTATGTAAATTAATACATAGAAAGCCTGGCCAGGCGCTGAACGTTCTTCTGCCTTCACTTTAAGAGAAATTCAGGGTGAGCATGAGCCTAGGTTCTTCCCTGTCACTCACCCTGTCACTGTCACACGCACACACCTTCTCACTCCCTATCCTATGGATATAGTCCCTTTAAATCATGTGCTCGTTTTTTGAATGGAGACGCAGAAAGAGGAATGAATGGGGGTAGATGGAAGCTGGTATGCCAACATTCTGATATCCTCCAGAATTCTTTAATGGTCCGGAATAAATTGAATGCTACACATTGATGGATTACTTTGTTCTTCTATGCCCTTTTTGAGGAATGTATTGTTGGACTTAAACCAACATCTGAAGAGGTGAGATCGCTCCTTTTTTTCCCTATTTTTGCTGGCGGGATTGTTTTTGTTTTTGGAAAGCGCACGAGCGGTGCGCGGTTTTGGTTATACTGCTTCCGCAGTGTTTGGACTAAAGACTCTGCCCTAAGGGCTATTCTCTCTCTCTCTCTCTCTCTCTCTCTCTCTCTCTCTCTCTCACTTTGCACCATTACACAATAAATATTCACAGTGAAAATATTTTGTAAGCACGTTTCATGAACCAAGTTATAGGATTTGTTGACAACTCGCATCAAGTTTGTTACACTTCTACCTGGCGTGAAGCACTCACAGTCATGTGGTGGTGACGTCATCATAAACAAATCCATTCTACTCATCCAGACGACTTCGCAACGGCGCTGTTGCCAGATTTTTCCACTCTGGAACCCGTTCTCAAAAGATTTCGTTTTGGGGCACCCAAAATGCCGGTGCTGTGTGGATGCCAGGCCGAAATGATAAACAATTTTATCAGATTCACCTGAATCCGTTGCCGTGTGGACAGGGCCTTAGAGCATTTAGAAGAAATTTGGAGGGGTTTGGGTGAAAAGGTCATTTGGTGTGGGGATTTTAATGCTCATGGTTCACTCTGGGGAGATAAAAATGATATAAATGGTAGTATAATTGAAGAGTTTTTAGATTAAAAAGAGCTTGTATGTTTGAATGATGGTTTGTATATAAGAACAGATGTAGCAAGAGGTAATGAGTCAGCTATAGACCTCGCAATAGTTTCTCAAACTTTAGCTGGCAGATGTAGTTAGGAGGTATTAAATTACAGTACACTAGGTAGTGATCACTATCCTGTTGTGGTTCAGTTTGAGATAGAACTGATAAGAGATCAGGTGGTAAGAAATGGGAGATGGATTTTAAGGGAAGCAGATTGGGAAACCTTTTCAGTCATCAGTGAGAGCAGTCTAATGGGTATTGGAGCTAATGCCAGTGTTGACTCCATGTGCTATTCTGTTACAAACAACATAATTAGGGCTGCTGAACTAACCATTCCCAAGTCAAAGTCAGGTAGTAAGGGAAGAATTGTTCCTTGGTGGTCTGAGGAATGTAGTAGGGCTGTCAGGGACCGTAATAAAGCTTTTAGAACTTTAAAGCAAACTCTAAATTTTGGAAACTTGATTAAATACAAACAGTGTCAAGCTGTGGTGAGGCAAACAGTCAAGAATACAAAAACGGAGTATTGGAAAAAGTTTTGTGATTCAATAGAAAGAATTCAAAGTGTATGGAACATGATTAACCCTTTGATGACTGACCCCTTGAAAATGGTTCCTCCAGGAACGATGACTTTTCAGTTGTCAAGACAACGGAAAAACTAAAATACAAAAACAGAAAGATACGTCACAATGCTCTTGTGCACAAAACAAAATGCTCTTGTATTTTAGTTTTTCCGTTGTCTTGACAACTGAAACGTCATCGTTCCTGGAGGAACCATTTTCCAGGGGTCAGTCACCAAAGGGTTAAGAAAATGAGAGGCAATGGAAGGGATTTTGAGTATCCAGCAATGATTGATGATCAAAGAGTTATTACAAATAGTAAAGATAAAGCTGAGGCCATAGCGAAGGCATTGGTAAAGGTGCATAGCTCAGACTGAACCTCACTCATGAGGAGAAAAAAGGAAGAGAAATGACAATAGGAAAGTACAGGGATGTTTTATTTGAAGAGACAGGAGATGGGGAAATTTTAACTACACCTTTCAACTTACAAGAACTTAATAGTGCATTAAAGAAAGTTGGAAAGTCTACCCCAGGGAAGGATATGATCTGTTATGCAATGTTGGAAAATTTGACTGATAAAGGGAAGGAGGTGGTGTTGACCTTATTCAATAAGGTGTGGACAGAAGGAGTCATCCCAGTAGAATGGAAGCAGTCTGTTATCATCCCTATTAGGAAACCTGGGAAAGATGCAAAGTACCCAAGTAATTACAGACCATGGGCGATTGCTCTAAGACAATAAGGGAGGCTCAGCCTCCTCTAAAAATGACGAACATCGTGTAGGATGAATTGCGCTAGGCTTATGTTATAGCCGACCTTATAACATTGCTATTTCAGATCCAGAATCATAGAAATATATGTGCTCAACCAAACTACAGTGCGAAATCATTCCGTTATAACTTTCCCCAGTTCACCTAATGTGTGCGTGAGTTTTTCCCCCTTGTGACAGCGCGATGCAGCCTAGCCTCAGTGCACTTCAATGGCATTTGGGAGCTATGCGCTTTTCAATCTCAAAATGCAAGACGATTATTGGACAAATACTGCAAAAACGCCCGCCCACGGACTCCCAGCCTCACAGTGGGAGGGACATGGCAAAGCTTTCCGCGAGGAGACTGGTGATTGGTGAAAGTGGCCAGATATTTTCTTTGATTGACAGCTCGTTTCAAATAGACAGGCAGCGGTGAATCTCAGTTCAGTCCCATGCAGATTCGCAAGTGCTGTGGTGTATTGTAAGAGATCAGCTTACATTTCGATTTCATTCATTACATACGGTTTCTACCAACTTTTTTAGTTTGTATATATTTTCATTGTAAATAAAGTGTAAATATAGTTTTGTCAAGTTTGCTATCTTAGTTCCAGAAATTTTGTTTATTTGAGTGACTGAACTTGAACTTGAGGGGGCTAGTCAGCTAGCAAGAAAGCTGCGCATGGATGCCAAGCATTGCTGATTTAATTTTGGCGAAGCCATTTGCCAGTCTTCCTTTCGAGGAAAAAATTAAAATTAAAGAGCAGGGTAGACCAATGCCTCAAATTGACTTGGTGAAAAAGGTAGGGAATAATACTCGTTCCTTTCAGCTCTCCTGGTACGAGAAAGTGAATTGGCTAATAGCAAGTGACCCACATCAACAACAGTAAATAGGTTACTTTAGTAATATGTCATGGATGGACCAAAAATATAGAATCTATTTAAAATGTTTATGCTGAATATATTATATTGAAATATATATTTCTCTGGATATGAATTAAACACAGCTACAATTTGGAAAACATTTTTAAACAAAAACACAGCCAAGAACATTTCACACTACAGACCTGGATTAAAAGTGAAGGGTTATCAAAATTGTCAATAAAACATTTCTCAGTCAAAATAAGTAAAAAATAGGGAAAGTGTCATTGAATGAAATGTGTGGCACCCAGCTCTATGTTTGGCTCCCCAAGGTCAGTGCTTGTGCCTATTCCAGAGCACTCTGCTGTTACTGGTGAGGTTCCTGACAAAGAGCTGCTTTCAATAATGATCAATTTTTAAACAACATGCCACATGCAACAATTTTAAAATATAAAATGTTAAAATATACCCTCCCCCCAACACCACCATCATGTATATTGGACAGTAGGCTAATAGGCCAAAAGAACCTGTTATTTCACAGTTTGTGACCCTGCCAACAATCAGCCAGATCAGAGGCAAGAGTATGGGCAAAATTTATGTGTTTTTTCTTTTTTCTTTTAAAATCTGGAAATATCGTAACCGACCAGCCTCCCCTCTTTGAAAGACTACCAGCCGCCACTGCTACAGACTTATAGCATTAACTTCTCAAATGGGTAAAGTAATGGAAAAAATGGTTAATGACAGGCTTGTCTACTGGTTGGAAACTAGAAATCTATTACATAGCTACCAGAGTGGTTTTAGGAAGTGAAGGGGGACTATGGATCCAATAGTTGCCCTGGAGGACTCAATAAGGAAAGCTCAGGTTAATAAAGAGACAGTTTTGGCCATATTTTTTGATGTTGAAAAGGCCTATGACATGGTCTGGAGAGAGGGTCTTCTTATTAAGTTGAAACAGATGGGAATTAAAGGAAGAATGTTCCAGTGGTGTAGGTACACTCCGTCTAAGAACTACAACAATCCCTTTAAGGACTACAACTCCCATCACCAGCTTCCGCGTTGACCTGCGTCACACAGGGGCGGGATCACCTATGTCACATCCTACATGAAAGCATAAGAAACCTGGAAACTCCTAGCTCCTCCTCTTTTGGTGCCGTGATTTCAACACGGACACAAGGAGGACTTCTCTCTCTCCGTCTGGATTCCAAGCCGTCTGGATACAAAGAGGATTTGCTCCATGAGCAAACCAGATAAAGACGTCTTTTTCTTCTTTCTTGCAAGAATCAGAGTAACGCGATTTCTTTGTTTACCTTTGGCCATGGTAGACTCTAAGATCGCGCGATTTTTAAACTCAGCTTGAGTTACAACCGGTTTTATTCGTATTAGAAGTGACGTCACAACTGCCGCCCAAAAGCAGTTTATTTCAAAGTTAAGAGAGCGGCTGGACCCTTTTTTTAACTGAAGCTCTGTGCACATTGTTCTACAAAGATTTTCTTCCCATAAGCTATGAAGCGTCGGACCAAGAATTCTTTGTTTCTACAGAAGTCTCTACAGGCTCCTGTGAACTCTGCCTCTCTAAGAAGTTCCTTGTGTTTCATGGAGATCTCCACAATGGTGAAAACTCCAAAAGTCTCGGAACATCTCTTCACAATCCTGCTAAAGGCAAGATATTGAGTAGACTTGGCATTTGGGCAAATACCTAGTCTTAGGAATTGGCTTTTATTGAAGAACTGTGAATTTAAACTCGAACGGTTTAAATCAGTCGTTCTCAACCTTTTTGGGGTCCTGGACCCCCTGCATATTTTTGATCGACCCTGAGGACCCCCCACACACACACTCGATCTGGAGGCTAGGGTGCAATTTGATAGAAACAGCAGAAACTGCATTTTAAATTGCACTTTGGCATTTATTCACTCTAGTCACAACACAACAGCATAGTTTCCAGAAATATGTAACAAAACAGGATATTTATGGCATAAATATCCTATCTGCATAAATTTTATGCAGGATCTTCTGAACATTATGTAACAAAACAGAACTTTTATATAGTAGCTTTCAGAAATATGAATGTAATGAAACAGATTTCATCTTCTGAACATTATGTAACAAAACAGAACTTTTATATAGTAGCTTTCAGAAATATGAATGTAATGAAACAGATTTTTTTATGCACTCTTCAAGAACAAAAACAAACATAAGTATGAAATCTCAATGAATATAATATATAATTAAGCAATAATATAATAATTATGTAATTAAGTCTTGGTTTTATCTGTAGAGGCAGATGGTGTGTGTGTGTGTGTGTGTGTGTGTGTGTGTGTAGTGTGTTATCAAAGCAAAGCATCCTCACTTCTGTTTTTGTGTCACTTGGGTGTGGTGTAGTGAGGTTTGTAACATTAGCTTAATTTTGAGCACCAACCGGAACCTTGCAAGTTAATGAGTTTTACCACATCAGCTTCCTGCAAATATTTTAATATATCTTATATTTTATATATTATACAACTCTGTAGTTTAGCTAGATAAAGGTCTCAGTCACATTTGAACAAAATTTTTATTTTTTTTAAAGATATTTTATTTTCACAGACCCCTTGCAATTACACCATGGACCACTAGGGGTCCGCGGACCCCCGGTTGAGAATCACTGGTTTAAATGATACACTGTAAACATGCAGCGTGTTGAATTGATTATTATTTTGTTTTAATCTCTCAGTTGTTTTAATAGATAGGCTGTGCATGCTTCTCTTTATCCTTTACTAACATTTTAATTTCCTTATCACACATTTTGACCTTATCAAGGTTTCAGTGGATTCAGTACTGTTATAAGCTAGTGAAATTAGCCTATGGCTAATTTCTTTTGTCCCATTAGCATCCAAAGCTAAGTGTATTGTCTTAGAAACACGTGGCGGTCCTCCCCCACACACACAAACACACCTTAACTAGCATTCCTTTGTCTTAGCTTAGCCACACAAGGTTAATCTAGGCCTACACAAACACGTGGTCACCAGGCCTGACACACACACAAACACGTGGTCACAGGCCTCACCTGGCCTCACAAACACACCTCAGTTAGCATCCCACGCTAGCTTCTTTCTTTTGCTAGGCCATAGGCCTTACCACGTGGTCAACTCCTCCCCCACAAACACATGTGGAGTTAGCTACCAGAGCTAATTCTTTTATGTAGACCACACACACACAAGGCCTCTCTCTCTCTCTCACACACACACACACACACACACACATCTTAATTAGCACACAAAGCTAATCTTTTGCCTTCACCACAACACGCACACACACACACACACGCTCATCAAGGATATCTCACTGTTTGTATATATTTCAACTGCCATTATTCATTTTTATCTTTGTTATAATAAATTCATTTATTATTGAAACTGTGTGTTTATTTGTGTTCCAATATCTTTGAAGTCCCCAATCTCCAAGAATTCAAAGGTGCATATGATTTATGTAATATGGTAAGTGATCATAATAATTTGGAATATACCATAATTTAGCTGTTTGGTAATTTATTATTAAGCGCCAAAATTAATGGTATTAATTAATGAGACTGATTCCATGAGTGATTTAATGATAATATGAGACTGATTCAATGAAAACGATTCAATGAGACTGATTCAATTTAATTATTTAATTATTAACCTTCAGATTTAATGAGATTGATCACTCAATTACCCAAATGCACCTACAGTGGGTTAGAGACTTCTTATCTGGTAGGAGAATTATAGTTAAAATTAATGAATTTAGTAATAAGTATATAGTTGAGAATGGTACACCCCAAGGTAGTATTATCAGCCCAGTACTATTCTTGATTATGATCAATTATGTTTTTAAAGATTTACAGAGATCAGTTAATGTTGCATTGTTTGCAGATGATGGGGCTATGTGGAAGAGGGGTAGGAATGTTAACTTTATTGTGAATAAGATGCAGCAGTCAGTGGATGCTGTCCAAAAGTGTACCCTTGAATGAGGATTTAGAATTTCTACAGACTAAAACAGTATTTTTTACCAGGAGGATTATTCCTCTAGTCTTAAAACTGAAAATATCTGGCACAGAGTTAGAAAGAGTTGATTGCTTCAAATATTTCGGCCTATGGTTTGATAAGAGGCTAACATGGTCTGTGCATATACAGAAGATGATTGAGAAATGTAAAAAAGTGTTAAATGTGATGCGATGCTTGCGTGGGGTGGATTGGGGTGCAAATAGGCCAGCCTTGAAAACTATTTACATTAGCCTCATTAGATCTGTATTTGACTATGGGTGTGTGGCTTACAGATCTGCATCTAAGTCACTCTTAATGAGGTTGGATGCTATTCAACATAAAGCTTTGAGGTTATGTTGTGGTGCTATGAAAACTACCCCAGTTAATGCAATTCAGGTTGAGATGGGTGAAATGCCTCTTCATATCAGGAGGAATCAGTTAACCCTGGTTTATTGGGCTAACCTTAGAGGGCAAAAGGAAGATCATATAAAAGTTATTCTTCTTTAATTCACTACCAAGAGAGAGATAAGTCTCAAGTTAGAAGCTTTGGGTGGATTATATCTCAGAAAGCAAGTGAAATGGGCCTCCAGTTGCTTAATGTGTGTCCATCAGTGTCTTATCCAGCTGTTCCATTGTGGCTATTGAGAGAGCCTCTAGTTAACCTAGACCTGTTAGAATTGAAAATGAATGAGGAAATCAACAGAGATATAGTTGAGTATCATATTAGAGATGTGTATGAAGATAAACTTTTGTGATTGATTTTTTTTTATTTTTTGATTGATTACTTTATTATGAACAATAAAGAAGAAAGATATAAAAATAAAAATTTAAATAAAAAATACAATAATCAAAACATCATCATAAACAAACAGAATAGCATAGCCACAAGGCAATAACATAACAATGTTCAGAAAGGATTAGGAAGAAGTAATAACTTATCCAATCCTAACCCTCTATACCACCACTAATCAAATGTCACTTTCCACCATAATAAACTATATATACAAAAGAAAACAAAAGCAATAAACAAAAAAGAAAACATACCAAAACATACCAACATACCAAAACATACCGACATGGTATAATATCGACCAAATCAAATCATATATACAGATACTTATGTTATGCATATAGACACACATACAATACATATATACAGTACATACATATACACATACAGTACCTAGAACTATACACTAAATACAAGAAGACCAGTCACAGACTTACTCTCAATTTCATCATCACCTATATAGTCTGCCTGTCCTCATTCTCATATATTTTTATTAACATGTTTTTATATAATTTTTTAAACAGTTTTATGTTGGTGCTATTTTTGAGTTCATTTTTCAGACCATTCCACAATTTCACCCCACAGACTGTTATGCACATACTTTTCATAGTTGTTCTAACATTTACTCTCTTAAAATTCATTTCCCCTCTCAGGTTATATACCCACCCTGCCTTTCCATAAACGTATTTTGTACCTCACCCGGAAGAAGGTTATGTCTTGCTTTATACATAATTTGTGCAGTCTTGTGTTTAACCAGATCAGTGAATTTCAGAGTGTGTGCTTTTACGAATAATGCGTTTGTATGCTCAAGATATCCCGTATTATTGACAATTCTTATTACTCTTTTTTGTAATGTGCATAACGGCTGCAGGTTAGATTTGTAGGTATTACCCCATATCTCCACACAGTAGCTCAGATATGGAAACATGAGTGCATTATACAGAGTATGTAGTGATTTATAGTCCAGAATGTGTCTTGATTTCCCCAAAATTGCAGTAATCTTTGCTATTTTTGCTTTAACATGATTAAAATGCGGTTTCCAGCAGACTTTATGATCAACAATCACACCCAGAAATTTTATTTCATACACTCTTTCTATGGTTATGTTGTCAATTTTCAATTCAACTTGAGGGTTCAACTTATATTTTCCAAATAACATAATCTTTGTTTTACTCAAATTCAATGACAATTTGTTTACGTTAAACCACCTTTTTAATTTATTCATTTTGGTTGTGATTGTTTCCATAAGCTGCTGTGCATTGTCCCTGGTGCAAAAGATGTTTGTATTATCAGCAAATAATATGCATTTCATTATACTTGATACATTACATAAATCATTAATGTACAATATAAACAGTTTAGGACCTAAGACAGACCCTTGCGGTACTCCACATGTTATGGGCAAATACTCAGATGTGTGATCTCCAATTTTTACAAATTGTTGCCTGTTACTTAAGTAGCTCCTCACCCAGTCCAAACCAACCCCTCTGATACCATATCTCTCTAATTTTTTGAATAGAATGTCGTGATTTATTGTATCAAATGCTTTCTTTAGATCTATGAAAATTCCCATAACATGTTTTTTATTGTCTATACCATTTGTGATTTTCTCGATAAGTTCCATTAATGCCAGGGTTGTTGATCTGTCTTTCCGGAATCCATATTGACCGTCAGCTAAAAGTTTATATTTTTCAATGAAGTTGTCTAGTTTTGCTGTGAACAGTTTTTCGAGGATCTTGGAGAACTGAGAGAGTAAAGAAACTGGCCTGTAATTTGTGTAATGGTGTCTATCTCCACATTTATATAAAGGTATAACTTTAGCTATTTTCATGTTGTTTGGAAATTTACCAGATTGAAAAGACATATTACATATGTGAGTAAATGTTTCTGCAATTTCTTCAATAACTTTTTTTATTAAACTCATATCAATATCATTCCAGTCAGTGGAGGTTTTACTTTCACTTCTCCTTACAATGTCTATGACCTCTTTTATGCCAACTGCACCAAGGAATATAGATTTAGGATTTCTCTCCCATCGAGCAGCCTCCGCCCCTCCAGGTGTGTCTGTATCTTGAATCTTTTCTTCCAAATCTGATCCCACATTTACAAAGACTCTATTAAAACCATTTACCACTTCCTCCATATTATTTATTGATCTGTCATTCTCAATATAATGATCAGGGTAGCTTGTGTTTTTGTTTTTAGCTCTATTCCTAATAATACTATTCAGTACATTCCATAGCCCCTTCATATTATTTTTATTACTATCTAATAATTTATTATAATATTCCTTCTTACATGTCCTCATAATGCTGGTTAATTTATTCTTGTATTTTTTATATTTAATTTCTGCCTCCAAAGTTCTTTTTTTTATGAATTGTCGATACAGTGTGTTCTTTTTTTTTTACAGGCATTTTTTAATCCTTTGGTGATCCATGGACCATTTGCTTGTTTTTGTCCATCATTGTATTTCCTTACAGGACAGGTTTTATCATATAGTGTTTTAAAGATATTTAGGAATCCACTGTATGCTTTGTCAATATCTTCTTCCTCATATATGACTCTGCAGTTCTGTTTAAGTAATTCACTCTTAAGTATCCTTATGTTTTCTTCGGTTCTTATCCGTTTGTATTTCAGCTGATTCATATCCTTAGGTTTCCAGTAATTACAGTGATAGACAATAAATACAGGCAAATGGTCACTGATGTCATTATATAAAAGCCCACTTTCTGTATTATTTTCCATACTGTTTGTAAATATATTATCTATTAATGTGACACAATGAGAAGTAATTCTACTAGGTTTGGTGATTTTTGGGTATAAACCCATACTGTACATTGTATTTATGAAATCTTCTGTCATTTTATGCTTTTTTGGATTTAACAGATCAATATTATAATCCCCACAGATAAACACATTCTTCTGCACTGAGTTAGAAAACATGTTTTCCATCCAGTTTTCAAATATATCGATACTTGATGCTGGAGTTCTGTACAAACAGCTCACAATTATATTTTTTACTTTTTCCATACAAATTTCCACTGTGATACATTCCACCAGATTATCAACAGCTGCTGTCATACTCTCCACCACCTTATACTTCAATTCTTTGTCCACATATATTGCCACACCTCCTCCTCTCTTTTTCACTCTGCTTATATGATTTAGATCATAACCCTCCATCTCAAAGTCCACATCTCTGTCAGTGCTGATCCATGTCTCTGAAATTGCTATGATGTTGAATGGGTCCTTAAACTGTTTCAAATATTCTTTAATACTGTGGAAGTTGGCATATAGGCTTCTGCTATTGAAGTGGATGATTGATATGTTATGCTTTGATTGGAAAGTTGCGTTGTAGTGCTCATCTGTGTAATAACTGCAGCTGTTTTCTATATCATTGAGTAAATTGTTATCCGGATCAATATCATGTTCTATGTCCTGTATTTTATGTTCTGTATATACAAAGTTTTCTAGTCCTAATGTGTGTTTATTATCAGGAGTTGTCATGGCTGTAGTTTAAGGATACCTTGTTGTTGTACGTTTCGTTAATATTTGCTCAGCTCCTCCAGCTCCCTGATGACTAGTACTTTGGCTTGTTCTGGTGTTCCATTTAACTTGATGTATATTTTGCAGTTTGAAGTCCATGTTGATTGAAATCAACAGAGATATAGTTGAGTATCATATTAGAGATGTGTATGAAGATAAACTTGTGGTATTTACAGATGCATCAAAGTCAATAGAAGGTAAAGTTGGTGTTGCATTTGTAATACCTAGCCTCAAGATCTGTTAAAAAGAAAGATTGAATAATGATCTTGCAGTTTACACAGCTGAGCTAGTAGCTATTCTTATTGCCCTGTCCTGGGTTGAGAGCAACAGGCCAAGGGATGGGGTGCTAATTGCGTCAGACTCTGCATCTGCACTGATGAGCATCCAGAGTGCTATGTCTCAGTCCAGACAGGACATTGTTTTAGAAATTGTACAGATAATAAGTAGACTATTAAACTCTGATACAAATGTCAGTTTTTTATGGGTCCCAGCTCGTTTAGGAGTACAAGGTAATGAACTAGCTGATAAGAATGCTAAGAAGGCATGTGAATCTCCTGAGATCACTATGGATATTCATTATAGTAAATCTGAAATTAAAACGATAGTCAAGTCAAAGTCCAAGGAAAAATGGCAAAGTGACTGGAATAATGCTAACACTGGTAGGAAATATTACAGTATTCAAAGGTTTGTGGGTGGTGCAAGACCAACTGCTAGATCCACTCACGAGGAAGATATTATCTTGAGGATGAGGTTTGGGCGCACTGGTTTGGACAGTACTTTATTTCTTTTAAAAAAGCATGCTGATGGAAAGTGTAGTGTATGTGATGCTGCTGAGACCGTAGAGCATGTTCGAGAATACTGTAGGGAGTTTGACCAGGAGAGGCAGCAACTTATCCAAGAGCGAGAGGCAGAAAGTGTGCCTTTAAGAATAAATACAATTCTTCAGAAAAATTCAGGCGAAGTTTGCTTGAGGTTTTTGTTTCACTTCTTGGAAGAATCTGGTCTGATTAGAAGAATTTAGATATCCAGACTCACACTCCATTTCGGTAGGTGGCGGTAATGCTTCCAAAAGTTGTTTGCCAACTGCAATTAAAAAGGAAGAAGTAGTTTGGGATAAATGTCCTCCAGTCCAGGTGGTGGCGGTAACGCGTCCAGTAGCTGCTTCTCTAACCGCCAGAAAACGCTGGAGAAGAAAAAAACGCTGCTCGTCTGAGCCGCTTTAGCCCCTCGAGTTATAAAAATAAAAACACGTTATTGTGTCTGGCTTTGAGGATTTAAAACCCTTTAGCCCCTCGAGTTATAAAAATAAAAACACGTTATTGTGTCTGGCTCTGAGGATTTAAAACCCTGAGGTAAGTTAAACTGAAGGTGTGTGGTCGAATCCCAAATATATCTCCACTTTACTGTTTTAGGAACTCCGTTCAGTATGAAATAATGCCGTGTGCACCCTAGATAGTGCACTATTTATCCACTCAGGAGAGATCTGTAGTTTGGCTAACCTGTTTAGTTGTATATTGAAAGTATTTAAATCTTCACTTCAAGTTTATTTCCATCACGGGTTGTTTTTTTCCCTTTTTCTCTAAATTGCAACTTCCTCGCAATTCCAACTTTTTATTTCTCCGAGTTCCAACTTATTTCTCAAAATTCCAACTTGATTTCTCACATACTTTTTTCTCGGGGTTTTTATTTATTTTTTAAAATTATTATTATTATTATTATTATTATTATTATTATTATTATTATTATTATTGTTAAGCTAATCAGGCAGAATCACCCCCTCTGCAGTGTGTTAAGCAGAAAGCTTTACACACTGAAAATGAAAACGGATGAAATCATAGGGGACTGTTTTAGGCATGGTTTCCTGAACCGGGAGGTCTTGTTGTTGGAAGAATCGTATGGTGTTGAGCTCGAAGCTTCTGATCCCTGGAGAGAGAGAACTGTGTCTAACAATTAGCTCTGGCAGCAGTGAAACCTCTTACTTTAACTCAGGACTAAAGGCCCAACTCACACAGCTCTGCATCCTGTTTTTGCTCTGGTCTTATACACAGAGCCTTTATTTTAAATACATTTCTGAGAGGATAGTATCTCCATCCTTGACTCTTGTATGCTGCATAAATGGGCATTTAAAAAAAAAAAAATTTGAGAGTTAAAATCGACCACAAAGTTGACATTCGAGCTGAGTGAGCCAGCCCTGAGTGCGTGACGTCACAGCAGTAGCCAGTTTTAAAGTGCACATCTTGAGTAAATTCAGGAGCAAGATCAATGTAATTCTATTTTATATTAATTTTTTGTCACATATCTGTCACATTTTGCATTTTGTGCAATTTTCTTTTACCTTGCACAATACCAGAAAATTCAGTTGAAATCAAGCCATTTGAGGCGAATTGGTCTGCCTCTGAAAAAACTTGGCATTTGGATTTCCCGGCAAACATTGATTTTCATGATGTCGCATGCGGGACGCCTCCCTCTGAATCCTACATCAGCGCTGGTTTGTTTATGAGAAAACGACCTGGTGGTTTTCTGCAAATTTCTTCAATGTTATCGTGCAATTATTGAAATGGTGAACAGATGTATTATAGGAGAATGTAGCAACACCAATCATGATGGGATTAGTACTCATCGTTTTCCAAAAGACCGGACAATGAGAGAGAAATGGGAACGCTTCGTGCGAGGCACCCGGAAAAAGCCGAGGACCAAAGCAGAGCCAAGAAAAAGACCAAGAAAATCGCCAATTCACAAGTCGACTGTTGCCAGGGTAAGAAATAAGAGAGACTATACTCTAAATTAGGTGTTCCTGTGTTTGTGTGGTACACGGATAATGTTATTTATTGACGCACACGAAAGCGCTGGGCGATAATGCACTTACTTAGATAGAACTTTATTGATCCCTTTGTGAGGGTTCCCTCGGGGAAATTAAAAAGATACAGTCCACAGCCTGGTAAAAAGCAGCCAAAGTAGAGTCCAAAGTAGCATGGTTAAAGTCCCCAGAAATGACGATAAATGCCTGAGGGTGCTGTGTCTGCAGCCTTGCTGTGACAGTGAATCCCCTCACATGCTGCGGCTGCCCTCGGAGGGATGTAAACACAGATAGTGATGCTAGCGGCTCCAAGTCCGGGCAACATAAGACTGTCTTTACGGAGAAATGTCCCGGGTTACACCAGCAGTTGTTCACGTAAATGAGGAGTCCCCCACCTTTGCTTTTCCCGCGTGCTTTAATTTCTCTGTCGGCTCTCTCAGGAGTGAATCCCCGCAGGTCCACGTTAGCATCCAGTACAAGGTGTGTTAGCCATGTCTCGGTAAAAATAAATAAGTTGCTCTCCCGGTAAATCCACTGGTTGTTCAGTGCGGATAGCTCGTCGACCTTATTCGGCAGCGAGTTCACATTCCCTATGATAATGGAGGGAATGGATGGTTTGTAGTGCCACCGGTTGTCCGCTAGCCTAGCCTTTAGCTTAGCCCCAGCTTTGCAGCCCCTGGGTTTCCTCCTCAGCTCCGCCAGGAGGGGGTGTCGTATCCCGGCTCATCCCATTGTTTTCAGGATCAGCAGCTCCTCTATCGAATAAGCGAGAAAACTGGCTATTTCAGTGCAAAATCGCTAGCTGCTAAACTTGGTCTACACAGACTGTGCACTGAACCCATGCAAGCTCTCTCAGCCTGCTGGTGGATCCGCACGTGACGTCACGAATCTGGCTCCAGACTCCATTGGGATTTTTCCAGATGCGTTTTATTTTTTTCTGCTGTAGACAGATGGCCTTGTGCAAAATTACCCTTCTGGATGAGTGTGTAAAGGGACATACTTTCATATAAAAAAACCAAAAAACCCACAAAATTGGTCCAGGATATGCACTTTAAGGTCAAGGTCTTTGACAGCTATAGACCAAAGCCAAACTCTGCAGGCGAGAGCGGTTGCAATGGCCTCTTCGTTCGGATTTATTGGAGATTCTTCAGGTCCTCTAGATAGTAATACATCTGACTACGATAGTCCTGAAATTGGAGTGTGTGTACATGCTACTGCTATACACGTAGAACTGTATCAGTTCAAACCATCTGAAAGTGAATCCGATAGGAAAAAGATGGCGGCGCAAGAGTGGCAACTAGTTGCAGTAGCTCTGAGCGTGTTTGTGTTTTGGTATGTTTTTTACTTTTTTCGTGTTTCTTTCTGCACTACTCTCAGTCGGAAGCATGCATCTAGGGATGTACTACTCGCGAGACTGAATTTGTATTTTTCTCTTTTTCTTTCTGGGGCTACTTAAATCGGCATCAGTGGACCCTTTTAGCCATGGCTCCATTGTTTACACTCGGGAGCAGCTGTTAGCACTGCGCAACACCAAGGTGATCCCCGCGGAATTAAGGAGAAGAGGATGCAAAGCTGGATTGAAGTGCCGGGAGAAGAAAAGACGGTATAAACCATGCATATCATCTGTCATCATGGGAAACGCAAGATCTCTCCCTAATAAGATGGATGAGCTAACGGCGCTAACCAGGCTGCAGAGGAAGTACTGGGAGTGTAGCCTTATGTGCTTCAGAGACTTGGCTGAATGAACTCTCACCTGACTCACACGTCACTCTGGACGGATTTCAACTCGTGAGAGCGGACAGGAAAGCCAAGGAGAGTGGTAAGAGGAAAGGAGGGGGTATAGCGATGTTTGTGAATGACAGATGGTGTAACCCGGGGCACATCAGGGTAAAGGAGCAGTATTGCAGTAAAAACATTGAACTGCTAGCAGTTAGCATTTGGGCATATTATCTCCTGAGGGAATTCTCACACATTATCACGATAACTGTGTACATCCCCCTGGCGGCCGATGCTGCTGCAGCCTGTGAGCTCTTACACGCTATAGTGTCAAAGCTTCAGATATCGCACCCCCAGTCCCTGCTACTAATCTCTGGTGACTTTAATCATGCTTCCCTGTCCTCCACTCTCCCAACCTTCACTCAGCATGTGAAATGCCACACCAGATAGACAATAGAACTTTGGATTTAATGTATGTGAACACCAAGGATGCATATAGTTCATCACCCCTCCCCCGCTGGGCCGTTCTGACCACAGTCTGGTTCACTTGTCCCCTACATACATACCTATGGTGAATAAACAACCACCCACCAAGAGGTATGTAAGGAGCTGGTCTGAGGAGACCAGTATGGCACTGAGGGACTGCTTTGGCACCAAGGACTGGGATGTGTTGTGTGAACCTCACGGGGATGACATTGATAGCCTGACAACCTGCATCATGGATTACATTAATTTCTGTGTTGAAAACACTGTGCCAGTCAGGAAGGTACGGTGTTTTCCCAACAATAAACTCTGTGTGACCTCTGAACTAAAAGCGCTATTAAACGAGAAGAAGAGGGTTTGTAAATCTGGCAACAAGGAGGAGATGAGGGGGATAAGGAGAGGCAAGGACAGCTACAGGAGGAAGCTGGAGGAGCGGCTCAAGGGAAGCAACACTGGAGAGGTATTGAGAGGCCTGAAAACCATCTCTGGCCACACAAAGGACAGTGGGAGGGGCCCTGTATCTGGGGGCCAGGACTGGGCAAATGAGTTGAATCTCTTTTTCAACAGATTTGACTGTGCCACCCCACCCTCCCCCACTCACCATAGTCCTGACCTGTCTGTGATATCACTCCACCCCCCCTCCCCTCATAATACCTCGGACACCAACAGCTCCCTCCTCACACCACATCACCCCCCTCCGCTCCCTGCCAGACCAATCCACACACTCCACCCCCAACCTCACTCTACAGGAGTCACACCTCAGCTATACCCCTCGCCTCTCCATAACAGCTGATCAGATGTTGAAGGAGCTGAGGAGGATAAAGACGAGGAAAGCTGCTGGCCCTGATGGTATCAACTCTAGACTGCTTAAGGACTGTGCAGATCAGCTCTGTGGGATTCTTCTGTACATTTTCAACCTGAGCCTGAGTCTGGAGAAAGTTCCACTTCTGTGGAAAACATCATGTGTGGTTCCAGTTCCCAAGACTGCGCACCCCAGGGAGCTCAACCACTTTCAGCCAGTAGCTTTAATGTCTCACCTGATGAAGATCATGGAGAGGATTGTTCTCTCCCACCTCTGACACCTGGTGAACAGCGAGATGGACCCCGTGCAGTTCGCATATCGACCGGGCATTGGTGTGGATGACCCTGTTCTTTACCTGCTACACCGGTCACTTTTGCACCTGGAGGGCACTGGGAGCACTGTGAGAATCATGTTCTTTGACTTCTCCAGTGCTTTCAGCACAATCCAGCCATCACTGCTTAGGGGGAAGCTGGAGGGAGCTGGTGTCGACTGCCACCTGGCTGCATGGATCATCGACTACCTCATTAACAGGCCACAGTATGTGAGGCTCTCTGACTGTGTGTCTGATGTGGTAGTCTGCAGCACAGGGGCTCCACAGGGCAGGGATCCCAGACGTCCGCTATTTAGCGGAATTCCGCTATTTTCTAGCGAAAGTGTGTTTTTTTTTTTTTTTTTTTTTTTTTTTTAAATCTCTTGTATATCCATTAAAAATGTTTAAGTAAAATGACCAGCAGAATACGTTCTGATTTGGTTTGCTTGTTTAGTGATGTTTTCGTCGGCTTCGTTTGTTCTCGTTGACATTCGGGAATACTCGGAAGTTAAATTGATGTAAATACCGCGAGCAGTGTTGCCAGATTGCACGGTTCTCTGCCCAGTTGGGGGGTTTCAAGTGCATTTTGGCGGGTTTTGAACATATTTTGGGCTGGAAAACGTCAGGAGTATCTGGCAACACTGAGCGAGACTGTATGCGATAGAACAAGAAAACAATATGGCTGCGCCCATTTGCTAGAAAACATGTTTTAACTCCGTTTGTGCTTTTGTTTCTAATGTGTTGAGCTTAATTCAGAGCACTGCAGGAACATCAGAAAAGCAGAAGGAAAGATCAGAGAAACAAAAGCAGAGAAAACTGGAGGAAAGACAGAATGCACCCCAGAAAAGAGCATTAAATTCCTTTGCAGTGAAACCTTTCAAAAAGAGAGGTTTAAATCAAATATCTCCAGTATTTGCTGTAGATATGTATATATCTAATATTACTGAATTATTGATTTCTGCTCATATTCATGATTTTTGAAAGATGAATGTAGCTTATATTAGACTAGTTTTGACCTTAACTTGAAACAAAAAATAAACAAATGAGATGAACTATGGATACTATTGTTATAACAAAATCAGTGGAATATTTAGGCAAGTATATTCTTCAAAGCTACATTTTCGTCTAATTTTTATAATTTTTTTTTTGCCACTTATGTCATTGATTACAAAATATGGCATCAAATAGATACACATTATGGTTAAATTCTGTTGCTTTTCTATGTTAAATCTATGTAAAAAATGTGTTCTATAGCATCTTTAAATGTTAAAATCTCAACAGCTTCAGGCAGCCCCCTTGACCCCTGCTGATAGTTTCTCATCTCATTATCTCTAGCCGCTTTATCCTTCTACAGGGTCGCAGGCAAGCTGGAGCCTATCCCAGCTGACTACGGGCGAAAGGCGGGGTACACCCTGGACAAGTCGCCAGGTCATCACAGGGCTGACACATAGACACAGACAACCATTCACATTCACACCTACGGTCAGTTTAGAGTCACCAGTTAACCTAACCTGCATGTCCTTGGACTGTGGGGGAAACCGGAGCACCCGGAGGAAACCCACGCGGACACGGGGAGAACATGCAAACTCCGCACAGAAAGGCCCTTGCTGGCCACGGGGCTCGAACCCAGACCTTCTTGCTGTGAGGCGACAGCGCTAACCACTAGCCTACACCACCGTGTCGCCTGGTGATAGTTTCTTACATTCCTCTATTTTTTTCAATTACTGCTGGGATCCCTGACAGGGTACAGTGCTCTCTCCTTTCCTCTTTACACTTTACACATCTGACTTCAGCTACAACACGGACAGCTGCCACCTCCAGAAGTTCTCAGATGATACAGCCATCGTTGGATGTGTGTCAGAGGGGGACGATCTGGAGTACAGAGAGGTCATCACCAACTTGGTTGCCTGGTGCGAACTGAACCACCTGCGCATCAACGCCAGCAAGACAAAGGAGGTGGTGATCGATTTCAGAAGGACAGTTCCTCAAATTGCACCAGTGAACATCCAGTGTTTGGACATTTGAGCTTGTGAAGGAGTACAAATACCTGGGTGTTCACCTCAACAACAAACTGGACTGGACTAACAACACAGGTGTCCTGTACAAGAAGGGCCAAAGTTGCCTCCACCTGTTGAGAAGACTGAGGCCTTTTGGTGTGTGGCAGGACACTGCTTAGGACTTTTTTATGAGACTGTGGTAGCATCAGCGATTTTCTATGCTGTGGTCTGCTGGGGCTGTGGAAGTTCAGAGAGGGACAGGAAGAAACTTAAACTGGTCAGAAGGGCTGGCTCAGTCTTGGACTGTCCTCTGGACTTCATTGAGGTGGTGGGTGAGAGGAGGATGTTAGCCAAGCTGACCTCAATCATGGATAATCCCTCTCACCCCCTACATGAGGCTGTGGGGGCTTTAAGCAGCTCTTTTAGTAGTAGACTGCTACACCCACAGTGTAAGAGATACTGCAGGTCATTCATACCTGCTGCTGTCAAACTGTAGAACACCCACAACTTATGTAGCACCAATAACCTGTTTGTCATTATATTTGCACTTCACCACTACTACCTCTGCCATCTCTCATCAATGCAATTATGTGCAATAATATAGGCCTTAAACTATTTTTGTGCATACTTAAATAATATATAATTACACAGAGTCTACCTGTAATGTGCAATTTTTCCGAGCCTCTCAATAAGGCAATTTTTCTATACTTTTTCACGGTAGATAATGCAAATAGTCCTCTGTATTTAATCTTTCATTTGTCTAATTTTTATTTGTTTTATTTATCTGTATGACATTTTCTTGCTACTGTAACATGTGAATTTCCCCGATGTGGGATGAATAAAGTAAATCTAATCTAATCCAACACGTCGGCCACGGAGACCCTCATCTTACGAAATAAAGCCTGAGAACGAAGCAGTCTAGAGAACTGGATGGAATTGAACTGACAGTCTTGTGTGACTCTCATTAAAACAGGATAGGTGTTATAACTTATGCAACGTACATGCATGCATAATGTAAAACGTAAAAGGCTAATTAAATAATCAGATGGACTGAGACAATCACATTCTGAAGCAAATTAAATAATCTTATACCGGTAAGTTCAACACAATACAAGTTGCATGGATTAATCTAAATGCAGGTAAACGGCATGTTATGAGAGTCAGCGCTTACCCGTCTGTGCTGTCGCTTCTTGAAGGCCGATCGTTTCAAAACAATCTGACTTTCAGTTCGGCCCGATAGCCTTCCTGCTGTGATGTCACGGATGTCAAGGTCATTCACTCAGACCGCTACCTATATGAATCCTTTTAATCATAGAAATGACTATTTTAGATTTATTGTTAATGCTTAAAGATTATAGGCAACGGTTTTCAATTTATGCACATTTGAAACTTTATATGTAAAAAAAAAAACCCTGTAATTTTCTTCTGGTCCCAAGAAGTATTGTTAATAAGTAATAATTAAAATAAGTTAGTGCGGGTTGTGGCAAATTTCTGTTCGGTAATTTTCGTGGCCACTCGGCGCATGATGTCGTTCAAGACAAACAAACCGCTTGAGTTGAGTCCACTTCCGTTTATTTGCATTGCCGTTTGGCTTGAGTGCAGACGTGCATTTGGGAATTTCCAAAGAAAAAACATGCCTTATTGTTGTGCAGGGAACTGTAACAACAGGACTGGTTCATGAAGTTTTTACTTTTTTTTTTCAAGACAGGAGAAGAGGGCAGAGTGAGAGGATTGGCTTTTTCCAAAAAAGGAGAAGAGGCGGAGCAAGTCAAGTTTATTTGTATAGCTCTTTTAACAATAAACATTGTCGCAAAGCAGCTTTACAGCATTTGAACGACTTAAAACATGAGCTAGTTTTATCCCTAATCTATCCCCAATGAGCAAGCCTGTGGCGATGGTGGCAAGGAAAAACTCCCTCAGACGACATGAGGAAGAAACCTCGAGAGGAACCAGGCTCAAAAGGGAACCCATCCTCATTTGGGCAGCAGCAGACAATATGACCGACATTAACAGTTTTAACATGAAGTCAGTTTCGTTGATGTTATAAACTCTTCATTGATGGAAACTTGAGTGCAAAACTGTTCATGACAACTGCAGTCTCAAAGTTAGAAAGTCAACTGTAGTCCTCAGCCATAAAAGCATTACTGTAAATACTGTAAGAGCATCCTCCAGGTGTGACTTTCAACTGTCCATATGGGGCCGTCCTCCACAGGAGCGATGCAATGAGACTCCAACCAGACACAGAGCACCAGGATGGATCAGCAGAAGGGGTTCAGCATCTCGATCCCAGGACCAACATGTAACTCAGAGGGACAGATTGAGGAGAGAGAGAAAAAAACAGGTTGTTAGATATGCCCAATGTCACTTAAATAATTAGGAACAGTATACATTTTGCACTGAGTACAAGCAGGGACTCCAACAACTATGACCGCATAACTAAAAGGGGAGAGCCAGAAGTTAACACAGGCATGAGGGCAGGGCTCTACAGTGCACACGTTTCACTCGCATTTGCGAGTGAATTTTTTGGCATGCGAACGACGAAAAAAAAAAAACACGCATTCGTGCGAGGGCTTCTTGCAGCCGACAGTTTAGGAAAGCACTGAGCACAGACGCGACGAGTTTAACATTCTAAAATGTATCAAACGTTAAACTGCAAAGTATGTAAATCCAGCTCTGGATAGCCTACCTAATATAGTGTAACGAGTAACGGCCTGTATTGTTGTGTGTGTGTTCAGTGTTTGTGTTTTCTGCCTGCGCCTTGCTCCCTGTCTGTAGTTGCGTGCATTGCCCCTGTCTTGCACCTGCAGTGGTTCCCATGGCAGCTTGGGGGGGGGTGAAAAAGTTAAATTTTTTTTGCCGTCCTGCCACATCTTTCTGTGATTGCCCCTCTTTCCCACGGTTGTATGTTGTGGATGTGGCATTAGGTGGGAAAAGTGCTTTTTAGGGATTCATCAGATCATTCAACTGAGAGATAACTGAGAGCTGGTTCGGACTGAGCTGAGAAATATATTTGCTATGCAGAGAATAACGGCGTTTTTTAAAAGCAATGATGGTGGAAACAAGAATAAAAGAACGGACGAGGATGAAAGTGTAGTGAAGAAAGCTAGAATGACGGGAGAAGGTGCGGGAAAATTATATAATGAGATGGAAAGCACACATCCCAGTGCAAACATTTAGATGGGAACATACAACACAGCAGAAAAACAAATAATATACAGTATATACAAATGGTGCATGTCACAACACGGCAGAAAAACAAAGAATATATACACAACTGGGCGTGTTGAGTTGCAGATGTTAATTGCACATTAGTTATAGAAACTCAGTTCAGCTACAAAACTCAGGATATTGCACTGTATTTGGTATTGCATTGTATTGGGTATGGATGTAAAAGTGTAGAAATATAAAATGTACAAAAGCTATAAAAACTAAAAAGTTGCTCTGTGAGGTTGCACTGTATCAGGTAAGTGTGAGAATATTGTCCTTTTAGGTCCTTGTTGGTGCATTGTTGCACCTGCCAGAAGTGGCATCAGTCAGTGCATGTAATTAGCCTTTTTCACATTACGTCACTTGCAGAAGAACCTCACATCCATTTTCAGCCTTTTGAATGGAAGAAGAGGCGGCATGCTAATCTGCTGGCTAACAAGTAGCAACCATAGAAAGTCAGTAAACTTCCTTTCCAAAACAAGGCAGATAGGTGACTGGAATGGTCGCTAACAATACGTAATGATAAACAACAATGCACAATATTATCAGTCTTATCTGTGAATGACACAGTTTTGTTAACATATGTTGCCACCGTATATCTCTTCTTCCATTCAAAAGGCTGAAAACGGATACGAGTTCCCCTGCAAGTGACGTAATGTGAAAAAGGCTAATTGTTCAAGGTGGTTATGGCCTGTGGGATAAAACTGTTGTTGAGTCTGTTGGTCCTTGCTTTGATGCACCTGTAATGCCTGCCTGAGGGCAGCAAGTCAAAGAACTCGGAGCCAGGGTGGGAGCTGTCCTTGTTGATGATGTTAGCTCTGCTGTCTGTTTAGCTACTGTTTGTTCATTCATTCAGTTGTTCATTATTCATTTGTTTGTTCATTCATTCGTTCATTCATTCATTCTCGATTGAATTTTGCGTTATATGTGTTGGCGTGTCTAAGGTTTGTGCTGCAATAAACCTTTAAAATGAAAACCTGCTTGTGCCCCCATTTTTTTTCCCTGTGCTCCTAAAATTTTTAACTTAGGAGCACGTGTGCTCCCGAAAAAAAAAAAGTTAGTGTAGAGCCCTGCATGAGGGAGCCCCGGGACATAAAGCAGCAGCCATGACACCATCAACAAATTCGAGTGAGCAAGCGAGTGGGAGACTGACAGCATCCATACATCCCAGTTTACCAAAACGCTCTGTCTCAGGACCCTCCAGATCTACACCTTTATCTCAAACACCATTAACAAAAGGCTTGACTAAACAGATATGTTTTCAGCCTAGACTTAAAACACTGAGACTGTGTCTGATTCCCGAACACTACTTGGAAGGCTGTTCCATAACTGTGGGGCTTTGTAAGAAAAGGCTCTGCCCCCTGATGTCGCCTTCACGATATGAGGTACCAGCAGATAGCCTGCACCTTTTGATCCAAGTAGGTGTGGCGGGTCATAAAGGACCAGAAGTTCGCTCAGGTACTGTGGTGTGAGACCATTCAGTGCTTTAAAGGTCAATAGTAGTATTTTATAATCAATACGAAATTTGATTGGGAGCCAATGCAGTGTGGATAAGACAGCAGTGATGTGGTCATATTTTCTAGTTCTAGTAAGGACTCTTGCTGCTGCATTTTTAACTAACTGGAGCTTGATTATGCACTTAATGGAACAGCCAGACAGTAAGGCATTACAATAATCCAACCTGGAGGTAACAAAAGCTTGAACAAGTTTTTCTGCATCATGTAGTGACATTAAATTTCTTATCTTGGCAGTATTTCTGAGATGAAAGAAAGCTATCCAGATAATGTTATCAATGTGGGTTTCGAATGAAAGTCCGGGGTCAATAATCACCCCGAGGTCTTTTACTGCTGCAGGTGAAGAAACAGAAAGGCCATCCAGAGTTACTGTGTAATCAGAAAACTTGCTTCTAGCTGCATGTGGTCTGAGTACAAGTACTTCAGTCTTGTCAGAGTTAAGCAGAAGGAAGTTAATAAGCATCCAGTGTCTAAGCATCCAGTTATCTAATGTCCTTCACACATTCCTCAATTCTATTAAGCTGGTGTCTCTCATTAGGTTTTGCAGAAACATACAGCTGTGTCCTCAGCATAACAGTGGAAACTAATACAATGTTTACAAATATCATCCAGAGGTAACATATACATGCATATATATATATAAATTAAAAAAAAAAAAAAAAAAAGGCAGTGGACCCAAGACAGAATCTTGTGGAACACCAAACTTTACCTCCGTATGTCTAGAAAAATCACCATTTACATCAACATACTGATAGTGATCAGTTAAATAAGATCTGAGCCAGGAGAGGGCCGTTCCCTTAACTCCCACAACATTTTCTAGTCTATCGCAAACAGTGTTTTCCCCAGAAAAAAAGTTAAAGCCCTAAATTCTGGCATGATAAGACACAGACAATTAAGTGCCAATGGCGTGAAGTGAAAGAGTGGTTTCAAAACAATTTTTTGAAAATAGATGCTCTCAGGTGCATTTTCAGAGTCTCTGAGAGATTTTAGATACATGATTTATAGGATAGATTTTACCAGTGTTTCAATGATTTCTGACCTAAACAGTGTTAATGTATACACATTTGAAATGTCACCTTAAAGTTCAATATGCAAGTTAAACTGTTTTGTTATCGATTACTTAGGTATATGATAGATTGAAAATCTACGGGATACCTTAATTATCTATGGGCTGTATATTATTATCTAGTGTTGTAACGAAAATATGAACAGTGGATTGCTCCATCTTATGCAATCCAATGAAGAGAATCGATCATCATGACCTCCTGTTGATCACAAAGGGATCTGAACCCAAGAACTGCCACCTTAAAATAAGTTGCTGTATTACTAATAACTAATGATTTAGAATGTTTCTGATGCAATTACCATAATATATGTAGAACTAAGGTACACTGAAAAGAAAAGTAAGGGAACTGCATATTAAAGTTTAAATTTTGGCACTTTATTAAATGGATTAGATTAAGATTAAAACATATTTAAAGGAAAAGAAAAGTTAATTCATACATTTAAGTTTGCAGAAAGATTATGTACAACCCCGATTCCAAAAAAGTTGGGACAAAGTACAAATTGTAAATAAAAACAGAATGCAATAATTTACAAATTTCAAAAACTGATATTGTATTCACAATAGAACATAGACAACATATCAAATGTCGAAACTGAGACATTTTGATATTTCATGCCAAATATTGGCTCATTTGAAATTTCATGACAGCAACACATCTCAAAAAAGTTGGGACAGGGGCAATAAGAGGCTGGAAAAGTTAAAGGTACAAAAAAGGAACAGCTGGAGGACCAAATTGCAACTCATTAGGTCAATTGGCAATAGGTCATTAACATGACTGGGTCTAAAAAGAGCATCTTGGAGTGGCAGCGGCTCTCAGGAGTAAAGATGGGAAGAGGATCACCAATCCCCCTAATTGTGCCGACAAATAGTGGAGCAATATCAGAAAGGAGTTTGACAGTGTAAAATTGCAAAGAGTTTGAACATATCATCTACAATGCATAATATCAAAAGATTCAGAGAATCTGGAAGAATCTCTGTGCGTAAGAGTCAAGGCTGGAAAACCATACTGGGTGCCCATGATCTTTGGGCCCTTAGATGGCACTGCATCACATACAGGCATGCTTCTGTATTGGAAATCACAAAATGGGCTCAGGAATATTTCCAGAGAACATTATCGGTGAACGCAATTCACCGTGCCATCTGCCGTTGCCAGCTAAAACTCCTATAGTTCAAAGAAGCCGTATCTAAACATGATCCAGAAGCGCAGACGTCTTCTCTGGGCCAAGGCTCATTTAAAATGGACTGTGGAAAACTGTTCTATGATCAGACGAATCAAAATTTGAAGTTCTTTATGGAAATCAGGGATGCTGTGTCATTCGGACTAAAGAGGAGAAGGACGACCCAAGTTGTTATCGGCGCTCAGTTCAGAAGCCTGCATCTCTGATTGTATGGGGTTGCATTAGTGCATGTGGCATGGGCAGCTTACACATCTGGAAAGACACCATCAATGCTGAAAGGTATATCTAGGTTCTAGAGCAACATGTGCTCCCATCCAGACGACGTCTCTTTCAGGGAAGACCTTGCATTTTCCAACATGACAATGCCAAACCACATACTGCATCAATTACAGCAGCGTGGCTGCATAGAAGGGTTCGGGTACTGAACTGGCCTGCAGTCCAGATCTTTCACCCATAGAAAACATTTGGCGCATCATAAAACAGAAGATACGACAAAAAAGACCTAAGACAGTTGAGCAACTAGAATCCTACATTAGAAAAGAATGGGTTAACATTCCTATCCCTAAACTTGAGCAACTTGTCTCCTCAGTCCCCAGACTTTTACAGACTGTTGTAAAGAGAAAAGGGGATGTCTCACAGTGGTAAACATGGCCTTGTCCCAACTTTTTTGAGATGCGTTGTCATGAAATTTAAAATCACCTAATTTTTCTCTTTAAATGATACATTTTCTCAGTTTAAACATTTGATATGTCATCTATGTTCTATTCTGAATAAAATATGGAATTTTGAAACTTCCACATCATTGCATTCTGTTTTTATTTACAATTTGTACTTTGTCCCAACTTTTTTGGAATCGGGGTTGTACATCACATTTCATGAAGTGTCAAATGTAGCATAATTTCGAATAATAATGATAAGCATATTTGGCAGTGTGATGTCACTGTGAGCCTTGAACAAAAGCATAATCCGGAGCCCCCAGGTGAAGTGACATTCCATGTCCCAACAGCTAGCCGCTGTGTTTGGGGATCAGGTCGTCGAGGCCCCTGCCTTCGACTGCCGCCTAATCCACACTGCACCAGCCCCCTACGGCTACCTCTGTGGGTGGTGAACCGACAGGAGGTTGGGCCCACGTCACCGCTTCGGGCTGAGCCCAGCCGGGCCCCGTGGGCAAAGGCCTGTCCACCAAGCGCTCGCATATGAGCCCCAACCCCGGGCCTGGTTCCAGGGTGGGGTCCCGGCTGCGCCATCATCTGCCCCGGGCGACGTCATAGTCCTTGATTTTTTTTTTTTTTTTTTCTCTAGGTTGGTGGAGAAGTCCTGCCTCAAGTGGAGGAGTTTAAGTATCTCGGGATCTTGTTCACGAGTGAGGGAAGGATAGAGCGTGAGATCGACAGGTGGATCGGTGCAGCCTCCACAGTGATGCGGTCGCTTTACCGGTCCGTCATGGTGAAGAAGGAGCTGAGCCAAAAGGCGAAGCTTTCGCTTTACCGGTCGATCTACGTTCCAACTCTCACCTATGGTCATGAGCTTTTGGGTAATGACTGAAAGAACAAGATCGCGGATACAAGCGGCCAAAATGAGTTTCCTTCGCAGGGTGGCTGGGCGCTCCCTTAGAGAGGGTGAGACACACAGTCACTTGGGAGGAGCTCGGAGTAGAGCCGCTGCTCCTCCAAATCGAGAGGAATCAGCTGAGGTGGCTCAGGCATCTTTTTCGGATGCCTCCTGGACGCCTCCCTGGGGAGGTGTTCCAGGCATGTTCCCCCGGGGGGACGACCCAGGACACGCTGGAGGGACTGTGTCTCTCGGCTGGCCTGGGAACGCCTCGGTGTTCTTCCTGAGGAGCTGGCCGAGGTGTCTGGGGAAAGGGAAGTTTGGGCTTCCATGCTCAGACTGCTGCCTCCACGACCTGGCCCCAGATAAAGCGGATGAAGACGAGATGAGATGATAATCTAGAGCCTTCTTTTGTTAAGTGGATCCCAATGACATCACGCTGCCAAAAATTCATATGATTATTATTTGAAATTGCTATATTTGACAGATTTGGACAACTTCACTTCTTGAGTGTTTTATAAAAAGTACATAATCTTTCTGCAAACCCAAACTAATGAATTAAGTTTTCTCCTGCTTTAAAGCAGATTAATTCTCCTTGGCTTTTGCTTGGCCCATTGTTGGGCAACGCACTCATAGTTCATCTCGCCGTCATCCATGCTGATGTGGATCAAACTGTCCAGCGAGTGCTTTTTGAGCCAGTCGCTGTGATCAGAATTGACGACGTTTTGGTTGTCGTGACAGTTGTCTGGTTTTGTGCACACTAACTCACGTGGGTTTGTTGACATTTAATCAACCAATCTTTGATCGAAGCCATAATGATAGACTAGGTCAAACTTTTGTGATTAAAATCAGTCGGCTTTGTCCGTCTGGTGGGAGACAACATCGGCAGCCAATGAGATCGCTTCTAATGAAATCGGAAAATTCCGGGATGTCTGACGTTTTCTTTCGATATTTTTATGGGAGCGTTCACCAAACTTGAGCATGACATAATATTGCGCATGCGCATAAAATTGGTTGGCAGGAACCATTCACAATTGCTGACAAAGTTGCATCATCACCTAGTTTTCATGCCAGTTTATCGCAGTATGCAAGTTAGTTGCCAACTGATGCTAAGCAAAGATATGCAGCTAAGCTTCTGTACAACAGTGGCACCAAAGTTTTGCCTGATCCTTACGCAGTTACGGACAAATGGGACCCAGATCCAAGCACCTGACCTGACCTTCGGCGATATCTACCTGTATGTGATTTGACATGCCTTCAATATACACGAAAGAATCGATGAAGGCCTATAAGTCTCTTGATGCATACAAGTGTTAATTATTCAGTTTTATTGAAATACTCATTTATATTTGCTTGTTCTGCCTAATAATAAAAAGACATTAAATAGGCATAATATAATCTTTGAAACATAAGTTAATTCCCAAGATGGCAGTGCGTACACACGCAGCAGCTCTTCTCTGTCCCGACAGAACGGTGTTTTCATGTTTTTTGTGTTTTAAAACACTGTGTGTCTGTTCGTCTTTGTCGCGTCCATCAGTCTCAAGGCGCACATACTCCCGTGAGTTTCTGCTCGACATCCGCAGAACTATATTCACGGATATAAATCCAGCAGATGCGGAAGTGCTACGCGGCTACAGTTTGCTCCGGAGGCCTGCTCAATCACTGGCCCCCCCCTCCACACACACACACACACACACACACACACACCTGCATCCAGCCCACAGTGGAAGTGCCACAGGCGGAACATGCGGAAGCAGAAGAGAGGCAAGCGTGGAGGTATCCGGGCTAGGCTAGCGGCTAGCCCTCACCGGCCGGCTATCCCTACCATCATTCTGGCCAGTGTACGCTCACTGGACAACAAGCTGGATTATGTCCGCCTGCTATGCTCATCTAAGTCTGTGAGTGAGTGTCATGTCCTTGTTTTTGTGGAAACATGGCTTAACGACAGCATCCCAGACTGTGCCATTCAGCTAGCCCAGCTAACATACTACCGGTCAGACAGAGTGCTAGTCGGGGGGGGGGGAAGACTTGCGGCGGAAGACTCTGTTTTTATATCAGTGATGCCTGGTGCCGCGATGCTGTCGTGGTCTGCAAACACTGCTCACCACTGGTGGAGTTTATGATGATTAAATGCCGGCCATTCTATCTGCCGAGGGAATTTACAGCCATATTGCTGGTAGCAATATACATCCCTCCCGGTTCCAATAACAACAGGAGTAAAGCACTGAATGAACTCTATCAGCACATCAGTGAGCAGCAGACAGCCCACCCAGATGCTTTCCTCATCCTGGCTGGGGACTTCAACCATGCAAACCCCAAGAGCATGTTTCCAAAACTCTATGGTCATATCAACTTTCCCACACGTGGAAACAATACTCTGGACAATGTTTACACCATGCATAAAGACGCCTACAAAGCCCTACTCCTCCCCCACCTTGGGGCCTCAGATCACTCCACTGTTATGCTAATGCCAGCATACAGGCCGCTGGTTAAAGTCACCAAACCAGCTAAAAAGCAGATACGTGTGTGGCCAAAGGGGTCATCAGAAGCACTCCAGGACTGTTTTTCGACCACTGACTGGAGCATGTTCAGACAGGCGGCCACCTACAACAACTCCACAGATTTACAAGCATGCACGGAGACCGTCGCTGCCTATATGAGGAAGTATATGGATGACTTTATGGTCACCAGAACCATCTCCATTCGGGCCAATCAGAAACCATGGCTGACAGGGGAAGTCCACAGGCTCCTGAGGGCTCGGAACACCGCCTTCAGAGCTGGGGACGAGGTGGGCCTGAGGACAGCGAGAGCCAACCTGTCTCGAGGCATCAGGGTGGCCAAGAGACAGTATTCAAGGTACATTACTGACTATTTCAATGACAGCAGAGACACCAGGATCCTGTGGCAGGGGATTCAGACTATCACAGATTACAAGCCCTCGCCGCTGACCTGTGACTACTCCACGTCTCTGCTGAATCAGTTGAATGACTTTCTTCGCTTACTTTGAGGCAGACAATAGCACCACAGCACGGAAGACCCAACCACCTCCCAGCGACCAGGTGTTGACGCTGTCCCCAGACAGTGTGAGGAGAGCTCTCAGGACGACAAATGTACGGAAAGCCCCGGGTCCTGATAACATTCCTGGTCGTGTCCTGAGAGACTGTGCCGAGGAGCTCACAGATGTCTTTATAGACATGTTCAACATCTCATTGAGCCGGGCTGTTGTCCCCATGTGCCTTAAAGCCACCACCATCATCCCGGTCCCGAAGAAGCTGTCTCCCTCCTGCTTCAATGACTACCGCCCTGTTGCACTCACTCCCATTCTCATGAAGTGCTTTGAGCAGCTAGTCATGTGGCATATAAAGTCTGCCCCCCCCCCCCCCCCCCCCCCGCCCTGGACCCTTTCCAGTTTGCATATCAGTCCAACCGTTCAACCGATGCCATCTCCACTGCCCTCCACTCAGCTCTCACCCACCTGGAGACAAAAGACTCATATGTCAGAATGCTGTTCATAGACTTCAGCTCAGCATTCAACACAATCATTTCTCAGCAGCTCATCCATAAACTGGACCAGCTGGGACTCAACACCTCCCTGTGCAACTGGCTGCTGGACTTCCTGACGGGGAGACCACAGGCTGTACGGGTCAGCTGCAACTCCTCCAGCATAATCACATTGAACACAGGGGGCCCCCCAAGGACTGCACACCAACATCCAGCTCAAATCTCTTCGTTAAGTTTGCGGATGACGTGACTGTAGTGGGTCTCATCAACAATGGCGATGAAACAATCTACAGGAGTGAGGTGAGCCACTTGGCCATGTGGTGCAAGGACAACAATCTCCATCTGAACGTGGAGAAGACGAAGGAGATTGTTGTGGACTTCAGGAGAGTGCACACCCAGCATGCTCCACTATCTATTGACTGTGCTGCAGTGGAGAGGGTGAGCAGCACCAAGTTTCTGGGTGTGCACATCTCTGAAGACCTGTCCTGGAATAACAACATCGCATCACTGGCCAAAAAAGCCCAACAGCATCCGTACTTCCTCTGCAAACTGAGGAGAGCAAGAGTCCCAGCCCCCATCATGCACACATTCTACAGAGGCACCATCGAGAACATCCTGACCAGCTGCATCACCGTGTGGTACGGCGCCTGCACCGTGTCCTGCTGCAAGACTCTGCAGCGCATCGTGAGAGCAGCGGAGAGGATCATTGGTGTCTCTCTCCCTAATCTAATGGATATTTATAACTCCCGCCTCACCCGCAAAGCCATCAGGATTGCAGATGACCCCACCCACCCATCTCACAGCCTCTTCAGCCTGCTGCCATCGGGGAGGAGACTTCGGAGTCTCCGGGCCAAAACCAGCAGACTCAAGGACAGTTTCTTTCACCAGGCGGTCAGGAGGCTCAACTCCCTCCCTGTTCTGCCCCTCCTACCCCCCCGCCACAGATTCTGCCTGCACACACCCCTGCCCCCCCTTCAGCATCCGACATGTCACCCTCACAGTTCCCACCCCCCCAACACGCACACGCACACATACATACTCTCAACATTCATTAACACACTGAACTCAGTGACTGCACATTTCACTTTACTTCGCTCATTTGCACTATTCCGCACTTCCTCACCTTAACAGCTATTAGTTTATTCTGCTTATCTCATGTTTACCTGCTATACCTCAAGTGCCCTTGACTGTTTGTTTATTTGGTTCAATTTGTGTGTGTGTGTGTGTGTGTGTGTGTAGACATATGAGTGTTTAGTCTGTCTAGTTCTTATCGAGTGTTTATACTGTTTGTGTTTATTTCAATTATTCTATTTTTTATTTATTGCATTGCCTGTTTGCACTGTGGGTCAGAGAGGACTGTAATTTCATCTGTGCTGTATGTCGAGCATGTATAGCATATTTGACAATAAAGTTGACTTGACTTAGTGTTGTTGCTTCAGACGCACACACCAAAGATATACAGTACTAAACTTAAGCAAGTTCTACATTTAGAATGCACAAGCAGTGTTTTAAATCTAGGCTATGCTATTTATCTTCAAATGCATATCACGAAAAGTTCGACCAATCTTCTAATGTCAAATATTTATACTGCAAAAAGTACATAAATTTGCCGTGAGTGCGTTTGTGGAAATCGTACTCGTGTACTGCATACAAATCAGCTGTTCGTGCGTTTTTACTTCTCTTTTGGTTGATATCTAAGCAATGTCATAGCACAACAAATTATTTCTGATGAGGAAATTTTATCTAACATCACACGGCTTGAAATTCGTGGCGGTCCGGTCTCCCGAGGCGGCTTAATTTGTCATTTGGCGGGTAATTCCTGTCACTAGCCAGCCCGGCTGGCTAGTTGAAAATAAAAATATATATATTTGAAGTGAAGATTCAGACACACCGTCAACTAAAGCTGCCACATATTAAGCGTGTGCCGTGTCTGTGTTAATCGATGTGTTTATTGGCAGGACGGAAAATACCGAAGAATTCCGAATCATATCGTGTACGAGTCAGGCTGTCATTTTTTTTCACTACTGCGCATGCATATAACGCATCTCGCTGAATATCGCGGTAATCACGTTATCAAATTCAATAGATGTGGCCACATTATCGCCCATTTAAACACGTGTTTTTGTTGTTTACATCTACATCTGCCAAAGCTACGTTGCGATGTAGAGTTTTCTGAAAGGTGTACAGAAACCGCCGGAGACGGGGACAAAGCGACCTCGGTCTGAAGAGGAGAAAAAGGCCGCCGATAAAGCGTACGAGAAGGAG
Organism: Neoarius graeffei; assembly: GCF_027579695.1. Taxonomy (NCBI): domain Eukaryota; kingdom Metazoa; phylum Chordata; class Actinopteri; order Siluriformes; family Ariidae; genus Neoarius; species Neoarius graeffei. The sequence continues at coordinate 9,139,258 of NC_083587.1, forward strand.
AAACGACAAAGGACTTGTAAGCAAATGTGGGAGCAGGGTAGGCCTTGGTTGCGATACGATTTTTATGGAATAATTAATTTTTTTTCAAGTTGATTCATAGTCAATATGAAGCTCCTAATGCTTTCTCTCTCATAAATGGTTAAATACAGAAAGCATGTTGGACATATTTTGGGTGCTATAGTCATGATAGTAAGTATATTTGTTTTCAATACTCATACACCAAGTTGCCAAGTTTTCCAATATATTATTATTTGTTGATATTATATTATGGTGCTCTGTGTTCTCATTTATGTATTTGACAACAGTATCAAAATACTTGGGTCTTGAAATAAATGCACATTAGTCATGAACAATGGTAACTATTCTCTTTTGTGTTATTTTTGACAGAAGTAAAATTCATACATGAACAAATTTTGGCTAGTTGATTTTCTGTTTGGCTAGTTACTTTGGAAGGTAACTAGTCCGGCTGGCTGGTGAAAAAAATGTATGAATTTCTAGGCCTGCATCATATTAAACTGCAAAACAAAATAATAAAAAGGCATGTGTCTTACCAGATATAAAGTGTCAAAAGCAAACACACAGCTGCCAACTACTATGAATAAATCGTATTTATTACGATTTGTCGTTTTGATTATGAAAATACGAATTAACTACAATAAAATACGATTTTGCCAATTTTCATGGGTCATTTTCAAAGTCTATCACCGGTGGGATTCGTATTTGAACCCGTTGTCTTTCAAACTGTCTCTGTGCGTATAGGCCAACGCTCTGACCAATCAGCGCAACAGTGACTGTGATGTAGTCAGAGCGACAGAAAGCAGTGGGGGAGGGTAAACCATAGACATATAAACATAGACGCCGCATTCTGCGTAGAATCATACGTCATCCTCGCCGCCATATTGGATGTGGCAAAGTGGAGATTCTTCAACCGTGTCTGCGTCTAGACAGTAGCCGAGAATAAAGATGCCTCGTTCATGTGCTGCATTTAACTGTACCAACAGGTTTACCGTCCAAACGAGATCACATGGGATTACCTTTCACAGGTGAGACTGGAAAAAATACTTTTCAATACTGTTCCTTCAGTCTTCAGTTTCCCAGCTCATCTCCACCGGGTAGGTGTATAGTTATAAGCAGTGAGAATTAGATAATACAGTGCCACACTATGATGAATGTTTTTAACCTTTCTGAATGTGAAGGAATCAGTGATGTATTTTGTTTTGGTATGACGTTAGAACCTGGCCGAACTCAGTTTGGCGGTCATTCAGCTCACTTTATTCAACGAGAGTAGGTCTGTGTGGTGACTCAATAAATAAAACAGTACATTTTTTATTTTCATTCACTATTTCCAGTTTTTCCACTATTTCCATCATTTATCATATTCAGTCTTGTAGGTTGGTTATTGTGGCCTCAGGTTTTGGTAGCTTGCTACGGTATGCTGACTGATTAGCTTACCTGAGCTATCTATTGCGTATCTGTCGCTAGTTTGCAGTGTACAGGGTATTTCGCACACTATTTATAACCATCACATTAAAAGTTATATATGTTGTTTTGATGCCTGTTTGTTTCCCAAATATATACGTGTGTCTTAATGGGTGAATAAAAGGCATCGAGTTAAATATTATTGTAGAAAGGGGCTTTATGAAGTTCAGTCCATTTACTTGCATTGGTTTACGGGGAAGATTTGCCACATCCAATATGGCGGACACTCTGACGTATCCCAGCAACGGGCCACCAGCTCAATGCAGCGTCTATGTTTATATGTCTATGGGGTAAACAAACAGCATGTGGAGAGGGACACCATTGGAGTGTCGAGTGTTTTGGTAAAGATTCAGCGATCATGGAATGAGTGGAGAGCCTCTTCCTGCTCATGTTTCAACGAAAACTCCTAATTCTTCTAAAACTGATTCCAAAGCGGAGACAAACGAGCGCTTTCTCCAGCGTCGCGCAGCCTTGTCGTCACTCCTGCAAAAGCCCGCCCAAAGAATCCAAACAAAAACCTTGCGTTGTGATTGGCGGGCACGGTTTGATGCCCGGGGTGTGTTGTTGATTCTGTTCTGTTTGATTTTGTAGTCATGTGAAGAAGCAAGTTGAAATTGACACTTTTTTTGAGCTGTTTCACTTTGTGCCAAGCATGTTTTGAGACATTATGTTTGGTGTTGATTACAAGAGGTTCCTTTTATGTTTGATCTGTGCCAAATTGCTTTGATATGTGTTCTAGTTCCAGGTAAATTTGTTTCCATTGTTGAAAAGAATGTAAGATGATTAGTTTAGTTTGTAGAATACATTTTGTCAAACTATTTTGTTTTGGTGTGACTTTTCAGGGTAGTTTTGCTAGAAAGCTTTGGCGGTGGGGGGGTTCCCCCCGACCCCCCACCAAGACTCAGTACCCAACCTTGTATTACTATTTACAATTTTGGAATGTTAGCAGCTATGCAAACACGATCATTGTCAGTAGGTTCCCACTTGTTACGCTTAATTGCTGTGATCCAAAGCTTTCGGCGAGCTTCAGGTTTTTTTGGAATACGGTAAAAGCTCTTGGGATCATTCTTATCAAATCCGTATGTACAGCTGATAACGACACTACCATAATTAATGACCCGATAACTCCGATCAGCCATTTATAAATAGCCTCTTGCCAACCAAAACATCACGTGACCATTTCGTGACATCATGGCAAAAGCTACCATAGGACGGTTTGAACACGTGATCTTGACATAGCCAACAGATTACAGTTTGTTTACATCATACCACGCGGACATATTACTTTGACAATCAACACAAACATTGGAAAAAAGACCACTTGTTTAACACACACATCAAATCAATATGTAAATGGATCTATTATTTGCTTTCCTATGTATCTAGTTACTTGTGGGTAGGAAATTTAACGTGTTGGATTTTAACCCTCCTATCATCTTTGGATTAACCCTCAACGGTAGTTTTGGCTCTACACTCAGGCTGCCGAGTCGTCACCCATTTGCCCTGCTGTGAGGGCTCTAATGCCAGAGCTGGGGGATTAGTAACTCCACCTATAGCATCCAGACTTTCCCCTACAGAAACTATACTGCTCTCATTCTCACTGGCCTTCTCTAAAGCCTGGATATGTGCTTCTAAATCTGCATTCTTCTCCGTCAGAGAGCTAACTAATTTGCACTTTTCACAAATAAACGGTCACTTGCGATGGAGGAAGAATGACTAAACATCCTGCACTCAGCACATAGAACAAGCTGAAGGTGTGCCATGATGAAAAGATTCACGTACTTTAATCGAAGATCTGTTGATATTAAAGCAGATCCCATGTGGATGGCCTCCGCTTGTGGTCTTTATGCAGGAGGAGAAAAAAAAAAAGAGAGCCTCCAGTCTTGGTGTTCTTCCGAGAGAGAGGGAAAAAAGGAAAGCAAAAGTACAATAAAAATGAGAGGATACTGGAAAATTATTTATAGAAATAATAAAAAAAGATTTGTGATTAACACCAACACTAGTGGGAAAAAAAGACTCATCGCAAACAACTCGGAAACCAGGAAGTACGTAGCACAGAATGCGCATGCGCCAACTCGACCAACTAATCTACCTGTGACTATTCTGAAAACTACATAAACAATATCTATAGCAAATTAGTTTCATCTGTTCATTTCTCATTGGTCTACTCTGCAAAATTCAAAACTAGTGCAACAAAAGTATGCCAGTATAATTTATTCATAATTACTCATTCACTTATTAACTTATTTTTATTATGATAACCTTTGACTAATGTATTCATTATTTTGTTTACCTTTCATGGTATGTTCTACCCTCAGAAAACACGACAAAGAGTTTTTTGTAGATGGTAGCTGTCTGGCCAGCCTCGATTTTCTCTTTTTCTTTTTTTAAGTAAGTTGTCTTCATGCCTTCCTTTGACAGGTACCGGACTATGAAGGTGTCATGCTTCTCCATAGTCCTATCTGTCAACTCGTCAAGGCCAACTCCTATAAAGGGGCTCTTCTGGAGTTCTTTGATGAGACTAGTAACGAGCACTTGCAATGTAAAAATGAATACAAAAGTCTTATGGGTTGTATATCTAATATACTTTTTTATAGGATTCTTCTAGTCAGGTTAGTTGTTCATTGTCCACCTATTGTCAAAATAAACCACCTAAAACCCCCCAAAACAATAGGATAGTAATAAATTGGATATCATCAAACTAACCTTATCCAAGGAAGCAAAGTTGAATACCGTCGGGGATTCTTTCGTGCAGTTTCCACCCCTCCTTAGGTTGATGTCCTGCACTCCATGGTTTTGCTGAAATTTTAGGAAGGATGGATAGTTCCTGAAAGAAGAAAATGCATTTTCTTCTAAGCAGTGCGCACAAAATAAGCAATGAGCACATACCCATACCGAGAGCAGTGGGCAGCGATGCTACAGCACCCAGGGAGCAATTAGGGGTTAGGTGCCTTGCTCAAGATGGGTGGGAAGATGGCGCCTGTGTGTTTGGCTGGCCATCTCCCTCTGAGTGTGTTGCTGTTTTTCTCAAGTCTGTTTTGTTATACGGAGTGTGTCACCGCTGCAGGTGTATGATCGCCTGACACTTCTTAATATTCATGAGTCTTTGGAAAAACTGTCGATCTGCGGCTCTGATGGACATTCAAAGACGCCTCCGCCTTTTCTGGTGTTCATATCGCCACATCTACAGCATCTTTCCTGCTGGCTACCTCGCAGCAGTCGCCGCAGAAGATGTGGAAAGCAAGGAGGAGTCCTCATTAAACTTAAATCTTACCTGGCTTCTTCTCGTCACGATCCCCGTCGTTTATTAGCCGGATCCTCCATGGACTACAGGAGTTAGGATCTGTGGAGTTCCACGGAGTACAGGTATCTGTAGCTCCGACCGGTTTTCCATGATACCGGGGTGCTGTTCCCATGTTGTCGGCTAGTACAGACCTGTCAGCGGGGCTGTGTGCTGGGGAATCTTCACTCGCTCACCCACTCCTCTCACCAGTCTGGCTGTTGCTCAGCTCATACTGCGCTGATTAACACCAGATCTCTCACAAATAAGACATTTATTCTGAATGACTTCTTTACAACACATGATCTGGATTTCCTCTTGCTGACAGAGACCTGGTTGAAACCAGGTGAGAACAGCGCCTTTTCGGAGCTCCTCCCTCCCGGCTGTTCTTTTTTTTTTCAGCACCCCGTGAACTGCTGGTCGTGGTGGCGGTCTGGCTGCTATGTTTTTAAGGAGAGTTTCAGATGACGAATGCTAACCGTTTATAATTATTCCAGCTTTGAACTGCTGCTGTTTGTGATCGACCTCACCTGCCCTGTGTTGTGTGCCACAGTCTATCGTCCTCCCAAATTTAATAAGGACTTTATTCAAGAGTTCTGAGTTTTTGTCTGATTTTATTGTAAAGTTTGATTAAACTATTGATTTGTGGAGACTTTAATATTCATGTTTGTTGTGCAGCAAGTCACCTGGCTAATGAGTTTAAAGGCCTTTTGGATTCCTTTGGTCTCACCCAGTCTGTTAATGCACCAACACATGAGCATGGGCACACTCTCGATCTTATTTCTCACGGGCTTTCAGTTTCCCTCAGAGAAATAGTGGACACTGCCATTTCAGATCACCTCCCCATTGTTTTTGATTTTGCTGCCCCCCCACCTGCCAATAAGCCCGTTTCCCCAGCTCGCAGATGCTGTATCTTTACTTCGTCGACGGCTGGAGAGTTTGCTGTTGCCTTTAGGGACTCTCAGCTGCATGCTGACAGTGGGCTGGTTCCTTCCCTTTGCCCAGAGAGTCTACAGTACTCTCCACTTTCCATTCTACTTGTTCTGCGATTCTGGATTCTGTTGCCCCTTTTTGGCAAAAAAGCATCAAAACCAAGACAGATCCCTGGTTGAATGACCACACCCGTCTGCTTAGGCAACAATGTAGACAGGCTGAACGGCTGTGGAAAAAGGACAAACTGCATGTATCCCTGGGCTGGTTAAGGGACAGTTTAGCTGCTTACCAGAGATCTCTGAAGGAGGCCAAGTCCAAATATCTGTCTTCCATTATAGCCAATAGCTCTCATCATCCAAGACTGTTATTTAATACTATTGACTCTGTTATTAATCCACGCCCCACTGTTCTGTCTGATGCCTTTGCCGCAACCTGTGAAGAATTTGTCTGTTTCTTTACTGACAAAGTGGCATCAGTCAGACAGAATATCAGTAACATTGATGCGTCCCTTGATAACGTGGATGCTCCTCCTACACAGTCTGCTGTTTTTGACCGGTTTGAGACTATTTCTCTGTCGTTTTTCACGAAGGTGGTTTGTGGCATGAAACCCACTAACTGACCCTTAGATGTCATTCTGGCCAAGTTTTTGAAGGTTTTTAATTCTGTTGGGTCAAGTCTGCTTGTTTTTATAAACACTTGTCTTAATTCAGGGTCTGTCCCAGCTGCCTTCAAACATGCTGTAGTTAGGCCCCTCCTTAAAAAAAAAAAAAAACACTCATCTTGACCCCTCTGTTCTGTCCAATTTTAGGCCTGTTTCCCATTTGCCTTTTCTTTCTAAGGTCTTAGAAAAAGTTTTTATTCAATTAGTCATTTTTAGAGAGAAATTCTAGTCTGGTTTCAGATCCTGACATAGCACTGAGTCAGCACTGTTAAAGGTGCACAGTGATATCGCTCTGTCTGTGGATGCCAGGAATCCTGCCATGCTGGTGCTGCTCGACCTCACAGTGGCCTTTGATACAGTTGACCATGCGGTCCTTGTATCTCGCCTAGAGCAGTATGTCGGCATCCGTGGCACTGCTCTCCAATGGTTTAGGTCATACTTGGCAAATAGGAGCTTCATTGTGATGATTGGTGTGACCTCTGTTCTTCATATGCATCCCTCTCTTGTGGGTGCCACAGGGTTCTATTCTCAGCCCTATTCTGTTTTCATTGTACATGCTACCTCTGGGATCAATTATAAAAAAAAAAACCACAATCTGTCTTTTCACTTTTATGCTGATTTGCAGATATATTTGCCAATGAGACCCAATGAAAATACGTTGCTTACTAAGTTACTGTTGTATTACTGATGTAAAGCACTGGCTGGCATGGAACTTTTTGCACTTGAACGACAGCAAAACGGAAGGCAAGGCAAGTTTATTTATATAGCACATTTCATACACAATGGCAGTTCAATGTGCTTTACAGAAGCAAAAACAAAAACAGTAAACAATAGAGAAATAAAATTACATAAAATAATTTTTTTATTCTAAAACAATTAATTAAAAGAATTAAAATAATTAAAAGAAAATAAGAATTAAACAATAGTAGAAATAAAATAATAAAATGCCAAAAAGAAAAAGGAGAAAAAGAAAAAGAAACCAGCGGAATAAAATAGAATAAAATTAAAGTAAATTTAAAACATGCAGAGAAAGTAAAGATTATAAAAAATGTAAAAATATTAATTATTTAACAGAAAGCATCTGAAAACAGCTTGGTCTTTAACCTAGATTTGAAGCTGCCAACAGCAGGAGCATTTTTAATGTCCTCTGGCAGTTGGTTCCATAGCTGTACTGCATAGTAGCTAAAAGCTGCTTCACCACACTTTGTTTTAACAACTGGTTTTAATAGTAAATTTTTCTGTTGCGATCTGGTAGATCTGATTGGGTTAGGCCGCTGCAACATATCAGAGAGGTAATTGGGCCCTGTACCATTTAGAGATTTGTATACCAGCAGCAATACTTTAAAGTCAATTCTGTAGCTTACTGGAAGCCAGTGAAGGGACCTTAGAATTGGAGTAATGTGCTCTGTTCTTTTTGTTCGTGTGAGAACCCTCGCCGCTGCATTTTGAACCAGCTGAAGTCGTTTGATGGTCTTTTTTGGCAAGCCTGTGAAAAGGCCATTGCAGTAATCAACCCTACTAGAGATGAAGGCATGTATTAGTTTTTCCAGATCATTTTTTGACATAAGTCCTCTTAGTTTGGAAATGTTTTTTAGGTGATAAAATGCCGTTTTAGTGATTGCTTTCATGTGACTGTCAAAGTTTAGCTCGCTGTCAATGAAAGCACCAAGATTTTTAACCATTTCTTTAGTTTTAATCCCTTTTGTGTCAAGAATAGTGGTAATCCTGAGTCTTTCGTCTTTTTTTCCAAATAGAATTACTTCTGTTTTATCTGTGTTCAGCTGAAGAAAATTTTGTGACATCCAGCTATTGATTTGATCGATACACTGGTAGAGACATTCAAGGGGGGCATAGTCATTAGGTGATAGAGCAAAATAAATTTGGGTATCATCTGCATAGCAGTGATACAAAATTGAATTTTTATTGATAATTTGCCCAAGTGGGAGCATATAAAGGTTGAAAAGTAATGGTCCAAGAATCGACCCCTGGGGGGACACCACAGGTCAAGGGCATTGACGTTGAGGAACAATTTCCCAGGGTAACAAAGAAGCTTCTATCTTTTAAGTATGATTTTAACCAATTGATAACTTTACCAGTCAATCCAACCCAGTGTTCAAGTCGATATAGCAGTATGTTGTGATCAATAGTATCAAAAGCTGCACTGAGGTCCAGTAATACCAGGACCGATGTTTTGCCTGCATCAGTATTAAGACGTATGTCATTTATAACTTTAATCAGCGCTGTTTCAGTGCTATGATTGGCATGAAATCCTGACTGAAAATTATCAAAACGGCTGTTTGATATCAAGAAGGCAGTTAATTGATTGAAGACAATTTTTTCCAGGATTTTCCCGATGAATGGTAGATTTGATATTCGCCTGTAGTTATTTAACACTGAAGGATCCAGATTATTTTTTTAAGAAGGGGCTTTACAACAGCTTTTTTAGGGACACAGGAACAACGCCAGTCTCCAAGGATGTATTTATAATTTGAAGCACATCTGTAATTATAAGATGAAGAACAGACTTAAAAAAGTTGGTGGGCAGAATGTCCAGTTCAGATGTTGAGGAACTGAGATTTTGTACAGTTTTTTTCTCAAGAGTCTCATAATCAATTAAACAAAATTCTGACATTGTGTTAAAGTTATCTATCTGTGTCATTGGTGATTGCAGTTTTTCAATTTTTTGCAACTGAGATACATTATGAGAAATATTCTGCCTTATTTTATCAGTTTTACCTTTGAAAAAAGATGCAAACTCATTGCATTTATTAACTGATAGAAGTTCAGGTGCTAATTGTGGTGGGGCATTAGTTAGCTTCTCTACTGTTGAAAATAGCACACGGGCATTGTTCATATTCCTGCTGATGATGTTGGAGAAGAAAGACTGTCTTGCTTTACCAATTTCATAATTATAATTACAAAGCATCTCTTTATGGATTTGATAATGGATGTGAAGTTTAGATTTGCGCCATTTTCTTTCAGTCTTTCTACATTCTCTCTTTAGCAGTTTAACAGCCGGGTACTGCTTCCATGGTGCTTTCTGCTTATCATTGACTCTCTCTTTATTTTGAATGGAGCAATATCATCCATAATTTGGGTCATATTTAAATTTAAAAATTCCAGTAAATCATCTACAGAGTCTGACATTTTGGTTGAGTTCTGAGAGAGAGCTTGCTCAAAAAGATATTTTATTTGGCACGTCACCCATGTCAAATGTTCTTACAACAAACTCTGGTACTCTGGCCCCCTTTTTTAAACCATTTGTACAAAATCTTGGTAACGTTTGACAGTGGGCTTAAATTTGATAAACGAGCTTTTTTCAGCTCTGTCTCTTGGCCAAAGTGAAGCCGTTTCTCAGTTGGCAGGATCTCGAGAAGGCAATCCATGCATTCATCAGTTAGAGACAGGACTACTGTAATGCCCCTTATGTTGGCCTCAGCCAGTCTTCAATTTTATGTCTTCAACTTGTACAGAATGCTGCGGCCCGATTTTTAACAAGCACGTCCAGACGTGAACACATTACTCCTGTGCTGTCGTCACACCACTGGCTTCTAGTCCGTTTTAGAATTGATTTTAAACTTCTGTTTGCTTTTAATGCCATCAATGGCCTGGCTCCCTCTTACTTGTCTGAGATTTTAACTATCCGTGATCATGGTAGGGCCCTGCATTCTTCGGGTCAGCTTCTGGTAGAAGTCCCAAGGTCGAGATATAAACAGTGGGGTGATCGTTCTTTTGCTGTCGCTGCTCCCAGACTGTGGAGTAATCTGCCCCCCGACATTCGCACCACTATTGATCTTGGCCTTTTTAAATCGAAGTTGAAGACCCACTTTTTTTAGATTGGCATTCAATCCTGACTAGGGGAGTCTTGTTTTTGAGGGGTACTTTGTTTCGTCTGTTCTATTTCATGTCCTTCTGAAAGGCTTTTAATAACCTGCAGCACTGTGGCACCTTCTGCAGTCAAAATCTGTGTTTTTATGTACTGTGGTTTTTTTTTTTATGTATTGTTTTATACAAAACACTGTTTTGTGTTTTAATTTTATGGCTTTGATGTAAAGCACTTTGGGTACCTTTCGGTTATTGTAAAGGGCTATATAAATAAAATTTGATTGACTTTAAATAGCAAAATATATTAAATGCCAGTATTCATCTATGTTTAAACAAAAAGGAAATAAAGATATGTCATCCTATTTACATGCAAAAGAATCACTTGACATTTTCTAATAAGCAGATTGTGGTTGACAGTTAGGAGCAAAGACACTGGAGCAAAAGAACATTAAAAAATGGATCATAATTATCTCATCTCATTATCTCTAGCCGCTTTATCCTTCTACAGGGTCGCAGGCAAGCTGGAGCCTATCCCAGCTGACTACGGGCGAAAGGCGGGGTACACCCTGGACAAGTCGCCAGGTCATCACAGGGCTGACACATAGACACAGACAACCATTCACACTCACATTCACACCTACGGTCAATTTAGAGTCACCAGTTAACCTAACCTGCATGTCTTTGGACTGTGGGGGGAAACCGGAGCACCTGGAGGAAACCCACGCGGACACGGGGAGAACATGCAAACTCCACACAGAGAGGCCCTCGCCGGCCCCGGGGCTCGAACCCAGGACCTTCTTGCTGTGAGGCGACAGCGCTAACCACTACACTACCGTGCCGCCCGGATCATAATTATATTGAAGAAAACATTATATATAAAATTCATTCAGTTTCTATTTTTTTTTCAAATCAGGTTTGTATTGAACATTCTTAATAAGATAAAAAGGTTAAAATGAAGGTGGTATCCTGAAAAAAGGGTTTATTAAAAATCATTGACAGTTCAAATACCCATTTGGTATCCCCTCCGTCGCAAGCCAGTATACAGATTTCAGGGCAGTGGTGTAAGATGCTTTCTGATCCTCCTCCACCTGCTTGTTGGACTCAATAATGCTTAGCTGCTGTGGCCGCACAGTGGGCTTCTGACACCATATGTGTCTTAAGAGTCTTGGTGCTATAAAATTTAAAATATTTAAGAAAACACAACTTTAATATTTAGTCATGTAGTAACATTTTATACTGATAAAGCCAGTAAAATTGAGTTCCAGCACTTATTTTATTTATTTATTATTTTTTAACAGCTGATTATTTCATATGTAAAGATACTGAAAACAAGGTGCACAAATTAATTAAATGAAGTACCTTCATTAAATAATGCCATTTGGCTTGTGCTTGATAATGACAACCTGAAGTTTTTCTTTCCATCAGTCTGCCTTGGTCTCTTGGCAGAACTTTGCTTTTCCAATGGTTTCTTCTATTAAAGCATATATAAAAACATTTCTTAGTAATGCAGGGTTGGACTTAAAGCAGTCCCCATTGGGAAAATGCTCTACAAAATCATAAAGGACGCCATTTTTGAAAGACCATGGAGTCCAGGGACTCGAAAATTTGAACGTCTTAGTCAAACCCTGTACCTACTGCATGGACAAAATCTTGCTGTATTTGAATATTAATCAAAAGCAACACAGTACATCTTTCACAGACAAAATTTGAAATTTAGTTAAGTTCCTTTTTGATCAAAGGATTAGTGTTTTTCACGACCCAATATTTCATCTAGATTATAACGTAACAAATATAGGCAGTGTTCTCCACGGGCGCTTTTAATGTGGCGCACTGCCACATTATAATCCTGGCCCGCCACCCTTCCCTTGGCCAAAAAAAAAAAAGTAGCTTCATCAGTATGCACCAAATAAATCGTAAAGTATTTGCTTTATTATAATTTAACTATTTAACATGCAGAAGACCATTAAATGCATGCTTATGGGGCTACGTGAAGTGGCTACGCAATTGCAATAGAAAAACATCCAGCCGGCTGCATACAGATTGTGACACACAGCTCTGCAGATTGAGGTCTATCCCTGCATTACACTACACCGCACCACATTACACCATACTGGCACATGGTAACGTTGGAAGCTACAAGCTGCAGCTAGCCAGCAGCTAAATAACTTTGCAGTGCACACGCAGATTGTTGGTAGTGTTATTGTGCAACGGTTACGCTTATCTGTCATCTTTTCTGACCATACACCATTACAGTAATCATATAATGGCACACACACACACACTAGTTAAGTTCAGGTCTTTTATTTTACGTATCTGTGATGTGTAGGCGAGAACTGCATTTTCCTGTTGCTTCGCTGTTTGTTTACTGCAGGACTTCCAGGTTCCTGGGTCAAAGGACCCAAACTATGGAGGCCGGGGTGGCTTTGTATTGCCAGTCTTCGGCATGCACAAGCTGGTGCGCATGGACTGTAGTGGTTTCACCCCATTAACATTTATGTGTATTGTTTTAAAAAAAAAAGCATTTATTGTAACTGGGTATTTTGTTTATGAATTATAGAAATTATTGGCATGCACTTAGACCCGAGATTATGTAAATGTATGGTTTATGCAATGTTGGTAATATAAAGTAATTGGTATCTTCCAATGGGTAGAGACAGGCCACTATATCTAGCCTTCTGAAGGGAGGTGGATTAGTTGGGTCATGGCGCTGTCTGTTATGTAGTAGTCATGTAATGTGCATGTAATCAGGTGGTGCAAACATAGTGCAATACAGTATTCTGTTTTGTAGACAAAGTTGTTTTTTTTTTTTTGTAATAATTACTTGAACTTTTATTATTATAATTTATTTTGTGTTAAATTTCTGCTGGGCGGCACGGTGGTGTAGTGGTTAGCGCTGTCGCCTCACAGCAAGAAGGTCCTGGGTTCGAGCCCCGGGGCCGGCGAGGGCCTTTCTGTGTGGAGTTTGCATGTTCTCCCCGTGTCCGCGTGGGTTTCCTCCGGGTGCTCCGGTTTCCCTCACAGTCCAAAGACATGCAGGTTAGGTTAACTGGTGACTCTAAATTGACCGTAGGTGTGAATGTGAGTGTGAATGGTTGTCTGTGTCTATGTGTCAGCCCTGTGATGACCTGGCGACTTGTCCAGGGTGTACCCCGCCTTTCGCCCGTAGTCAGCTGGGATAGGCTCCAGCTTGCCTGCGACCCTGTAGAAGGATAAAGCGGCTAGAGATAGAGATGAGATGAGATTTCTGCTGCTACTTTGGGAAACCAGACCCAATAAAACATCTTGTATTAAAAGTTCTATCTTTGGCCGTTGTCCATCAGATGATATGTACAGTAAGAATGTGTTAATTTTTTGTAAAATGATTTTAACAATGATTTAGCAATTCCTATCCATTATTGGCCAGTTTCACTGTCACAAAAGCCCAAAGTCCGTCAGCTTCAAGGGGGGTGGGGCTTTGCCTCTCTAGGCCCCCAAACCCCTGCCACCACCTTTTATTTTTGAAAAGTGGAGAACCCTGATAGATGTCACAAAAACATAAATATTTTGCAGTACGTAGGTACTTAGTGGTCACATTTAAAAAAAAAAAAAAAGCCACTAAAGATTTAGACTAACCCGTTGTTGGGTCCAAGTTTGGTTTGGGGTGGAATCTTTTTCTACAGAATCCTCCTTGTTGTTGTTGTGATGAGGGTGATGGTTGTTGAGCTCTATTTCTGCACATTCATCATCCAAAGTGAGATCCAGTGTGAGAGCTGTTGATAGTGAACTACTAGAAGTTTCTGTAACTGGAGGATTCTTGTTAGGCAGGTTGTCTTTCTTCTTGAAGAAAGATTATATGCTTCTTTGTGCCATCATGAGAAGAAGAAATCATGCAGTGTATCTTGTGTGAATTCTTGCATCAGTGTGAAAGTGGTGTGGGACAGCATGGCTAAAATATTTGGGGCATGTGGTCGGGACCCGTCTGGATAGATTGGAGACCATTTTTGAATCATAAAACAGTCCATAAATGCCTACATTTTATATATAAATGTTTCTCATTTATATTTTAGATCGGTACAGATTAGCATTTTTATCACAACAAGAATTTTCCATGGTCTGTTAACTCTGGAAAATTTTTTCCTGTGTATGCACTGCAGCGTGCACACCAACCGATCTGCTCATCAGAAATAAAAGAAATATTTACACTTACCTTTGATCTTTGGCTGGATCGAGTTGAAGTTTAAAAATAAAAAAGGCACTGTTCATCAGGGTCACAGTTCTCAAAATTTAATTGAATCGCTGTCCTGAATCATGAATTGAATCGCTGTCCTGAATCATCCGCCGCGCATAAAATCTGCGTGCCGTCTTGCAACAAGTTTTACCTCCAAACAGCCTGAACTATGTCTGACAGCATGGCAGGCGAGAGATGACGTTCACACACACTTTTATTTTTATGTTTATTTTTAATTTTCAGCTTTAACGTCCGTTTAGGTACCCAGACATGCGCATACACACAGTTGCATTTTGGTCTGGGGAAATCTCTTCTCTCTGCTCTCCCTCCTTTTCTGTTCTCCACAGTCACTGCAACAAACGCGCACACTATTTAATTGACAACAGGTGCATTGACTTTGCCACTCACCTTCCATGACCCCGCCCTACATTCACAAACTGACACTAAGCCACAAATGCGTTAAGTTCTTCATACTAACTGTCCAGGTTTTTGTGTCATGCCGAGATAATCATTATAAAGAATTGTGATGCCTCCTCTGCCAGTTTGACGAGGCTGGTGTATATAACTGCAACCAGGAGGACTAGTTTCATTTAATGCTACAGACTAATTTGGTTTAATCCATGTTTCTGTTTAAACACAGTACATTAAACTGCTGATCAGTAAGAAGTTCATTAACAGTTCATGCTTCAATGTAATGAAACCTGTGTGATGACTCTGTGCAGGTAGCAGACAGACAGTTTAGCCTGTCCGTCTGCTCCCTGGCCTTGGCTCTGGATTGTCACAGATCAACTAGGCCTGTTCTGAGACTATGAGCTATGCTGCAAGAAATGAGAGCAGCACCTTCCCGAGTGGGATGGATACCGTCCCGCCCTCACAGATTTGTTTGATCTTTAGCTGTGTGAGGACATGAAAACAGAGACATCCATGGATGGAGAGACCTCAGAAGCCTGTGTGAAGAAAGAGGAGACCCTGGAGCTGAATATCTACAGCTATGGAGACAATCTCGACAACCCACCTGAAGGTCTCTCCGTTAAAGTGGAAGATCTTGACAATAAAGACTCTCTCTGTAAGACATTAGGCCACTCTGGTGCTCAGTAACACTCACTGTTTATTCTACCCTGCACACTATCTGGTGCACTAAAAGTGCAATACAGTACATTTGGGATGTGCAGTACATTTTGGGATGTAGCCTCAGTCTCTCTTATTTTAATCAACAAATTGTGACATTGAAATTTAGATTTTTTTTATTGATTAAAGTATGAACTTTGTTTATAGAGCGTGTAACATGGTAGCGAGGAGTGAGAGAAACTTATTTATTTAAAATACTTTAGTCGTTATAAACTGATGTTAACCTGAACAAAAAAAAGTATGGAATATCACACTATGGGTGTGTAAAAATCTATGCCACGTGGTTTTATTTTCATATAACAGCATGGCCCAAAGTGTATGATTCCCCTCAAACCATAGTGATTTGCTTGCTATTACAATTTTGAATTTATTAATGAATGACACATTGAATGAATGTTTAATTTGTTTCTGTTTACATTTAATGTGGCATAATGTCTGTCATTCTCTCCAGCCACTCCTGTGTTTTATTCTGAGACAAATAAAAAAAAAATGTGGGATGTCGTGTGACCTGAGAAACCAGAAAGCACAAAGTCCTCTGTCCTGAAGACTCTTCCATCTTGGGAAACTTACTGACTGATACCTGGGTCTCCTTCCATAAATGTTAAATAAATGTGTCCTAATGTCTTCACCACATTAGAAGAGTATAGTTTTGTTTTTTTTTTCCTCTTTCTTCCACCTGTTTTTTGTCCAGTGTGGTCACCTGCTAGTATCCACCCGCTAGCCAGGTCTCTCTAACCATGTGAGTGAAGGCTAACATGTACTTCCTCCAAGACATGTAAAGCCATCAAACTCCCCTTTTTCAACTGAAGCTCATGCTGTGTGTAAATGACTCTTATTGACAGTATACAAGCAAGTTAACTACTTCCTGTAAGTTTTATTTTTGTTAGTGCCTTTTACGTTTTCGGGTCTTCTATTTTGAAGCCCTTCTGGCGTGCTCTCATCTGAGAGTCAGCAACTTGCCCATAGGCGTTCACACGTGAACGGCAGCTAATTGAAGAGTGGACGGAAGGAAAAGGTGTTTTGAAGACGTTGCCTTGCAATGTAAAGTTTCATTATGGATAATTAAGTGCCTAGCTGGAAATGGGAACAAGGTATTGTGTGTTTCAACTTGTTTTATGGCTGTTTGCTGTGATGTGTTATCCTAATTAACTGCCGAAAGGGTGTTTACGTATATTGTTGTTGTATTAGCCATGCTAAGGTTAGCTTATGCGAAAAGGTGCTACATGGATAAGCTGTAATGTCGTGTTAATGCTGGTTTTGTAGCTTTTCATGTGCTTTGACTGATTTATATGTGAGTGAATACTTGATAAATGTCCACGTGTGGTTAACTGGCATTATGGAAATGTTTATTCTTGTGAGAGCTAATTTTATTTTATTTATCCATCTGCAGCTCTTACGGTGTTTGTGAAGGAAAGGAAGTATATTTGTGTGCAAATTAAAGATGACGGCTGAACATAATAAATGCTTCTTGAAACATCAGTAAGCTTCATCATTGTCTGGCTGGGGTTCGCTATGGTAAGAGCTTGCCCTCATCAATCTGACGACTTGCTGCCATTATGACGGGCCATGATGGAGGGTCTTCACGGCATGCCTGCTGCTGCTACTACTACTTCGCCATGTTCTGTCTACATGGATTCATCATGAACATGTTCCGACGTGTCAGCACATGATCCACTTCGGCAATCCAGGCAGCGGTTTAATGGATTCGATGCAATGGTCAAGTACGGTCACATTCACTGACATTGAAGCAGAACTGTGAGTACACACCTATATTACACAGTCTACAGACTGCAACAAGGTGGGCTCCACATGAACAGCCCTTTGAGACTGAACCAGTGAACTTTTCATACTCATCTACAGCAAAGGAAAGAAACTGTTGCTTACACTCACACATGGACACATTCACATAGACTCTTTATTAAGGACATTTTTATATTTTTTGCATACCAAGTACTTTGAGAAGTGTGTTCATTACAGTACTTACCTGGACATTTACAGTTGTTTGAGTGTCTGCACGTTAATGCAGCTCTGCTAGTTGTTCATGTTCATATTCAGATTTTTGCATTTCAAGTACTTTTAAGGTTTGCCTTTATTGTAATACTTACCAGGATATCTATAGCAACTTTCTGTTTATTGCAAAGGTTTGATCATACTTGTTAAAGGAACAGTCCACCGTATTTTCATAATGAAATATGCTCTTACCTGAATTGAGACGAGCTGCTCCGTACCTATCCGAGCTTTGCGCGACCTCCCAGTTAGTCAGACGCAGTCAGACGCGCTGTCACTCCTGTTAGCAATGTAGCTAGGCTCAGCATGGCCAACGGTATTTTTTGGGGCTGTAGTTAGATGTGACCAAACTCTTCCGTGTTTTTCCTGTTTACATAGGTTTATATGACCAGTGATATGAAACAAGTTCAGTTAAAAAATTGAAACGTAGCGATTTTCTATGCTATGGAAAGTCCGCACTATAATGACAGGCGTACTAACACCTTCTGCGCGCTTCGGCAGCGCATTGATACGGAGCTCAGATATCAATGCGCTGCCGAAGCGCGTAGAAGGTGTTAATACGCCTGTCATTATAGTGCGGACTTTCCATAGCATAGAAAATCGCTACGTTTCAATTTGTGTAACTGAACTTGTTTCATATCACTGGTCATATAAACCTATGTAAACAGGAAAAATGCGGAAGAGTTTGGTCACATCTAACTACAGCCCCAAAAAATACCGTTGGCCATGCTGAGCCTAGCTACATTGCTAACAGGAGTGACAGCGCGTCTGACTAACTGGGAGGTCGCGCAAAGCTCGGATAGGTACGAGCAGCTCGTCTCAATTCAGGTAAGAACATATTTCATTATGGAAATACGGTGGACTGTTCCTTTAAGAGGTTTCTTCTGACTTAATAATTTCAAATTGAGTTGATAATGTCAAAGTCAGGTAGCTTCAAGGAGACAGAGGAGCAGATGCCTGGTTCCCAGCACGAAGTTCAAGACTTCCAGAGTGAGCTCCACTCAGTGGCAGTTGTATCTGAGACACCTGGTCTGAAGGAACCTGAAGGGCCTCGACGCTCTGAACATGCATGGAACCCGACAGAGAAAATGCGCGCACTACAAGATGAAGAGGCCAAGAAAAAGGAGAAACGGCTGCTCTCCATGTACAAAAAATGGAAGCTCGACATATGCAAAGCAAGAGATCAGCTGAAGACGTACATGCCAGAGGGTGAGCTCTGGCCTCTCATTGAAGAGTTTAAGAAAGTGAAGGAAGACGTAATGAACCTGTATTTTGGAATTCGAGATCTTGCCACACCTTCCACCGGCGTGAGAAAAAGAGTTGACACTTGCGAATCAGTTACCACAGAAATAATCACCATTGCCTACGGCAGAGCAATAGATGAAGGTGAGTTTAACAAGGACATGGAAAGATGCCGCCTTCATGAACTGCTCCACCGTGACTATGCAAAGTCTGTCTATGGATGTGGCGTCTTTCCATGTCCTCATTAAACTCACCTTCTTCCATGGCAGCCAAGCGTGCAGATGCAGCTACAGAGCTAGCAGTGAAGGAAGCAAATTATGAAATGATGGAGGCAGAAGAAAGACAAAAAAAAGTCATCCGAGAGTTAGAGGAACAACAACAGAAGGCTCTGGAGGCACAAAGGCATAAGTTGGAGTGATTGCAGGCAGTGAAGTGCGGGCAGCTGAAGCAAAGCTAAAGGTATACGATAAAGCTAAAGGTATACGATAAAGAGACGGAACGCGAAGCTGCTGACTGCATTAACGATGAAAGGAACAAGGAAACAAAGAGTGTGCCTGTAACTGCAGTCCCTCTATCTCATGTTGCAACACCCTTTCACACAGATGTTTCCCCTCTTGTTCGGGTCTTTCAAGACAGCATAGCCTTAAATAGGCTCCCTGTTCCAGAGCCATTTGTCTTCAATGGTGATGTAATACGGTTCATTGAATGGAAAGCAGCGTTTGCCTCACTCAT
Organism: Neoarius graeffei; assembly: GCF_027579695.1. Taxonomy (NCBI): domain Eukaryota; kingdom Metazoa; phylum Chordata; class Actinopteri; order Siluriformes; family Ariidae; genus Neoarius; species Neoarius graeffei. The sequence continues at coordinate 9,158,752 of NC_083587.1, forward strand.
TGACCAAAAAGCAATCACACCAGTTGAAAAACTCTATCTGAAGAAATACGTTGGTGGTTCAGCATGCCAGGTGCGAGAAGGCACTTTCTTCCGGAATGATGCTGAAGCCTATCAGGAGGCCTGGAACAAGCTGAATTGTCGCTTTGGCCAGCCATTCGCCATTCAGCGAGCATTCAGAGAGAAGCTCACCAATTGGCCAAGGATTCAACCTGAGGATGTTCAAGGACTCAGAAACTTCTCAGATTTTCTGAATGCCTGTCAAGATGCCATGCCTCATGTCAAGGGTCTTGACATACTAAATGACTGAGGAGAACCAGAAGCTTGCCCACAAACTACCAGACTGGGCAGCTTCACACTGGAACCGACAAGTCACCCAATGCCTGAACGAGAACCAAGAATTTCCAAGTTTCAAGGACTTTGCAACATTTGTGTCAACTGAAGCTGAGATTGCCTGCAATCCAATTACATCGCTTCATGCTCTTCATTCATCAGACTCGAACAGTGAGAAGAGAAATCTCAGAGACACAAAGAGAAACAAGGCCAGTGTTCTCACCACTCACACAGCTACAGACAACACAAATCAAAGGTCAGACCAGAAAAGGGCTAAAGCTCCATGCATCCTTTGTCAAGATAACAGACACCAACTTCATGCATGTCCCAAGTTCACAGGGATGTTGTTGGCAGAATGACGGAACTACGTAAAGGAGAAGAAACTGATGCTTAAAATCTGGACATGGCGCAAAAGACTGTCATAGTCACTGCTGCGACAACTGCAAAGGAAGGCATCCTACAGTCCTCCATGATTACAACTATGGAAAGGAAAGGTGTTCATCTAAAACAGGGATGAATCCAAGTGCTGCTGCTGCAACATCACTCAGTGTAACAGGCGAAGGCTCATCCTACACATCGATGGTAATACCAGTGTGGGTGTCAACTAAAAACAATTCAACAGCTGAGAAGCTTGTCTATGCTCTACTCGACACTCAAAGTGATACAACATTCGTCGACCAAGAAGTGAGCGACAGTCTAATTGCTGACAAGTATCCAGTGAAGTTGAAGTTGACCACCATGAGTGGGGGAAAAAACACAGTTCTCCCTAGTGAGAGTGTCTCCGGCCTTCGTGTAAGGGGATACAGTTCTGCTATTCAGGTTGATCTTCCAGTTGCCTACACGAAGGATTGCATACCCATTAACCATGCTCACATTCCCACTTGTGAGATGGCTAAACAAATGGAGTCATCTCAGAGAACTACACTGCAAAAAATGATCTCTTGTTGAGAGAAAATATCTTTAATGTGGGTGAATTTATCTATTATTTCTTATTAGAAGTTTACTAGAACTCAAATATAAGATTATTTAGCTTACTTTGAGACACTTTTACTAATTTCGAGCCTTAAATTTTCTTATTCTATTGGCAGATAATTTTGCTTCTTTCTCGAATTGAATGCTTAAAATGAGCAAAATTATCTGCCAATAGAATAAGAAAATTTAAGGCTTGAAATTAGTAAAAGTGTCTCAAAGTAAGCTAAATAATCTTATATTTGAGTGCTAGTAAACTTCTAATAAGAAATAATAGATAAATTCACCCATATTAAAGATATTTTCTCTCAACAAGAGATCATTTTTTGCAGTGTAGCAGACGAAATCCAACCACTAAAGGACTGTGAAGTAGGACTTCTTATAGGCTACAATTGCTCCAGAGCCATGGCACCAAGGCAGGTCATCCTAGGAGGAGATGAGGAACCCTGTGCAATATGGACAGACTTAGGATGGACTATTGTGGGGCGCTCATCCCAAGGCCATGATCCGTTGAGCACAAGTCGCCTGTGCCACAAAATCACGGTTAAAGAGCTGCCTCTGGTAACTTCTGCCAATGCTATTTGCATTCTAGAATCTGACTTCAAGGATGGCAGTGAAGACAGCAAAGCAGTGTCACAAGATGACATCGCCTTCCTCCATAAGCTAGATGAGGGTATACGGAAAAACACGCATGGCCACTATGAAATGCCCCTGCCCTTCAAAAACAGACCTAGCTTGCCTGATGATAAAGACTCAGCCACGATATGCCTCAACCACCTGAAAAGGAAACTGCAATGGGACGAAAGGTATAAGGAGTGGTATGTCGAGTTCATGGAGGAGGTAATCGAGAAGGGAGATGCAGAGCAGGTTGAAGATGGTGGGAGTGAAGGTGAGAGATGGTACATTCCCAATCACGGTGTTCGTCATGCAAAGAAGCCGGAAAAGCTTCGCATAGTGTTCGATTGCGCCGCCAGATGCAAAGGAACCAGCCTAAATGACCAACTCCTCTCTGGTCCTGACATGCTGAACAAGTTGAGTGGTGTTCTCATTTGCTTTTGACAACACCCTGTTGCTCTGATGTGCGACATTGAAAAAAATGCTCCATCAATTTCATGTGTATGAGGCTGTTCGCAACTACCTGTGCTTTCTCTGTCGGAAGCAAGGAGACTTGAACTCACCACCCAGCAAGCTCCGGATGAAGGTGCATCTGTTTGGTGCTGCTTCCTCTCCTGGATGTACAAACTATGGGCTGAAGCATCTAGCTAAAGAGAATAGCAACCTCTACCCTAAAGGCTCCCGGTTCATCATGAGGGATTTTTATGTAGACTACGGGCTTGCCAGTGTTGAAAGCACTGAAGATGCTATTCAGCTTGCCAGAGAAGCTTGCAAACTGTGCACCACGGGTGGACTGCGACTACACAAGTTTGTGTCGAACGACAGAGACATTCTAGAGAGTATACCAGAATGAGCAACTAATGTGAAAAATATGGACCTCACCTTTGACAACCTGCCACTTGAGAGTCCTAGGGATTCAATGGGATGTGGAATCCGACCACTTCCGGCTTAACGTCAGTCTAAAGGATCAGCCTGCAACACGCTGCGGCATCCTATCTGTAGTGGCTTCCTTGTATGACCCTCTCGGGTTTGTGGCGCCTGTTCTGCTCAAAGCGAAGCTCATTCTTCAGGAGATGTGTAGGCGACGCACAGGCTGGGATGATCCTCTCCCAGATGAACTTTGTCCAAAATGGGAACAGTGGAGAAGTGATCTAGCCCAATTAGATAATGTTACCGTATCCTATACCTACTCACCTGCTGGACTTGGAAAGGTCACAAAGACAGAGCTGCATCATTTCTCGGATGCTAGCCTTAAGGGTTATGACCAGTGCTCGTACTTGAGACTTCAAAATGAAGAGGGAGATGTTCACTGTGCCTTAGTTGTAGGAAAGGCACGTGTCTTACCATCCAAGGTCAGAACTGTTCCGACATTGGAACTAACAGCCGCAGTTGTTGCTGTGAAGATAAGCAACATGCTCAAGGACGAATTTGCATCTACTGGGACTGCGGAGTTCTTCTGGACTGATTCTAAGGTGATCTTAGGATACATCAACAATGAAGCATGACGATTCCACACCTTTTGTGGCTAATCGTGTTCAGAAGATTCATCTCAGCTCGCCCCCTCAGCAATGGAGATGCGTCCTAACCAATGAGAATCCTGCTGACCATGCTTCTAGGGGCTTGACTCCCAGCGAGCTTCGTTCATCCACCTGGCTCACTGGACCCAAGTTCTTATGGAACAAGGAAATGAAACTGCCTGTTGTTGAGATTCCAGAGTTAATGATCAGAGATCCAGAGATCAGAAGTGCTCTAGTGCTTGGCACAAGAACCACAGAATGAGTAAGCCTTGTTGATTGCTTGTCTAAGCTCTCATCTTGGTCACTGGCTACTCAAGCTGTTGCATGCATACTAAGGTGCATCAGCAAGAACAGATCAAACAGTCTCACCACTGTAACAGAATGAGAACATGCAGAACATTGCATAATCATAGACCTGCAGAAAAATGTGTATCAAGAGGAGTTGAAACTGCTGAGCAAAGGGATCCCCCTACCATCTCAAAATCCATTATACTCACGCATCCTCAGGGTGGGAGGTAGGCTGTGCAGCTCTCCTCTTCCCGACTCCGTCAAGCACCCTGCAATCATCCCCAAGGATCATCACATTGCAAAGATGATCATTGCTCATCACCATGAAAGGATGAAACATCAAGGCAAAGGTCTTACCATTAATGACATCGGGTCCCATGGATTCCTGGCATCACTCGGGCAGTAGCATCCTACATTTGTCAGTTCATTACCTGTAGACTGCTTCGGAAACCAACGGAAGAGCAAAGGATGGCTGATCTACCCCCTGAATGTGTGGAACCATCATCCCCCCCCTTTACCTTCTGTGGAATGGACTACTTTGGTCCATTTTTTACAAAGCAGGGTAGAAAGGAGAACAAGAGGTGTATGGTCTTCTCTTCACTTGCCTTAGCCCCCGCGCCATCCATATTGAGATGCTCGATGACATGTCCACCGACGCCCTCATAAATGACCTACGATGCTTTATTGCCATACGTGGCACTGTTCGTCAAATCAAGTCTGATCAAGGAAGCAACTTTGTTGAAGCCAAAAATGAACTCGAAGAAGCTCTAAAAGAAGTCAGTGCAGACTGGCTGGCTGCATTTCTTGCGGACAAAAAATGCGAGTTCAGCATGAATGCACCCTATTCGAGGCATGTTGGAGGGGTGTGGGAGAGACAGATTAGAACAGTGAAGGGCATCCTAAGGCCACGCTTGCTCTTCTGGTAGGCTAAATGATGCTTCGCTACGAGCTTTCCTCTATGAAGCTATGGCAATCGTCAACAGCCGTCCACTGACTGTTAACAACCTCAGTGACGCCCCCCCCACACACACACACACAGCCTCGAGCCACTCACCCCAATCATCTCCTAACTATGAAATCTGTCAAGGCCTTGCCTCCTCCAGGTGAGTTCATCAGAGAAGACATGTATAGCAAGAAAAGGTGGCGACATGTTCAATACCTGGCAGAACAGTTTTGGAGTCGATGGCGAAAGGAATACCTGGCCAACATTGCCCTCAGACAGCGCTGGCATACTCCCAGGAGAAATCTGCAAGTTGGAGATATCGCAATTATGAAAGGAGAGGATGTGCACAGGAACGAGTGGAGGTTGGGCAGAGTTCCAGAAACCACTACTGACAAAGACGGACTAGTAAAGAGAGTTAAGGTCTGCCTCGGTGACAGGAAGCTTGGCAAGAAAGAGGAGCATCTCCACAAGATGTCTGAAGTGGAACACCCAGTCCAGAAGCTAGTCTTGCTGCTGGAGACTGATGAAGCCTGTTCACCCTATAGTTAATAATACCTTCTAGCTATAGGTTGTAAGCTCATAGTTCATGGTTTAAAAGGGTTTTCCACCTTCTAAACAAGTTATTTGTATAGGGAAGGTCATTTTCAGTTTGAAATCATTCGTGCCTAATGTAAATTGTATACTGTTCCATTATTTACTCATGATTGGTGGGAGTGTAAATGACTCTTATTGACGGTATATAAGCAAGTTATCTACTTCCTGTAAGTTTTATTTTTGTTAGTGCCTTTTACGTTTTCAGGTCTTATTTTGAAGCCCTTCTGGCATACTCTCATCTGAGAGTCAGCAACTTGCCTATAGGCGTTCACACATGAACGGCAGCTAATTGAAGAGTGGACGGAAGGAAAAGGTGTTTTGAAGACGTTGCCTTGCAATGTAAAGTTTCATTATGGATAATTAAGCACCTAGCTGGAAATGGGAACAAGGTATTGTGTGTTTCAACTTGTTTTATGACTGTTTGCTGTGACGTGTTATCCTAATTAACTGCCGAAAGGGTGTTTACCTATATCGTTGTTGTATTAGCCATGCTAAGGTTAGCTTATGCGAAAGGATGCTACATGGATAAGCTGTAATGTCTTGTTAATGCTGGTTTTCTAGCTTTTCATGTGCTTTGACCTACTTATATGTGAGTGAATATTTGATAAATGTCCACATGTGTGGTTAACTGGCATTATGGAAATGTTTATGCTTGTGAGAGCTAATTTTATTTTATTTATCCATCTGCAGCTCTTAGGGTGTTTGTGAAGAAAGGTTGTGAAGGAAAGGAAGTATATTTGTGTGCAAATTAAGGATGACGGCTGAACATAAATGCTTCTTGAAACATCAGTAAGTTTCATCATTGTCTGGCTGGGGTTCGCTATACTGTGTCATATGATAGCAAAACACCCCTGGAGGACAGTGCTATGTGCTCTGTTCCCCCACATGCATTAAGCTTGCAGAAGATCCCAACCAGCTGTGATTTTAATAGGGGACAGAGAGTATGCCCCTCATTATGCCCCTGGAATGGGATGTTCAATAAGGCTACGTTTACACTAGACCGTATCTGTCTCGTTTTCTTCGCGGATGCACTGTCCGTTTACATTAACCCCCCTGAAAAAGCGGGGAAACGGGAATCCGCCAGCGTCCACGTATTCAATCTAGATCGTATCAGCTCCGGTGCTGTGTAAACATTGAGAATACGCGAATACGCTGTGCTGAGCTCTAGCTGGCGTCTCATTGGACAACGTCACTGTGACATCCACCTTCCTGATTCGCTGGCGTTGGTCATGTGACGCGACTGCTGAAAAACGGCGCAGACTTCCGCCTTGTATCACCTTTCATTAAAGAGTATAAAAGTATGAAAATACTGCAAATACTGATGCAAATACTGCCCATTGTGTAGTTATGATTGTCTTTAGGCTTGCCATCCTTCCACTTGCAAGTAATAAGTGATATGCGCTGGGATCTCACACACAGCGGCTCAGTCCCGAATCGTGGCTTGTTCACTTCACTCGCGCGCTCTGTGAGCTGCGCAGGGCCGGAGTGCGCACCCTCCAGAGGGCACTCGCTGTTCAGGGCGGAGTGATTTGGAGCGCAGGATGCCTGCGGAGCCGAGCGTATCCGCGTATTGGTGTTGCTGTGTGCACGGCTAACGGTTTTAGTGTAAACGCGAATCGTTTTAAGAACGTTAATCTGATGATCCGCTGATTCGACGTAATGTAAACGTAGCCTAAGAGACAGTGGGTGTGAGAGACAGGAGTCCAAATATACGGATTTTGGGGCATCACAGTGGCGCAGCTCCAGGGTCCTGGATTCGATTCTAAGCTCGGGTTGCTGTCTGTGTGAAGTTTTGCAAGTTCTCCCCCCGTCAGTGTTGGTTTCCTCTGGGTCCAATGGTTTCTTCTTCAGCAAATTAGTTATGCTTAATTTGCCATTCGGTGTGTATGTGGGGGGAAGTTTTTTTTTTTTAATTAAATATGAATCCTATATGTATGGCATTGGGGGGAAAAATGTCTAGGTTTAGAAATGCCATAATTGTCAGCAAGCTCAAATAGAGATGTGCATGGGACTATTTTATTTATTTACTTACTTTCTTACTTACTGTGTGGACAGTTAATTTTGTTTGTACCTGCATGTGATTTCATAACAAATTTGGGAAATTCTGTTCCCCAGAAGATAAGCAAACAAGTAGCTGAATTTAAAACAACCCTGACCAGGCAAGTCTTAAGAGAAGACTGTAAATACATCATCCAGTGGCACAGTCATGTTAATGAACATTTCGTTTTATTTTGCCCTGCAAGCTTCGTATCTGACCATTTTTGTTTACTCCCACAAGGAAGTAAAAAAAACCTCATACTCGTATCCAGTACTGGCACAAAATATGGAAATGCCTAAGAAAAGATCGATTTTGCTTACTTAATCCGTGCAAATGACATCAGAATCTGCACTGAAGGCAACTGAAATACATTATGAAGATACAGAGACACATTTTAACCACAATTTTATACTTTAACCATGAAAACACTAGCAGTTTTGGCCATCGTTGTGTGATAAACATCATAAAAATATTGGAAATAGTATATTTTTGTTTAGTTTAGCCCCAAAACCAACCTTAATCACTCCTTGTTGGGCAATCCTACCCTGATATTCTAATTATTCCACAGGTGAAAACCCTTAACTAAATCAGGTGGTCTCTACAAATAATTCATTAGAAAAAGTATTTATCCTCTGACTACAGCCAGGCAACAGGCAGAAATGGCATCAGAGAGAGAAACTACAGAAGAGCAGCGTATTAGAATGAAAGTTTTGTGGGAGGAGTGCCATTCATAATGAGCCATAGCAAAGAAGCTGCATGTGACCCACAGTGCTGTCTGGAAATGCCTCAAGCATCACCAGAAGACTGGGAACTTCAAGAACATTTCAGGCAGAGGAAGGAAGAAAAAGTTGACTAAAGCTGATGTCCAGTACCTCAAGACTACATCCCTATGAGAGAGGAAGAAATCCAGCAAGGAACTGGCACAGGACCTCCAAGATGCTACAGGCAAGGATGTCTCTCCACACCTGGTTAGGACGACGCTCTCAGCAGAAGGCCTCAAAGGTCATGTGTCAGTGTGCAAAACTTCTGTTGAGAGGTGGAAATAAGCAGAAGAGATTTAACTGGGCAAAAATTCACAGGAGTTGGACTTCTGAGCAGTGGAAAAGGGTCATGTTCTCAGATGAGAAGAAATTTGAATTATTTGGCAACACTATGCAACAGTAAGTCAGGTGCAGAAAGGGAGAAAGATACAAGGCAAACTGTTTCTCCCACAGTAAAACATGGCGGAGGGGTCCTGCAAGTATGGGGAGCAATCACCTACAATGGAGTTGGTCATCTCTACAAAATAGATGGGACCCTCACTGCTGACAAGTACAGACAAATCCTTATCCATCATGCTGTGCCTTCTGGAAGAGCTCTCATTGGCAACAACTTCATCTTCCAGCAAGATAATGACCCAAAACACACAGCCAGGATGGTTAAACAGTATTTACAAAACAAAGAACAAGATGGCAGCTTGACAACTCTTGATTGGCCAGCCCAAAGTCCTGACATGAATATAATTGAGCAAGTCTGGTACTACATGGAGTGAGAGAAGGTGAAAAGGGCTCCTTCAAACCTGCCACAGCTCTGGGAAGTGTTGCAAGACATATGGAGATCAATTCCACTTGATTTTATTCATAAACTTTATGGTGGCATGCCTGATCGTGTCAGTGCACTTCAGTGTCAAGGGGTTCCATACCAAATATTGATAATATTTTAGAATGATTGATTTACTCAGGTTACTTGTAACATTTGTTTGTTATGATGAAAATGTTTAGTTTATTAAGAGAACTTGAGAACAAAAGGTCAAATTGTGTTGTTTTGTCATTTTGGTAGGTGTTTCCATATTTTTTGTCAATACTGGTACCTTGTTGTGTCCTGTTTGATCCCAGTCCTGATGGACACCTCTAGTCTCAACCAGATGCTCAGTGAACCTTACTGGCAAGCTTTCTTAGGATAATCTTTATACAGTACTAATGTACCGTATATGGTCTTGGATAGACACATACAGATTGCACACACATTTGGGCCTCATTTCTTCCTGTTGTGTTTTCTTTACTCCCAGACTGTGAAGTTTGCAAATCCTTCTACCTCAACAAATGCGAGGTTCATGGACCACCCCTCTTCATCCCCGATACTCCTGTTCCCATGGGAGTCCCTGACCGAGCCAGACAAACACTTCCTCCTGGGCTAGAAATCCAGAAGTCCAGTATTCCTGATGCAGGCCTGGGAGTGTTTAATAAGGGGGAGACTGTTCCAGTAGGTGCACACTTCGGCCCCTGCCAGGGAGAGCTGGTGAACCGAGAGGAAGCCAAGAACAGTGGAGACTCCTCAGTTGTGAGTTTGTCATAAATTTTATTATAAAGATTGTATATTTTTCTGGAACAAAATATGATGACTAGATGAAGGTAGTTCCAATTAATATAAATTTTTTTTCTCGCAGATATGTGGAGTAGTGGTGTAAATCGCAAGTTTAAGCACAATGCGGTCCGACATGAGTTCTTTTAGCCAGTGTGGTGGAACTTACCTGTTAATAAAAATACTAGTAACACCTCAGTGCTCAAGCAAATATTTCTTTATTGTATAATTATTCATGAAAGTCCCATAAAATCACACACCCAGATAGTCACCAACATAGGTCCTCCCATAACGACTCCTAAACATGGTCAGCTTCCTGTATTACACAAAATATTAATCTTCATCAACATTTTGTTATAGTTTGTTTTCCCAAGTGCAGTTGAGAAAAACTGTACCAAGTTTTCCTTGACTCTGCTGCATGCACAACATGGTAGCTTCTCTCTCTCTCTCTCTCTCTCTCTCTCTCTCTCTCTCTCTCATACACACACACACACACACACCCAAAAACAAAAACCGTATTCATTTACACTTGGTTTGTTTCTTTTCTAAATGTCGAGGATAAACAGAGAAGCATGATGCTACAGGATTTGAACATATACTGTTAACTATAATTAATGCTAAAGTTAATATAAAACTTGTTACCACACCAACGAGCCAATGGTTTTCGATGCCACAAAATTTGCCACCTATGCGAGTTGGTTTGATGATGGGGTCTGCAGTTGGTGTGACGTTGTTTCATTTCCGTGAATTCACAAATGCAGACAAAATATAATTTGAACATCGGTTCAGTGAGGGTTGATTTAGATATGTACAGTATATACCCAGTGTGCTGTGAGACAAAGTGAAGTGTGCTGTGGAATTTTGAGCAACCCCATGCATTTTTATGCAGACTCATTAAATAATATTTTTTAAAGTACAACAATGACTGTACTTTCATTAAAAATGTTTGTAGGTAGTCACTTAACTTTTACATTTTTTTAAATCTAAATGGCCTTTAATCCCATTTTGAAAAGAAATTTGGGTCCAGGGAGGAGGATTATTATTGTAGCGACCAGAAAAGGCAGTCACTTTAGTTGTTGCCAGTTCCACGGAGCCTTGCCAGAGTGCAAAAGCTCAAGAGGCTGTTAATGTTTAAGCTTGGAGAACATTAGGGGCTAAATCGCAATGAGCCACCTTGACCAAGACTCCTGCAGTAATTGACCACCTCTGTCCAGTATTTCTGATAGGCATGTATCTTGTAGTAAAATAAAACATCTAGAACCATGTTATGTACAGAGCATAGGATGTCACATAAGTGAATCAGTCCCTATCCCAGTCCACCATCCCAACCTGCCTGAAGTCCTCTACCATCTTCCATTGGCAAAAAAAAGACCATTAGCAGCCTGAATGACCACTGTCCAGTGGCACTGACTCCTGTCATCATGAAGCGCTTTGAGCAACTGGTTCAGACTTGCATCATCTCAAGTCCCCCACCCATGTTAGACACCAGTATACTTGTAGAGCTAATGGGTCTACAGAGGACGCCATAGCAACAACTCTCCACACTGCCCTCACTCACCTTGAGCAGCAGGAGAGTTATGCTAGGCTGTTCTTTGTGGACTTTAGCTCGGCATTCAACACCATTCTCCCTCACAGACTGGTGTCCAACCTGACAGACCTGGGACTGTCTTAATCCATCTGCCTCTGGATAAAGGACTTCCTGTCTGATCGCTCACAGAGGGTGAGAGAAGGCTCCCACATTGCCTCAGCAATGGCTCCCCACCCTCTAGTCAAGTTTATTTTTATAGTGCTTTTAACAATAGACATTGTCGCAAAGAGGCTTTACAGAATTTGAATGACTTAAAACATGAGCTAATTTTATCCCTAATGAGCAAACCTGTGGCAATGGTGGCAAGGGAAAAACTCCCTCAGACGACATGAGAGAGAAACCTTGAGAGGAACCAGACTCAAAAGGGAATCCATCCTCATTTGGGTGATAAGAGACAATGTGATTCTAACATTTTTAACATGAAGTCAATTTTGTTGATGTTCTAACTCTTCACTGATGGAAACTTGAGTGCAAAACTGTTCATGACAACTGCAGTCTTAAAGTTAGCAAGTCAGCTGTAGTCCTCAGCCATAAAAGCATTACTGTAAGTGTCCAGAGCATCTTCCAAGTGTGACTTTCAACTGTCCATATGGGGCCGTCCTCCACAGGAGCGATGTGATGCCCTACATCTGGTTGGGATCCCATCAGAATGGATCAGGCAGGTCTGAGGAGCAGAAGAGGTCAGGATTGCCATGTAACTCAGAGGGACGGAGGGGGGAGAAAAAGAGAGAAAACACAGGTTGTTGGGTATGCCCAATGTCACCTGATGAGTAGGAACAGTATACATTTTGCACTGAGTTTTGCCAGAGTCCCAAGCAGGGACTCTGGCAAAACTAACTATGACAGCATAACTAAAAGGGGAGAGCCAGAAGGCAACACAGGCATGAGGGCGCCCCGGGACATAAAGCAGCAGCCACTATAGGATCAACAAACTCAAGCGAGCAAGCGAGTGGGGAACTGACAGCATCCATACATCCCAATTTACCAAAGCACTCTGTCTGAGGATCCTCCAGATCTACACCTTTACCTCATAAACACCATTAACAAAAGACTTGACTAAACAGATATGTTTTCAGCTTAGACTTAAACACTGAGACTGTGTCTGATTCCCGAACACTACTTGGAAGGCTATTCCATAACTGTGGGGCTTTGTAAGAAAAGGTTCTGCCCCCTGATGTAGCCTTCACTATGGGAGGTACCAGCAGATAGCCTGCACCTTTTGATCTAAGTAGGCGTGGTGGGTCATAGACGACCAGAAGTTCACTCAGGTACTGTGGCGCGAGACCATTCAGTGCTTTCAAGGTCAATAATCGTATTTTACAATCAATGTGAAATTTGATTGGGAGCCAATGCAGTGTGGATAAGACAGGCGTGATGTGGTCATATTTTCTAGTTCTAATAAGGACTCTTGCTGCTGCATTTTGAACTAACTGGAGCTTGTGTATGCACTTATTGGAACATCCAGACAGTAAGGCATTACAATAATCCAACCTGGAGGTAACGAAAGCATGAACTAATTTTTCTGCGTCATGTAGTGACATTGAATTTCTTCTCTTAGAAATATTTCTGAGATGAAAGAAAGCTAACCGGGTAATGTTATTGATGTGAGTTTCGAATGAAAGTTCGGGGTCATTAATCACTCCGAGGTCTTTTACTGCTGCACGTAAAGAAACAGAAAGGCCATCCAGAGTTACTGTCTAATCAGAAAACTTGCTTCTAGCTGCATGTGGTCCGAGTACAAGTACTTCAGTCTTGTCAGAGTGAAGCAGAAGGAAGTTAATAAGCATCCCGTGTCTAATGTCCTTTACACATTCCTCAATTCTATTAAGCTGGTGTCTCTCATCAGGTTTTGTAGAAACGTACAACTGTGTGTTGTAGGTATCATGCGCCATCTTGTGTCTAAGAACTACAACTCCCAGCCAACTTCCGCGTTGACCTACGTCACGCCTGGGCGGGATCACGTACATCACATTCTTCAGGTTTCACATACAGTGGTGCTTGAAAGTTTGTGAACCCTTTAGAATTTTCTATATTTCTGCATAAATATGACCCAAAACATCATCAGATTTTCACACAAGTCTTAAAAGTAGATAAAGAGAACCCAGTTAAACAAATGAGACAAAAATCTTATACTTGGTCATTTATTTATTGAGGAAAATGATCCAATATTACATATCTGTGAGTGGCAAAAGTATGTGAACCTCTAGGATTAGCAGTTAATTTTAAGGTGAAATTAGAGTCTGGTGTTTTCAATCAATGGGATGAGAATCAGGTGTGAGTGGGCACCCTGTTTTATTTAAAGAACAGGGATCTATCAAAGTCTGATCTTCACAACACGTTTGTGGAAGTGTATCATGGCATGAACAAAGGAGATTTCTGAGGACCTCAGAAAAAGCGTTGTTGATGCTCATCAGGCTGGAAAAGGTTACAAAACCATCTCTAAAGAGTCTGGACTCCACCAATCCACAGTCAGACAGATTGTGTACAAATGGAGGAGATTAAAGACCACTGTTACCCTCCCCAGGAGTGGTCAACCAACAAAGATCACTCCAAGAGCAAGGCGTGTAATAGTAGGCGAGGTCACAACGGACCCCAGGGTAACTTCTAAGCAACTGAAGGCCTCTCTCACATTGGCTAATGTTAATGTTTGAGTCCATCATCAGGAGAACACTGAACAACAATGGTGTGCATGGCAGGGTTGCAAGGAGAAAGCCACTGCTCTCCAAAAGAACATTGCTGCTCATCTGCAGTTTGCTAAAGATCATGTGGACAAGCCAGAAGGCTATTAGAAAAATGTTTTGTGGATGGATGAGATCAAAATAGAAATTTTTGGTTTAAATGAGAAGCATTATATTTGGAGAAAGGAAAGCACTGCATTCCAGCATAAGAACCTTATCCCATCTGTGAAACATGGTGGTGGTAGTATCATGGTTTGGGCCTGTTTTGCTGCATCTGGGCCAGGACGGCTTGCCATCATTGATGGAACAATGAATTCTGAATTATACCAGCGAATTCTAAAGGAAAATGTCAGGACATCTGTCCATGAACTGAATCTCAAGAGAAGGTGAGTCATGCAGCAAGATAACGACCCTAAGCACACAAGTCGTTCTACCAAAGAATGGGTAAAGAAGAATAAAGTGAATGTTTTGGAATGGCCAAGTCAAAGTCCTGACCTCAATCCAATTGAAATGTTGTGGAAGGACCTGAAGCGAGCAGTTCATGTGAGGAAACCCACCAACATCCCAGAGTTGAAGCTGTTCTGTATGGAGGAATGGGCTAAAATTCCTCCAAGCCGGTGTGCAGGACTGATCGACAGTTACCGGGAACATTGAGTTTCAGTTATTGTTGCACAAGAGGTTCACACCAGACACTGAAAGCAAAGGTTCACATACTTTTGCCACTCACAGATATGTAATATTGGATCATTTTCCTCAATAAATAAATGACCAAGTATAATATTTTTGTCTCATTTGTTTAACTGGGTTCTCTTTATCTACTTTTAGGATTTGTGTGAAAATCTGATGATGTTTTAGATCATATTTATGCAGAAATATAGAAAATTCTAAAGGGTTCACAAACTTTCAAGCACCTCTGTAAGACTTCATTTTCTTTGTCTCTGGTGTCGGAACTCAGCGGAGAACAGACCATAGAGGGACGCTCACCATCGGACCGTCTGAAACCACGACTCTTTCTTGCAAGAGACATGTTTTAGAATGTTCTCCTCCTTCTGTCTACCCTTGATCACGGTGGACTCCGGAAGCGCGTGTGCTTTAACTCAAGTGAGTTATAAACCGTTTTTTTTTAGTTATTCTTTCAGTACGTACTAGACTGCAACCAAATAGGCAGTTTATTGGTGTTGGGAGCGGCTGGACCGTCCTAACCCTGTCTGATCAGAACTTTCTTCTCATGAGCTACGAAGATCTTCAAAGAAAACTTCAGAGCAACCGCTCTCTGTCTTTCTCTCTCTCTCTCTCTCTCTCTCTCTCTCTCTCTCCTCCACCAAAGCGCTTCCACACAACCTCTCCAGCCTGCCATTTCTACACAGACTCTGCTTTCGACAGAAGACAAGACTTTTTGCAGTAAGAACAGGCATTGGGCAGAAGTTTAAGTCTTAGGAATTAGTTATTCACTTAATGTGAAGTTATATTAAGTTAAATGAAGTGTATACACTGAATTTTGGTTCTCTATCATTTGTTTGTTGATTTAAAATTGGTTAATCTATGTTTGTGCATGTCTCCCTCTCTATCTCTTATTCTTTTACTAATATCCTCAATCTCCTTAACATACATTTTGACCTTATTAAGATTTCAGTGAGTTTGATAATGTTATGAGTGTGGAATTCTTTTGTTACTTAGAAAACACGTGCCCAGCAGGCCTGACCAGGCCTGATATATATCAACCCATCAGATAAACATTCCACACACCCTGGCTCTTTCTTCCATGAATAATATTCCAAACTTCACCTCCCCTACAAACATGTGGAGTTAGCCACAAGAGCCAACCCTCTCAAGAGAGACCCAAGGTGTCTCTCTCCCTCTCTCACACACACACACACACACACACACACACACACACACACACACACGTATTCATATACACACACCTCACTGTATATATTCCAACTGATTATCCATTTTTGATCTTTGTATAATAAATTAATTTATTATCAAAGCTGTGTGTATTCATCTGCTGTTTCGATACTTTGAAGTTGCCCAATCGCAAAGAATTCAAGGAAAGGTGTAGACAATTTATGTAATATGGTAAGTGATCAATAATGATATACCATAATTTAGCTGTTTGGTAATTTATTGTTAAGTACCAGGATTAATGGTATGATTCACTAAATGATTCACTGATTCACTAAATGATTCACTGATTCGATTCACCTGAGTGATTCACTTCAAACGATTCAAATGAGACTGATTCTATGGTATGATTCAATTCAAATGAGTCAAATTAAACGATTCAATAGGATTGATTCATTTTAATTATTAACCTTCAAATTTAATGAGACTGATTTCATGTGATTATTAAAGATTGATCACTTATCCAATCCTAAATACACAAGATCATTAATTACACCTACATAATTGGTGCCCCGTGTGAGGAGATTGGTTTTTCGACTTCTTGAGTATTGTTACAGCAGATCCACTACCAGTGGATTCAGCCACTGCTAAGGTATATCCCCAGGTGTGTTAAAACGGTTAACAGGAGTGTGATAACCATATCACAAATTCTAACAACCTATTGATATCTTAGGATAAGAGAACATCTCCAAACAAATTAACTGTAATTAATCAATTAAAGTTTATGTTAATTACTAATAATTAATTGATAATTGACTCATTGATTGGTTAATTACCCAATACCCAATCTAAGTAAAATGGCATCCCCTCGTGTCTCAGAGACTGAATACAGCGAGCAAGACGTGTCCCTTTTTGAGGTCATCGCAGACCTCATTCACTGCTCTGACTCCGATAGGGCAACCATTAGGGGCAGGAGTAGGCATGAGTGCCAAGCTAGCATAATCAACTCAATAACACAAATGAGAGATCCAAAGAGAACAACAATCAGTGTCCAAGATGCACTAGGTAAACTATTCCTGTTACACTTCCAGGATACTGATCAACAGATCAGATCCCTCCATGGAGAAGTTGACAGGCTGACCACCAGCAACGCTGAGCTGACAGCTGAGGTCAATGATTTATCTAGGGAGCGTAGCCTCTTGAAGGACTCCCTCGATGAGTGCGCCGAAAGGCTAGAGAAAGCCGAGAAAGGCGCCGGAAGGGCTGCCAAGGAGCAGAACCCCAAAGAAGGGCGCGAGAGACCCCAACTATGCGTCAAAGTTTAGAGCGGGAAGAGGCGTCCGAACTGGACACCGAAGATTACCTGGTCGAGCACCAGGCGTCCCGCCAACCTCCATCAACTCGCTACACGACTCCATCGTCGTCTAGCCAGGGTGGAGTCACCCTGTGCTCATCCCGAGCCTAGGCCCGTAGCACACCTAGGTCAGTGCGCTACAGCTTCCCTGATCCACCTTCGGGTGAATCAGACTACGACTCTCGTGCAGAACAGGAGCAATTCCAGAGTAGCTCAGATAGTGAGCACTCAGGAAAGCGAAGGGGGTCGCGTAAAGACGCGCACCAAGCCCTCCGCATATGGCAAATTGACCTACTCACCAAAGATATCGAGCGATTCGATCCCGACAATAAAAGAACCAACGTAAATGATTATTTGAGAAATTGACCTCTGCCTGATGGACCTACCGAGAGCCACAACGCGAGAGAAGCTTAAACTGGTCTGGAAGACCTCCAGTAGCAGCGTCCGTGCCTTTTTAGAGACACTACCACCAAACGTTCGCGATAGTTATTCGAAACTTTGCAATTACATGCGGGAAGAATATGCGCCGTACACGGATGAAACCTCCATGACATTGTGTGCTATACAAATCAAACAGAAACGGTCTGAGGCGCCTCATGAATATTATAGATGGCTACGTACCACCTACTTCCAAGGTAGCAATGCACCGGGTTTAGAAGAAGATAGGGGCTTCAAATCCCTTTTCTTACATAACCTCCACCCAAGCGTGTGGACTCAAGTCACACTGACGTGTCAACAAAATTCCTACTCGATTAAGGAAACTAGGCAGCTAGCCCAAATGACCTGGGAGACCATTGTCAAAACCGTAAACGGAAACAATGATGAACCCAGAGTCCTTAGCCTCCAGGGTGAGGACAAGCCCCTGCTAACCTTAGAAGGAGGTGAAGCACCAAAAGGGGGACCCACCTAGAAAAATCCCAGTCCAGCCCGATCCTTGCCGAACCATCACCAAGGTGAGTGGGAGAATCGGCAAGGTAAGGCCAGGAGAGACTGATGGCAAGGTCATAGTGACTATGGCAACCGCCCATCATGTGAAAAGGGTCATAAGGAACAAAACGGTTGGCAGCAAGACCGTCATCCCTGCTCTGGCCAGAGATGGCAGGAGCGTTCCGACCGCAACACTAAACGTAGAGGTAGAAATGAACAACACAGTGACTCGGACCAACCTGATGAGTCCCACTCAGAACTGGACTCTTTGAAGGCCTGCTTGGCTGAATTTAGGAAACTGTTACAACAACAGTCAAATTCCTCAACCGATAAAACAAAAGAGCCCGAGAAAAATGACAAAAGCTATCTACTGGCATGACTAGGCCAGGAACCACGGATAGATCTTGTGAAAGGGGGAGGAGATCCCTCTGAAACAGCAGGCGAGGGTCAGGATGTAGGGCCCCCCCTGGTGGTGAAGGCAAACCCACAAAACGCACCTCTCGCATGCGCTAAAGTCTTCACCACCATCTCTGACACACGGCTCTCACAAGGCGACCCAATCCCAACCAAGCCCTGCAATATAAACTTAGTCAGCTTTACACAAATCAAAATCCCACAGTTGTTGGATCCCACAAAACATGCACAAACTCGTTGCGATGAGATTAGTGCGAACACCGATCAAACAAGTGCCACGCGAGATCAAATTTCTGATGAACTTCAGTTCATGTCTTTGCACACCGAGTCCTGTGTCGAAACATCCGACATCGCAACTCCCCCTAGTGGCCACAATTCTTTGAAAAACCTCCCTCTATCCATCGACTCAGACACCCATTTCACTGTTGGTGTAATGCCTGCACTGTGGAACATGTTAGGCGTCGAGGCGAAATTCCATATCGCGTACCATCCTCAGTCCTCTGGTCAGGTTGAGCGAGCCAATCAAACCATTGTGAGCATGCTGCAGAAGTATGTCACCCCCCATGGTAAAATTTGGGATGTGAAACTTCCCTTGGTGCTAAGGGCCATTCGGTCCACCCCTCATCGCACCACTGGAGTCACACTCTTTGGGATGATGACTGGGCGAGAGACGGTTCTTCCCCCGCATCTCCTATACAAACCAGAGGACATGAGTGTCGCAACTGCATACACCGCACATCAATATGTCAGCGACCTACCACACCACCTACAGTCAACCTTTACAGGTGCCCAAAAGAATCTCGATTCGAGTGTAGGACACAAAGCCTACTATGCCCGAATCTTAGAGAAGTTCCTACCATCCTGGTTGAGACCTTTCGATCGTGGGAAAACCGTTCCCCGTCGTGTATCACATTAGGACACCCCGACCTAATCAAACGCTCTCATGTCGATGGGTTCATAATAATCGAAGCAAACTTTTTGAACAGTCCTCACTCCAAAAGGGGGTGGACGATAGCTAGGTCCATCCTGTCTACTTAGCTTGTAGGCATCACTTATCTTTAAGCGTATACTAACACTCCCGATCACATTTATCAACCCAATAAATTAAAAAAAAAAACTTCTGTATGTTACAGAATGGACTCCCTCGGAATCCTGTGCATCCTCCTCACCCTACAACTGAGTCAGTCAAGTGAGGTGGTGGAGCCTGGCCCCCCAGCTGGCATTGTCCTGCAGGAGGCTCCTGGGCTCCTTCTTACAAACTGTTGCATCCACATTCAACGGGTATACGCCCGGCTAGACCCATGGGCCGTATACTGCAAACACCAAGTCACTGATACCTTCGATCGACGATAACGGACCAAATGGCGAGATATCTAACGCAGTTGAACACGCTAGACGCACCACTACCCATATGCTAGAACAGTTACAAAAGTTCATAGTCACCGAGGAAGAGCTGAGCGGTAAAACACATCAGAAAAGGTTCCTCGGGGGTTTAATTATCGGTGCATCTGCCATTGGATCCTTGTTTTCTATTGGTCTCTCTGCAGCCAACACAGTCAGTTTGAATACGTTGAAAAGAGAAGTTAGCATTCTGCAAAAGGAAATGCCAGAGATCCGAGAGAAACCGCTTATCCAACAAGAAGAGCTGCAGGGCTTGGGCAAATCCCTGCAGGGAACTATATTAACCGTTAACATGCATACTGATCTAATCCATAGCACTATGCAGACTGTAGACAGATTGGCCGAAATAATCAAGAACGAGATCAAATATGTCGGAGTAGTAAGGGATTTAATGCAAGACCTGCTTAGAGAAGTAGGTGACTCAATCAGTTCCCTGAGTAGTGGCAAGGTCCCATCGTATCTCACACCCTTTAGCTTGGTGGAGAATATACTACAATCCACCACTACTACTAACGTGCATTCCTCGCAAATACACCTGGCATATAGTCTCGGCAGTGTTATCCCTGTTTTTGTGAGTCCACAAGATTTGGAGATAGGTTTCATACTAAATCTACCCATCATTGAGAGAAACAACATATATAGACTCAAGTCTGTCATCAACGTGGGTTTCTGGAAAAACAATGTTCGCATACACATACAGACACCACCCATGGTAGTATACCATGACGACAACCCCTCTGTCTACTTTATTCCCAACCTAGAGATGTGCACCTCCACCAAAGACATCCACTGGGTCTGCCCAAGCAACCCATTTCTTAGAGACACTACAGATCGCCTGTGCGGTCTGAGGGCAAAAGCGCCCGAACAAAAGTGTGTAGGCCAAATGTCCGCAAAGGACGAGGATATGGAAACTAGAGTAGAGAGAGCCGGTAGTCGGTGGGTTGTTAACATTCCAAAAACTGAAATCTTGATGTCATACAACCAGCACAACACAGCCACAAGAATGAAAATCCCAAACCAAATGGTGTTCCTTAGTGTACCACAGGGAGCCACCATTCACGTAGGTGACATCACCCTACACCATCTTAGTACTGACAGGTACGATTCGGAGATTGAGATGATAGACGCATTCGAAGGTTATGACCTTGAGATTGGTCACACCCTCCAACAGTAACTGCTGGATGAAGGGACCAAAATGGTGAAATTTAGTTTAGGTCAGAATGGAGTTTCGACCATAGTCTCCCAAAACCGGGTCAGAGAGTCACCTGACCTAGGATCTATCATAAGTCTGATTGTTTTGGGACTTATTCTCAGTGGCTGGGTCTTTTCTGCTGGTATCGCATGCATGCTACACAAACGAATAGCGACGCTATACGCCAAGCTGGATAAAGGGGTCTGCGTTCCTGACAGCTTTGGCCATAGTAGCGCACGCTTTCTGGCCAAACCACCTGCTGCCGTTACCTTGCCAGAAGATTAGGTTTAACACCCTAAACACTAACACTTCTTTTCTCTACTCCACTTCCTCTCTTTTCCTGTTTTATTATTTTCTTTGAGTAGGAAATGAAGTGTACATATATGTAGCGTTCACTGAAATGAAGTATATATGTAGTGTTAACTGAAATGAAATATATATGTAGCGTTCACTGTTTAAATTTTGAGATAACCCTAATCTAGTTAGATAGTGATTATATGCCCAAGTGCCTATGGTGATTTATATGCCCAAGTGCCTATGGTGATTCTATGCTCAAATGTCTCTACCTCCAACTGTCTCACTGGAACTCACAAGTTTACACAGTCTTCACAGGACACCATGAACTGTGCAGAACAAGTCTGCCTCAAGGACAATGGACACGGCGATGATGCGGTACGATGCTCTCAGTGCTACGACTCCGTCATACCCCTGAGACCAAAAGGGGGAATGTAGGTATCATGCGCCATCTTGTGTCTAAGAACTACAACTCCCAGCCAACTTCCGCGTTGACCTACGTCACGCCTGGGTGGGATCACGTACATCACATTCTTCAGGTTTCACATAAGAGACTTGGAAGACTTCATTTTCTTTGTCTCTGGTGTCTGAACTCAGCGGAGAACAGACCATAGAGGGACGCTCACCATCGGACCGTCTGAAACCACGACTCTTTCTTGCAAGAGACACGTTTTAGAACGTTCTCCTCCTTCTGGCTACTCTTGATCACGGTGGACTCCGGAAACACGCGCGCTTTAACTCAAGTGAGTTATAAACCGTGTTTTTCAGTTATTCTTTCAGTACGTACTAGATTGCAACCAAATAGGCAGTTTATTGGTGTTGGGAGCGGCTGGACCGTCCTAACGCTGTCTGATCAGAACTTTCTTCTCACGAGCTACGAAGATCTTCAAAGAAAACTTCAGAGCAACCGCTCTCTCTCTCTCTCTCCTCCACCGAAGCGCTTCCACACAACCTCTCCAGCCTGCCATTTCTACACAGACTCTGCTTTCGACAGAAGACAAGATTTTTTGCAGTAAGAACAGGCATTGGGCAGAAGTTTAAGTCTTAGGAATTAGTTATTCACTTAATGTGAAGTTAAATGAAGTGTATACACTGAATTTTGGTTCTCTATCATTTGTTTGTTGATTTAAAATTGGTTAATCCATAAGTTTGTGCATGTCTCTCTTGTTCTTTTACTAATATCCTCAATCTCCTTAACATACATTTTGACCTTATTAAGATTTCAGTGAGTTTGATAATGTTATGAGTGTGGAATTCTTTTGTTACTTAGAAAACACGTGCCCAGCAGGCCTGACCAGGCCTGATGTATATCAACCCATCAGATAAACATTCCACACACCCTGGCTCTTTCTTCCACGAATAACATTCCAAACTTCACCTCCCCCACAAACACATGGAGTTAGCCACAAGAGCCAACCCTCTCAAGAGAGACCCAAGGTGTGTCTCTCTCTCTCTCTCTCTCTCCCTCTCTCACACACACACACACACACACACACACACACACACACACACACACACACACACACACATTCATATACACACACCTCACTGTATATATTCCAACTGATTATCCATTTTTGATCTTTGTATAATAAATTAATTTATTATCAAAGCTGTGTGTATTCATCTGCTGTTTCGATACTTTGAAGTTGCCCAATCGCAAAGAATTCAAGGAAAGGTGTAGACAATTTATGTAATATGGTAAGTGATCAATAATGATGTACCATAATTTAGCTGTTTGGTAATTTATTGTTAAGTACCAGGATTAATGGTATGATTCACTGATTCGATTTACCTGAGTGATTCATTTCAGACGATTCAAATGAGACTGATTCTTTGGTATGATTCAATTCAAATGAGTCAAATTAAACAATTCAATAGGATTGATTCATTTTAATTATTAACCTTCAAATTTAATGAGACTGATTTCATGTAATTATTAAAGATTGATGACTTATCCAATCCTAAATACACAAGATCATTAATTACACCTACAGTGTCATCAGCATAACAGTGGAAACTAATGTTTATGAATAATATCATCCAGAGGTAACATATATATATATATATATATATATATATATATATATATATATATATATATATAAAATATAAAACCCCGATTCCAAAAAAGTTGGGACAAAGTACAAATTGTAAATAAAAACGAAATGCAATGATGTGGAAGTTTCAAAATTCCATATTTTATTCAGAATAGAACATAGATGACATATCAAATGTTTAAACTGAGAAAATGTATCATTTAAAGAGGAAAAATTAGGTGATTTTTAAATTTCATGACAACACATCTCAAAGTTGGGACAAGGCCATGTTTACCACTGTGAGACATCCCCTTTTCTCTTTACAACAGTCTGTAAATGTCTGGGGACTGAGGAGACAAGTTGCTCAAGTTTAGGGATAGGAATGTTAATCCATTCTTGTCTAATGTAAGATTTTAGTTGCTCAACTGTCTTGGGTCTTTTTTGTCGTATCTTCTGTTTTATAACGCGCCAAATGTTTATGGGTGAAAGATCTGGACTGCAGGCTAGCCAGTTCAGTACCCGGACCCTTCTTCTATGCAGCCATGATGCTGTAATTGATGCAGTGTGTGCTTTGGCATTGTCATGTTGGAAAATGCAAAGTCTTCCCTGAAAGAGACGTCGTCTGGATGGGAGCATATGTTGCTCTACAACCTGGATATACCTTTCAGCATTGATGGTGTGTTTCCAGATGTGTAAGCTGCCCATGCCACACGCACTAATACAACCCCATACCATCAGAGATGTAGGCTTCTGAACTGAGCGCTGATGATAACTTGGGTCGTACTTCTCTTTAGTCCGAATGACACGGCATCCCTGATTTCCATAAAGAACTTCAAATTTTGATTCATCTGACCATAGAACAGTTTTCCACTTTGCCACAGTCCATTTTAAATGAGCCTTGGCCCAGAGAAGACATCTGCGCTTTTGGATTATGTTTAGATACGGCTTCTTCTTTGAACTATAGAGTTTTAGCTGGCAACGGCGGATGGCACGGTGAATTGCGTTCACATAATGTTCTCTGGAAATATTCCTGAGCCCATTTTGTGATTTCCAATACAGAAGCATGCCTATATGTGATGCAGTGCCGTCTAAGGGCCCGAAGATCACGGGCACCCAGTATGGTTTTCCGGCCTTGACCCTTACGCACAGAGATTCTTCCAGATTCTCTGAATCTTTTGATGATATGTTCAAACTCTTTGCAATTTTACACTGTCGAACTCCTTTCTGATATTGCTCCACTATTTGTCGGTGCAGAATTAGGGGGATTGGTGATCCTCTTCCCATCTTTTCTTCTGAGAGCCGCTGCCACTCCAAGATGCTCTTTTTATACCCAGTCATGTTAATGACCTATTGCTAATTGACCTAATGAGTTGCAATTTGGTCCTCCAGCTGTTCCTTTTTTGTACCTTTTAACTTTTCCAGCCTCTTATTGCCCCTGTCCCAACTTTTTTGAGATGTGTTGCTGTCATGAAATTTCAAATGAGCCAGTATTTGGCATGAAATTTCAAAATGTCTCACTTTCGACATTTGATATGTTGTCTGTTCTATTGTGAATACAATATCAGTTTTTGAGATTTTTAAGTTATTGCATTCTGTTTTTATTTACAATTTGTACTTTGTCCCAAATTTTTTGGAATCGTGTGTGTGTTTTTATATATATATATATATATATATATATATAAAAACACACACCAGAAAAATGCAGTGGACCCAAGACAGAACCTTGTGGAACACCAAACTTTACCTCAGTATGTCTAGAAAAATCACCATTTACATCAACATACTAATAGCGATCAGTTAAATAAGACCTGAGCCAGGAGAGGGCCGTTCCGTTAACTCCCACAACATTTTCTAGTCTATCCAGAAGAATGGAATGATCAATGGTATCAAATGCTGAACTAAGGTGAAGCAACACAAGCAGCGAGAGACAGCTCTAATCAGATGCCAACAGTAGGTCGTTTACTACTTTAACCAGAGCTGTCTCTTTCCTATGATGAGGTCTAAATCCTGACTGATACATTTCATGGATGTTATTCCTATGTAAATATGAGCATGACTGCTGTGCCATGGCTTTTTTTAGGGTTAAAAAAGTAGTTCTAATACACTTAGAACTGCACCCTGTTCACTCCCGTAATGGCATCATATTTGCGAATGATACTACCATAGTGGGGCTCATCTCTGGGGGGAAGGAGTCTGCTTATCAGCACAAGGTGGAGCACCTGTCTGGGTGGTGCTGAGACAACAAACCTGGTCCTCAACCACCAAAACCAAGGAGCTGATCATAGACTTCAGGAACAAGAAAACGGGCTTTCAGCCTATTCTCATCAGTGCGCAATGTGTGGAGAGGATCCTGGCCTTCTGGTTCCTTGGGGTGCACATAGAGAAGCTGACCTGGAGCTCTAATGCCACACAAGTGATAAAGAACGCACAGCAGAGACTTTACTTCCTGATGATCCTCAGGATGAATGACCTCCCTCAAAAACTGCTTGTGTCCTTCTATTGTTGCTCCATAGAGAACATACTTACATACATACTGCATCAGTGTGTGGTTTGTCAGCTGCACAGGAGCAGAGAGAAAAGTGCTCCAGAGGGTTGTCACCACCACCCAGATGATCATCGGATGCCCTCTTCCCTGCCTGGAAGAGCTTTACAGTTCCTGCTGCCTCAAAAGAACCCTCAGTATATTAGAAGATCCGTCCCACCCCAGAAATTCTCTGTTTGAACTGCTGCCCTTGGGTAGGCAGTTCAGGTCAATTAAGAAATGAACAAATAGACCCCTTGCACATGACATTGCTCATCACGTGATAATTAACCCCCAGGTGAAAAGACACCAGTTTTTGTGTAAGCAAGGCTTAACCAGTCTTAAATATGGTTCATTTTTGCACTGTTTTCGGTTGTTCCAATCATTTAAATCGAGGAATAGATAAAAGATATTACCATTTCCCTGCTATGAAGAAAAATGTTAACAAAGAGAAGCAAATGCTTCAAGAACAATGAAGAAATGAGTGGTTAAAGAGAATACAGCGAGAGGAGCTAACCCTGAAAACTCCAGAGAAATTTGTGACTATTTAAAATGTATTTAAAAAAAAAAATAGACAGGCGCAACAGAGTATGGAAGAGTTTGTTTAAGAATCTCCTTTTATTTCTGCCACATTTGAAATAGCTTCTTCATGAAAGTGTTCAGACAAAATCAAATGATTTTCTTCCAGATGAACCAACTTCCTCATTCGACATGGAAAACCCAGATTGGGCACCAAACAAACAACACTGACATAATTCATTAAAAAACCCAACAAGGAGCGACATGCTCCTGATGCATCCTGAAAGAACAGAAAAGATTAAGAGCAAAAAGCGCTGAAGCTTTGCTTCTTTTATCAGAGGAACTCAGTCCTGTGCAAAATGTCAACCTGGAGCCAGAGTGTAGTAATGAACCTACAGTTTGAGAGTGTTCTACACAAACACACTGAACTTTACAACAGCTGCAGGCATGTGAAATGGAAATAAATCGACTAAGGCAGGAAAAACTATTTTGGATAAAATTGTTACTGTCTGTTGCACACTTATCAACCTGTGTGACTCAGTTGTGCCTTTTGAATAGAGAATAAATGAAGAAGGAACTGAACATGAACAGTTTATTGAAATTATTATTACAAGGGTGATTATAGTTAGCTATATTACTACAGCTACAACTGGAATGTGCCGATTCTGTTTGCATTTGTAATTATTGTACCATCCACTATTAGATAAAATTAAAATAAAATCTTGCAACATTGTTTGAAAGTCTAGAGCAAGATAATGTTATTTTACAAATAATACTTCAGAGATTTGTTTCTTTTTTAACAAATCATAAATATCAATGTATAAATGAGTGCAAATAGCTCTGTAACTTGATGTCCTTGAGGTTGTTGAGACATGGCGGGCCGGGAATACCATCTAGCCCACAGTTCAAGTAGTAGTCCTTTGAGAGTAAATGCTCAGGCTTTTGCAGCATTCTGTTCCCTAAAGCTGATGTCGGTAAAAATTATTTACGCAAAGGTTTTCTTGTTTATGTAGTGGGGTGTGCATTTTTTTTTTTTTTTTTTGAACTGTTCTTCCATGCCCAGATTCTTCAGGAAAAGGAAAGTACATTCCAACATGTATCTAACACTAGGCCACAAATCTGCACGGTCACTCCATTGGTTTTGAGGAATTTTGTACAGATCATAGCCACTAATAAACTCTAATTTCCATGTATCCTTCACTTCTTTATAACTAAGATTATCCAAGTAATCCGTTAGTAGAGCTTTTTTAGCTGTAGTTTTCTTCAGACAACAGCAACGGATGTCTGACATCTTTGCTTGGCTTCAGTATGTAAACAAAGTTTGCTTGTCCCCCAGGTATAGGGTAGGGTAGTGACCGTTGCTAACGTAAATGTGATGTCGGTGTAAGAGGTCTATAGACCGAAAAAGAACTTCTATCCAAGAGCCATAACTATTACTATAACGGATACTATTGTTACTATTATAATTTTTTTTTTCCTTTTTGTTTCTTTCCTTAATTCCTTTGGCATAAAAAACAGATTTATTAATTTATGAAATGTAATAAGGGTAGACGCAATAAGCTTTTCGTCGCTGTCAGTTCAAAACCTGCTATGTGACAATTTAGGTCAAATTGGGTTCTCTTTTGCAGTTTACGCTAATATAATGCTGCAATTAGCCATTTTGATGGATATTTAACTGACCAAGCTAATAATAGAACAAGTAAACTTTTACTGGCTTCTCAGCTTATTTCAGAGTTTTATTCAGTTTTTTACTTCTCCTGTAAAAAAGGAAAAATGTCACATAGCAGGTTTTGACCTGACAGCGACGTTTTGCTTCAGTCGAATCCTTTTCGGTCTTTCTTGCTGATATGTATGTAACCAGTGTGTATGTTGTTGAAATGACTGAAATAAATAATTAAATCTAAAATAAGCAGGTGTTGCACTGGTAGGATGGCGTCCAATTTCATTGTATGATATGCAATGACACGCTTTTATATTCAAAAGCGGAGCTCTCCGTCTCATGATTTCTCCTTCCACACACACTTGCCACATTAGTTCACTACCCGTCAAGTTTATTTTTGAACATCAACATGCTTCTAGGATATGTTGCATAATCACGGTCACCTACTTCTACGTTTGAGTTGAGAGAGATTTCTTTCACAGCTACCCTAACTTGCAAAAGAACAGGTAGCTTTTCCACTGGCAGTAGTTATCAAAAAAAAAAAAAGACAGAATAATAGTGTTTCCCTCAGGATTTTGTGAAACTAGGGTCAGTGGCCCTCGCTCTGGGGGCATGCTCCCCTGTGAGATAATTTTGTTTATTTTAAAGTTAAATGTATCAAACTGGTGCACTTTGAGAGCAAAATTAAGAGTTTTAGATCTATGAAGAACTTGCACAAAACAATTTTGTGCTTTAGTAATTTAAGCATAAACACACTGGTTGTATCGATATGAATGGTGATGCCACAGCAAAAAGGCCACACCCGCAAAGCATGATTAAGGAGTTTCAGTTCATAAACGGTTAAAAAAAAATGACTAGAACATACATTTTAGCCCTCAAAGAAATGAAGCAGAAGTGGTTACCTGTGTTCAACTGGTTTAATTATTTTTTAGAAAATGTAAAATACTGAATAGAGAACATGCAGAATAATTTCATTTTAGCCAAAAATAAACCTATTTTGAACTCTGGTTAGAGCATGCACTTGTGTTTTGAATGACGAATACATGCTACCGGATGTGTTAGCAGCTTTTCTGACTCAAATAAGCTAAAACTCTACAAATTTAACCGTGAACTGTTTTAAAGCGAGGAGATGAGAGTCAGACATGCTGATGTTAACGTTCTCTAACTAAGCTCAAGTTTGATGAATGCTGATTATCAATGCTAACTTCTCCATTGATGTTATCTGTTTGCTGTTTTAAATTGATAACCATAGTATTGTGTTTGGACTAGTGGATGACTGGAGTGGACACTTAATGTTATCAGTCTCAAATCAAATGGTGTTTGTGTTCTGAAAATGCTTCCTTCACTACCAGGCCTGGAATTTCATCATTTTAGGGGGAAGGCCACTTGGCCTTTTGTGCTGTCAATTTTTTGAGGGCATGAAGGCCAAAAGCCAGGGCACCAAGGCCATAAAATAAAACAATGATTTTAAGTTCATGTCTATAATGAATTTAATTTAAGGACTAATGACTCTTCTGAGGAAGATTGGAGTCTCAGTTGAAACTATCAAGCAAGTAAAGAAACATCTCCTACACTATTATGTCTGAAGATAAGAAAATATTGAACACATCTAAACTTATCGATCCATCACTCACTTCAAAAATTGTAAAACTTATTAAACCTATATCCTCCCATAATTTTTGTTCAATTGACACCGAATGTGCAAGAGCATCTTCAGACTGTACTACTACACAGATTTTTGATTAATCAAAATTGAGCCTGGAGTACACCAAAATGTTTGACTGTAAATGGAACATGTACTAGCATGCAGGCTACTGATTAACCCATAAGAGCCCAGACTGATTTTTCAATCAAGGAAAATTATTGAGGAAATAATATGAACTAAATGGACGACAAAGACAACATTTCTGACCTTTTATTTTTTAAAATAGCACTTTCATGTCTCAAGATCTGAAATATTCAATTGCAAATTTGCAGAACACTGCAACGCTATTACACTGTTAACCTGAAAGTTCATTCAATGCAAACAGTTTGAGTAAATACCACTTTTGAAGATTAGTTTTATTGCATTACTTAAACAGTATGAGTATATGAAGAGTATATGAGACAGTCATTGGGTGTACTCATTTTTGTAATTTAAACAAACTTAAACCATCATGTTTTACCTCAGGCCACAGTGCTGCCTTGTTGTGATTGGCTCAAAACTCAAGACAAGTCTGTGCTTGTCCGTTGACGGCTACAGAGGAAGTTGCACCATTTTCTAATTTACACAGAGCAATTTAAGGTCTTTGCACTTTTGACAGCAAGCTAATTAGCATTTGTTACCGGCTACAGTCGGTACTTGGCACGTTAAAAGTGGGTCAACGTTGTAACGACATAATGTTACTGTGCAAGCAATGCTTATTTAACAGTAACAAACTTAAGCCCTATATCTTGAAATTCCTATCTAATTCATTCGTTAATTTATCACACAGTCTTACCTCAGTCAACAACTTCCCTCCTTCTGTGAAAATTCAACATCGCAGACGCAAGTGGGTGGGGGATGCATTTGATTAAGTCTCCTGGTTGGCTGGTGATAGATTGGTGTCATTATAGCACGTCGGAGCAGTTCATGCCAGGCTCGAGTCCGATCCACCGCTGATGAGTTGCCCAATAAGAATCCAGAATGTCATCAAAAGACCATTTTTTTTTCTCAATAGACACAGGTGATGTTAAAGCCTATTGGCAGTCACAAGGCAGACTACAAAACCGCAGAGCATCAAGTCCACTGTGGCCTTACGGCAGATATTTTTTTTCCAAGGGCACAAGGCCAAATTGAGAGGGCACGAGGGCCATGGCCCTTGTGTAATTCCTGCCCTGGTCACTACAGTCTAGGTAACTCATGGAAAACACTGTAATGAACGTTGCCTCACGTTTTTAATAAATTATACAATTGCCTGTCTGATTTACCTATCTGTTTTAATAATTACGACAATCTGCTGTAGTGCAATCTGGGTCAAATTTTGCAAATGACCTTCTAGCCCATCATAATGTGTGTGACATTCTTCATAATCAATAGCCAACGTTTAATTTGGTGTGCCTTGACATTCTGATTTGACGTTTGATGTGCTTCAGCCCCAACAAGCTTGGAAATCTCTGGTACACATGATAGTCAGTTATGGTTGAGCAAGTTACAGTAGTTTTAAATGAACATGCAGCCTAGCCCATCTCTAAAGTCCTTCCCGCTCCATGCAGTCAGGCACGTTGGGCGGCGCTGACCTTCGTTTCCATAGCCCTCGGCCTCTCAAGTCAAGTCAACTTTATTGTCAAACATGCTATACATGCTCGTATAGCACAGATGAAATTTCAGTCCTCTCTGACCCATGCTGCAAACAGGCAATGCAATAAATAAAATAGAATAATTTAAAAAGCAAACAATATAAAACATACTCTAGATAATAACTAGACATAGACTAAACACTCAAACAGTATAAACACTCTAGATAGGAACTAGACCTATACTCTCACCTATACAACGAGGGTTACAGGGGGGCTCGTCCTCTGGTAACCGCGAGAGGCAACAGCCTAGTCTATAGCTATGTTTTAATGTCCATTTTAAGCTCTTCATTCTGGTCCTTGAAAATGGCATTGTAGGCCAATTCAGGGTGCTGATGCCCAAACAGTATGTAGATTTTCTTTTTTTTTTTTTAACATTTAGAAGCCTATGCCTCTAATGCCTGGTTTGTTTGTTTTTTGGCTCCTCCTTTAATTTTTGACCTTTCCATGGCTTTTGTTTCACTGCTGCATACTGCTTTTGCATTAGTGTAGAATGTTAATGTACATTAGCTAACTTGGTTGTGATTGACCGGTGAGAACACGTATGCTGTCATGTGAACCTGAAATGACAGGCCCACAGAGAGGGCTGGTAAAAGCACGGCAAAACAAAATCTCTGTTCATTATGCCCTGACGAATAAACGTGACCCAAGATAGCTGGTTCTGTTCAGACAGTCATCCTAGCTTACTTCTCAAGGGAATTTTTACAGCTAGGGGAAATATCCTTTGCAAAATCCATTCCAGTATGTTGCCTTCTGTCTTTTTCACGTTCCTGACCATAGTTGGGAAGCAGGAGTGAATCCGGTTTGCTAGACTCGCTCACTTCCCTGCTTGCATGGCTTTCATAATGCTCCTGGATTCTAACAGGTATATGAGTCAGGACACACACACAGCATTGGTCTGAACAAAGTAACGTCTTCATATAAAATAGCACTCATTACCATTACAGTCGTGGCTAACTCCACATAGAGTGCTCAGCGTAAATGAGTACACCCCCTTTGAAAAGTAACATTTTAAACAATATCTCAATGAACACAATTTCCAAAATGTTGACGAGACAAAGTTTAATATAACATCTGTTTAACTTATAACGTGAAAGTAAGGTTAATAATATAACTTAGATTACACATTTTTCAGTTTTACTTCAAATTAGGGTGGTGCAAAAATGAGTACACCCCACAACAAAAACTACTTGGTGCTCGAAATACTTTTTTCAGCCAGGTTGCCCAGGCGGCAACCTGAGTCAAAAGCCAGGTTGCCCCATCAGCATTTCAGGTTGCCCCACTTCCAAGTTATTACTTTCTTCAAATCAGCTACTTATCCATTATCTTTTCTTCTAGTTAACTACTTATGTTTTATCTTATCAAGAAATAAATACAAAAGCTTTCAAACAGCATGTTTTATTGAAAAACACTACCTTCCT
Source organism: Neoarius graeffei (assembly GCF_027579695.1). Lineage (NCBI taxonomy): Eukaryota > Metazoa > Chordata > Actinopteri > Siluriformes > Ariidae > Neoarius > Neoarius graeffei. Next base: position 9,191,557 of record NC_083587.1, read on the forward strand.
CTCTCAGATCTCTTCAGTCTCAGAGCTGCTACTACTACTGCACTCGAGCTCAGACTCTGCAGACCTGGCCTCTGTCCATATGGTCTGGTCCTTGGCCTTCTGGCTGTCTTTCCAGCAGACCACCACTGGGCAATGGCATCGTCTGGGCAAAAGTTGTCAACTGTCACCGGTGAAAGTGATATTGCCATCAAGGCAGTGAGAGTGTCAGACCTAAGGCTGTTGCGCCAGTCAGACTTGATCAATTTCATAAGACTGAACCCTCTTTCACACTCTGCAGTCGACAGTGGGAATAGCAAAACTATCTGTACAAGCACTAAGATGTCCTTGAACCTGTCCGACTCCATGTGGTCCCTCATGACTTCTTGCCACAAGTCAAGGTACTTGGTATGTCCAGAGGCCAACTTTCTCTTCACCACCCTCTTTAACTCACCCCACTGCAGGAGACAGCCTTCCAGGGAGTGTCCTTTGCTCTCAAGGGCTTCTTTATAATGGGCAAAAATGGTGGATACATCTTCCTCCCCATAGCTGTCCAATTTCTTACCAGCTGGTGGCCACTGTGTGGGGTCAAATACCATAGCTGCATGTAGGACTGTGTTAAGTAGTGTGTCTTTGAATCTACCATCCAGATGAAAGATAACAGATGACACAACAGACTCTGCCATGTCCATAACAGACTCCTCTTGTCCCCTCCCCCTTCCGTGTGTCAGACTAATAGTTTTATATCTTGTAGGGCACTGATCTCTGTCAGTTTCTATGTCCTCCATCATTATCTTCCTGAGCTTGCTTGTCTTTACTCCATTCCTCCATCTTTGCCCTTACATCCTCCACTTTTGTAGTCACCCGTTCCAACGTCATCTCCCTCTCCTGGAAGCAACTACTCAGCGATGATAAATATTTCAAGATGTGCAGTAGGAACTTGAGGAACATTACAAACTCTGCAGATTTTATGGTCTGCAGAATTCCTCTGGCCTTACTTTTACTTTCTCCAGTTCCAGTTTCAACCACTTGCTCTAGATGTGTGACCAGAGTCTGGTAACTTCTGTCTACTACACCTAAAGCTCTCTCAGTATGACCAATCCACCTTGTACCCACAGTGCTGACAGGCTTGAGTGCAGGACAGTCCAGTGCTTCACCTGTGGCCCTATAGCTAGACAGGTTCAACGGACTGTTCTTGTAAAACTTGTAAATGATTTGGAGGGTGTCAGAAACATGCTTAAAGTATGCATTATCATTTAATGTGTTCTTGTATGCAAGTTCAAGTTTATGTCCCGAACAATCAATGCCGATCACCTGCTGTCTTACAGATTCATTCTTCAACCTGGTGACCACGCCTGATATGTGCCCCAACATGACACTTGCGCCATCCATGCCCGCAGCTATCAGTTTCTTGCGCCATTCTGTTTGGCCCAAATCATTCTCGAGCACTTCCACTATTGCAGAAGTAATAGATTGTGCATCCGCTTTGTGAATTGGCTTCAATGCCACAAATTTTGTTACTGGCCTAAAACCTTCAAGGACTTGAACATAGACAATTTCTTCCTGAACTGCAAATGCAGTGTCTGTGCTGCCATCAGACAGAACAGAGAAGAAATTTGCACGGTCAACAACATTCTTCAGCTCCTCAAACATGGTGTCATGCAGAGCCGTCCCATAGGCTGTGTGAACTGTGCAACTGCACAGGGCCTCGCGCCACTAGGGGGCCTCGCGCCTTAAATCTTGCTGTGTTTTTTTTTTTTTTTTTTTAAATTATTATTCATACCCTTCATACCCACTTTAAACAAATGCAGGAGTTTGGCAACATGTTTGGATTTCTTTTTGATCTGATCAAACTGCGTGAAATGGAGGAGACATCTGCAAAGACAGTGCACAAGACTGAGTGATGCTCTGAGCACGTCCGAATCTCAGGATGTAAATGCACAGGACCTCTTCCAGGAGTTGAGGATACTACGAGAGATAATCCCAAAGGGAACAACTACAGCAATAAAAACACTTCGTTACCTCAAAGGGATTGAAGGAACTTTCCCTAACTGTGAGATTGCGCTCAGGATCCAATTGACTTTTCCAGTAACGGTGGCATCGGGCGAGCGAAGCTTTTCAAAGTTAAAATTAATTAAAAACTATTTGCGCACCTCCATGTCACAGGAGAGACTGTGCGGGCTTACCCTGCTATCCATTGAAAAGGACATTGCATCCAAACTGGATTATAAAGATCTTATTGCTGAGTTTGCGGCCAAGAAGGCAAGGAAAGTGACTCTGAAGTGATTAGTTTCTGCACAGTTTACGCATGGTGAGTCCATCTCATCTGTTCCGGTTAGTGTTGTAAATAAGTTAAATAATAAGTAAAATGAGTTGTGTATAGTTGTGATTAATAAATGTATATAATGAATGAAAAGTGTCCTAATCTGCTTGTTTAAAATGTCAAGATGCCAAAAATAAAGTGACTGAACTGACTTGATGTACTGTAGCCACTCGTTGCACAGTTGATTTTTTTTTCCTTTGAAATAAATAGCAAAAAGTCATAGCTGAGACTATGTGCATGATTATATGCTGTATTATTCTACTTGATAAAACATATTGCAGCGAGATTATGCGTGCAATAGAACTAGAATAGTTGCATCCATGCGACTGTTATTCATGCGCAATTATGCATCCATGTCAAAGATTAGGGCCTCGCATTTCAAGTTCGCACAGGGCCTCGCACCCCCCCGCGACGGCCCTGGTGTCATGTATATACATAGCAAAAGCTTTTGCGTGTTTGTCATTCAGGTACGTTTCACCTACAGTGCGAAGGCCATTACGCTTCTGTAGCTCCATCAAGCCTTTGAAGTCCGAAAAAGGCCTACCGTTTTTTGCCAAATAGAAGGCAGTTCTGAACAATGTTTGCAACTGTTCTTGTTCTTGTACTTCCATCCTACGCACTGCTTGTAGCAGGGGTCTTTCCTGCATTGTGAAAAAGGGAAAAATGTCTAGTAAATATGCTATTTCTACATTTGGACAAAAATGATGTAGTAATTAAAACAATTCACCATAAAAAAAAATTAACATACTCAAAAAATAAAACCCATGCCCCGGCCTTACAATTCCTGGCTCGACCTATTTCAGCTATAAATATATGAAAACACCATGTTAAACTCATGTTCGAGAGGAGAAAAACATACGAGAGATAGTTTTGGTAGCCACGCCCACATGGCCGCACAAAGGACTTTATTAAACAGCAACATTCTTGTCAGAACAGTACAGTGTAGTTGCGTGTATGACACGGTTAATTTTTTTTCTCAAACATGAATCGAAGTTACCCCGGCTTATGTTAAATCTATCAGCTGGCTTTTCGACAAAAAAAAAAAGAATATTTGCATAAACAAACCTGTCTGGGTTATGTTAAATTTTTTTGGATGACTTTTCAACTCAAACAAAATGAATACTTGGGTAAACAAACCTGTCGAGGCAGCAACGAAAGTCTTCTCTTTTCTTTCACAACCTTGTGCGTGTCGGAGTTCTCGTGTGGTTACACTTGATTTCTTCATTGTGGTACAGCCAGTTCGGAAATTATTTTGGCCCCCAGACTTATCGAACTCGATGCACCAGTCACACACCATAGTCTCGACGTCTCCTTCAGTCACGTGACGCAGCCATTCACGATCTTTCTTCCATGATTCCAGAAATGCGTATTTCCGCACTCGTTTCTTTCCTTTCCCGGCTGCGGTCTTCTCGGCTGTCGAATCCTCCCCCTGTGTCTCGGGCCCAGCTCCACGGTGCTCCACATAACTTGACGAGGAAGCAGTTTCAGTGTCTTCTTCGTGGGTTGTTGACGCGCGTTTCTGTGCTTTCCCGGCTGCGGTCTTCCCGCCTGTCGAGTCCTCCTCCTGTGTCTCGGGGTCAGCTCCTCGGTCTGTACTTGAGGGAGCAGTTTCTGTATCATCTTCTCGGCTTGTTGACGCTCAAGGAGCCAAGTACTTTTAACAGCGTGTTTTTACCCGCCATATTCAGATAGATGTTCAAGAAACTTGATAGTGAGGCTTGGAACTTGCGTATCAGTTTTGTACAACCAGTCATGTGGCTCGTATTGTTTGCAGTGAACATCGACGTCCCCAGCTCATTTCGTAAATTTGCGCCCATCGTAGCGATTGGCTGACCAATGAATAGATTTACCCGCAGTGTACACACGATCCCAGATCAAACGGCTGCCGCCAGCATGGCGCCATGGCAACAGCCTACAGTATGTGTGGGGTAGACTAAGGCGCCGCTCACATGTGCCGCACAGGCAGGACGTCAATCAACCCGCTGTTTATTTCAGCTGGCATATATTAAAGCCCGTGCTGCGCCACTTGTAAAGGGATCGTTTTGTATGACCCAAAAATCAAGTTGCGCGCGGGGCAACCTGACTTTCTGAACAACTCTCGCACAGAGGAAATAACTGTCGCAGTGAGACTGCGAGACCACTTAATTCGAGCCCTGCTACTACATATAGTACTTTGTATATGGCCTCCATGATTTTTAATGACAACACCAAGTCTTCTAGGCATGGAATGAACAAGTTGGCGACATTTTGCAACATCAATCTTTTTCCATTCTTCAACAATGACCTCTTTTAGTGACTGGATACTGGATGGAGAGTGATGCTCAACTTGTCTCTTCAGAATTCCCCATAGGTGTTCGATTGGGTTCAGATCAGGAGACATACTTGGCCACTGAATCACTTTTTCACCCTGTTCTTCTTCAGAAATCCAACAGTGGCCTTAGATGTGTGTTTAGGATCATGTTGGAAAAGTGCACGACGACCAAGGGCATGGAGTGATTGGTAGCATCTTCTCTTTCAGTATAGAGCAATACATCTGTGAATTCATGATGCCATCAATGAAATGCAGCTCCCCGACACCAGCAACACTCATGCAGCCCCACATAAGGACACTGCCGCCACCACCATGTTTCACTGTAGGCACCCTGCATTTTTCTTTGTATTCCTCACCTTTGTGACACCATACAGTTTTGAAGCCATCAGTTCCAAAAACATTTATCTTGGTCTCCTCACTCCAGAGTATAGAGTCCCAGTAGTCTTCATCTTTGTCAGCATAGGCCCTGGCAAACTCTAGGCGGGCTTTTTTATGCCTGGGCTTTAGGAGAGGCTTCTTTCGTGGACGGCATCCATGCATGCCATTCCTCTGCAGTGTACGCCGTATTGTGTCACCGGAAATGGTCACCCCAGTTTGGCTTTCTACTTCTTTAGATAACTGCAGTGAACTTGCATGCCGATTTTCTTCAACCCTTCTCATCAGAAGATGCTCCTGTCGAGGTGTTAACTTCCGTGGACGACCTGGACGTCTCTGTGAGATGGTTGCAGTTCCATCTTTCTTAAACTTTTGTACCACTTTTGCTACAGTATTCTGACTGATAAGTAAAGCTTTGCTGATCATCTTGTAGCCTTCACCTTTGTGGTGTAAAGAAATTATTTTCTTTGGGGAATTCTGAAGAGACAAGTTGAGCATCACTCTCCATCCAGCATCCAGTCACTAAAAGAGGTCATTGTTGAAGAATGGAAAAAGACTGATGTTGCAAAATATTGCCAACTTGTTCATTCCATACCTAGAAGACTTGGTGCGGTCATTAAAAATCATGGAGACCATACAAAGTACTAGATGTAGTAGTTTTTGTTGTGGAGTGTACTCATTTTTGCACCACCCTAATTTGAGTAAATCTCATCTCATTATCTCTAGCCGCTTTATCCTGTTCTACAGGGTCGTAGGCAAGCTGGAGCCTATCCCAGCTGACTACAGGCGAAAGGCGGGGTACACCCTGGACAAGTCGCCAGGTCATCACAGGGCTGACACATAGACACAGACAACCATTCACACTCTCATTCACACCTACGGTCAATGTAGTCACCAGTTAACCTAACCTGCATGTCTTCGGACTGTGGGGGAAACCGGAGCACCCGGAGGAAACCCACGCGGACACGGGGAGAACATGCAAACTCCACACAGAAAGGCCCTCGCTGGCCACGGGGCTCGAACCCGGACCTTCTTGCTGTGAGGCGACAGCGCTAACCACTACACCACCGTGCCGCCCCTTGAGTAAAACTGAAAAAAAAAAAAAGTGTAATCTAAGTTATATTATTAACCTTACTTTCACGTTATAAGTTAAACATGTTATATTAAACTTTGTCTTGTCAACATTTTGGAAATTGTGTTCATTGAGATTGCTTAAAATTTTACTTTTCAAAGGGGGTGTACTCATTTATGCTGAGTACTGTAACTTCTGCATAGTGACAAAACCAGCCATATGCTGGGGGGGAATCTGGCTAAACCCCTGCTGCAGCAGGCCCTCTTAAAGGTCAACTAAGTTAAAAAAAAATAATAATAACTTTCATAATATGTTTATTCTTACCTAAAAACACAAAACCCGACTTGGAAGTAAAGCAAGAAAGTTGTTCTTCTCAAAATTGTATATTTTTAGTGAAGTTACAAAATATCCCTTTCTGATTGGACAACAGGTGATGACGTATGTTTCAGAATACAATGCAGAAAGTACCTGAAGAAGTCCCTGCAGTTTTTGTGGAAATGATCGATAAGGATTGAAATAAAAGGGACACATTGTGTTGTGCATTGTTTTCCATTGTGTCACGAAAGGTGTAGGCCTGTGTAGCAAATAAGATGTTATTTCAACGCCTTGATTTGTAGGTTGACTATTTTCATTCCGTGACACAGGTGCACATGCTCTGCCTGTGCGTCAATGCCGACTGCCGTCGAATCAGTGTGCTGCAGAGAGATCCCCGAAGTGGCTGCAAAAATACAAGCCTACAATGAGCAACAGAATGCACAACTAGAGTGCATCACGTCTCACCCAGGCTTTCAAACAGTCTGCCTGGATAGATGGGTACTGGAGACAGCACACTACCAGTATGTGCAGCAGTATGGTGCAGTGTTCGAACTATGCCGATATTTTCGGGGGGTCCCTTTTTTTCCCTTGGGGGGGGGGGGGGTGCGCTTGCGCTTGTCTCAGAGCGCTGATCTCCTTCGCATGAGAAGCCTATCTTACGCACATATCACGCAGACTCCACACCTCCACACGCGCATCGCGTCTGAAGTCATAACTCATCAGGGGAAATCGTGTCCGCATTGGCATGTTCAAAAAACAACCTCGCGTCAACAATGATACCACATGCAAGAAAAAAAAAGTCAGGCTACTCAACACATCTGATCCACAGCAGCACCAAAGCATCACTGGAAATCATGTCAACAACCAATCTTCCACAACACTTCGGATATGCAAATGCTTCCCGTTACACACGATTGCTATGTCAATAAACATCATTTTGCCAATATTTTAGAGACCCCCCCAACATTTTCCAAATCATGTTTTCAAGGGATCTCATGTCTGTTTCAGGGGATCTCGGATCCCCCGAGTACCCCCGTAGTTCGAACGGTGATGGTGGGCATGCAAGGCAGGATCCATCTGAAAATGAGTGAGTTGTCCCCCTAGAATTCTGATTGGTAACAAAAGTGCCGAGATTTCATGTATTGCTGCAGCTAAAGTCATCACTACTGTAGTAAAATAATAATAATAAAACCACACACAAAGTAAATTCACAAAATACATTGCATTTACAGGAAATTCAGACATACTGCATATCGGCAGCTGGCTAGATGGTGCTGGGAGTACCTAGGCCGTCATGTTCGCGTTCCACTGCCATCCTGTGCAGTCACAAAGATCCGGAAGACATTCCCATCCACTGAATATACAGGTTTCCAGGATGTGGTGTAATGTGGCAAATAAAGACGTTTGAATGTATACTTGAATCAGATTTATTTGTTCTAATGCATTTGTTAACCCTATAACAAAGACAAACCAGAGGTCCAAAGACCTGGGAAAAGGATTCACACAGCAATCCTTCCCAATCCAGTGTGGATACATTATATGTCCATAATCAACACTAACACTTGCCTGAAATAACCTCAGCAATGATAACAAAAATAATAATAATAATAATAAATATGTATGGTGTTGAAACAGAACTGAAAAAGTTTTCAAAGACCCAAAAAGGCACAAGATCATACATGACACACATTTGCCCATCAAAAGTTTCTCTGATGTGTACAAACAGCACAATACAATCATTTTTTGGAAAATCGGCTGTGATGGCATCGGATTATCTCCTCTTTTGGGGGGTACACATGGCTGCTGCTCAAAGGTGGTGGTGATGGCTGCCTCTCTGGTGGTGAAGTGTCAAAGTCTTGCTCCGATACATCAGCCAGGAGTTCCTCAACATAGGCTACACACATTAAAAAAACATGTCAAACATTCAAAAGATGATTACTGCTTTTAGTTTTGGTGGGCTGTCTGTTTTGTAACACTAGGTAAAGCGTTTTACAAATCAGTGCAAAGCCAATATGTGACAGATGTATGGGGGAAATCACAACCTACATAACGTGACATTTTCCACCTTTGACTTACAGTAGTTGCATGGTTCTTTGACTGGCTTAGCTGAAGCACTTCCTGGCTTGTACTTTGGTTTTCGAATACTATAGCGTAGGTCCCCTTTACTTGTCCTTGCCTGCTCTCTGTCACTGTTCGCATTGTAGTGTAGTGCTGCCAAATGAATCCTGAGATAGAAATGATAGGAAAGAAACAATGATTTTGTTGATGCTGTTAATATTGATACTAAATGTGATGTTATCTATTATCAGCATGAAAACAGCAACATTCTGAGTTATCAAGATTAGCGAGAGGTATGAACTTACCTGCTGAGGATGCCATGATATCTGTACGACTTCATTTTTGGCGCAAATTTTTTGATGGTGTCATCTTTGGGGAAGCGATGAAAGCTTACCCCATCTTTATATGTATTGCCACAACCTGCGATTATACACCGAGTAGGCATGGCTGGGGACTGTAAACGAAAACTATGGACTCAGTCTTTGTAAGTAACTAAATCAACTCAAATTACTTTCCGCACTTCAGTCCAGGTGCAACGACTATGCCACCGTGTTATTCTGAAACATACGTCACGAGGTCACATGACCTATCTTGTGCTCGTAAGTTTATTTTTTGAAGGGTGGAGCTTTGGGTCCTGAAAAACAGATGAAATACCACTTTCCAGCAATTAGTGCACATTCACAAAATCACGCTCAGAAATGTAAGGTATCTCTCTGGATACATGAAAACACATTTGGATCACCGTGGAATTTTGTTTTTTTAACTTAGTTGACCTTGTAAAATATGCCCTGCAGTTTTAAAGTACCATGCAACTATCTGAGGAAATTATGATTAAAACATTGATAGAATTAGACTAAAATTAAAATTGAGTTCCATTGATGAAATCTTGACCAAAAAAAAAAGGCTAAAATGTAACTACTATTTTCAGGACACAAGACTAAAAGTAAACTTAAAATCATTTAAATTAAAGATGAACACTGCTACACTGAACTAAAACAACAATGGCGCCCAAATAAATATTACTTGTACAGATCAAAAATATTTTATATAAAACCCATTTAGAGACAGAACTGACTTAAAGTTGTGTATTTTTGTAGCTGTCTGTTTAGAGACCAAAACACAAGGGAGAGATATTTATCAGAGAGGTCTGATTCACAGCACAGCTTTGCCATGCCAGAAGTAAAGCCTTTAATGAGAAACCTTTCCTTTGCCTAAATTCTGATAAAGCCTTGTCTGCATTTTCCTATAGTTACTAAATTCATCTCGGAGCTTGTCAGCTGTTTTGTGACTCTTACGATACAGTCAAAAACCTTTAATTCAGCCTTCATGAGGCTTAATAATATTGGCATGAGCCATTGTTCTTGTTTCTGTAAACCCCATTTAAAGCCATATTTTGATTTTGTGTAAAAAAAAAAAAATGTAAACGTGGTATTTTTCTACAGGTATACAGGAGCATGCAGTGTGAAGAATACATCGATGCCAAAAGAGAGACGCATGTGAATTGGATGAGGTGAGCAGTACACCAGCTGTTGGGTTGTTTTAGTGATTTGATTTTACAGCTCCTCATTTGTTGGAAGAACTTTATCTTCATGTCATTGATATCTCCGCCATGCTTTCTCCAAGTCTGTAACTCTGATCTGATTTTTACCTTTTTCTGAAACGTTGCTTCACTCTTTTAGGTATGTGAATTGTGCCCGTAATGAAGAAGAACAGAATCTTGTGGCATTTGAGTATCAAGGGGGAATTCTGTATCGTTGCTGTCGATCCATTAACCCAGGACAGGAGCTCTTGGTGTGGTATGAAGAGGAGTACACCAAAGAACTCAGTCCTGCACCTACAGGAACAACCAGACAGCAAGGTGTTACTTTTGTCTAAGAGGTTATAGAGGTTATTTTCTGCATTATTTCGTGATGTTTCTGAGCCTACCAGTGTTTCTGGGATGAAAGCTGTTGTACAGTGCAGTCTGCAATAACTAGAGCATTCCCCAGAGAACTCATTTTGGCCTGTTCCACCAACCAGGTAGGTCTTCTCGATCATATGACCGTGATCAACCAGAGAGGGTGAAGTCTATCAGCTTCCTTTGAGACACGTGAAGTCCACCCACTGCATATCTTGCTATTGTGAAACTGACGGCAGTGGAGCTTGAAAGTTCGTGAACCCTTTAGAATTTTCTATATTTCTGCATAAATATGACCTAAAACATCATCAGATTTTCACACAAGTCCTAAAAGTAGATAAAGAGAACCCAGTTAAACAAATGAGACAAAAATATTATACTTGGTCATTTATTTATTGAGGAAAATGATCCAATATTACATATCTGTGAGTGGCAAAAATATGTGAACCTTTGCTTTCAGTATCTGGTGTGACCCCCTTGTGCAGCAATAACTGCAACTAAACATTTCCGGTAACCATTGATCAGTCCTGCACACCGGCTTGGAGGAATTTTAGTCCATTCCTCTGGACAGAACAGCTTCAACTCTGGGATGTTGGTGGGTTTCCTCACATGAACTGCTTGCTTCAGGTCCTTCCACAACATTTCGATTGGATTAAGGTCAGGACTTTGACTTGGCCATTCCAAAACATTAACTTTATTCTTCTTTAAGCATTCTTTGGTAGAACGACTTGTGGGCTTAGGGTCATTGTCTTGCTGCATGACCCACCTTCTCTTGAGATTCAGTTCATGGACAGATATCCTGAAATTTTCCTTTTGAATTCATTGGTATAATTCAGAATTCATAGTTCCATCAATGATGGCAAGCTGTCCTGGCCCAGATGCATCAAAACAGGCCCAAACCGTGATAGTACCACCACCATGTTTCACAGATGGGATAAGGTTCTTATGCTGGAATGCAGTGTTTTCCTTTCTTCAAACATGATGCTTCTCATTTAAACCAAAAAGTTCTGTTTTGGTCTCATCCATCCACAAAACATTTTTCCAATAGCTTTCTGGCTTGTCCACATGATCTTTAGCAAACTGCAGACAAGCAGTAATGTTCTTTTTGGAGAGCAGTGGCTTTCTCCTTGCAGCCCTACCATGCACACCATTGTTGTTCAGTGTTTTCCTGATGGTGGACTCATGAACAGTAACATTAGCCGATGTGAGAGGCCTTCAGTTGCTTAGAAGTTACTCTGGGGTCCTTTGTGACCTCGCTGACTATTACACGTCTTGCTCTTGGAGTGATCTTTGTTGGTCGACCACTCCCGGGGAGGGTAACAACGGTCTTGAATTTCCTCTACTTGTACACAATCTGTCTGACTGTGGATTGGTGGAGTCCAGACTCTTTAGAGATGGTTTTGTAACCTTTTCCAGCCTGATGAGCATCAACAATGCTTTTTCTGAGGTCCTCAGAAATCTCCTTTGTTCATGCCATGATACACTTCCATAAACATGCTTTGAAGATCAGACTTCAATAGATCCCTCTTTTTTTAAATAAAACAGGGTGCCCACTCTCACCTGATTGTCATCCCATTGATTGAAAACACCTGACTCTAATTTCACCTTCAAATTAACTGCTAATCCTAGAGGTTCACATACTTTTGCCACTCTCATATGTACAACCCCAATTCCAAAAAAGTTGGGACAAAGTACAAATTGTAAATAAAAATGGAATGCAATAATTTACAAATCTCAAAAACTGATATTGTATTCACAATAGAACATAGACAACATATCAAATGTCTAAAGTGAGACATTTTGAAATTTCATGCCAAATATTGGCTCATTTGAAATTTCATGACAGCAACACATCTCAAAAAAGTTGGGACAGGGGCAATAAGAGGCTGGAAAAGTTAAAAGGTACAAAAAAGGAACAGCTGGAGGACCAAATTGCAACTCATTAGGTCAATTGGCAATAGGTCATTAACATGACTGGGTATAAAAAGAGCATCTTGGAGTGGCAGCGGCTCTCAGAAGAAAAGATGGGAAGAGGATCACCAATCCCCCTAATTCTGCACCGACAAATAGTGGAGCAATATCAGAAAGGACTTCGACAGTGTAAAATTGCAAAGAGTTTGAACATATCATCTACAGTGCATAATATCATCAAAAGATTCAGAGAATCTGGAAGAATCTCTGTGCGTAAGGGTCAAGGCCGGAAAACCATACTGGGTGCCCGTGATCTTCGGGCCCTTAGACGGCACTGCATCACATACAGGCATGCTTCTGTATTGGAAATCACAAAATGGGCTCAGGAATATTTCCAGAGAACATTATCTGTGAACACAATTCACTGTGCCATCCGCCGTTGCCAGCTAAAACTCTATAGTTCAAAGAAGAAGCCATATCTAAACATGATCTAGAAGTGCAGATGTCTTCTCTGGGCCAAGGCTCATTTAAAATGGACTGTGGCAAAGTGGAAAACTGTTCTGTGGTCAGACGAATCAAAATTTGAAGTTCTTTATGGAAATCAGGGATGCCGTGTCATTTGGACTAAAGAGGAGAAGGATGACCCAAGTTGTTATCAGCGCTCAGTTCAGAAGCCCACATCTCTGATGGTATGGGGTTGCATTAGTGCGTGTGGCATGGGCAGCTTACACATCTGGAAAGACACGATCAGTGCTGAAAGGTATATCCAGGTTCTAGAGCAACATATGCTCCCATCCAGACGATGTCTCTTTCAGGGAAGACCTTGCATTTTCCAATGTGACAATGCCAAACCACATACTGCATCAATTACAGCATCATGGCTGTGTAGAAGAAGGGTCCGGGTACTGAACTGGCCAGCCTGCAGTCCAGATCTTTCACCCATAGAAAACATTTGTCGCATCATAAAACGGAAGATATGAAAAAAAAAAGACCTAAGACAGTTGAGCAACTAGAATCCTACATTAGACAAGAATGGGTTAACATTCCTATCCTTAAACTTGAGCAACTTGTCTCCTCAGTCCCCAGACGTTTACAGACTGTTGTAAAGAGAAAAGGGGATGTCTCACAGTGGTAACCATGGCCTTGTCCCAACTTTTTTGAGATGTGTTGTTGTCATGAAATTTAAAATCACCTAATTTTTCTCTTTAAATGATACATTTTCTCAGTTTAAACATTTGATATGTCATCTATGTTCTATTCTGAATAAAATATGGAATTTTGAAACTTCCACATCATTGCATTCTGTTTTTATTTACAATTTGTACTTTGTCCCAACTTTTTTGGAATCGGGGATGTAATATTGGATCACTTTCCTCAATAAATAAATGACCAAGTATAATATTGTTGTCTCATTTGTTTAAGTGGGTTCTCTTTATCTACTTTTAGGACTTGTGTGAAAATCTGATGATGTTTTAGGTCATATTTATGCAGAAATACAGAAAATTCTAAAGGGTTCACAAACTTTCAAGCACCACTGTATATAGTAAACCACAAGATATTGTTGTAGTTTTATTCATCATGCCCAGTTTAACCAGAAGTAGATAAAATGCATGCCCTGTGGATCCCGAGTGGCACAGCAGAAAAGTGTTGTCCCTGTCATCCTCCCCATCATCCAGATATTGCCACTTTCAAATCCTGATGACGCCACAATCATCTCTGGTTGGGAGCTCAAGAGAGCAAAATTGTCTGGGCTCTCTGGGAGGGAGAGATGGCATGCTCTCTCTTCTCTGCCCTGTCAGTTCCACTGGCCAGTCATGGGTGTGTGAGAGCACATTTAATAGGAAGTAAGTGGATTGGGCTTTCGTCCGAGTGTGCTTTGCAGCCCCCTGACATTGTATGAGTAAAATGTGGTCAACTGGTGTTTCTTGTCTTGGAGGAAGCACATGATAGCCCTCGCTGGTTGGTAGCTGTTATGTGATACTGGAGAGGAGTCTGATGGGTGGGAATTGGCCATGGCTAAATTAGGGAGAAAATTAGGGAGAAATCGGGGGGAATGCTCTGTCACAGCAAACACATAATATAGGATAATGTCAGACCTCCCCATATTACAGAAACACTGGGGGGGGGGGGTCATTAAAATACCTTCAGTGCAATATAACCAGCTGGCTGGAAAGAAGTTAGTTGAACACACACATGCAGTGTGTCTGAACCAAATGAAGTTGTTAATTGGATAATGCAGATGTCAGTCAAACCCATCAACCATTATAAAAATCAATTGCAACACATTTGCTTCATTTCAGGAGCATATGTGATGGTTATATTATCAAGCAATTTAACAAGCAATAAAATTTTAGTATTTTTATGGAATTCAATAATTCCACAAGAGTCATACCATGGAGAACTTATCTTTTTAATTATGTTAAATTTTAGCTCCTTAAAGTGCACATCACGGGTAAATTCAGGAGCAAGATCAATGTAATTCTCCTATTTTATATTAAACATTGGTCAAATATCTGTAACATTTTGTGCACTTTTTTTACCTTGCGCAATACCTGAAAAATTCAGTTGAAATCAAGACATTTGAGGTGCATTGGTCCACCTCTGGAAAAAACTTGGCATTTGGATTTCCTGCCAAACATTGATTTTCGTGATGTCGCATGCGGGACGCCTCCCTCTGAATCCTACATCAGCACTGGTTTATGAGAAAATGACCTGGTCGTTTTCTGTAAATTTCTTCAACGTTATCACATAATGATTAAAATGGTTAACAGATGTATCGTAGGAGGTTGTAGCAACACCAATCATGATGGGATTAGTACTCATCGTTTTCCAAAAGACCGGACAAGGAGAGAGAAATGGGAGCGCTTTGAGCGAGGCACACAGACTTGCACTGAAACTGTGCAAGCTCTCGCAGCCTGCTGGTGCTTCCGCAAGTAACGTCACGAATCTGGCTCCAGAGTCCCTTGGGATTTTTCCAGATGCATTTTATTTTTTCCCCCTCCTAGAACTGCCACCTTATTGTGGTGGAGGGGTTTGTGTGCTTGAATGATCCTAGGATGATCCATGTGTTGTCGGAGGCATTATGCCCCTGTTAGGGTCTCCCAAGGCAGACAGGTCCTAGGTGACAGTCCAGACCAAGAGCAGTTCACCAAAACCCCTGTTAGGGTCTCCCAAGGCAGACAGGTCCTAGGTGACAGTCCAGACCAAGAGCAGTTCACCAAAACCCCTATGGATAATAATAGATCAAGGACCGTGACGTCGCCCGTCACGCAGCCGGGGCCCCACCCTGGAGTCAGGCCCAGGATTGGGACTCGTATACGAGCGCTTGGTGGCCGGGCCTTTGCCCACGGGGCCCGGCTGGGCTCAGCCCGAAGCGGTGACGTAGGCCCAATCTCCTGTCGGTTCACCACCCACAGAGGTAGCCGTAGGGGGCCGGTGCGGTGTGGATTGGGCGGCAGTCGAAGGCAGGGGCCTCGACGACCTGATCCCTGAACACAGCAGCTAGCTGTTGGAACATGGAATGTCACTTCACTGGGGGGGAAAGAGCCTGAGCTTGTGTGGGAGGTTGAGAGGTACCGGCAAGAGATAGTCGGCCTCACCTCCACGCACAGCTTGGGCTCCGGAACCCAGCTCCTCGAGAGGAGCTGGACTGTCCACTTCTCTGGAGTCGCCCATGGTGAGTGGCGGCAGGCTGGTGTGGGCTTGCTTATAGCTCCCCAGCTCAGCCGCCATGTGTTGGAGTTTACCCCAGTGAACGAGAGGGTCACCTCTCTGTGCCTTCGGATTGGGGAGAGGGCTCTTGCTGCTGTTTGTGCCTACAGGCCGAATAGTAGTGTAGAGTATCCGGCCTTCTTGGAGTCCCTGGGAGAGGTACTGAGAGGTGCTCAGACTGGGGACTCCATTGTTCTACTGGGGGACTTCAACGCTCACGTGGGTGACGATAGCGACACCTGGAGGAGCGTGATTGGGAGGAGCAGCCTCCCCGATCTGAACCCGAGAGGTGTTTTGTTTTTGGACTTCTGTGCTAGTCATGATTTGTCCATAACGAACACCATGTTCGAGCATAGGAGTGTCCATAAGTGCAAATGGCACCAGGGCAACTTAGGTCGGAGGTCGATGATCAACTTTGTTGTCGTTTCATCTGATCTTCGGCCCTATGTCTTGGACACTCGGGTGAAGAGAGGGGCTGAGCTGTCGTCTGATCACCACCAGCTGGACAGACCTGGCAGGCCCAAATGTATGGTGAGGGTCTGCTGGGAATGTCTGACTGAGCACTCTGTTGGGGAGGTCTTTAACTCCCACCTCCAGGAGAGCTTCTCCCAGCTTCCGAGGGAGGCGGAGGACATTGAGTCTGAGTGGACCATGTTCTCTACCTCCACTGTAGATGCGGCTGTTCGGAGTTGTGGCTGCAAGGTCTTTGGTGCCTGTCGTGGCGGCAGTCCCCGAACCCGGTGGTGGACACCGGAAGTAAAGGATGCCGTCAAGCTGAAGAAGGAGTCCTATTGGGCCATGTTGGCCTCCGGGACTCCTGAGGCAGCTGATGGGTATCGGCAGGCCAGGCATGCCACAGCTCGGGCAGTTGCGGAGGCAAAAACTTGGAACTGGGAGGAGTTCAGTGAGGCCATGGAGGAGGACTATCGGTCGGCCTCGAAGAAATTCTGGCAAATCGTCCGGCACCTCAGGAGGGGGAAGCAGTACTCTGCCAACACTGTTTACGGTGCGGATGGGGAGCTTTTGACCTCGACTGGGGACATTGTCGGGCGGTGGAAGGAATACTTTGAGGATCTCCTCAATCCCACCATCATGTCTTCCATTGAGGAAGTGGAGGCTGATGACTCAGAGGTGGACTAGTCCATTACCCAAGCCGAAGTCACTGAGGTGGTTTGCAAGCTCCTCGGTGGCAAGGCACCGGGGGTGGATGAGATCCGCCCCGAGTATCTCAAGTCTCTGGATGTTGTGGGGCTGTCTTGGCTGACACGCGTCTGCAACATCGCGTGGCGGTCGGGGACAGTGCCTCTGGAGTGGCAGACTGGGGTGGTGGTCCCTCTTTTTAAGAAAGGGGACCAGAGAGTGTGCTCCAATTATAGGGGAATCATACTTCTCAGCCTCCCTGGGAAGGTTTACTCCAGGGTACTGGAGAGGAGAATTTGGCCAATAGTCAAACCTCGGATCCAGAAGGAACAATGCAGTTTTTGTCCTGGTCGTGGAACACTGGACTAGCTCTATACCCTTCATAGGGTGCTCAAGGGTTCATGGGAGTTTGCCCAACCAGTCCACATGTGCTTTGTGGATCTGAAGAAGGCATTCGACCGTGTCCCTCATGGTATTCTGTGGGGGGTGCTTTGGGAGTATGGGGTTTGGGGCTCTTTGCTAAGGGCTGTCCAGTCCCTATATGAATGGATCAGGAGTCTGGTTCACATTGCCGGCGGTAAGTCAGACCTGTTCCTAGTGTATGTTGGACTCCGGCAGGGCTGCCCTTTATCACCGGTTCTGTTCATAATTTTTATGGACAGAATTTCTAGGCGCAGCCAGGGGCTGGAAGGAATCCTGTTTGGGAACCACAGGATTTCATCTCTGCTTTTTGCAGATGATGTCCTGTTGGCTTCTTCAAACCAGGACCTTCAGCATTCACTGGGGCGGTTTGCAGTCGAATGTGATCCAGCTGGGATGAGAATCAGCACCTCCAAGTCCGAGGCCATGGTTTTCGACTGGAAAAGGGTGGCTTGCCCTCTCCAGGTTGATGGAGAAGTCCTGCCTCAAGTGGAGGAGTTTAAGTATCTTGGGATCCTGTTCACGAGTGAGGGAAGGATGGAGCGTGAGATTAACAGGCGGATCGGTGCAGCCTCCGCAGTGATGCGGTCGCTTTACCAGTCCATTGTGGTGAAGGAGGAGCTGAGACAAAAGGCGAAGGTCTCGATTTACCGGTTGATCTATGTTCCGACTCTCACCTATGGTCATGAGCTTTGGGTAATGACTGAAAGAACAAGATCGCGGATACAAGCGGCCGAAATGAGTTTCCTTCGCAGGGTGGCTGGGCACTCCCTTAGAGAGAGGGTGAGAAGCACAGTCACTCCGGAGGAGCTCGGAGTAGAGCTGCTGCTTCTCCACATCGAGAGGAATCAGCTGAGGTGGCTCGGGCATCTCTTTCGGATGCCTCCTGGATGCCTCCCTGGGGAGGTGTTCCAGGCATGTTCCCCTGGGAGGAGGCCCCGGGGAAGACCCAGGACACGCTGGAGGGACTATGTCTCTCGGCTAGCCTGGGAAGGCCTCGGTGTTCTTCCTGAGGAGCTGGCCGAGGTATCTGAGGAAAGAGAAGTTTGGGCTTCTATGCTCAGACTGCTGCCTCCGCGACCCGGCCCCGGATAAGCGGACGAGATGAGACGTTTTATTTCATTTTTTTCTGCTGTCGACAGATGGCCTTGGGCAAAATTACCCTTCTGGGTGAGTGTGTAAAGGGACATACTTTCATATAAAAAAAAAATGAAATTGGTCCAGGATATGCACTTTAAACTCTTGCAGCTGAAGAACTTCAACATGTTAAGGAACAAATAGTGTCTGATTGAATTAATGAACAGTTAAACACATGGAGGTTTGGCTGCTTTATTACTACAAACTACATCATGGCATTCTTCAAATACTGCAGTAAGGAAATTCCTACTGCTGCAGACCTACTTGAATGCCATCTGAACCGATGCAGTGTGTCCCTTTTTTTTAATACGCGGACATTTAAATTAAATGACTATTGTTATATGTCTTAATTTATGGATGTTGGCTTGCTTTCATCAATTACATTAATGTGAATCATGGGGCTTCACAAAATCCTACAAAACTTAATTTCATTAAATTTGTGTGTAATTGAAATTAATAAGTGTTTTAAACTTGACAACCTAATCCATATAAAAAATCCAGATAGAAAATACATATTTGCTTGTGTAAATGCTACTAGAAACTATTTGCAAATAAATCTATCCATATCCTGTTTGATAAATAAGGCCCATTTCTGGCTCTTTCGGAACCTTGAATGTGAGGGCTGAGTTTCCTTCTCAATCCTGGATGAGATGTAAATAAGGCTAGGCTTGCCATTACCTAGACTTGACATGATGTCCAACAGGAACCAACAACTCCCCTTTGGTCTCTCAGACCCACGGGGCTATGGCCAATGCTGTGCATAGCTGCTGTTCCAGGACCTTATTGAATCTCCCAGTATTCCAAGCTAGAGGCTGCTATGTCTTAGTCCGCAACCTTTTGTTTTTGTCTCAGTCTTAATTCATGTAGAATCTTGATTTTCAGTAAAAGCACTCCTTACATTGGGTTAGTGTCTCGTCTCATCTTCCGCTTTATCCGGGACCGGGTCGCGGAGGCAGCAGTCTAAGCAGGGAAGCCCAAACTTCCCTTTCCCCAGACACCTCGGCCAGCTCCTCGGGAAGAACACCGAGGCGTTCCCAGGCCAGCCGAGAGATATAGTCCCTCCAGCGTGTCCTGGGTCTTCCCCGGGGCCTCCTCCCGGGGGGACATGCCTGGAACACCTCCCCAGGGAGGCATCCAGGAGGCATCCGAAAAAGATGCCCGAGCCACCTCAGCTGATTCCTCTCGATGTGGAGCAGCAGCGGCTCTACTCCGGGCTCCTCCCGAGTGACTGTGCTTCTCACCCTATCTCTAAGGGAGCGCCCAGCCACCCTGCGAAGGAAACTCATTTCGGCCGCTTGTATCCGCGATCTTGTCCTTTCGGTCATTACCCAAAGCTCATGACCATAGGTGAGAGTCGGAACGTAGATCGACCGGTAAATTGAGAGCTTCGCCTTTTGGCTCAGCTCCTTCTTCACCACGACGGACCGGTAAAGTGACCGCATCACTGCGGAGGCTGCACCGATCCGCCTGTCGATCTCACGCTCCATCCTTCCCTCACTCGTGAACAAGATCCCGAGATACTTAAACTCCTCCACTTGAGGCAGAACTTCTCCACCAACCTGGAGAGGGCAAGCCACCCTTTTCCGGTCGAGAACCATGGCCTCGGACTTGGAGGTGCTGATTCTCATCCCAGCCGCTTCACACTCGACTGCAAACTGCCCCAGTGCATGCTGAAGGTCCTGGTTTGAAGAAGCCAACAGGACAACATCATCCGCAAAAAGCAGAGATGAAATCCTGTGGTTCCCAAACAGGATTCCTTCTGGCCCCTGGCTGCACCTAGAAATTCTGTCCATAAAAATTATGAACAGAACCGGTGACAAAGGGCAGCCCTGCGGGAGTCCAACATGCACTGGGAACAGGTCTGACTTACTGCCGGCAATACGAACCAGACTCCTGCTCCGTTCGTACAGGGACCGGACAGCCCTTAGCAAAGAGCCCCGAACCCCATACTCCCGAAGCACCCCCCACAGAATACTACGGGGGACACGGTCGAATGCCTTCTCCAGATCCACAAAGCACATGTGGACTGGTTGGGCAAACTCCCATGAACCCTCGAGCACCCTATGAAGGGTATAGAGTTGGTCCAGTGTTCCGCGACCAGGACGAAAACCGCATTGTTCCTCCTGGATCCGAGGTTCGACTATTGGTCGAATTCTCCTCTCCAGTACCCTGGAGTAAACCTTCCCTGGGAGGCTGAGAAGTGTGATTCCCCTATAATTGGGGCACACTCTCCGGTCCCCTTTCTTAAAAAGAGGGACCACCACCCCAGTCTGCCACTCCAGAGGCACTGTCCCTGACCGCCACGCGATGTTGCAGAGGCGTGTCAACCAAGACAGCCCCACAACATCCAGAGCCTTGAGATACTCAGGGCGGATCTCATCCACCCCCAGTGCCTTGCCACCGAGGAGCTTGCAAACCACTTCAGTGACTTCGGCTTGGGTAATGGACGAGTCCACCTCTGAGTCATCAGCCTCAGTCTCCTCAGTGGAAGACATGACGGTGGGATTGAGGAGATCCTCAAAGTATTCCTTCCACCGCCCGACAATGTCCCCAGTCGAGGTCAACAGCTCCCCACCTGCACTGTAAACAGTGTTGGCAGAGTACTGCTTCCCCCTCCTGAGGTGCCGGACGGTTTGCCAGAATTTCTTTGAGGCCGACCGATAGTCCTTCTCCATGGCCTCCCCGAACTCCTCCCAGTTCCGAGTTTTTGCCTCCGCAACTGCCCGAGCTGCAGCACGCCTGGCCTGCCGATACCTGTCAGCTGCCTCGGGAGTCCTGGAGGTTAACATGGCCCGATAGTACTCCTTCTTCAGCTTGACGGCATCCCTTACTTCTGGTGTCCACCACTGGGTTCGGGGATTGCCGCCACGACAGGCACCGGAGACCTTGCGGCCACAGCTCCGAACAGCTGCGTCCACAATGGAGGTAGAGAACATGGTCCACTCAGACTCAATGTCCCCCGCCTCCCTCGGAAGCTGGGAAAAGCTCTCCCGGAGGTGGGAGTTAAAGACCTCCCCAACAGAGTGCTCGCCCAGACGTTCCCAGCAGACCCTCACCATACGTTTGGGCCTGCCAGGTCTGTCCAGCTTCCTCCTCCGCCAGCGGATCCAACTCACCACCAGGTGGTGATCAGTTGAAAGCTCAGCCCCTCTCTTCACCCGAGTGTCCAAGACATAGGGCCGGAGATCAGATGAAACGACAACAAAGTCGATCATCGACCTCCGACCTAAGGTGTCCTGGTGCCATGTGCACTTATGGACACCCCTATGCTCGAACATGGTGTTCGTTATGGACAAACCGTGACTAGCACAGAAGTCCAATAACAAAACACCACTCGGGTTCAGATCGGGGAGGCCGTTCCTCCCAACCACGCCCCTCCAGGTGTCACTGTCATCTCCCACGTGAGCATTGAAGTCCCCCAGTAACACAATGGAGTCCCCAGTCTGAGCACTCCTCAGTACCTCTCCCAGGGACTCCAAGAAGGCCGGATACTCTATACTGCTATTTGGGCCGTAGGCACAAACAACAGCAAGAGCCCTCTCCCCAATCCGAAGGCGCAGAGAGGCGACCCTCTCGTTCACTGGGGTAAACTCCAACACATGGCGGCTGAGCTGGGGAGCTATAAGCAAGCCCACACCAGCCCGCCGCCGCTCACCACGGGCGACTCCAGAGAAGTGGAGAGTCCAGCCCCTCTCGAGGAGCTGGGTTCCAGAGCCCAAGCTGTGCGTGGAGGTGAGCCCGACTATCTCTAGCCGGTACCTCTCAACCTCCCGCACAAGCTCAGGCTCTTTCCCCCCCAACGAAGTGACATTCCATGTCCCAACAGCCAGCCGCTGTGTCCGGGGATCAGGTCGTCGAGGCCCCTGCCTTCGACTGCCACCCAATCCACATTGCACCAGTCCCCTACTGCTACCTCTGTGGGTGGTGAACCCACAGGAGGTCGGGCCCACGTCACCTCTTCGGGCTGAGCCCGGCCGGGCCCCATGGGCAAAGGCCCGGCCACCAAGCGCTCGCATACGAGCCCCAACCCCGGGCCTGGCTCAAGGGTGGGGCCACGGCTGCGTCATCCTGGGCGACGTCACGGTCCTCGGATTTTTCTCCATAGGGGTTTTGGTGAACTGCTCTTAGTCTGGCCTGTCACCTAGGACCTGTCTGCCTTGGGAAACCCTGACAGGGGCATAATGCCCCGACAACATAGCTCCTAGGATCATTCAAGCGCACAAACCCCTCCACCACAATAAGGTGGCAGTTCTAGGAGGGGTGGGTTAGTGTTATATTTTATAATCTTGTTGCATTTCATGTTCAATTTATTTTTGTCCTTTCATTTCTCCAGAAGGAAAGAACACTCTGCTGCAAGTCTTTTCCTGCTCCACATGCCCTCGTTCCGATGCATCTCAAATTTACCTCGACAAGCATATCCAGAGATGCCACTATGAAGAGTACATGAGACTGCGAGAATCAGGAGAAATTAAATATAAGCTTCAGATCCCCTCCAAACGCTCCAGTCGTCAACCAACATCAACTGATATTATCCATTCTGATACTTCCCATAATGATATACAGAAGGAAATTCACCACTCCTCAGATTGTAGAAAGAGTTTTAGTTATCAGAATGCACTCAAGACACACCAGCGCATTCACACAGCAGGAGATCCACATCACTGCTCACAGCGTGGTAGGAATTTTACTTACCAGAGTGCTCTCAAAACACAACGGCGCGTTCACACAGGAGAGAAGCCGTATCACTGCTCACAGTGTGGGAAGGGTTTTACTCATCAGAGTCATCTCCAACGGCACCAGCACATTCACACAGGAGAGAAGCCACATCACTGCTCACAATGTGGAAAGAGTTTTACGAGTCAGAGTGATCTCCAACAACACCAGCAGATTCACACAGGAGAGAAGCCGCATCACTGCTCACAGTGTGGGAAGAGTTTTACTCAGCAGAGTAATCTACAAACACACCGGCGCATTCACACAGGAGAGAAGCCGTATCACTGCTCACAGTGTGGGAAGAGTTTTACTCGTCAGAGTGATCTCCAACGACACCAGCGCATTCACACAGGAGAGAAGCCGTATCACTGCTCACAGTGTGGAAAGAGTTTTACTTGTCAGAGTCATCTCCAACGACACCAGCGCATTCACACAGGAGAGAAGCCGTATCACTGCTCACAGTGTGGGAAGAGTTTTACTAGTCAGAGTGATCTCCAACAACACCAGCGCATTCACACAGGAGAGAAGCCGTACCACTGCTCACAGTGTGGGAAGAGTTTTACTCAGCAGAGTCATCTCCAAAAACACCAGCGCATTCACACAGGAGAGAAGCCGTATCACTGCTCACAGTGTGGGAAGAGTTTTACTCAGCAGTGTGCTCTCCAGCGACACCAGCGCATTCACACAGGAGAGAAGCCGTATCACTGCTCACGGTGTGGGAAGAGTTTTACTCAGCAGAGTCATTTCCAAATACACCAGAACATTCACACAGGAGAGAAGCCGTATCACTGCTCACAGTGTGGGAAGAGGTTTACTCGTCAGAGTCATTTCCAAATACACCAGCGCATTCACACAGGATAGAAGCCGTATCACTGCTCACAGTGTGGAAAGATGTTTGCTTGTTTAGTTACATTTAAGACCTTCAAGTGCACTAACTCAGAGACATTGCATGATTTAAAGTTGTCAAATTAAATATGGTTATTACAGTTTTGACTGAAAATGACCTGTACTTTGAACTTTATTGTTCATGTTATACTGGTCAACAATTTTTCAGAAGTTGTCTGCATCAGAGATGAAATTGGCTATTATGAAATTTGGTGTGTTGAATTAGAAGTGACAGTTAATCAGCTGATTGGCTATGGCTTCCAAGATATTTAAGATTTTAAATTTTATACTTATGTACATTGTATCGATCGTAATGTTTTAAATATAATCAAATCAAATATTATCAAATCCATAAAGAGATGCTTTGTAATTATAATTATGAAATTCGTAAAGCAAGACAGTCTTTCTTCTCCAACATCATCAGCAGGAATATGAACAATGCCCGTGTGCTATTTTCAACAGTAGAGAAGCTAACTAATGCCCCACCACAATTAGCACCTGAACTTCTATCAGTTAATAAATGCAATGAGTTTCCATCTTTTTTCAAAGGTAAAATTGATGAAATAAGGCAGAATATTTCTCATAATGTATCTCAGTTGCAAAAAATTGAAAAACTGCAATCACCAATGACACAGATAGATAACTTTAACACAATGTCAGAATTTTGTTTAATTGATTATGAGACTCTTGAAAAAACTGTACAAAATCTCAGTTCTTCAACATCTGAACTGGACATTCTGCCCACCAACTTTAAGTCTGTTCTTCATCTTATAATTACAGATGTGCTTCAAATTATAAATACATCCTTGGAGACTGGCGTTGTTCCTGTGTCCCTAAAAAAAAGCTGTTGTAAAGCCCCTTCTTAAAAAAATAATCTAGATCCTTCAGTGTTAAATAACTACAGGCCAGTATCAAATCTACCATTCATCGGGAAAATCCTGGAAAAAATTGTCTTCAATCAATTAACTGCCTTCTTGATATCAAACAGCCGTTTTGATAATTTTCAGTCAGGATTTCGTGCCAATCATAGCACTGAAACAGCGCTGATTAAAGTTATAAATGACATACGTCTTAATACTGATGCAGGCAAAACATCGGTCCTGGTATTACTGGACCTCAGTGCAGCTTTTGATACTGTTGATCACAACATACTGCTATATCGACTTGAACACTGGGTTGGATTGACTGGTAAAGTTATCAATTGGTTAAAATCTTACTTAAAAGATAGAAGCTTCTTTGTTACCCTGGGAAATTGTTCCTCAACGTCAATGCCCTTGACCTGTGGTGTCCCCCAGGAGTCGATTCTTGGACCATTACTTTTCAACCTTTATATGCTCCCACTTGGGCAAATTATCAATAAAAATTCAATTTTGTATCACTGCTATGCAGATGATACCCAAATTTATTTTGCTCTATCACCTAATGACTATGCCCCCCTTGAATGTCTCTACCAGTGTATCGATCAAATCAATAGCTGGATGTCTCAAAATTTTCTTCAGCTGAACACAGATAAAACAGAAGTAATTCTATTTGGAAAAAAAGACGAAAGACTCAGGATTACCACTATTCTTGACACAAAAGGGATTAAAACTAAAGAAATGGTTAAAAATCTTGGTGTTTTCATTGACAGCAAGCTAAACTTTGACAGTCACATGAAAGCAATCACTAAAACGGCATTTTATCACCTAAAAACATTTCCAAACTAAGAGGACTTGTCAAAAAATGATCTGGAAAAACTAATACATGCCTTCATCTCTAGTAGGGTTGATTACTGCAATGGCCTTTTCACAGGCTTGCCAAAAAAGACCATCAAACAACTTCAGCTGGTTCAAAATGCAGCGGCGAGGGTTCTCACACGAACAAAAAGAACAGAGCACATTACTCCAATTCTAAGGTCCCTTCACTGGCTTCCAGTAAGCTACAGAATTGACTTTAAAGTATTGCTGCTGGTATACAAATCTCTAAATGGTACAGGGCCCAATTACCTCTCTGATATGTTGCAGCGGCCTAACCCAATCAGATCTACCAGATCGTAACAGAAAAATTTACTATTAAAACCAGTTGTTAAAACAAAGTGTGGTGAAGCAGCTTTTAGCTACTATGCAGTACATCTATGGAACCAACTGCCAGAGGACATTAAAAATGCTCCTGTTGTTGGCAGCTTCAAATCTAGGTTAAAGACCAAGCTGTTTTCAGATGCTTTCTGTTAAATAATTAATATTTTTACATTTTTTATAATCTTTACTTTCTCTGCATGTTTTAAATTTACTTTAATTGTATTCTATTTTATTCCACTGGTTTCTTTTTCTTTTTCTCCTTTTTTCTTTTTGGCATTTTATTATTTTATTTCTACTATTGTTTAATTCTTATTATTTTCTTTTAATTCTTTTAATTAATTGTTTTAGAATAAAATTATTTTATGTAATTTTATTTCTCTATTGTTTACTGTTTTTGTTTTTGCTTCTGTAAAGCACATTGAACTGCCATTGTGTATGAAATGTGCTATATAAATAAACTTGCCTTGCCTATAATTTGTAAAATGAGGTCTCTTCATGTGTTTATGGTCCGTTTACATATTTCACCTGTTCTCTTTATGTAATACTAGAAAATCAGCAAAAAGTTTATATAAATAAAATGTATTATGAACCAAATTGCAAAAATCAATTATGTATAAGTACTGAATAGGTTTAGTCCTTATTCTGTGTGTATGCAATGGGTTTTTATTTATTTTTTGGCAGCTTGTCTCTTGTATTCATGAAACGGAGCATCTCTTGTCAAGCAAAGACTTGATCTCGAGTGCATAGCACTGTTTGAATTTTTTTTTTTTTTGAGCTGATATAAGACCAGTTTGTTCAGCAGAGTGATGTCAGTTGATTTATGAATGCGTCATCAGTGACTTCCAGGAATAACATGATGGCATGTATGATGCAATACCGGCTTCACATTGCATCATTCATTGTTTTGCCAAAAAAGTTGGGACAAAGTACAAATTGTAAATAAAAACAGAATGCAATAATTTACAAATCTCAAAAACTGATATTGTATTCACAATAGAACATAGACAACATATCCAGTGTCGAAAGTGAGACATTTTGAAATCTCATGCCAAATATTGGCTCATTTGAAATTTCATGACAGCAACAGATCTCAAAAAAGTTGTGACAGGGGCAAGAAGAGGCTGGAAAAGTTAAAGGTACAAAAAAGGAACAGCTGGAGGACCAAATTGCAACTCATTAGGTCAATTGGCAATAGGTCATTAACATGGCTGGGTATAAAAAGAGCATCTTGGAGTGGCAGTGGCTCTCAGAAGTAAAGATGGGAAGAGGATCATCAATTCCCCTAGTTCTGCGCCAACAAATAGTGGAGCAACATCAGAAAAGAGTTCGACAGTGTAAAATTGAAAAGAGTTTGAACATATCATCATCTACAGTGCATAATATCAAAAGATTCAGAGAAGCTGGAAGAATCTCTGTGCTTAAGGGTCAAGGCTGGAAAACCATACTGGGTGCCCGTGATCTTCGGGCCCTTAGACGGCACTGCATCACATACAGGCCTGCTTCTCTATTGGAAATCACAAAATGGGCTCAGGAATATTTCCAGAGAACATTATCTGTGAACACCGTGCCATCCGCCATTGCCAGCTAAAACTCTATAGTTCAAAGAAGAAGCCGTATCTAAACATGATCCAGAAGCGCAGACGTCTTCTCTGGGCCAAGGCTCATTTAAAATGGACTGTGGCAAAGTGGAAAACTGTTCTGTGGTCAGACGAATCAAAATTTGAAGTTTAATAGATGTGTTACGTTCATTGTCTTCTTATTAAATCAAGTCATTAGTTTTCTTTTGTTTCAGACATCTCATCTCATTATCTCTAGCCACTTTATCCTTCTACAGGGTCGCAGGAGCCTATCCCAGCTGACTATGGGCGAAAGGCGGGGTACACCCTGGACAAGTCGCCAGGTCATCACAGGGCTGACACATAGACACAGACAACCATTCACACTCACACCTACGGTCAATTTAGAGTCACCAGTTAACCTAACCTGCATGTCTTTGGACTGTGGGGGAAACCGGAGCACCCGGAGGAAACCCACGCGGACACGGGGAGAACATGCAAACTCCGCACAGAAAGGCCCTCGCCGGCCCCGGGGCTCGAACCCAGGACCTTCTTGCTGTGAGGCGACAGCGCTAACCACTACACCACCGTGCCGCCCTGTTTCAGACATGTAAAATTTTTTTCCTTTACCTGACATGTTTCGATGGTGTCACTTCTGTCTTCATCAGAGGGTCACCCGGATGTTGGTGTGTGATGTGCCTTTATAATCAGCTGATGTTACGGAGGTGTGACCTCCCTGTCAATATTGACAGGTCGGTCACACCTCCCGCTGTCAGTGTTGCCCCCTCAGGACGGCCCTCCAGGTGTGGGAGAGCATGTATGCACCCTCATCCCTGTTTATTGTTCTTGGGCTACGCTTTCTGATTTCTATTGACTCCTTAATCCAACAGTGGTATCTGTTGTTCTCTTGTATGATTTGAGCATTGTCCCAGTCCATTATATGATTTTCCCTTCTGGAGTGGTCTGTTATTGCTGATTTGAGGTTCTCTTGCATGGCTTTATCTTTCATTGCTCTTGTTTGTTCTGTTTCTTTTTCACATTCCTTTTTATGTTCCTTTTTTCGTGTACTAAAGCTCCTTCCTGTCTCCCCAATGTAGGTTTTATTGCATGACTGGCATGGTATTTCATATATGACATTGCATTTATTGTGTTGGTCGATTTTGTCCTCAGGGTGAACTAGTAGCTGTCGTAGTTTGGTGTGTGGTTTCACGGGTGTTTGTATGTTGTTTTTTCATGGCTCTTTGGATTCGTTCTGTAACTCCTCTGACGTACGGTAGAGTCACTACTGCTTTGCTTTCCTGTTTTTGGGTTGTCTGTTTTCTTCCTTTTTTCGTCTGTGTCTTTTCTTTTGTTTTCACTTGTTGTGCGCCTTTGTGTATGGCCCATGGTGGATATTGACGTGATCAAAGCTTGCCGTATGTGTTGTTCTTCTGTTACGTGTTCTGTGGGATCAGTTATGATTGCTGCACGTTCGTAGAGTGTTCTGACAACTGACAGTTTGTGTGCGATGGGGTGTTCGGACGCCCAGAGCAGATATTGATCAGTGTGTCGGTTTTCTGTAGATTGTTATTTTGATGTCTCCGTCGTCTGTGTGGTGAATTTTTATGTCCAAAAACGCGATTGATTTTTCTGTTTCCTCTTCATGCGTGAATTTTATGTTGCTGGTGTGGTCTATGGAGTTGAGGTGATCAATTGTTGAGTGTGTCCGTCTTTCACTTTCTCCAGGATGTCATCTACATACCTCCTCCATAATGTGGGCCTGCATTCTTCTGGGGCAGATGTAATAGCCTCTCTTTCAAGGTGTTCCATGAAGAAGCCGCACATTATGGTGGAGAGTGGGTCCCCCATTGCAAACTGCTCCTTCTGCCTGTATATTGTTCCATGGAACTGGAAGTATGTGGATGTGGCAATGAAATTAAGCAGTTGACTGATGTCTTCTACTGATAAATGTGTGCATTTCTACTGATAACTGTGCATCAATAATGACAGGGAGGTTACACCTCCGTAACATCAGCTGATTATAAAGGCACGTCACACACCAACATCCGGGTGACCCTCTGATGAAGACGGAAGTTACACCGTCGAAACATGTCAGGTAAAGGAAAAAACTTTTACATGTCTGAAACAAAAGAAAACTAATGACAAAATTTGAAGTTCTTTATGGAAATCAGGGATGCCGTGTCATTCGGACTAAAGAGGAGAAGGACGACCCAAGTTGTTATCAGCGCTCAGTTCAGAAGCCTGCATCTCTGATGGTATGGGGTTGCATTAGTGCGTGTGGCATAGGCAGCTTACACATCTGGAAATACACCATCAATGCTGAAAGGTATATCCAGGTTGTAGAGCAACATACAGTGGTGCTTGAAAGTTTGTGAACCCTTTAGAATTTTCTATATTTCTGCATAAATATGACCTAAAACAACATCAGATTTTCACACAAGTCCTAAAAGTAGATAAAGAGAACCCAGTTGAACAAATGAGACAAAAATATTATACGTGGTCTTTTGTTTATTGAGGAAAATGATCCAATATTACATATCTGTGAGTGGCAAAAGTATGTGAGCCTTTGCTTTCAGTATCTGGTGTGACCCCCTTGTGCAGCAATAACTGCAACTAAACATTTCCAGCAAGTGTTGATCAGTCCTGCACACCGGCTTGGAGGAATTTTAGCCCATTCCTCCATACAGAACAGCTTCAACTCTGGGATGTTGGTGGGTTTCCTCACATGAACTGCTCGCTTCAGGTCCTTCCACAACATTTCGATTGGATTAAGGTCAGGACTTTGACTTGGCCATTCCAAAACATTAACTTTATTCTTCTTTAACCATTCTTTGGTAGAACGACTTGTGTGCTTAGGGTCGTTGTCTTGCTGCGTGACCCACCTTCTCTTGAGATTCAGTTCATGGACAGATGTCCTGACATTTTCCTTTAGAATTCGCTGGTATAATTCAGAATTCATTGTTCCATCAATGATGGCAAGCCGTCTTGGCCCAGATGCAGCAAAACAGGCCCAATCCATGATACTACCACCACCATGTTTCACAGATGGGATAAGGTTCTTATGCTGGAATGCAGTTTTCCTTTCTCCACCCATAACGCTTCTCATTTAAACCAAAAAGTTCTATTTTGGTCTCATCCATTCACAAAACATTTTTCCAATCGCCTTCTGGCTTGTCCACGTGATCTTTAGCAAACTGCAGACGAGCAGCAATGTTCTTTTTGGAGAGCAGTGGCTTTCTCCTTGCAACCCTGCCATGCACACCATTGTTGTTCAGTGTTCTCCTGATGGTGGACTCATGAACATTAACATTAGCCAATGTGAGAGAGGCCTTCAGTTGCTTAGAAGTTACCCTGGGGTCCTTTGTGACCTCACAGACTATTACACGCCTTGCTCTTGGAGTGATCTATGTTAGTCGACCACTCCTGGGGAGGGTAACAATAGTCTTGAATTTCCTCCATTTGTACACAATCTGTCTGACTGTGGATTGGTGGAGTCCAAACTCTTTAGAGATGGTTTTGTAACCTTTTCCAGCCTGATGAGCATCAACAACACTTTTTCTGAGGTCCTCATAAATCTCCTTTTTTTCGTGCCATGATACACTTCCACAAACGTTTTGTGAAGATCAGACTTTGATAGATCCCTGTTCTTTAAATAAAACAGGGTGCTCACTCACACCTGATTGTCATCCCATTGATTGAAAACACCTGACTCTAATTTCACCTTCAAATTAACTGCTAATCCTAGAGGTTCACATACTTTTGCCACTCACAGATCTGTAATATTGGATCATTTTCCTCAATAA
The DNA here is from genome assembly GCF_027579695.1 of Neoarius graeffei. NCBI lineage: Eukaryota > Metazoa > Chordata > Actinopteri > Siluriformes > Ariidae > Neoarius > Neoarius graeffei. The sequence continues at coordinate 9,223,217 of NC_083587.1, forward strand.
ATAAATGACCAAGTATAATATTTTTGTCTCATTTGTTTAACTGGGTTCTCTTTCTCTACTTTTAGGACTTGTGTGAAAATCTGATGATGTTTTAGGTCATATTTATGCAGAAATATAGAAAATTCTAAAGGGTTCACAAACTTTCAAGCACCACTGTATGCTCCCATCCAGATGACGTCTCCTTCAGGGAAGACCTTGCATTTTCCAACATGACAATGCCAAACCACATACTGCATCAATTACAGCATCATGGCTGCGTAGAAGAAGGGTCCGGGTACTGAACTGGCCAGCCTGCAGTCCAGATCTTTCACCCATAGAAAACATTTGTCGCATCATAAAATGGAAGATACGACAAAAAAGACCCAAGACAGTTGAGCAACTAGAGTCCTACATTAGACAAGAATGGGTTAACATTCCTATCCCTAAACTTGAGCAACTTGTCTCCTCAGTCCCCAGACGTTTACAGACTGTTGTAAAGAGAAAAGGGGATGTCTCACAGTGGTAAACATGGCCTTGTCCCAACTTTTTTGGAATCGGGGTTGGACTATCCAAACCCACTCATAGATTTATTCAAAGAGCCAATCTTGAAAACGAGCCAATGAACAATTTTAAGTTTCATTTTCGTTCTCAGTGATCCAGAATTAGTAAAGTTTCACTATATTTATTTCAGAAGCATTTTGGTTGTAGACCAGTGTTCTATGACTGTTTTAAAATATGTAACCTTATAGTGATGTTTAAAATGAGACTGTTTTCTTTTGCTCTTAAGTAGTCATTAATTACCACCATACAAATAATGATTTAACTGTAACACTTAGTGTAGTACTGCAGCATGAGACTAATTAGTCATGGAATTATTACTGATCAGGATTTTAATGTTTAATGGAAATGTTGATCAAACCAAATGAGTATGGAGCATTTAAATGAAGCTCGTCTCACTGGTTGAGGAGAAGGCATCAAAGTTGTTTATAATAATCTAGGAATTGTACAAAAACCTGAACAAAAATTCAGTATGCTTGAAGTTCTTTATCCTAATGTATGTAGCTAAAAAAATCTATGCAGTTGATTCAACTAATTATTTACAGACCCGTGGTTTAAATTCCAAAGTTGTTTCTGATTTTGCGGAATTTCTCAAACTTGGTTGTATCTTTAGACAACAAATTAATTGTTAGAGACATTGTTTTGATCACCTGGAAGACTCTGAGAACAGCATCCTTGTCCATTCTAGATTCAGTAGGGGTGAATCAGAATGTCATAGGACCTAACCCTATTTTTGTTCAGGTTTTTGTATGATTCCTAGTGGTCACACTCTCAATCTAGCACTTGCATTTGTATTAAATATAGAAAATATAGTCATACTTCCACAGTCTGATGCTCCCTCAGACCATTACCTCATCTTTTATTAAATGTCTTAACAATAATATATTGTTAATATGTCTTAACAATAATATATTGTCTTGCACGCCATCACATCAAAAGTACATTCACAGCAACTATTGCATAAAGTTTTATCAGTAGTTTCCCAGAGTTATCAACTATGATTGGATCCCCATTAGACCTCACCGAACTTGATCAGACAACTGAATGCTTTGAGTCAACATTCTGCTTTACTTTAGATAATGTAGCTCCACTTAAAAGAAAATAATTCAGGAGAAAAAAAAACCTAGCACCTTGGTATAACAATCACACATGCACCTTAAAACATACAAAACACATGTAAAATTAGAAAATGGTGTCAAACAAAATTGATAGTATTCCAATTAGCATGGAATGAGAGCCACTGGAATGCCAGAGACAAGCTTCTAATGTTGTTTGTTCAATGTTTCTCTCCACCATAATAGAAGATAACAAAAATAATCTTACATTTTTATGGAATACTTTAGCAAAATTAACTAGGAATAAGACCACCACAGAAACATGCAAACCTTCAATATGTAGTAGTGATGGCTTAATGAAGTTTTTTCAATGGCAAAATTGAAAATATCAGGCAAAAATATCAAACTATTAATTTGAAACTAGACAATTTGATAAGTATCCAACACTATGACTATGAGCAATGGTTTGTGTTTTACACTCCTTAAAGAGACCGAACTAATTTCATCTCATCTCATTATCTGTAGCTGCTTTATCCTGTTCTACAGGGTCACAGGCAAGCTGGAGCCTATCCCAGCTGACTATGGGCGAAAGGCAGGGTACACCCTGGACAAGTTGCCAGGTCATCACAGGGCTGACACATAGGCACAGACAACCATTCACACTCACACCTACAGTCAATTTAGAGTCACCAGTTAACCTAACCTGCATGTCTTTGGACTGTGGGGGAAACCCATGCGGACACGGGGAGAACATGCAAACTCCACACAGAAAGGCCCTCACCGGCCACGGGGCTCGAACCCGAACCTTCTTGCTGTGAGGCGACAGCACTAACCACTACACCACCGTGCTGCCCACTAATTTCACTTATTCAATCAAAATCTTCAACTTGTGTACTTGCCTATACAATTTTATTCACCCCTTACCTATATGATTCTTTAAACAAATAACACCAGAAGCAATCAAACCTCTTTTTGAAAAACAAACAGTTATTCTTTTAGGAATGGCTATGTACCTAAATCCTTTTACCTAGCAGTTGTCAAACTCTTGATTAAAGAACCTACCTCAACCCTTGTCAGGTGTCCCATTATAGACCAGTATCAAACCTCCCTTTTATCTCCAAAATCCTAGAAAAAAACTGTGGCATAACAGTTATGCTCATATCTACCGGTACATGGGAATAACATCCATAAAAGGTATCAGTCAGGATTTAGATCTCATCATAGCAGAGCCACAGCACTGGTTAAAGTAGTAAATGACCAACTAATGGCTCCTGATCAGGGGTGTGTCTCCTTGCTTGTGCTGCTTAACCTTAGTGCAGCTTTTGACACCACTGATCATTCCATTCTGCTGGATAGACAAGGAAATGTCATTGGAGGTAAAGGAATGGTCCTCTGCTGGCTCAGGTCTTATTTAACTGATCATTGTCAGTTTGTATACATAAATGGTGACTTTTGTATGCATGCTAAAGTAAAGTTTGGTGTTCCAGAAGGTGCTATCTTTGGCCCACTCCCCAAAGTAGGCTACCTCTGGTTAGGATTAGGGTAGGGTGAGGGTGAAAGTTTTCCATTGCCCCAGCAAAAGCTGAGGCCTGTGTTCTGCACGGGCTGGTCCAAAGTCCATCTACTCTCTCACCCCCCACAGCCCAGACACCACACTCCCGAGCAAACAATCTTTCTGTACCTTAATCTGGATGTTGGTCGAAGGGGTTGGTGATCAGTCTGACGGTCCTCAACCAGGGTTCGGGAACGGGATGAGGGGAAGGTCTAGATCCAAGATTTGATTTTAGTGGTTGAGATTAGGTTTAAGGGTTGAGAGGTTAGGGGTTGGGGTTAGGTACTGGGATCACGGTTAAATTTAGGTGTAGAGGTTGTGGTTAGGTTCAGGGGTTGTGGGGAATAGCCCTTAAAACAAGTCTGATTGACTGGATACCCCCACTAGGCTTAATTGTCTGCTTACACTCAGATCCTTCCAATTCTTTATACGATACACTTGGCTTAATTGGCTGCTTACACTCAGAGCCTTCTAATTCTGTATACAATACCTTGACCCCTTTACTAGCAATGACTGCTGTTTTAACCTCAAAACCTTCTAATTCTTGACCCATGACCTTAACCACTTAACCAGCTATAACTGCATTCTTAAACTCTAAATATTCTGCTTCTTAACCCAAAACCTTCACCACTGATCAGCAATGATTGCGATTTTTGACCTCAAAATTCTCTGTTTCCCAAGCCAACCCCTTGACCAAGGACGGATACAATTTAGATAGATAGATAGATAGATAGATGGATGGATGGATGGATGGATGGATGCCTCTGGTGGGTCCAGAGTTGGAATTTGTACTCAAAAGAATAATCCCTGAATCAGGAAAATTCAGTGTCAAAAAATTATGCTCTATAGCAATTTAGTTTCTTGTGACGTTCTTGGGGATTCGTACACCATCCCCTATGTCGTGCATTGACCATTTCTAAGACGAACCAAGCCTTCTGTTGCAACATGGGCTCCAGCTTGCCTGTGACCCTGTAGAACAGAATATAGCGGCTAGAGACAATGAGATGAGATGTTCGCCTTAAGTGGAGCCCGGTACATGAAAGGGTTAATTGGTTCACCTGCGCTAATTAGCGGAGCACGCATGAGTGCTCAAGGGTGTATGGAAAGTTTAGAAGCTTGGAGACGCCAGCAGGCACACGGTTTTTCAATTGCTTGTTTGCTTATCGTTTTCTTTTGCGTGAAGTTCAGTTTCATGGACTTTAAGAACCGTTTTGTTTACTACTTAATTTACGTTTGGAATAAAACAACTACTACTGAAATCTCTGACTGGCGTCTAGTGTCTTATAAGAAGACATTGCATCATTGAAAAACCGGCCTAAAGTTGGAAAACCCAGTCTGAAGTAGGAAAATCTCCTGCAAGTTGGAAAACCACAGTTTGGAAGCATTGCGATAGTTTGGGCGACTGCGGTGGAAATTCAAATATTGCTTTGGATACTTGGAAGATTGGATGTTGCAAGCTTGTGGATTACTTGTCGGGAGTTCGTGGATGTGGATTTACGTGCTTGTAGGATTGACTGACTTTTCTGGTTGGTGAGAATAAGGCTGAACTGTTGAACAGGCCGCCGTGCTCGCATTTGAACTTGAGCCGACGCGCGCACTTTACAAACTGAACCGGCCTGTGCACGCGCTGCCTTTCGCCTTTCCTACTGCGCTGTGTTCAACCTTTTTAAGTTAGTAACAAACTTTTGTGTTTAAAGCTTTTGAGTTAAGTGTCAATATGACTGAGGAAGAGACTGAAGACCAGGATTTCTCAAATGAACGACAACTATTTAAGTTAATTGCAACACGCAGAGGGAAGCTTGGTGTTCTAACACATAAACGTAACGAAATCAACAGCCTTATTGAATCCGGCCAAGATAAAGAAACTGTTAAGTTATTTGAGGGATTTTTCGTTGAGTTTAATAACTTGCAAGCATCAGTACAGAGATTGATAAAAGAGGACTATGAAAGAGAGGCCGATCATACAGACTGGTACGAACCAAAATTTCAGTTTTACAAAGACTTCTTGGATGGCATTATAAAATGGGTTCAGTGCGAACAAAGTGATGAAAAGGAGGAAGCGGGTGACGAGGAAGAAGAGGGACAGCGTGAACGTGCCTTCAATATTAAACCCCAGGATAGCGCATCTCAAACAGCTCCCAGTGTTCCGCAGAGCTATAAAGCGACACGCGTTCTCATGGTGCATTTACACGTAGCCGGATATCTATGAAGACGCATGTTTATTTATGCAGTTGCACCTCTCATTTACACGTAAACGGAGGTTTCAGTCACTGAAAACGGATATTTTTGAAAACTCCGTTTTCATGCCTGCGTGTAAATAGTGGAAAACGGAGTTTTAGGTTTTCCCTACGTCACGATATGCGTCATAGAACAATATTTGCGTCAGGTGCTCAATATTTTGGTTTGATGGTCTCATGGATGCAACACGGGTGGTCGTTCTTTTTACATATTTGCAAACACTTTTGGTTTGTTTGCATTTGCAAATAGGACTACAACTGCTTTATGAGGAGCAGAGGAGAAGGACTGCGAGGAGGGTCGCAGTTTTTCAAGCACTTTTTCTCCCACCAAGACAACCAACGTCGCCGCCGCTTTTGGATGCGACCCGGGCGAACTGCTGTCTGGTGGCTAAACTTCAAAAATGAAGTTGTTCTCCCGGAGGAATGGCACGAGAACTTCCGAATGTCGCAGTCATCGCTGCTCTCGCTTGCAGAGTTACTGCATCTCTACATTGAAGGCCAGATGACTGTCATGCGGAGCCCAGTCAGTGTATTGACAAAAGTAGCCTGCACCCTATATTATTTAGCTGATGAGGGTAGAATACGGAAAACGGCAAATACAGTCGGGCTCTCTAGGTCGATGGTTTCCATAATAATCAGACAAGTATGTAAAGCGATTACTGTGCATCTTGGTCCTAAATACATATGACTGCCAACAAAAGAAACTGCTGTCCAACAGCTTGTGCACAGATTTCAGCAAGCACATGGCCTCCCCCAGTGTCGAGGTGCTGTAGATGGCCCACACACATAGAGATAAAACAACCTTCAGCCAATTCTACAGATTACATTAACAGGAAAGGCAGGTATACTTTTAAATATTCAAGCTACCTGTGACTACAAATATACATTCATGGACGTGGTGGTGAAAGGTTCAAGGTATTTTTAATGTCCAAGGTATTTTTAATTTCGTTTTGCAGCCAGCAGAAAAAACATGCCCCAACAATAAATACAATCAAGACATAAACCGACCATAAATAATTAGAACAATAAAAACATTCATCAAGAAGTGTTTAAAAGGATGGTTACAGCAGGTAAACATGAGTTTTCGAATCTGTTGGTTCTACAACCTTTTGAAACAAATGTGCGTCTGGATGGTAAAAGGGAGAACTCTGAGAACAGGGGGTGACTGGGGTCAGCTAAAATTGCCTGTGCTTTTTCGAGTGACCTGATTTTATGGAGAGTGGAGATATTGTTCAGGGGAGTATTGGCAATTTTGCTATCGAGACTGATGATGTTAAAAATGCGGTTCTTGTTTTTCTGTGTCAGCAACCCAAACCAGCAGATAAAAGAAAAAGTAAGAACGGATTCAATAAAACAACTGTAAAACATTCTCAACTGCTGTCCATGTTAAAATTCATCAGTTTACAATAAAAATGCATACGTCGGTGAGCTTTCTTGCATACAGTGTCCACATGTTTGTCAAAAGTAAATCTGTAGTCGATTATGGTACCCAAGTATTTATACTCCTCCACAACTTCAACTACCTGATCACTAATATATACAGGGCAGATGACATCTTTGTTTTTTTCTAAAATCAATGATTATTTCTTTAGTTTTGCTGACGTTTATGTCTAAAAAGAATTACTTATACCAGTTAATAAAATCAGACACCACTGAGCTATGATCAGGATCATCTGACTTTAAAAGAGACACAATAACAGAGTCGTCAGCAAACTTTAAAATATGCCGTCCTGTGTGCTGGCTTTGACATAAATTTGTGTATAAAACAAATAAAAGGGGGGAGAGAACACAACCCTGTGGTGAACCAGTGGAGAGCAGAGCATCAGATAAAACATCGTTGACCCTGACACGCTGGGATCTGGCGGTTAAAAAATCCATCAACCAAGAAATAAGACCAGGGTCAATGTTATGTGTATTCTTTAACCTATTAGCTAAAATATGTGGCTGGATACAGTTAAAAGCAGAGGAAAAATCAATAAAAACAAGACGTGCAAGGGTGTTAGCTGCCTCAAGGTGTGAGAGCACCAAGTTCAGTAAAGTGCATACGGCATCGTCCACCCCCTACCTGGCCTATAGGCGAATTGCAATGGGTCCAAGCTGGTTTTCACCGTGGATAATAATGCATTCTTAACTATCTTCTCAAATGACTTCATAACAAGGGATGTAAGGGCAACGGGCCTGCAGTCATTCAGCTGTTTTGGAGCTCTGTTTTTAGGGACGGGGACAATAATGGAATCTTTCCCTGAGCAAGGGACCTTATTGAGATGGAGGGAGCGTCTAAAAATATAGCAAAAAATATCAGACAACTGATCTGCACAATTCTTGAGTAAGCGGCCACTGATACCATCAGGGCCTGGACTTTTCCTCTCTTTCACACCCTGGAAAAGTCTCCGGACCATACCCTCCTCAATGTGGACGGGATTTTGGTCCGCTGTCACAGCCTTAAAATGGGATTGTTCCACTGCAAAGTTGTGTGTATTAAAATGAGAATAAAAAACATTCCGTTCATGGTCAGACATGCTGCCATGGGAAATAGGACATTTTTTTGGTTTTCATACCCATCATGGATTTCACCCCTTCCCATGCAGGGCGGGAGCGACCGGCACAAAGCAGGTTCTCCACTCTATCTTTATAGCTACACTTGGCAAGCTTAAGTTCTTTCTTAACTTGTTTTTGTAGCTCTCTATGCTTAGTAGTGTCCCCCTGATAAAATCAAATGTTACGCTGATTTATTAAGTTTTTAACTGATTTGGAAATCAATGGTTTGTTGTTCGGAAAGAAAGAAAGAAAGAAAGAAAGAAAGAAAGAAAGAAAGAAAGAAAGAAAGAAACCTGTTTGAGTGGAATAACCAAGTCCTCACAGAAGATTACATATGCTGACACAATCTCTGTGAGATCATCTAGATCAGTACAGACCTCCTTAAACAAGGCCCAGTCTGTACAGCTGTAGTAGTCCTGTAGACTTTGGATTGATTCCTCCGACCAAACTGGAACCAAACGTTTCACTGGTTTGTGCTCCTTCAGGACTGGTTTATAGGACGGAAGTAAATACACGGTGTTGTGATCCGACAAACCAAGTGGGGCTCTGCGCAAGGACTTGTAAGCACCCTTCACAGAACCGTAACAGAGGCCCAGACATTTTCCATGGCGAGTTGGACAAGTCACATACTGGTAAACATTACAAAGGGACTTCCCTGGTTGACAGTGGTTAAAATCACCCATGACAAGGACCGGTGCATCTGGGGAAATCCCTTGTAGCCGCTGCACCACCTTGACTATAACCTGGGTTGCTAACTCGGCATTAACTTTCGGGTGAATGTAGACAAGTGTTACAAATAACTGTGGAAATTCCCTTGGTAAATAAAATGGATGAAGGTACATAGTGACTCTCTGATTATCACCATGCTGCACCAGTTCTTATTAACATTGAAACATAAGCCTCCCCCCAGTGATTTACCTGTCACCGAGGGATCTCTGTCCAAGCGAACAGGCTCCCCAAAGCTGTCGATCTCCAAATCGGACTGAGGGTTATGATCTTTGAGCCATGTCTCGGTCAAGGCAAGGAGACAAGCATTCTTATACTCAGGTGAAAACTTGACGTTTGCCTGGAGCTCGTCAAGCTTGTTGCGAAGTGACTGGACGTTGGCAAAGATGACATTGGGCAGAGGAATCCGGCGGTGGCCTTGCCTCTTCAGTCTCTGGCACACACTACCCCGTCTCCCCCTCTTCCTCAGTGGCTTGGGACCCCAGCCCTAGTTACCGCTGATGTATACTGGACGGATGATCTCCGCGGGGAAGGTGGATGAGGGATCCACACTGCCAGCGTTGTCCCGCAGAAGCAGCAGGAAATTGCAGCCATATTGGAGAGGCCCTCGGTGGTCACATAATCCACGCAGCAGGTGGCAGAAGAAAGTGATGAGAAATAGAAGGCCCAACATACCGCGGTAAGTCATTGTAATTGTTGCAGTAAATAGTAACGATAGTCCGAACTTGTTAGTAATGACGATAAAGACAAAAAACAAGGAGGTTAGAGCTTAAAAAAACGCGCACTGACATTCATACGCTCACACACCACTGCTGCTGCCTGTCGCCATTACCAGCGCCACCATCATGTTAAAATAAATGGCTGGGGAGCGTCCATGATGCTCGTATGTTTGCAAATTCTAATCTAAACACATACCTAAAAAATGGAAATATTCCACCCTGTCCCAGGCAAATTATTGATGAAGAAGAGGCCATACCAATTTACCTACTGGGCGACCCCGCTTATCCACTGCTCCCATATCTGATCAAAGAATACGCCAATGGGGGGAGTACTGCCCAAGAGCAGTACTTCAGACTGTCTTTGGGCCGTGCATGGATGGTAATAGAATGTGCATTTGGTAGGCTAAAAGCCCGGTTCAGAGCCCTGAGAAGGTCAATGGACATCAATCTTGATGACCTCCCTTTTGTCATTTTCCTGGCATTACCTGGCAGGAGAGGTAATCTGCCACCACCATATGTAGCCCCCGGCCTGTAGGCCAAATTGAATTTAAAGTGCTGAAGGGTGATACCCAGAGTGATCCATGCGGTGGTCCCACTGGTCAGAACAGAGGGTGAACGGGTGTCCGAGCAGGTAGTACCGGAGAGTGAGGACCGCTCACTTGATGGGCAAACACTTTTTGTCCATCGATATTTTCCACTGATCCAGCATTCAAGAGTGACCTGGAAAAAGCAGTGCTGTCACACAGATTCGAACTGGAGCTGTTGCGACCACAGTCCCATAAGAGCACCTGCTAAATGCCTGTAAGATATTTTAATGTAATCTCAAAACAAAATTTCGGCTTGCTGTTTGTATTTGACAAGGGACAAATTTTGTATCCAGCTGTTTGGATAGAGCTGTGATGTAATTGCCCCAGGAGTTGCTGAAATAGCTCAGCTGGGAGTGTGTTAGACTGAAAATCTAAGCATCTTTGGCTCAAGCCCAGATTTCAGCATCAAGGACTGTGGCTTGTGTACATCTTGGTCTGTGCTTTTTTTTTTTTTTGCCAGGTCGATGCCAGTAATTTGATGGTTAAAACAATCACACTGTTTGGTTCCATGGTGTAATGGTTAGCACTCTGAATCCAGTGATCTGAGTTCAAATCTCAGTGGAACCTGTGAATCCTTCATTTGCAGCTTCCAAACTAACATGCACAGATTGTCTCAACAGAAGGCTCCTTTTGGTCAAGCCAGCTTTTATGTCCCAAATCCTTTGTGTCCGTCACCATGAAACAACTTCTTTTCAAGATGGGTACGGGCCAGTTCTGCTATTTTGAATCTGGTCTTTATTGCAATATCATTGTGGCTTCAATGGTATTGACCACTATGTGTCTGTATTGATCTTCCGAAAAGCACAAGTGCTGAATGATTTGGCTCCATGGTGTCATGGTTAGCACTCTGGATGGTGAATCCAGGCATCTGAGTTCAAATGTTGGTGGAACCTGTAAAAGATTGTGCCTGCACTGGAATGATGGATAAACAAAACAATTTTGTTTCAGTGAGGAAAATTCCACTTTTTATGCAATGCATGATCAAAATACATGAAAAACAGAAATGTACCCCCTTTTTATTACAAAGTTGTACTGATCGGTCAGCATTTTCTCCAATTTGGACAGAGAAATCCTGTTTGCTGTAGCAGAAAGAAACCGTTGCTCCAAGTTGTCATCGTTTCTAGCCAGTGGACCACTGATGACCCATCCCAGCAATGTCCTAATGGCATATGGACCATTCCCACAGCTGTTGATGACCTCCCAAAGTTCCATTATCTTGGGAGCATTGCTACCAATTAACAGCATAACATTTGCCTTCATGCTTGGGATGTGCACCTTTGACAAATATGGCCAATTAGTCAGGTCTTCAGGAGTTACCAGATCATCTACAGTGACAGGCATTTCCTTCTGTGTAAAATCCTTGAGAAGGATGTGAAAATCATTGCTGTCCAGACCAATTATCTCTTAACCAGTCAAAGAATAGGCTGGAACAATCTTTTCTTACCCATAGTCAGCAACAGGAGGCTAGTTCTTCTGCCTGTAACATTCAATTTCTGTATTAGATGTTCTGAGTAAAATGTAGCCAAGCTACCGACATCCAGGAAGGCATATGTATGTATAATTTGATTCCCCTTTGTTAATTTCACCTTTCCAGGTAAAATGGATAGACCACCTCGGTCCTTACTGGCCCCTGTTGGGCTACATGTTTTGAGTGGGGTCAACTGATCATTGGATGGTTCCTTTGATTGTTCCAGAGTTGCAAGATGCCCCATAATATGAAGCACAGTAGGATGAGTTTGACTACATGCTTTACACATCAAGCACTGCTGGCAATTATGACTCATAAGCCTAGAACTTAAACATGCAAAGCAAACTCCCCTTTCCTTCAGGAAGATTATCTTTTCCTTGTGCCCCTTTCTCTGAAACTTCTTACACTCATCCAAAGTGTGACTACAAGTATAACAAAGACATTCAACTCCTTTAGATGTCTCTAAATCTGAAGTTGGTTCAAGAACTCCCTCAGACAAATCCATAGATGTTACTGTTGTGGTGACAATATTTCCTTTTATTCTATCCCTGGGCTGCAATTTAAACTTGTTGGGATTCTTTTCCCCTATGGTACCAAATGATGGATCCTGTATGTCACCAAATAAAGGATCGGAGAGAATTTTGACTCGTCGTTCAATGAATGTAACCAGATCACTGAAACGAGCTCTATGGTTAGTTGTTTCCATTATTTCATGTGTTTTAGTCCTCCATTGCTCCCTCATCTTAAAAGGTAACTTTGAGATGATGGTCCTCATATTCACTGGCATGTCCTGCTCTGGCACATATGGCAGCTCCTCTATTACATTACAGCAACCATGCAAGAATAAGGAGTAGGCTTGAAGTGATTTAACATCCTCAGATTTTATTGTTTGCCATGCCAGAGCTCTTTCCATATAGGCAGTTGCAATTTTCTATGGATTCCCAAAGCATTCCTGTAAAGGATCCCTTGCCACTATATACAGTGCTCAGCGTAAATGAGTACACCCCCTTTTTACCAAAACACTCTGTCTGAGGATCCTCCAGATCTACACCTTTACCTCATAAACACCATTAACAAAAGGCTTGACTAAACAGATATGTTTTCAGCCTAGACTTAAAGACTGAGACTGTGTCTGATTCCTGAACACTACTTGGAAGGCTGTTCCATAACTGTGGGGCTTTGTAAGAAAAAACTCTGCCCCCTGATGTAGCCTTCACTATGGGAGGTACCAGCAGATAGCCTGCACCTTTTGATCTAAGTAGGTGTAGCAGGTCATAGAGGAGCAGAAATTCACTCAGGTACTGTGATGTGAGACCATTCAGTGCTTTCAAGGTCAATAGTAGTATTTTATAATCAATACGAAATTTAATTGGGAGCCAATGCAGTGTGGATAAGACAGGGGTGATGGGGTCATATTTTCTAGTTCTAGTAAGGAATCTTGCTGCTGCATTTTGAACTAACTGGAGCATGTTTATGCACTTATTGGAACATCCAGACAGTAAGGCATTACAATAATCCAATCTGGAGGTAACAAAAGCATGAATTAGTTTTTTCCGCGTCATGTAGTAACATTAAATTTCTTATCTTAGCAATATTTCTGAGATGAAAGAAAGCTATCTGGGTAATGTTATCAATGTGAGTTTCGAATGAAAGACTGGGGTCAATAATCACTTCGAGGTCTTTTACTGTTGCACGTGAAGAAACAGAAAGGCCATCCAGAGTTACTGTGGAATCAGAAAACTTACTTCTAGCTGTATGTGGTCCGAGTACAAGTACTTCTGTCTTGTCAGAGTTAAGCAGAAGGAAGTTATTAAGCATCCAGTGTCTAATGTCCTTCACACATTCCTCAATTCTATTAAGCTGGTGTCTCTCATCAAGTTTTGCAGAAACATACAACTGTGTGTCATTAGCATAACAGTGGAAACTAATACAATGTTCATGAATAATATTACCCAGAGGTAACATATATAAAGCAGTGGACCCAAGACAGAACCTTGTGGAATACCAAACTTTACCTCAGTACGTCAAGAAATATCACCATTTATATCAACATACTGATAACAATCAGTTAAATAAGACCTGAGCCAGGAGAGGGCTGTTCCCTTAATTCCCACAACATTTTCTAGTCTATCCAGAAGAATGGAATGGTCAATGGTATCAAATGCTGCACTGAGGTCAAGCAACACAAGCAGCGAGACACAGCCCTGATCAGACGCCAACAGTAGGTCATTTACTACTTTAACCAAAGCTGTTTCTGTGCTGTGATTAGGTCTAAATCCTGACTGATACATTTCATGGATGTTATTCCTATGTAAATATGAGCATAACTGCTGTGCCACAGCTTTTTCAAGGATCTTGGAGATAAAGGGGAGGTTTGATATTGGCCCATAATTGGACAGCTGACAGGGATCAAGGTCAGGTTTTTTTAATCAGGGGTTTGATAACTGCTAGTTTAAAGGATTTGGGTACATAGCCAATCGTGGGAGAAGAATTTATTATTTTTAGAAGCGGTTCAATTACTTCAGGTATTATCTGTTTGAATAGACGTGTAGGTAAGGGATCTAGTATGCAAGTTGAGGCTTTTGATGCTGAGATTAATGAAAGTAATTCAGTTTCTTTTAGGGGAGTAAAACATTCTAATTGCTGATCTGTTACAGTTATAATGTAGGAAAATGGCGGCACTTAGCTCTGGGGACTCTGGGGCATACAGCAGAGCCAGGGCTGCACTGAGGAAAGGTATCAATACTGCCAACCAACAACATAGGAGGCGTATTGAAGCCTGTTTCAATAACTCTATAAACCCCAGGCAAGTATGGGAGGACATCAGGGCCATCACAGACTACAAGAGCAAAGCAACAGTAACATCTTCCTCAGCTGATGCCGCCTTAGCTGAGGATTTAAACTATTTTTATGCCCGCTTTGACAGGGAAAACACAGACCCGGTGCTGCCCCCCCCCTCTTCTGACCCTGCTCCTGTCTTGAGCTCTCATGAGGTGAGACCTGTCCTCCACAGCATCAACACCAGAAAAGCAGCCAGACCGGACGGTGTGCTGGGCCGCATGCTGAAAGATTGTGCTGTGGAGCTAACAGATGTCTTCACCTCCATTTATAATACATCGCTGTCCACATCATGGGTCCCTGCCTGCTTTAAGGCAGCTACAATAGTTCCCATCCCCAAGCAGTCAAATGTCACATGTCTGAATGACTACAGACCTGTGGCACTCACCTCCATTCCTGACAAATGCCTTGAGAGACTGGTCATCAAACACATTAAAGGTGCAATACCACCAACACTTGACCCATACCAATTTGCATACAAACAGAACAGGTTGACTGAGGATGCTATTGCCGTCGTGCTCCATTCACGATTGGACCATCTCGAGCAGAACACCACCTATGTGAGGCTCCTCTTTGTCGATTTCAGCTCGGCCTTTAATACAATCTGGCCCTTCAAGCTCCAAGCCAAACTACACCATCTTGGATTGAACATCTCACTGTGCAATTGGATTGTGGACTTTCTGACAAACTGAACACAGAATGTGAGAGTAGACAAGCTCACTTCCTCCACCCTTTCAATCAATTCTGGGGCCCCCCAAGGGTGTGTGCTTAGCCCTCTGCTCTACACCCTGTTCACACATGACTGCTCTGCTTCTTCTCTTTCCAATCTCATTGTTAAATTCGCTGATGACACCACAGTGCTCAGACTCATCAACAACAATAATGAGATGGATTACAGGGCTGAAGTGCAACATCTAGCATCATGGTGTGTGGGTAATAATCTCATACTGAACATCAAGAAGACCAAGGAGATGATTGTGGACCCTCACAAGAAGAGACAAAACAACCACCCTCCACTCTTTATCGGCAATGAGGCGGTGGAAAGGGTGATGTACTTCAAATTCTTGGGAGTGACTATCACTGAGGACCTGTCCTAGGGCATCAACACCACCTCAGTGGTAGGAAAGGCCCAGCAACAGCTCTACTACCTAAGGCAACTGAAGAATGCCGGGATCCAGAAACAGCTGATGGTGAACTTTTACAACTGTGCCATCAGCAGTGTTCTGACGTATGGTTTCCTTGTGTGGTTCTCCAGCTGCACTAAGGCCAAACAGCAGGCACTCCAGTGGGTGGTAAAAACAGTGGGGAAAATCATGGGGACCACTCTACCAGAGATCAGTACCATCTACACCTCACGCTGTCTGAAGAGAGTGTGTAACATCCTCCGTGACCAACACCACCCGGCCCATCACCTGTTCCACCTGCTGCCCTCAGGCAGAAGGTACAGGGCCTTACCAGCCAGAACAACCAGAATGGCCCAAAGCCTGTACCCTCAGGCAGTGAGGCTGCTGAACAGTGCCCCACTCCCCTCCTCCCATGGACAGTAGACCACACCTCTTACTTACTTACTTTACTTTATCCTTCCACTTGTGCCTGGGGGGGGGGGCGTCGCGGGGAGATGTAGACGTCTCTCTGCAGCCAGGTGAGTAGCCTCCTGGAGAGTCAGGCCATGTGCACGGAGGGTCTCTGCTACTCCCTCTATCCATCTACGGCGTGGTCTCCCTCTGGCCCTGACACCCGAGTGTCTGGCGGTGTAGCCTCTTAAGGCTGGCTGTGTGATTGGCATTCTCGTCAGGTGACCAAACCACTGTACTCTCTACTTGGTGATGAACTGTAGGACAGGTTTGGTTCCAACCATCTCTCTAACCACTTCATTCCTCAAGCTGTCTCTCCTTGTCTTTCCAGCTGCTGTTCTCAGGACCCTCATCTCACAGCTTGTGAGTTTTCTCTCCTGTGCTCTGTTCAGGGTCCAGGTTTGGCACTGGTATGTGAGTGTTGGAATGAAGATGGCATTGATCAGCCTGGCCTTGATCTCCATCGGAATACTTGGGTACCTTAGTAGAGGTGCTAGCTGGTAGTTGACAGAGTTTGCTTTCTTTATTCTTGTCTCTATCTCTCTGTCTAATTTCTCATCCTCTGTAAAGATACTCCCCAGGTATTTAAACTCTGTGGTCTGTTTGAGGAGTTGTCCATTAATTGTGATCTCCAGTCTCTCTGGGCAGCGGCCAATTGACATGGATTCTGTCTTCCCAATGCTGATCTTCATCTCGTGACAATTGCATGCACTGTTTAGCTCATCTGTGTGGTGCTGGAGTTCCTCCTTGCTCTCATTCAGGATACCTTGATCGTAGCAAAAAGCAGTTCGTTTAAGGACTCTGGATCTGGGTTAGCTTCCTTTGTGATTTTATCCATGTACACTATGAACAGTAGAGGTGAGAGTACGCATCCTTGTCTCACTCCGGACCTTATCTGGAACCAGCTGGAGAGACCATTTGGTGTTTGTACTGCACTCTGACTGTTATGGTAAAGTGCTCTTATGTTCTCTAGAAGTTGGCCCTTTACACCGTACTGTTCCAAAATCTGCCAAAGTTTGTTCCTGTTTACCTGATCGAAAGCTTTTTCCTGATTGACAAAGACAAGGCGGAGGTGCTTTTGGTACTTGCAAGCCTTCTCACAGAGTTGTCTGAGTGCAAAAATTGTGTCCATGCAGCCCCTCCCTTTCTGAAAGCCGAATTGGGCTTCACTGAGCATCGGGTCTACAATTGCTCTTGTGCGTTGTTCAAGAATTTTTGCAAATATTTTACCCGTGTGACTGATGAGGGAGATGCCTTGGTATGTGCTGCATTCTTTCTTGTTCCCTTTCTTCTTCCATATCGGTATGACAATCGATTTCCTCCAGTCCTCCGGCACACACTGTTCCACCCATACTTTCTGGAAGATACTAGTGAGCCATCTAATGCCAGTCTTGCCACACGCTGTGATGATGGCTTCTACAGGGATCCCGTCAACCCCTGCAGCCTTGTTCTTTGGACTGGTCTTCACTGCTCTCCGTACCTCTTCCTCTAGTATGCTGGGTTCCGTATGCTCTGGGTAGCTGGGGTTGAACTGGATGTGACTGTTGTTCTCGTCAACCAGGTTGAGGAGATCTCTGAAGTATTGCTCCCATCGCTGTTTAACCTTGTCCTCCTCATATATGGGGTTTCCATCCTGGTCGTTTATCACAGGGGTGGGATTGTAGGGTTCGTCTCTGAGTCGCATGGCTCTGACACTCCTATAGAACTTCCGTGGTGACCGTTTGCAGAGTTCACTCAGTTCCTGTCCGTAAGCCTTCCATGAGGCGTCCTTTGCATGTGTCACCTCTCTCTTGCTCTTCCTTCTGGCTAGTCTGTAGTTCACATAGTCTTCATGTGTCTGTGATTTTACCCATACTTTGTAGAGTCTCTTCTTTTCCTGTACTGCCTCTTTCACCTCGTCATTCCATCACTTTGTGGCTTTTCTCTGACCTCTTCCATGTCTCTTCATCCCACGTGTTCTTGAGGCAGTCAAGGAGTGTGTCTCTAAAGATATACTGTACCATGTTTCTTCTACGCTCTTGTCCCGTGTGTCTTCTTGCTCTAGTCTCTCTGTGACTCTCCGTTTTATCTCTTCTTGTGTGTCCATGTTC
The DNA here is from genome assembly GCF_027579695.1 of Neoarius graeffei. Taxonomy (NCBI): domain Eukaryota; kingdom Metazoa; phylum Chordata; class Actinopteri; order Siluriformes; family Ariidae; genus Neoarius; species Neoarius graeffei. The sequence goes on from NC_083587.1 coordinate 9,241,138, forward strand.
TTCCGGAGTTTGTGTAAGTTAATCTGTGGCTCATGTGGCACCTTTCGACTGTGGTTCCCATTTTTCTTCCCTCTCATACTCATCAGCACTGGTCTGTGGTCTGTGTCCAGCCCGGCATTTGGTATCGCCCATGCATCATGGACTGTGGTCCTCCTGGATGCTCTGGTGAGGATGAAGTCTATCTGGCATGAGACTGTCATGTCGCTCCACTGATACCAGGTCTGGGTGTGGCTGGGGCGATGTTGAAAGAGAGTGTTGGTGATGACCAGATCGTACTCTGCACATAGACTCAGGAGTTGATGTCCATTGTAGTTGCATTCTGTGTTTTTGTCACTGTGGGGGCCAAGATGTGCTGTCCATGGGTCTCTCCTTCTTCCTACTCTTCCATTGAAGTCACCTATGACAACCATTTCCTCCTCATCAGCCACTAGAGAAAGACTGTCAGAGAGTTGTTCAAAGAACCTGTCCTTCTCCTCTTCTGTGTAGGAGTTGTTGCATGGTGCATATACTTGGAAGTAATTGGTTATGCTGTCTTTTTCCCTGATCATGATCTTGATGATCCTCTCTGAGATGTAGACTGTGTCTGAGAGATTCTTTGCTGTGTCAGGGTGCAGGATGAACCCTACTCCATGGGTTGCCCTTTGATTTTGCTCTGCTCCACACCACACTAGGACAAAGTTGAGGTGGATTTCTTTACATCCTTTCCCCTTCTTTCTGCAGTCTGATATATCCATAACTGGGATGTTGTGCCTTTCCATAAACTCTACAATCTCTGGCTCCTTGTCCCTTAGACCACATACATTCCATGTTCCTATCTTTGTCAAAGCCTGTCTGTTTCGGGTCTTTCTGTTCTGGTCCATCCGTTTACATCTCCTTTTGTTTCTACGAGCAATGTAATCTGCTGCCAGCTTGCTGGGCCTGTCGCAGTTTCACCAGAGCCCCGTTAGCCAGATGGGTTGGTGTGCCGATGTTGTGGGCTGTCCAAACTCCATCTGTTACCATCTCCCACGACGAGGACGAGGGGTTGGACCTTGGGAGACGATCACATCTCACCCTACAATAACTCTGAACTGGACTCTGCATTGCTGCAACATTACATTAACTCCACATCTGACCATGCTCTCTGTTTTTGGTGCCCCTGTTCTTGATCTGTTTTCTGATATACCTCTTGCTGCTACGAATATGACCATTTACATTTCATGCCTGCACTGGACTCTATTTATAATGGGTATTATGGGACTTTGCACTACTATGCACTTTTTACATTATACACTTTTACACCTACTATGTATGGCTGGGTTTCTCCAACGGAATTTCATTGTTATTTATGAGAATGACAATTAAAAAGTGATTGATATTGTTAACTTACATTGTCTGACCTTAAATTACTAGTTTGAATTTTTTTGTCAGATATTCTCAATTTTGTCATTAAAAAAATTCATGAAATCGTTGCTACTACATCAGTGTTGTTTTCGTTAATGATGATGATGACGAAATTATTTCATTAACGCACCTTTTTTTCATGACTAAAATGAGACAGTGATGAGCTAAAAATAACTCTTTGATCACAAAAATATGACGAGACGTATCTGTTATTTTCGTTGACGAGACGAGATGAAAATGTTAGTGGGTTGGCTATAGGACTATCAAAATGCATGGTGTTTCCTCCAACAGCACATGCAACCTGTCTGCCAAATGCTGAAAATATCAGCAATGCACTGCATCCTGTCCTTGTTTGGCCATGCCCACCAGGCACAGTGCACACAGTATATGGACCATGGCGGCGGCAACGCCAGCACAAGGGCTTGGTGGGCGGAAAAGACGCGATGATTTATGGACATACTTTACACATAATCCAGCAGAAAATAAAACGGAATGCCTTGTAGTGGGAGACAGAGGTACATGCTGTGGCTATAAACTACGTGGCAAGAATACGACCGACCTCAAGAGGCATCTAAAGCTCACCATGCTGCTATTTCTGCGAAGGTAAGTTAACGTTACAAGAAGTCCTTAACAGATCATATATATACGTTTGCTAGCTTTGCTTAATGTCACTCAACAATCGGTCTGTGATGAATTTCCTATGAAGTTTTCCAAAACACCGTGACCTGGCGAAAATGAATGGGACTGCTAGCTTCATGCTAAAGTTGGCTTGGTTAAGCTAACTTATGGCCCTTTTCCACTACCCTTTTTCAGCTCACTTCAGCTCGCTTCAGCTCACTTCAGCCCGACACGGCTCGCGTTTCGACTACCAAAAACCAGCACGACTCAGCTCGTTTCAGCCCTGCTTAGCCCCTAAAACTCGCACCGTTTTGGGGTAGGGCTGAAGCGAGCCAAGCCGTGCCGAGTGAGGTTGGGGGCATGAGCAGACATGCCCCTGTGCACTGATTGGTGAGGAGGAGTGTCCTCACATGCCCACACACGCCCCGCGAGCACGCTGGGATCTGTAAACACCGTAAACCCAGAAGAAGAATAATTACGAATTACGAGAATTTCTGAAGCCTTATGCGCCTCGCCTCATCTATACGCTCTTGCCAGTATCTGTCCGCGTTGTCGGTGACAACAAGCCACAGCACCAAGACCAGCCACACTAACGACTCCATGTCCTCCATGTTTATTGTTTACTCTCCGGGTCGTGAGACTACCGCTTAAAAGATCACTGATGTCACTGTTTGCGCTGCTTAACGACATCACCTGACGTCCACCCACTTTCGCTAACTCCACCCAATGTGTCCACCCACTTCCAGCCAGCACGGTTCAGCGCGGTTGTAGTCGAAATGCAACTCCAACAGCCCCGCTCAGCTCGACTCAGCACGGCACGGCTCAGCCCGACTCAGCCGCGTTTGTAGTGGAAAAGCGGCATTAAATTCAATTAACATGTCATGAGTAAAACTTGTCCTGCAGGGATTATTGGTGGGACAGCAACTGAATTCTTTGTCATATATTGACCCAAGGGCGGCACGGTGGTGTAGTGGTTAGCGCTGTCGCCTCACAGCAAGAAGGTCCTGGGTTCGAGCCCCGGGGTCGGCGAGGGCCTTTCTGTGCGGAGTTTGCATGTTCTCCCCGTGTCCGCGTGGGTTTCCTCCGGGTGCTCCGGTTTCCCCCACAGTCCAAAGACATGCAGGTTAGGTTAACTGGTGACTCTAAATTGACCGTAGGTGTGAATGTGAGTGTGAATGGTTGTCTGTGTCTATGTGTCAGCCCTGTGATGACCTGGCGACTTGTCCAGGGTGTACCCCGCCTTTCGCCCGTAGTCAGCTGGGATAGGCTCCAGCTTGCCTGCGACCCTGTAGAAGGATAAAGCGGCTAGAGATAATGAGATGAGATGAGATATTGACCCATATTTGAGTTAGTATGAAACATACAGGGGGAACTGTAGCTTTTCAGACCTGTTGCTGTGCCTTAATATATTGCGACATGTTAAACAGAGGCAGAAACATGAGTCTGTGAACAATGGAGCATGCGCACTAGCAGACATCCCAGCCTGCAGAAACTCATTTCAGGGAGGTGTTGTGATGCATGACTTTTTCCCATCAGCGAGGGGGGGTGTCACGACACCTCTCTGAAATTAGTTGGGATGTCTGTAAACCAATCAGGATGCTCTTTGTCTAGCATGCGCTACTTGAACAGGCACACACGCAGTCTCTCTCGCTTTCCCTCACGCACTCTGTCATATGCGCGATGCAGACATTAATGTTTCGCGTGCACACTCTTGCTCGCTTGCTCTAGATTCCGGGAGATATTCTCCAATTTGCGGGCATCAGGGAGCCACTATCAATATGCGGGAGACTCCCAGAACTTCCGGGAGACATGGGATGTCTGCACTAGACAGTGTTTATGTAGAGAGCATGCACACTTCAATCAATCGATCTTTTATTTCAATTACATATAAACATATAATAGACTACACGAGTCTGCAAATAGCACACTGCTAATCAAGGCAGACTCATGTTTACAAAGAAAAATATTTTATATGAATTAATATAATACTTAAATATGTATGAAAAAGATAATAAAACATACTTGACAAATTAACAACTATTTGGTAACAAAAAGAAAAAGAGGAGACAATTGTTATTTGATATAAAGGTACAGTAATATATCATTCAATAACATTGAGAAAACAATTATATAGATAGATAGAGAGGTATACTTGTCATACTGATAATAATTCATGCATGGTATTAAATAATATTTAAAGTTAAAACTAAGATATATCTTAATTATATATAGAAATAAAGTTATGTAGAAAGAAAGAGTTTGGAGATGTCAACATCATATCCATATCTACTTAAATCAGAAAAAAGGTGGTGTCTGACTTTTTTCTTGAACAACAATTTAGATGAGGATCTTATAGAAGTTGGAATCTGGTTCCATACCCTAACACCAACAGGGGAAAATGAGTTCTTTTGTAGATTTGTACGAGAATACTGAGTATAAGTTCTTGGAGTAAGATGACCTAGTATTAGATTAGATTAGATTAGATTAGATTAGATTAGATTAGATTAGATTAGATTAGATTAGATTAGATTAGATTAGATTAGATTAGATTAGATTCACTTTATTCATCCCACATTGGGGAAATTCACGTGTTACAGTAACAAGAAAATGTCATACAGATAACAAATAAAACTGAAATAAAAATTAGACAAACGAAAGATTAAATACAGAGGGCTATTTGCATTATCTACCATGAAAAATTATAGAAAAATTGCCTTATTGAGAGGCTCGGAAAAATTGCACATTACAGGCAGACTCTGTGTGTATATATATATATATATATATATATATATATATATATATATATATATATATATATATACACACACACATATATACATAAATTATATATATATATATATATATATATATATATATATATATATATATATATATATAAGTATGCATAAAAAATAGTTAAGGCCTATATTATTGCACATAATTGCATCGATGAGAGATGGCAGAGGTAGTAGTGGTGAAGTAGTGCAAATATAATGACAAACAGGTTATTGGTGCTACATTACAAGTTAAGTGTTATACAGTCTGACAGCAGCAGGTATGAATGACCTGCGATATCTCTCCTTCTTACACCGTGGGTGTAGCAGTCTACTGCTACTAAAAGAGCTCCTTAAAGCCCCCACAGCCTCATGTCGGGGATGAGAGGGGTTATCCATGATTGAGGTCAGCTTGGCTAACATCCTCCTCACACCCACCACCTCAATGGAGTCCAGAGGACAGTCCAAGACTGAGCTAGCCCTTCTGACCAGTTTATTAAGTCTCTTCCTGTCCCTCTCTGAACTTCCACAGCCCCAGCAGACCACAGCATAGAAAATCGCTGATGCCACCATAGAGTCATAAAAAGTCCTAAGTAGTGTCCTGCACACACCAAAAGACCTCAGTCTTCTCAACAGGTGGAGACAACTTTGGCCCTTCTTGTACAGGACATCTGTGTTGTTAGTCCAGTCCAGTTTGTTGTTGAGGTGAACACCCAGGTATTTGTACTCCTCCACGATCTCAATGTCCAAACCCTGGATGTTCACTGGTGCAATTTGAGGAGCCGTTCTTCTGAAATCGATCACCACCTCCTTTGTCTTGCTGGCGTTGATGCGCAGGTGGTTCAGTTCGCACCAGGCGACAAAGTTGGTGATGACCTCTCTGTACTCCAGATCGTCCCCCTCTGACACACGTCCAATGATGGCTGTATCATCTGAGAACTTCTGGAGGTGGCAGCTGTCCGTGTTGTAGCTGAAGTCAGATGTGTAAAGTGTAAAGTGGAGAGAGCACTGTACCCTGTGGAGCCCCTGTGCTGCAGCCTACCACATCAGACACACAGTCACAGAGCCTCACATACTGTGGTCTGTTAATGAGGTAGTCGATGATCCATGCAGCCAGGTGGCAGTCAACACCAGCTCCCTCCAGCGTCCCCCTAAGCAGTGATGGTTGGATTGTGTTGAAAGCACTGGAGAAGTCAAAGAACATGATTCTCACAATGCTCCCAGTGCCCTTCAGGTGCGAAAGTGACCGGTGTAGCAGGTAAATGACAGCATCATCCACACCAATGCCCGGTCGATATGCGAACTGCAGGGGGTCCATCTCGCTGTTCACCAGGTGTCGGAGGTGGGAGAGAACAATCCTCTCCATGAGCTTCATTAGGTGAGACGTTAAAGCTACTGGCCGAAAGTGGTTGAGCTCCCTGGGGTGTGCAGTCTTGGGAACTGGAACCACACAATGTTTTCCACAGAAGTGGAACTTTCTCCAGACTGAGGCTCAGGTTGAAAATGTACAGAAGAATCCCACAGAGCTGATCTGCACAGTCCTTAAGCAGTCTGGAGTTGATACCATCAGGACCAGCAGCTTTTCTTGTCTTGATCCTCCTCAGCTCCTTCAACACCTGATCAGCTGTTATGGAGAGGCGAGGGGTGTAGCCAAGGTGTGACTCCTGTAGAGTGAGGTCGGGGGTGGAGTGTGTGGATTGGTCTGGCAGGGAGCGGAGGGGGGTGATGTGATGTGTGAGGAGGGAGCTGTTGGTGTCAGAGGTATTATGAGGGGAGGGGGGGTGGAGTGATATCACAGACAGGTCAGGACTATGGTGAGTGGGGGAGGGTGGGGTGGCACAGTCAAATCTGTTGAAAAAGAGATTCAACTCATTTGCCCAGTCCTGTCCCCCAGATACAGGGCCCCTTCCACTGTCCTTTGTGTGGCCAGAGATGGTTTTCAGGCCTCTCCATACCTCTCTGGTGTTGCTCCCCTTGAGGCGCTCCTCCAGCTTCCTCCTGTAGCTGTCCTTGCCTCTCCTTATCCCCTTCTTCAGCTCCCTCTGCACTCTCCTCATCTCCTCCTTGTTGCCAGATTTAAAAACCCTCTTCTTCTCATTTAATAGGGCTTTTAGTTCAGAGGCCACCCAGGGTTTATCGTTGGGAAAACACTGTACCTTCCTGACTGGCACAGTGTTTTCAACACAGAAATTAATGTAATCCATGATGCAGGTTGTCAGGCTATCAATGTCATCCCCGTGAGGTTCACACAACACATCCCAGTCCGTGGTGTCAAAGCAGTCCCTCATTGCCATACTGGTCTCCTCAGACCAGCTCCTTACATACCTCCTGGTGGGTGGTTGTTTATTCACCATAGGTATGTATGTAGGGGACAAGTGAACCAGATTGTGGTCAGAATGGCCCAGTGAGGGGAGGGGTGATGAGCTATATGTGTCCTTAGTGTTCACATACATTAAGTCCAAAGTTCTCTTGTCTCTGGTGTGGCATTTCACATACTGAGTGAAGGTTGGGAGAGTGGAGGACAGGGAAGCATGATTGAAGTCACTGGAGATTAGTAGCAGGGACTGGGGGTGTGATGTCTGAAGCTTTGACACTGTAGTGTGTAATAGCTCACAGGCTGCAGCAGCATCGGCCGCCGGGGGGATGTACACAGTTATCGCGATAACGTGCGAGAATTCCCTCGGGAGGTAATATGGCTGAATGCTAACCGCTAGCAGTTCAATGTTTTTACTGCAGTACTGCTCCTTTACCCTGATATGCCCCAGGTTACACCATCTGTCATTCACAAACATCGCTATACCCCCTCTTACCGCTCTCCTTGGCTTTCCTGTCTGCTCTCACGAGTTGAAATCCATCCAGAGTGACGTGTGAGTCCGGTGAGAGTTAATTCAGCCAAGTCTCTGTGAAGCACATAAGGCTACACTCCCAGTACTCCCTCTGCAGCCTGGTTAGTGCCGTTAGCTCATCCATCTTATTAGAGAGAGATCTTGCATTTTCCATGATGACAGATGGTATGCATGGTTTATACCGTCTTTTCTTCTCCCGGCACTTCAGTCCAGCTATGCCTCTCCTTCTCCTTAATTCTGTGGGGATCACTGGTCTTTCCACGGGGAGTACTTTGGTGTTGCGCAGTGCTAACAGCTGCTCCCGAGCGTAAACAATGGAGCCATGGCTAAAAGGGTCCGCTGATGCTGATTTAACTAGCCCCAGAAAGAAAAAGAGAAAAATACAAATGCACAGTCTCATGAGTAGTACATCCCTAGATGCACACTTACGACTGAGAGTAGTGCAGAAACATGAAAAAAGTACAAAAACATACTAAAACACATAAACACGCTGGGAGCTACTGCAACTAGCTGCCACTCTTGCGGCGCCATCTTGAATAAGAATGGATACTAGAAATAGAAGAAAATAATTTACAAATGTTTGAGGGTGCAATTTGATTAGCAATGTCATACATTAATTTAGAAATACATTCATAGAAAAGAAGATTTACTGCTAAAATATTGGTTTTGGAAAACAATGGAAGGGCACTTTCTCTATTATCAACAAAATGGATTAATCTTAAAGCTCATTTTTGTAGGATTAATACTTTATTTATATGAGTTTTACAAGCTTGTCCCCAAGAACTAAGACCATATGTTAAATAAGGTTGAATCAGAGAGCGATATAATGTCATAAGGATATGTAGTGGAATAAAATGTCTAAGTTTGGCCAAAAGGCCAACAACCTTGCTTATTTTGTTGCAAATAAAATCAACATGAGGCTTCCAAGAAAGATTGTCTTCGATTATTAAACCCAAATATTTGACATACTTTTTATGTTCAAGTGAAACAAGTTTGTTTTGAGACACTGCTTTGAGAGTATGTTATGCACAACCTGTCAACCTCGATTAAAATTTCCTGTCTCTGTATTGGCCTAATTTAATGTTTTAAAGTAATTATTTTTTCGACTAAAATGAATGACTAAAACTGGACTAAAACCCTTTTAGTTTTCATCGACTAAAACTAGACCAAAGCTATCAAGGATGGAATTGATTAAAATGTGACTAAAACTAATAAGCATTTCATCCAAAAGACTAAGACTAAAACTAAATCAAAAATGGCTGCCAAAAACAACACTGTACTACATACTACAGGTGTGAATGTGTCTATAGTGGACGAGTTCTCCAGGGGCTGACAGTGACCCAATCAAAGTTGATAACTCTGGGAGATCATTTATAAAGCTCTGTGCAGTAGTTGATGTGAATGTATGTTTAATACAGTAGCGTGGTGATGTGTATATATTATTACTCAGACATAGTTTGAATGAGATGAGATAATGATCAGAGATAACTTCAGACTGTGGAAATATGACTATATTTTCTACGTTTAACCTGAATGTTAGTATTAGATCGAGGGCATGACCACCATTATGGGTTGGTCCTATGACATTCTGATTAATCCCTACTGAATCTAAAATGGACACAAACGCTGTTTTCAAAGGGTCTTCTGGGTTATCGAAGTGAATATTAAAATCTCCGACAACTAAAGCTTTGTCTAAGGAAATAACCAGATCTGAGATAAAATCTACAAATTCAGAAAGAAACTCAGAATATGGCCCCGGGGGCCTCTAAATAATAAGTAATGGAATTAACTGGGTAGACTTATTTTTCGAGGCTACATACATTATATTGGTATGAAGAACTTCAAATGTATTTAATTTATAACCAGGTTTTTGTGTTACACCTAGACATGGGCATAGCGGACGTGGGGTACACGGGGGACATGTCCCCCGCACTTCCCGTATTTGTGCCCTCTGTCCCCCACACTTTTTACAGCCATTACAACCACTCAATTCATTTTTAACATGTGGAAACGCGTTTTTCCGAGCCGCCTCTAAACGCATCATGAGCAGGCAGAGCTAAGGCGGCAAACAAACACCGCTGTCATGTGTGATCAGAGACGCTCTGGAAAATATTGTATGAGTATCTTTGGTGTGATTCAGATCTGGGCAGTGCTTCTGTATGTTCAGCAAACCAGCCAAGAGGCTAAAGACTTTAGACAGTTTTTTCCAAACAAACCATGTAAGTTGAGTAATGCTGTTGAATGTAGATAATGTTTAGCTAAAGGATGACAAATAGATGTCAATTTAGTTAGTTAAGCTAGCTAGCTAACTTAGAGGTGGTAGTAACTAGTTACATTTACTCCGTTACATTTACTTGAGTAACTTTTTGGATAAATCGTACTCTTAAGAGTTGTTTTGTTGCAAAATACGTTTTACTTTTACTTGAGTAATATTATTCTAAAGTAAAAATACTCTTACTTGAGTAATGTTACTATTTTGGCTACTCTAAGTTTACTCACTTCTGGGTAGAAAATAAAAATATAAATGTATTTGTGTTCCTTTGACTGTTATTTTTGTAAAGATTTAATTTATTTTTGTGGTAGTTAAAGTTTAAAGTACATGAATTTGCTGATTATCATTACTGTATTCGTAATTCTGTTTCAAAATGTTGCTTTCCACATATTTTTTAATCTTTATTGCCACAATAGAAAGAGCAGGGTGAGAGAGGACACAGTGGACCAGAGGCCAACAGGGATGATTATGCAGGGTCACAGGTGAGAAGAGAATATAACTAGCTATGTCACTACTACTATTATTAATTCTATTTATAAATTTTACTTTATAGATTTATAGATTTTGACTTTAGATTTTGATAGTATATCATTTTAAAGAACTAAAGTTGGTTCCCTGGTGCTGTGCTGTTTGTGGTTATGTGGTTCTTTAGCTGCTAAGGAGAGGTGCAATTGAATGCGAGAGGATGATAAATCACTCAAAAGACCTCTGAACAATTTGTCCCCCTCACTTCTAAAATGATGGCTACGCCCCTGCACCTAGATAATCATTATAAATAACCACAATGCCTCCTCCTCTGCCAGTTACACGTGGCTGGTGTATATAACTGTATCCAGGAGGACTAGCTTCATTTAATGCTATATATTCATTTGGCTTAATCCATGTTTCATTTAAACAAAGTACATTAAACTCCTGATCATTAACCATTAGCGCTTTAGATGTAAGAGATCTAATATTTAATAGCCCCACCTTTAGATCAAAGGTGCTGGCAGCAGCTGTACAGTCAGTATGATCTAATTTTATATTGATTAGGTTACTGGAACAAACTCTCTGAATATTTCTACCTTTTTGTTTAGCTCGGGGAACAGACACCGTCTCGATGTAGTGGACCCTGAGTGATGACTCTGTGCAGCTAGCAGACAGTAGGTTTAGCCTGTTCGTCTGCTCCCTGGCCTTGGCTCTGGATTGTCAGAAATTAACTAGGCCTGTTCTGAGACTGTGACCTATGCTACAGGAAATGAGAGCAGCACCTTCCTGAGTGTGATGGATACCGTCCCGCCCTAACAGGCCAGCAGTGACCTCAAAGTTAGCCCAATTATCTATAAAGCCCACACTGTCTTCAGAGCACCATCTGGACAACCAGCAGTTCAGTGCCCATAACCTGCTGTAAGCTATATCGCCACGCCGCATTGGGATGGGGCCAGAGCATACTACAGCATTGGACATTGCCTTCGCTAATTTAAACACCTCTACAAAGTTACTCTTCGTAAACTCAGACTGGCGAAGGCGTATATCATTAGCTCCTGAATGGATAACTATCTTTGAGAACCTGTGCTTGCCTAGGACCCTATGATTACCTGCTATGTCCAGCACCCTGGCTCCCTGTATACACCTGACTAAAGCTGCTGGTGCCCCTAAAGGCTGAGCTAATTTCACGTGCCATATGATAGAGTCCCCTATAACCAGAGCTCTTTCAGGTTTCTCAGCGGGTGCATCACTAAGGAGCGCAAACCTGTTCGACACGTGACATGGAGAGGAGTGGTGCTCCCATGGATGAGCCTCAGTGGTAGCTTTGGCTCTACGCTTATGCCACCGAGCCGTCACCCATTCGCCCTGCTGTGAAGGCTCTAATGCCAGAGTTGGGGGATTACTAACTCGACCTAGGGCATCCAGACTTTCCTCTACAGAAACTACACTGTTCTCACGCTCACTGACCTTCTCTAAAGCCTGGACACGCGATTCTAGCACTATAAGCTTCTCCGTCAGAGAGCTAACTAATCCTAACTTATCATAAATAAAGCTATCGCAAGTGACGGAGGAAGAATAACTAAACATCCTGCACTCAGCACACTGAACAGGCTGAAGGTATGCCATGATGAAAAGATTCACGTACCCTTAATCAAAGATCTATTGATATTAAGGCAGATCCGATGTGGATGGCCTCCGCTTGTGGTCTTTACGCAGGAGGAGGGGGAAAAGAAAGCTTCCGGTTTCGGCGTTCTTCCAAAAAAAGCACAAAAAAAAAACGGAAAAAGGAAAGAGAAAGTGGAAAGTGCAAAAAGGAAAGCGACAGTACAATAAAAACGAAGATGATACTGGAAATTTATTTGTAGAAAAAAATAAAAAAAAGATTAGTAATTAATGCCAACACTCATGGGGAAAAAAGGACTCCTTTCATGTGCTATGATGAATGGATTCATGTACCTCAATTGAAGATCTGTTGATATTAAGGCAGATCCGATGTGGATGGCTTCTGCTTGCGGTCTTTGCATGGGAGTTAAAACTTCCAGAGTTTGGCATTCTCTGAAAAAAAAATTCAAAATGCGGAAAAGGAGAAAGTGAAAGTAGAATAAAAAAATGAAAAAGATACTGAAAAATTATTTGTACAGATGTGTGTGTGTGTGTGTGCACGTGCACACGCAAGCTCAGTACAAAAGCATAACCTGAATGGATCCCCTTCCCAATATATGAAACCATATCTCTAAGATCATATGGCAGTTTTCACCTTAGTGTGTGAGTATAAAGTATGGACAACTGATACTCAACTTAGGCACTCGTCATGCAATGTGACAAGACCAAGGTGTTAACTTTCTTTTAGTTAACTTCACACAATACAGCTCACCTTAGAGCCTGCACAGCTCAGTAGATAGGACCAAGGTTCAACATTCTTTGAGTTACCTATACCATTTTCTGAAGCGAGGACATCCCTCAACAAGGCCACTGAAACCTGTGTTCTGAAAGCTTCTCAAGCAGTATTTTGCAGCATTTTTTCAAGCAAGCCCAGTGGACAAATTTTGGAAACATTGCATTACGTTGTGAAGTTATGAAAGGCACATTGGTGAAAGAGTTGTTAGCAGAGCAATCTTAGCTTTTTGCATGAGCTTGACAAAATCCTGAATGGTCATCATAGAGATAGGAGTCTATCTGAAAGTTTCTGCATGAGACTGTGCAAAAAAAACAACAGCATTATCTTGGTGCATGACCTCAACACGCAACCTTCTGATCTGGAGTCAGATGCGCTACCATTGCGCCATGAGGTCTGAGCTGGAGTACAGTGGACCGTACAAGCAAGGTACAAAGTTGGCATCGCTCTGAACTCGAGCTCTTTCAGAGGATGAGCTCAATATGAAAGCATAACCTGGCTGGATTCCCCTTCCCAATGTACTAAGGGATCTTTCCAAGATCATATGGCAGTTCTCACCTCAGTGTGTGAGTATAAACTGTGGACAACTGTTGCTCCACTTAAGCACTCGTCATTCAATGTGACAAGCCCAAGGTGCCAACTGACTTTCAGTTAACTTCACACTTTTACATTTTATATGAATCCTTTATGTCACTATTTGTGTCACATGATGGGCATTCAGTGGAAAAGTTGTTTTTTGAGGGTAACCTGTTTTGAGGGTTCAAAGGAAAGGTATATTAAGATACTTTTGAATGTGACAAACAGCAGATGGTATGAGCAGGGCTTCAATTGAATCAGAGGAACCTGTTGAAAATGTGTGTCCAAAGTCCTGACATGCTTTGACTCTTACAGAAACAGAAGAGTGGAGCCTGGAAAGCTCAGTCGGGAGCGCATCAGTGTTTTAATCTGATGGTCCAATGATGAATTCCATCTTTGTCAGAGGAACAGACTAGCTTTTTAGTCAATTGGTCTCCTTGTTCCAAAAAGACAGGTATGGTTGTGTGGCAGCGGGGGCGTGGTCAAGCATCGGTCTGTGACCAGAGGGCAGAGTCAGGGAAGGTAAGTGGCAGAATCACTGCACCTGATGTTAATGTGTTTGTGTGTCTTCCCCAGTGACTGCGCCCTATTTAAGGAGAGAGAGCAAGAGCAGAGGGAGCTCTCTCCCCAACCAGACGACTTGTGTGTGTGCGCGTGCGTGTGTGGCTGGGAGAGTAAAAGTTTGCACTGAAAAGTGAAAATAAAAAGAGTTTTGTGAACTCAGTTCTGGCCTGCCGTCCTTCTGTGCTCCACCCACCCATACGAACTGTCATAGTGGTGCCGAAACCCGGGACCAAGCACAGAAGAGAACAGCCCCATGGAGTCCTCCCCCTTCGCAGACCTGATCCACGCCCTCACCATGGCCCAACAGAGCCAGCACCAGGCGCTGCTCGTCCTCCGAAAGGAGCAAGAACAACGGTTCAAGGCCCTGGTGCTGGTGCAACAGGAAGATCGTCGGGCATTCCGGCACCTCCTCGCATCGGCGGGGCCCACCAACTCCACCGCCGCGCACCCTTCCCCCCTCACCCTAATGAAGATGGGCTCGCAGGATGACCCCGAGGCCTTCCTCATGCTCTTTGAGAAGGTAGCAGAGACCTCGGGGTGGCCGGTGGAATAGTGCGCGGCGCGCCTCCTCCCCCTGCTAGCGGCCTATGTGGACCTTCGCCGGGCCGTCCTCCAGCATGTGGGGCACTCCCCCGAGCAACAACGTCAGCGCTTCCGTGCTTTGCGCTTGGAGGAAGTCTGCCAGCCATTCGTGTTTGGCCAGCAACTCCGGGACACCTGCTGGCAGTGGTTGAGGGCAGACAACCACGATGCCAAGGGACTCATCGACCAGGTGGTACTGGAGCAGTTCATCACGCGTTTACCAGCAGAAACCGCAGAGTGGGTCCAGTGCCATCGCCTGGCGTCACTGGATCAGGCAATCGAGCTGGCGGAGGACCATTTGGCGTCTGTCCCGACAGCAGGACAGCAGACAACCTCTTCTCTCTCTCTCTCTCTCTCCCCCTCCTCCTGTGTCTCCTCCTCACCCCATTCCCCCACCGCGGAGGCGGGGGCCGGCACCACCCCAGCCGGCCCACCGCACCCGCAGTGCCCTCCCGTTTCTCCCTTCTATGTCTGTCTCTCCTCCCCCTCAGGTGAGTGAGCCCCAGAGCACCAGTGCAGAGAGAAAGCCTGGGCCGGTTTGCTGGCACTGCGGGGAGCCGGGCCACCTCTAACAGCAGTGCTCGGTAATGGAGGTGGGCATGGTGGTTCGGATCCCCGACGTGCCAGGAGCCGCCCTCGATCGGGCCGGAGTGTATCGCATACCGGTGAGTGTCCAAGGGGATACATATCAGGCGTTGGAGGATTCTGGTTGTAATCAGACCTCAATCCACCAAAGTCTGGTGCAAGACGAGGCATTGGGGGGAGCACAATTGGTGAAGGTGTTGTGTGTGCATGGGGATGTTCACAACTACCCTCTAGTGTCGGTCCACATTCTTTTTCGAGGGGAAAAATTTATAGTAAAGGCGGCGGTTAATCCTCGCCTTACCCACTCGATAATTTTGGGGACTGATTGGCCGGGATTTGGGGAGTTAATGAGTCATCTAATGAAGAGTGGGTCCTGCCATAGTTTAACAGGGGGAGGTCCCGGTGTTGCGTTGGCGGGAGCAGCTGTCACAGAGCCATCTACATCATCTCAGCATCAGAGTGAGGAGCCGCCGGCTCCTCCTCTCTCTATTGGGGAATTCCTCGCAGATTTTCCATTACAGCAGTCGCGAGACGAGACTCTGCGGCATGTGTTTGACCAAGTGAGAGTAATCGATGGTCAAACGCTCCAGCCAAATGCCATCCCATCCTTCCCCTACTTCGCAATTATGAAGGATAGATTATACCGAGTGACGCAGGACACTCAGACTAAAGAGCGAGTCACACAGCTTTTGATTCCGAAGAGCCGCCAGGAATTGGTATTCCAGGCGGCTCACGTTAATCCCATGGCTGGACACTTAGGGCAGGATAAAACACTAGCCCGAATAATGGCCCGGTTCTATTGGCCAGGGATTCACGGCGATGTCTGTAAGTGGTGTACAGTGTGCCGCGAATGCCAGTTAGTAAATCCAGCGGCCATTCCAAAAGTGCCTTTGCGCCCTCTCCCATTAATCGAGACCCCGTTCGAAAGAATTGGGATGGATCTTGTTGGGCCATTAGATCGGTCAACATGAGGGTACCGCTTTATATTAGCTCTGGTGGACTACGCAACATGATACCCGGAAGCGGTGCCTCTTCGCAATATCTCAGCACGCAGTATTGCGGAAGCGCTCTTCCGTGTCATCTCCCGAGTTGGAATCCCGAAAGAGATTCTGACTGACCAAGGCACCTCGTTTATTTCACGTACACTGAACCAACTGTACGGATTGTTGGGTATTAAGCCAATCCACACCAGCGTGTATCACCCACAAACGGACGGTTTAGTTGAATGGTTCAGTCGCACCCTCAAGAATATAATTTAAAAATTCGTAAGTGAGGATGCACGTAATTGGGATAAATGGCTTGAACCCTTGCTATTTGCAGCGCGAGAGGTCCCCCAAGCCTCCACGGGGTTCTCCCCATTTGAATTGTTATATGGGCATAAGCCACGTGGCATTCTAGATGTGCTGCGGAAAAATTGGGAGGAGGGACCTTCACCAAGTAAAAATGAAATCCAATACGTTATTGACCTGTGCGCAAAACTCCACACACTCACGCACCTAACTCAGGAGAATTTGCGGCAGGCCCAAGAATGACAAACCCACCTGTACGACAAGGGTATGCACCTTAGGGAGTTCGCACCGGGAGATAAAGTACTCATACTGTTGCCCACATCGAGCTCCAAATTGGTCGCCAAGTGGCAAGGACCCTTTGAGGTCACATGGTGAGTCGGGGACATTGACTATGAGGTGAGGCGAACGGATAGGGGTGGGGTGCTACAGATTTACCACCTCAATCTGCTCAAACTCTGGAATGAGGAGGTCCCCGTGGGGTTGGTGTCAGTGGTTCTGGAGAAGGCAGAGCTGGGGCCGGAGGTTCAAAAGGGAACATTGGCATCACGTACCTCTCTGGTCCCCTGTGGAGACCACTTCTCCCCGACCCAACTCGCGGAGGTTGCAGACCGAGTTTTCGGACATGTTCTCGCCCCTGCCCGGCCGCACCAACCTCATAGAGCACCACACTGAGACGCCCCCAGGGGTGGTAGTGCGTAGCCGCCCTTACAGGTTACCTGAACACAAGAAAAAAGTGGTTCGGGAAGAACTCGAGGCCATGCTCAAAATGGGCATCGTCGAGGAGTCCCACAGTGACTGGAGCAGCCTGGTGGTCTTGGTACCCAAAGCCGATGGGTTGGTCCGGTTCTGTGTAGACTATAGAAAAGTCAACATGGTGTCTAAATTCAACGCGTACCCAATGCCTTGTATTGATGAGTTGCTCGATCGACTAGGCACGGCTCGCTTTTACTCGACACTGGATTTAACAAAGGGTTATTGGCAGATCCCCTTGACTCCATTATCCCAGGAAAAAAAACGGCCTTTTCCACTCTGTTCGACTTACACCAATTTGTCACACTTCCTTTTGGGCTGTTTGGGGCACCCGCTACGTTTCAGCAGCTGATGGATAGGGTCCTCCGCCCCCACGCCACCTATGCGGCCGCCTACCTCGACGGCATTATTATCTATAGTAATGACTGGTCAAGGCACCTCGAACATCTGAGGGCCGTCCTTAGGTCGTTGAGGCAAACGGGTCTCATAGCCAACCCGAAGAAGTGTGTGATTGGGCGGGTGGAAGTACGGTATCTGGGCTTCCACTTGGGCAACGGGCAGGTGCGTCCCCAAATTAACAAGACAGCAGCAATTGCAGCCTGCCAGAGGCCCAAGACCAAAAAGGGGGTGAGACAGTTCCTGGGGATGGCTGGCTATTATCGTAGGTTTATACCTAATTATTCGGACGTCACCAGCCCGCTGACTGATCTGACTAAAAAGGGGGCACCAGATCCAGTCCAGTGGACGGAGCAATGCCAGCGGGATTTTTTTGAGGTAAAGGCTGCACTGTGTGGGGGGTCACTTTTACACTCCCCTGACTTTTCTCTCCCCTTTATGTTACAGATGGATGCGTCAGACAGAGGGCTGGGGGCTGTTTTGTCCCAGAAGGTGGAGGGGGAGGAGCGCCCAGTACTGTATATCAGTAGGAAGCTGTCGGTGCGTGAGGGGCGCTACAGCACCATTGAAAAAGAGTGCCTGGTGATCAAGTGGGCGGTCCTCGCCCTCCGTAACTACCTGCTGGGATGCCCTTTTACCCTCTGTTTGGACCACGCGCCCCTCCAGTGGCTCCACCGCATGAAGGATGCCAACGCGCGGATCACCCGTTGGTATCTGGCACTCCAACCCTTTAACTTCAAGGTGATCCACAGGCCGGGGGCACAGATGGTCATGGCGGACTTCCTCTCCCGTCAAGGGGGGGGGAGTCAGCTGCAGGCGGGGGTATGTGGCAGCGGGGGCGTGGTCAAGCATCGGTCTGTGACCAGAGGGTGGAGTCAGGGAAGGTAAGTGGCAGAATCACTGCACCTGATGTTAATTAATGTGTTTGTGTGTCTTCCCCAGTGACCGCGCCCTATTTAAGGAGAGAGAGCAAGAGCAGAGGGAGCTCTCCCCCCAACCAGACAACTTGTGTGTGTGCGTGCGTGTGTGGCTGGGAGAGTAAAAGTTTGCACTGAAAAGTGAAAATAAAAAGAGTTTTGTGAACTCAGTTCTGGCCTGCCGTCCTTCTGTGCTCCACCCACCCATATGAACTGTCACAGGTTGAAAATGGTGATGCTTGTCAAAGGAGTCCAATGCCATGACAAGAAAGGGTTCCTTGAACCAAGATAAGACTTTTGAATGACTGTTATAAAGTAGACTCATGATGCTAACATTTTCTAAGTGACCTGATGGTTAAACTTCATGTTCGAAAAGAAAATATGTCCTATGGTTCAGTACAGCTCACCTTATAGCCTGCACAGCTCAGTTGACAGGACCAAGATTCAACATTTTTGAGTTAACGATATAATTTTGCAGGTTACGCAAGTACTTTTTTATTGTTATTTGTGCCAGATGTTGGGCAATCATTTGGAAAAGGTGGCAGAGCGCTGAGTTATACAGAGACAAGATGACACTTTGTTGGCTTGAACACGCAACCTTTTGATTTGGAGTCATGCTGGCAACATTTTCCAAGTGACCTGATGGTCAAAATTCTTCATGTTCAAAAAGAAAATGCATGTTTTATGGTTCAATACAGCTCACCTTAGAGCCTGCACAGCTCAGTAGACAGAACCAAGGTTCAACATTCTTTGAGTTACCTATACCATTTTCTGAAGCAAGGACATCTTTCAACAAGGCCACTGAAACCTGTGTTCTGAAAGCTAACCCTGACAAAGCTTGAAGCTTCTGTTCACAGTCTGACCATGGGCTATGACCAGCAACCCTCTGAGAGGGGGAAAATTTTCTTACAGATAACATCTCTACTTCTGCATAACTCTAATATAATGCTTTTGGTCACGGTATCACTCCTGCAGCCCCTTAGAAATGGTTCAGTGTAAAGTTGTTTTAAACTCCAACAAAAATTGAACCTGTGCATGGGTGTGAACTTTGCCATGGAGAAATCAGCAAAGTGGAACAAGAGATGCTGTGTCTTATTATAGATGAGAAGATTCTGAGTTTGACTTCTGGCTGGCATGGCTCTCTTTTATCCCATGGAATGTTCTGGATAATACAGTGATGCTTGAAAGTTTGTGAACCCTTTAGAATTTTCTATATTTCTGCATAAATATGAACTAAAACATCATCAAATTTTCACACAAGTTCTAAAAGTAGATAAAGAGAACCCAGTTAAACAAATGAGACAAAAATATTATACTTGGTCATTTATTTATTGAGGAAAATGATCCAATATTACATATCTGTGAGTGGCAAAAGTATGTGAACCTTTGCTTTCAGTATCTGGTGTGACCCCCTTGAGCAGCAATAACTGCAACTAAATGTTTCCGGTAACTGTTGATCAGTCCTGCACACTGGCTTGGAGGGATTTTAGCCCATTCCTCCATACAGAACAGCTTCAACTCTGGGATGTTGGTGGGTTTTCTCACATGAACTGCTCACTTCAGGTCCTTCCACAACATTTCAATTGGATTAAGGTCAGGACTTTGACTTGGCCATTCCAAAACATTAACTTTATTCTTCTTTAACCATTCTTTGGTAGAATGACTTGTGTGCTCAGGGTCCTTGTCTTGCTGCATGAACCACCTTCTCTTGAGATTCAGTTCATGGACAGATGTCCTGATATTTTCCTTTAGAATTCGCTGGTATAATTCAGAATTCATTGTTCCCAGATGCAGCAAAACAGGCCCAAACCATGAGCCTACCACCACCATGTTTCACAGATGGGATAAGGTTCTTCTGCTGGAATGCAATGCTTTCCTTTCTCCAAGCTTAGCGCTTCTCATTTAAACCAAAAAGTTCTATTTTGGTCTCATCTGTCCACAAAACATTTTTCCAATAGTCTTCTGGCTTGTCCACGTGACCTTTAGCAAACTACAGACAAGCAGCAATGTTCTTTTTGGAGAGCAGTGGCTTTCTCCATGCAACCCTGCTATGCACACCATTGTTGTTCAGTGTTCTCCTGATGGTGGTCCTTTGTGACCCTGCCGACTAATACATGCCTTGCTCCTAGAGTGATCTTTGTTGGTCGACCACTCCTGGGGAGGGTAACAATGGTCTTGAATTTCCTCCATTTGTACACAATCTGTCTGAATGTGGATTGGTGGAGTCCAAACTCTTTAGAGATGGTTTTGTAACCTTTTCCAGCCTGATGAGCATCAACAACGCTTTTTCTGAGGTCCTCAGAAATCTCCTTTGTTCGTGTCATGATACACTTCCACAAATGTGTGGTGAAGATCAGACTTTGATAGATCCCTGTTCTTTAAATAAAACAGGGTGCCCACTCACACCTGATTGTCATCCCATTGATTGAAAACACCTGACTCTAATTTCACCTTCAAATTAACTGCTAATCCTAGAGGTTCACATACTTTTTCCACTCACAGATATGTAATATTGGATCATTTTCCTCAATAAATAAATGAGCAAGTATAATATTTTTGTCTCATTTGTTTAAGTGGGTTCTATTTATCTACTTTTAGGACTTGTGTGAAAATCTGATGATGTTTTAGTTCATATTTATGCAGAAATATAGAAAATTCTAAAGGGTTCACAAACTTTCAAGCACCACTGTACACTTACTAACCACAACAAAGTTCAACCTGCTCGCCACACAATTAAATAAAATAAAAATTGACAGCTACTTTTCTGGAAAACTCCTGGGTTCTCAACAATGGCCTAAGCATTTTAAACATGGCCGTTACACTTTAAGGCTGTCCCATATGGTCGAGTGGTCAGGATTCCTGGTTTTCACCCAGGTGGCCTGGGTTCAACTTCTGATATGGGAATGCGTCTTTGTTGTGTCACCCTAGGTGCAAGTCATGCGACCTTGAGTGAAATCCTCATTCCATAGGCTCTCACTTTCATGAGTCCTTTTGTTGCCAGGTGTCATGATGGGACAAGAAGACTGATGACAGAGCAGAAGATTCCGGGATCGACTCCTGGCTCTCTCTTACCCCATCTAAGGTCCTGGGCCCCGCTGCTTGTTAACTCCAACAAAGCACAAAGACTGTACTCTGAATCTGACCACAGCAGCCACTGTTCAGTGTTAAATCTATTCTTAACACCATGGGCTCAAACTTGTACAGGAGGAAAGGGTAAGTGTCCAGGTTTTCACTACATGAGGCCAAATGTGTGCAAGTGCATCCAGCTGTTCTTCCTGATTTCCTGGCAAAGTATAAGAAAAAAGAAATCAGGCTATGTTAGTTCAGAGTGCCTCAGGGTCATTTTCTCACACATCAATCTGCATATTCCAAAAGGAACCTCCTGTCTTGTAACTGTTCAAATGTCAAACAAATGCTCAAAATGAGCAAAATGTTCAGCAAATCACATAGCAAATAAAAGACAGGACACATATAACCATTTCCTTCACAGAACCTGAACATGGTCATTGATGGAATTCTTGAATTGTTGGTGTTGCATTTATTTCAATTCATTGCCCAAAGCACGATATCACTACAATTAAACCAAAGGGAATTGAACCAAATATGCAGTGTAGTATATGGGTTGTGGTGTATTTTTCTGAATTCAAAAGGAAGTATAGTATAGATATGTATGAGGTCATCTTTATAGACAACATTAATATTTAATATTATTTTGATGATCTTTCCCATCAAAATCAAATCAGGTTCCAAGATCTTGAAAGAATTTAGGTGCAAATTTGGATTTAATAAGTACAAACTGTCTTGTTATGAGCAGAGAAAATGCAATCATGACGAAATATTTCATGATTTCATTTTACACTTTACACTCACACACTGAGGTGAAAACTGTCATATGCTCCTGAAAATGTCCCTTCATATCTTGGGAAGGGGTGTCCAGCCAGGTTGTGCTTTTGTATTGAGCTAGTGCTCATCCTTGTAAAAACTCGAGTTCAGATTTCAGAGCGATGACAACTCTGTGCCATGATGACATCATATGGACCCTCTCCCCTCTGACCTCATGGTGCAATGGTAGTGGGTCTGACACCAGATAAACAATTTGAGTGTTTAAATTACATCATAGTCACATAACAGGCTGCTGGGCTTTTTGCACAGTTTTATGCAGAAACTTTCAGCTGGATTCCAATCTCTACGATGAGCATCCATTTTTTCAAGCTCATACTGAAAGATAAGATTGCTCTGCTAACAACTCTTTCACCAAATTATCACTTATAACAGAATGTAATATGTTTCCAAAATTTGCGAATTGCTCTGGCTGAAAATAAAATGCTTCAGCATACTGCTTGAGATGCTTTCAGAACACAGGTTTCAAGTTAAGTCAAGTTTATTTGTATAGCGCTTTTAACAATAAACATTGTTCCAAAGCAGCTTTACAGAATTTGAATGACTTAAAACATGAGCTAAATTTTATCCCTAATCTATCCCCAATGAACAAGCCTGTGGCAACGGTGGCAAGGAAAAACTCCCTCAGATGACATGAGGAAGAAACCTCGAGAGGAACCAGACTCAAAAGGGAACCTATCCTCATTTGGGCAACAACAGACAGCATGACGATAATATTAACAATTTAACATGAAGTCAGTTTTGTTGATGTTATAAACTCTTCATTGATGGAAACTTGAGTGCAAAACTGTTCATGACAACTGCAGTCCTAAAGTTAGCAAGTCAACTGCAGTCCTCAGGCATAAAAGCATTACTGTAAGAGTCCAGAGTGTCCTCCAGGTGTGACTTTCAACTGTCCCCATGGGGCCGTCCTCCACAGGAGCAATGTGATGAGGCTCCAACCAGACACAGGGCACAAGGATAGATAAAGCAGGTCTGAGGAGCAGAAGAGGTTCAGCATCTCGATCCCAGGACCAACATGTAACTCAGAGGGACAGATTTGGGGGGAGAGAGAGAAAGAAAACACAGGTTGTTAGGTATGCCCAATGTCACCTGAATAAGTAGGAACAGTATACATATTGCACTGAGTACAAGCAGGGACTCCGGCAACTAACTATGACAGCATAACTAAAAGGGGAGAGCCAGAAGGTAACACAGGCATGAGGAAGCCCCGGGACATAAAGCAGCAGCCACTACACCATCAACAAACTCGAGTGAGCAAGCGAGTGGGGACTGACAGCATCCATACATCCCAGTTTACCAAAACACTCAATGTCTGAGGACCCTCCAGATCTACATCTTTACCTCATGAACACCATTAACTAAAGGCTTGACTAAACAGATATGTTTTCAGCCTAGACTTAAACACTGAAACTATGTTTGATTCCCGAACATGACTTGGAAGGCTGTTCCATAACTGTGGGGCCTTGTAAGAAAAAGGCTCCGCCCCCTGATGTAGCCTTCATTATACGAGGTACCAGCAGATAGCCTGCACCTTTTGATCTAAGTAGGCGTGGCAGGTCGTAGAGGAGCAGAAGTTCACTCAGCTACTGTGGTGCGAGACCATTCAGTGCATTAAAGGTCAATAGTAGTATTTTATAATCAATACGAAATTTGATTGGGAGCCAAGGCAGTGTGGATAAGATGGGGTGATGTGGTCATATTTTCTAGTTCTAGTAAGGACTCTTGCTGCTGCATTTTGAACTAACTGGAGCTTGTTTATGCACTTATTGGAACATCCAGACAGTAAGGCTTTACAATAATCCAACCTGGAGGTAACGAAAGCATGAACTAGTTTTTCCACATCATGTAGTGACATTAAATTTCTTTTCTTAGCAATATTTCTGAGATGAAAGAAAGCTATCTGGGTAATGTTATCACTGTCAGTTCGAATGAAAGACTGGGGTCAATAATCACTCTGAGGTCTTTTACTGCTGCACGTGAAGAAACAGAAAGGCCATCCAGAGTTACTGTGGAATCAGAAAACTTACTTCTAGCTGCATGTGGTCCTAGTACAAGTACTTCAGTCTTGTCAGAGTTAAGCAGAAGGAAATTAATAAGCATCCAGTGTCTAATGTCCTTAACACATCCCTCAATTCTATCAAGCTGGTGTCTCTCATCAGGTTTTGCAGAAACATACAACTGTGTGTCATCAGCATAACAGTGGAAACTAATACAATGTTTACGAATAATATCACTCACAGGTAACATATATAAAGAAAAAAGCAGTGGACCCAAGACAGAACCTTGTGGAACACCAAACATTACCTCAGTATGTCTAGAAATATCATTTATATCAACATACTGATAGCGATCAGTTAAATAAGAGCTGAGTCAAGTTTATTTGTATAGCGCTTTTAACAATAAACATTGTCGCAAAGCAGCTTTACAGAATTTGAACGAATTAAAACATGAGCTAATTTTATCCCTAATCTATTCCCAATGAGCAAGCCTGCGGCGACGGTGGTAAGGAAATCTCCCTCAGATGACATGAGGAAGAAACCTCGAGAGGAACCAGACTCAAAAGGGAACCCATCCTCATTTGGGCAACAACAGACAGCATGACTATAACATTACCAGTTTTAACATGAAGACAGTTTCGTTGATGTGGTAACTCTTCATTGATGGAAACTTGAGTGCAAAACTGTTCATGACAACTGCAGTCCTAAAGTTAGCAAGTCAACTGTAGTCCTCAGCCATAAAAGCATTACTGTAAGAGTCCAGAGCGTCCTCCAATTGTAACTTTCAACTGTCCTCATGGGGCCATCCTCCACAGGAACGATGCGATAAGACTCCAACCAGACACAGGGCACCAGGATGGATCAAGTAGGTCTGAGGGGCAGAAGAGGTCAGCATCTCGATCCTAGGACCAACATGTAACTCAGAGGAACAGATTGGGGGGAGGGTGAGAGAGAGAGTGAGAGAAAACACAGGTTGTTAGGTATGCCCTAAAAATAACACAAGTATTAAGTCTGTGTGGTAGGCTCGCAGAGACGAGAGTGTTGACATCAGGCATAATACACAATAATGGCATATTAATATGTTTAAAAAATATCATGAGCTGCTCTGGCTGGATGCTTGATTGGGTGATGGGAGCACACTCCTCAGCAATGATGAGATGCAGATGGGACCCTTAGGGCTGGCCAAGACAATTCAGTTACATTTCACCGGGTCTGGGACATGCGACAGAATGTCTGACGGCCGATTCCCTGCAGGCTACGATAGCCAGTCGAGGTCTCCACCCTCTCCACCAAAAGATTTCCTGTTGACTCCATGTAACTCAGAGGGACAGATTTGGGGGGAGGGGGGGAAGAGAGAGAGAGGGAGAGAAAACACAGGTTGTTAGGTATGCCCAATGTCACCTGAATAAGTAGGAACAGTATACATATTGCACTGAGTACAAGCAGGGACTCCGGCAACTAACTATGACAGCATAACTAAAAGGGGAGAGCCAGAAGGTAACACAGGCATGAGGGAGCCCTGGGACATAAAGCAGCCAGCCACTACACTGTCAACAAACTTGAGTGAGCAAGTGAGTGGGGACTGACAGCATCTATACATCCCAGTTTACCAAAACACTCTATGTCTGAGGACCCTCCAGATCTATACCTTTACCTCATAAACACCATTAACAAAAGGCTTGACTAAACAGATATGTTTTCAGCCTAGACTTAAACACTGAGACTGTGTCTGATTCCCGAACATTACTTGGAAGGCTGTTCCATAACTGTGGGGCTTTGTAAGAAAAGGCTCTGCCCCCTGATGTAGCCTTCACTATACGAGGTACCAGCAGATAGCCTGCACCTTTTGATGTAAGTTGACGTGGCGGGTCATAGAGGAGCAGAAGTTCACTCAGGTACTGTGGTGCAAGACCATTTAGTGCTTTAAAGGTCAATAGTAGTATTTTATAATCAATACGAAATTTGATTGGGAGCCAATGCAGTGTGGATAAGACAGGGGTGATGGGGTCATATTTTCTAGTTCTAGTAAAGACTCTTGCTGCTGCATTTTGAACTAACTGGAGCTTGTTTATGCACTTATTGGAACATCCAGACAGTAAGGCATTACAATAATCCAACCTGGAGGTAACGAAAGCATGAACTAGTTTTTCCGCATCATTTAGTGACATTAAATTTCTTAGCAATATTTTTTTCCTCCGTGCTCTCATGGAAGACGGTCGCATTTCTCTGCTCTCCTCTCCTCTCCTTTTTTTCCTGCTTGTTGGATTAAGCATTGCCCTGGTATATCGAGGAAATCAGACAACGGTGACAGCTGTTCAAGCCCCACAAAGCTGCCCGATATGATTGAAGCAGTGGGCAAAGCTGTCAGCACTCATACTGTGGCAGAACTTGAACCACAACATGGTTGTCATCTTGGAGATGCTTTCGGCATTGCAAGGAATAAGTATTTTGGAGACCAAATGGAATTGAATTGAACAGAATGGATGAAATGGACAGATATGGACGAGTGGTGTGGACGTGTAAAGACTGCGTCTGTTCGAAAGACCAAACAATCTCTATCTTATCGACATTCGGCTCCCTGAACAACACTGGCATCGATCAAGGCTGTTGCTGGGGCAACATTTCCCCCAGAAGGTCACTGCTGGGAGACACTCTTGCATTCTTCACATACCTTCCCCAATTTTCCGCGGTCACCATTTTTCACCCCCAGTGTGACAAGCGGGTGCATGACCAGCGCCGCTTGCATGGCTGCAGGAGCGGACGGCTGCTTGCTTGCGCTGGGTTACCTCTACCTCCTCCCCTCCTACCCCCTTACCCCTTCCCCCCCACCCCTGATTGCCCCCTCCTTCCCCCCTTCCCCCCCAAGTCCCATGTTTTAAAGTCTACTTGTGTTATTGTGTGCTTGTGCGGAGGTTTTTAAATGCTCCCACACTGTCCTCCTGATAGGAGCATTTAAAAGGTATAGGAGCCCAAGCTGTCCTGTCCTGACTGTACCAATGATGTTGCTATATCAGAGACATTCTTCGGCATCCTTCACATCTTGGTCTGCTCGCCACTTATGACCGGTGGGCACCTCTATTCCTGCTTTCCTAACCTTCTCATCTGTGCTTTCCCGCAACATCATCACTTGGTGTACCTTGGTCACCTTGAATTCCTCTGTGATGATAGTGGTAATTGAAGCTTACTACTGGTACTGTAAAGCCCAATGATGGAAAAAACTTCTGGGAAGTCCCAGCCATCGTCTGATGTATCTGTTGATCATCCTCTCCATAGTTTCTACAGAAGATGTGAAGTTGTTATACACCAGTAATGGCCAGGGGAGTCTTGGAAGCACCCCGTGCTGGTAACACCAAGCCTTGTACTTCCTGGGTAGACTGGTCTTATCAACAGTGCACATCCATTCTTCAGCTTGTTGTCTCATCTGAAAGATACTCTCCTTGTCTGTCAGTGTGCTGTTGAACCACTTGCCAAGGCTCTTGACTGGCTTCTCAGAAACTGTCGGAATGTCTTCACCATCTATCCTGAATTTGAAGCTGTCCTGAACTTTGCCTTTCTTGAAAACCAGGCTTCTAGACTTGGATGGCTTAAACTTCATCTTCGACCATGTCATCAGTCTGCCAATGTTCTCCAGCATCCATCTTCCTTCAGGAGCAGACTTTGTTGTAATAGTCATGTCATCCATGAAGGCTCTGAAGTCATCCATGAAGAACATAATTTGAATTCAAGTCACTGAATTACAAAGTAATTCAAATTAGTATCAAATAACCAGGAAGTAATTCAAACAAGTGTGGTAGAATCAGGAAGTAATTCAAATTTTTGTCATTATTCTCAAATTAATTCAAATTAATATCAAAGAATAACATTAAATTCAATTTATGTTCAAGCAGCAATCAATCCAGCCACTGAGGTGCACAAACCAGTGTATTCTTAGCGCCGGTCCCAAGCCCAGAGAAATGAGGAGGGTTGTGTCAGGAAGGATATCTGTCATAAAACTCATGCCCAATCAACTATGTGGAAGATGATGAGGGCTTTCATCCTGGATCAGTCGAGGCCTGGTTTAACAAGACCGCCACTGAAACTGTTTCCCAGCAGGGTACCAGTGGAAATTATGCTTCTGGTGGGGAAAGGAGGAGAAAGAGAGGTGGAAGGCGAATTTGGAAAAAATGTGAGAATAGAAAAGGCAGGAGAGCGGAATTGGAAATTGAAATGTTGGCACAATGACTGGTATTGGAAGAGAACTGGCTGATTTGATGGAGAAGAGAAAGATTGACAGACATCCTGTGTATACAAAATAAGATTCTTTATTGTCATTGTACAGAAAACATACAATGAAATTCAAGTGCACTCAAGTACTGGACTCAAATTAAAAAAAAAAATCAAATAAATGCTCCTATTGTTAAATAGACAGATTTGCTCGAGTGTTCTATTGTGTTGTTCAAACATGAGGAGTCATGCACAGCCTCTTCAGGATTTACCTTGCAACAAGGGTGGGATTCAAATACACACATGCAAAGTACAATTGATTAGCAGTCCATCACCTTAACCTCTCAGCCACCTCTCCCACAGATACTGGGGTTAACTTTATAATTCTGAGAGTTTAGCACAATTCATTGTGAACAAAACAATCTCATATTTTCCTCGAGTTCTGTCCTTAACTTCCAGCTTCAAAATCTCATCTCATCTCATCTCATTATCTCTAGCCACTTTATCCTTCTACAGGGTCGCAGGCAAGCTGGAGCCTATCCCAGCTGACTACGGGCGAAAGGCGGGGTACACCCTGGACAAGTCGCCAGGTCATCACAGGGCTGACACAGACAACCATTCACACTCACATCCACACCCACGGTCAATTTAGAGCCACCAGTTAACCCAACCTGCATGTCTTTGGACTGTGGGGGAAACCGGAGCACCCGGAGGAAACCCACGCGGACACGGGGAGAACATGCAAACTCCACACAGAAAGGCCCTCGCCGGCCCCGGGGCTCGAACCCAGGACCTTCTTGCTGTGAGGCGACAGCACTAACCACTACACCACCGTGCCGCCCCCAGCTTCAAAATATGCAATAAAATAAACTAAACAAACTATGTGATATGGACTCTGGAAAAAAGTATTGGCAATCTTTAAATCAAGAAAATAAAAATACAAAACCCATATCCATATCCAAAACCCATAACATTAGTTAAGCCACACAGCTCATAAAGATGGTTTCAAGCAAAATGCAATCACTCACTGGTAAATATACAGAACATTCATGAGCAAAAACTGCATTTATAAACACTTTTACAAAACTCACAAATTTCTCAGAATAAAACACACTCTCTCACTACAGCGTGTAGCATGTACACTTACTATAGACACACACACACACACCTGGGCCTAAACACATCTTTTCTTCCCTCTGGGCCATCAAAAGCATATAAAAAATACATTTTATGTAAACTGTCAGAATGCAACAAATTAAGTTGATTCTGTACATAAGTGCACTTTACCACGACTTACGCCGACCAGCCACTCACTACATTGCTCACTCTCTCTATGTCACTTCCTCATCTCATTCTCATCTCATTATCTCTAGCCGCTTTATCCTTCTACAGGGTCGCAGGCAAGCTGGAGCCTATCCCAGCTGACTACGGGCAAAAGGCAGGGTACACCCTGGACAAGTTGCCAGGTCATCACAGGGCTGACACATAGACACAGACAACCATTCACACCTACGGTCAATTTAGAGTCACCAGTTAACCTAACCTGCATGTCTTTAGACTGTGAAGGAAACCAGAACACCTGGAGGAAACCCACATGGACACGGGGAAAACATGCAAACTCCAGACAGAAAGGTCCTCGCCGGCCCCGGGGCTCGAACCCAGGACCTTCTTGCTGTGAGGCGACAGCGCTAACCATTACACCACCATGCCGCCATATCACTTCCTGATTTCCTAAACTATGAGGGAGGGGCACAGAACATGCATGCATTAATCACATGGAAAAAATTTGTGGTGTTAAAAGGAATTTGCATTAACACATTATTGCGTTAACTTCAACAGCCACAATTTTATATATAAAACTTCTCACTCGCCCCTTCTGGCAGGAGAGGAAATACACCACCACCATATACAGCCCCTGGCCTGTGGACCACCTCAGATTTAAAGTGCTGAAGGGCTATACCCAGAGGGA
This sequence comes from Neoarius graeffei, assembly GCF_027579695.1. Classification (NCBI taxonomy): domain Eukaryota; kingdom Metazoa; phylum Chordata; class Actinopteri; order Siluriformes; family Ariidae; genus Neoarius; species Neoarius graeffei. Next base: position 9,271,625 of record NC_083587.1, read on the forward strand.
TCCACAAGTTGGTCCCACTGGTCCAAACAGAGGGTGAACAGGTGTCCGAGCAGATAGTATGGGAGAGTGAGGACTGCCCACTTGATGGGCGAACACTCTTTCTCCACCCATATTTTCCACTGATCCATTATTCAAGAGTGACATGGAAGAAGCAGTGCTGTGATATAGATTCAAACTGGGGCTGTTGTGACCACAATACAGAATACTAACCACTAAATGATCACGACACTCCATGGGCAGAGTACACCCTCACTCTGACAGAAACTCAGCTGCTAGATGTGGCATGGGATGAACAGGACCACATTTGGCCTGGTGTCATGAGAAAAGTGAATTTTTTATTTAGTCATGATTGCATTTGCTATGGTGGTGTAGTGGTTAGCCCTGTTGCTTCACAGCAAGAAGGTCCTGGGTTCAAGCCTGGTGAGGGCCTTTCTGTGTGGAGTTTGCATGTTCTCCCAGTGTCTGTGTGGGTTTTCTCAGGGTGCTCTTGTTTCCCCCACAGTCCAAAGAAATGTAGGTTACATTAATTCATGGCTCTAAATTGCCTGTGAGTGTGAATGGTTGTTTGTCTCTGTGTCAGCCCTGCAATGACCTGGTGATGTGTTCATCTTTCAATAGTTCAGTTTCATTTAATTTTATTTATATGCTGCCTTGGGCAATGTATACAGGCAACACCAACAATTCAGGAGTTCCATCAATGACCATTTTCAGATTCTGTTCAGGAATTGGTTATAGATGTCCTGTCTGTTAATTACCGTGTGATTTACTGAAAATTTTGAGCATTTGTTTGACCTTTGAGCCTTTACAAGACAAGAGGTTCCTTTTGGAATATGCAGACTGGTGTGTGAGAAAATGCAACTTTAAATACAATTGTAAATAAGTCACCCTGTATACCGTGAACATGAGAAACTTTCCACTTTTTTCACACGTCCCTTGACGGGCTCTGTACATATTTAGTCATATAAATATCAAGAAAAAAAATCAACAAGCAATGACATTTGGATGTTGTACAGTCGGTAACATGTCAGTTTCACAATTGAAAGTTTTCTAGTTTTACATTCTGGGGTGTTTTCAGTGTCATAGATGTGACATTTCCACTCATATTGGAAAACAAAATGCTTCAGAGCTTAGACAAGTTCAGCATTAGTGGATTAATCTCCATGACTTTGAATGAAACCTCTGCAATTGAATACAGATAAATCCTCAAAATTCATATCATTATGGACATCCTAAAAATACATCACTTTTTTTTGCATTATAGATGTAACATCAAACAGATATAATTCTATGGGAGTTTACAGGTTTTCTACAAACTCTGTGAATTTCAAAGACAAGTGCAGAAAGAATCACATGCATACCATTTAAGAGACTTGACTGAAAACCTAAAGTAACAATTTGAAAATATTTGATATTTTTGGAATTAATTACTTTCGGAAAACTGGTCTTCAGAATGTGACATTTTCAAGTTATGGATGTTATATTATACCTTACGAGCTGACAGGACATTTGTAATCATGTTGGGCAATGGATGTTAACAATAGAGAATGGGCAACTACTTCATGGCACCTTGCATTCTGGATAGTGGATACCATAGTTTAGGATACACCTTTTGAAATATTTCAGCTGTAGCTTCAATCATTCCCTTACCAGCTTCTCATTTTTCTCTTTCTCCTGAAGTAACCATTTCTCTCGAATCTTTAGGCCATGGGGGAAGCTGTGGCCGAATGATTAGAGAAGCAGCTTTGGGATCAAAAGGTTGGTGGTTCAATTTCCTGCACCAACAGGAATGGCTTAAGTGCTCTTGAGTAAGGCACCTAACACCAGGCTGCTCTGGGTATGCTGTATACAGAGTGGCAGACGAGTGTCTGCTAAATGCCTTTAATATAAGTTAATGAGACAAAAAAAAGTGCAATGTGTTGTTCATGAATAAATAAACAAAATTGGAATTGTTCACATCATAATAGTCAAGTTTATTTGTATAGCACTTTTAACAATAAACATTGTCGCAAAGCAGCTTTACAGAATTTGAACAACTTAAAACATGAGCTAATATTATCCCTAATCTATCCCCAATGAACAAGCCTGTGGCGACGGTGGCAAGGAAAAACTCCCTCAGACAACATGAGGAAGAAATCTCAAGAGGAACCAGATTCAAAAGGGAACCCATCCTCATTTGGGCAACAACAGACAGCATAACTATAATATTAACAGTTTTAACATGACATCAGTTTCATTGATGTTATAAACTCTTCATTGATGGAAACTTGAGTGCAAAACTGTTCATCACAACTGCAGTCCTAAAGTTAGCAAGTCAACTGTAGTCCTCAGCCATAAAAGCATTACTGTAAGAGTCCAGAGCATCCTCCAAGTGTGACTTTCAACTGTCCTCATGGGGCCATCCTCCACAGGAGCGATGTGATGAGACTCCAACCAGACCCAGGGCACCAGGATGGATCAAACAGGTCAGAGGAGTAGAAGAGGTTCAGCATCTCGATCCCAGGACCAACATGTAACTCAGAGGGACAGATTTGGGGGGAGGGGGAGAGAGAGAGGGAGAGAAAACACAGGTTGTTAGGTGTGCCCAATGTCACCTGAATAAGTAGGAACAGTATGCATATTGCACTGAGTACAAACAGGGACTCCGGCAACTAACTATGACAGCATAACTAAAAGGAGAGAGCCAGAAGGTAACACAGGCATGAGGGAGCCCTGGGACATAAAGCAGCCAGCCACTACACCATCAACAAACTCGAGTGAGCAAGCGAGTGGGGACTGACAGCATCTATACATCCCAGTTTACCAAAACACTATGTCTGAGGACCCTCCAGATCTACACCTTTACCTCATAAACACTATTAACAAAAGGCTTGACTAAACAGACATGTCTTCAGCCTAGACTTAAATGCTGAGACTGTGTCTGATTCCCGAACATTACTTGGAAGGCTGTTCCATAACCGTGGGGCTTTGTAAGAAAAGGCTCTGCCCCCTAATGTTGCCTTCACTATACGAGGTACCAGCAGATAGCCTGCACCTTTTGATCTAAGTAGGCATGGCGGGTCATAAAGGAGCAGAAGTTCACTTAGTTACTGTGGTTCGAGACCATTTAGTGCTTTAAAGGTCAACAGTAGTACTTTATAATCAATACGGAATTTGATTGGGGGCTAATACAGTGTGGATAAGACAGGTGTGATGTGGTCATATTTTCTAGTTCTAGTAAGGACTCTTGCAGCTGCATTTTGAACTCACTGGAGCTTGATTATGCACTTATTGGAACACCCAGACAGTAAGGCATTACAATAATCCAACCTGGAGGTAACGAAAGCATGAACTAGTTTTTCCGCGTCATGTAGTGACATTAAATTTCTTATCTTAGCAATATTTCTGAGATGAAAGAAAGCTATCCGGGTAATGTTATCAATGTGAGTTTTGAATGAAAGACTGGGGTCAATAATCACCCCGAGGTCTTTTACTGTTGCACGCGAAGAAACAGAAAGGCCATCCAGAGTCACTGTGTAATCAGAAAACTTACTTCTAGCTGTATGTGGTCCGAGTACAAGTACTTCAGTTTTGTCAGAGTTAAGCAGAATGAAATTAATAAGCATCCAGTGTCTAATCTCCTTAACACATTCCTCAATTCTATTAAGCTGGTGTCTCTCATCAGGTTTTGCAGAAACATACAACTGTGTGTCATCAGCATAACAGTGGAAACTAATACAATGTTTACAAATAATATCACCCAGCGGTAACATATATAAAGAAAAAAGCAGTGGACCCAACACAGATCCTTGTGGAACACCGAACTTTACCTCAGTATGTCTAGAATTATCACCATTTATATCAAAATACTGATAATGATCAATTAAATAAGAGCTGAGCCAGGAGAGGGCCGTTCCCTTAACTCCCACATCGTTTTCTAGTCTATCCAGAAGAATGGAATGATCAATGATATCAAATGCTGCACTAAGGTCAAGCAACACAAGTAGTGAGACACAGCCCTGATCAGACGCCAACAGTAGGTCATTTACTACTTTAACCAAAGCTGTCTCTGTGCTATGATTAGGTCTAAATCCTGACTGATATATTTCATGGATGTTATTCCTATGTAAATATGAGCATAACTACTGTGCCACAGCTTTTTCAAGGATCTTGGAAATAAAGGGGAGGTTTGATATTGGCCTATAATTGGACAGCTGACACTGATCAAGGTCAGGTTTTTTAATCAGGGGTTTGATAACTGCTAGTTTAAAGGATTTGTGTACATAGCCAATTGTGAGAGAAGAATTTATTATTTTTAGAAGCGGTTCAATTACTTCAGGTATTATCTCGTTGAATAGATGTGTAGGTAAGGGATCTAGTACGCAAGTTGAGGCTTTTGATGCCAAGATTAATGAAAGTAATTCAGTTTCTTTAAGGGGAGTAAAGCATTCTAAATGATGATCTGATAGTTATATGGTTAACTACAAGGTCACTTTCATTGTCTGACCTGAAATTAGTAGTTTGAATTTTTTGTCAGATATTCTCAATTTTGTCATTAAAAAAAATTCATGAAATCGTTACTATTAGCAGGTGTGCATGTGTCTATAGTGGACTTATTCCTGGTTAATTTTGCAACAGTGTTAAATAGGAATCTAGGATTATTTTTGTTATCTTCTATTAGGGAGGAGAGATATGTTGATCTCGCAGCACTAAGAGCTTTTCTATACTTCAGGAAGCTCTCCTTCCACGCTAATTTTAACACTACCAATTTTGTTTGACGCCATTTACATTCCAATTTTCGTGTGGTCTGTTTTAATGTGCGAGTGTCATCATTATACCAAGGTGCTAATTTTTTGTCTCTGACCATTTTCTTTTTAAGAGGAGGTACATTATCTAAGGTATGGCAAAATGTTAACTCTAAGCATTCAGTTGCCTGATCAAGTTTCGCAGGGGCTGACCGTGACCCAATCAAAGTTGATAACTCTGGGAGATCATTTATAAAGCTCTGTGCAGTAGTTGACACAAATGTACGTTTAATACAGTGGCATGGTGAGGTGCATATATTATTACTCAGACATAGTTTGAATGAGATGAGATAATGATCTGAGATAACTTCAGACTGTGGAAGTATGACTATATTTTCTACATTTAACCCAAATGTTAGTATTAGATCGAGTGTGTGACCACCATTATGGGTCGGTCTTATGACATTCTGATTAATCCCTACTGAATCTAAAATGGACACAAACACTGTTTTTAAACGGTCTTCTGGGTTATTGAAGTGAATATTAAAATCTCTGACAACTAAAGCTTTGTCTAAGGAAATAACCAGATCTGAGATAAAATCTGCAAATTCAGAAAGAAACTCAGAATATGGCCCCGGGGGCCTGTAAATAATAAGCAATAGAATTAACTGGGTAGACTTATTTTTCGAGGCTACATACATTATATGAGTATGAAGAACTTCAAATGTATTAAATTTATAACCAGGTTTTTGTGTTACACCTAGATAATCATTATAAATAACCGCAACGCCTTCTCCTCTGCCAGTTAGACGAGGCTGGTGTATATAACTGTATCCAGGAGGACTCACATCATTTAATGCTATATATTCATTTGGCTTAATCCTTGTTTCAGTTAAACAAAGTACATTAAACTCCTGATCAGTAATGAGTTCATTAACCATTAGCGCTTTAGATGTAAGAGATCTAATATTTAATAGTCCCACCTTTAGATCAAAGGTGCTGGCAGCAGCTGTACAGTCAGTATGATCTAATTTTATATTGATTAGGTTACTGGAGCAAACTCTCTGAAAATTTCTACCTTTTTGTTTAGCCCGGGGAACAGACACAGTCTCAATGTAGTGGACCCTGAGTGACGACTAGCAGACAGTCAGTTTAGCCTGTTCGTCTGCTCCCTGGCCTTGGCTCTGGATTGTCAGGAATTAACTAGGCCTGTCCTGAGACTATGACCTATCCTGCAGGAAATGAGAGCAGCACCTTCCCGAGTGGGATGGATACCGTCCCGCCCTAACAGGCCAGCAGTGCCCTCAAAATTAGCCCAATTATCTATAAAGCCCACACTGTTTTCAGAGCACCACCTGGACAGCCAGCAGTTCAGCAACCATAACCTGCTGTAAGCTATATCGCCACGCTGCATTGGGATGGGGCCAGAACATACTACAGCATCAGACATCGCCTTTACTAATTTAAACACTTCTACAAAGTTACTCTTAGTAACCTCAGACTGATGAAGGCATATATCATTAGCTCCTGCATGGATAACTATCTTTGAGAACCTGTGCTTGCCTAGGACCCTAAGATTACCTGCTATGTCCGGCACCCTGGCTCCCGGTATACACCTGACTAAAGCTGCTGGTGCCCCTAAAGGCTGAGCTAATTTCACGTGCCGTATGATAGAGTCCCCTATAATCAGAGCTCTTTCAGGTTTCTCAGTGGGTGCATCACTAAGGAGAGCAAACCTGTTCGACATGTGACGCGGAGAGGAGTGGTGCTCCCATGGGCGAGCCTCAGTGGTAGCTTTGGCTCTACGCTTATGCCGCCGAGTCGTCACCCATTCGCCCCCGCTGTAAGGGCTCTAATGCCGGAGTTGGGGGATTACTAACTCGACCTAGGGCATCCAGACTTTCCCCTCCAGAAACTACACTGTTCTCACACTCACTGACCTTCTCTAAAGCCTGGACACTCACTTCTAGCACTGTAATCTTCTCTGTCAGAGAGCTAACTATTCTGCACTTATCACAAATAAAGCTAATAAAGCTATCACTAGCGACGGAGGAAGAATGACTAAACGTTAGAGTTGAGCCGGACACTCGGCTGAAATGAGTATCCGGTACGGATAAAGCACTTTTGCTTAGTATGAGTATTATACGAGTAATACGAGTCAATATCTGTGCTCAGACTGAATGAAAATCCTCACACAGCATCACAGTGCCCCGCCCCTACACACACTGCTCTGCTCACTCACACAGAGAACAGCTCGCTGTCTGTCACTCAGGTTCGCGGTTCTTTTCTGTTAACGTTTCGGGTTTCTTCAGCTTCAAGTTTGTTTATATTTCAGTTTGTACTTACTTATAACCAGTAGAGTTCTACTGGGTTCGTTCAGACATGGTGCTTGGTAGAAAGCAACTCGTGTTGTGTCTCTGCCTGTCGGAGATTTTTTCTTTTTTTAACCATCGGTTAAAAACAGTTTTTTTGACTTCACGCATTGAGTGTCTGACACTTTCTTGCTGTAATTCATGTAAAAATAAAGGTAGTAGTGGTATAAGTATTACAAATTAAGCTACACACCACACTCTCCCTCTCTCTGCCGGTCATCGGAGTTTTTTTTTTAAACCGTCAGTTGGCTCTAACCAGTTTTATTTTACTTCACGCACTGAGTGTCTGACACTTTCTAGGTAGTAGTGGTATAAATAATATTACAAATTAAGCTACACACACACACACACACACACACACACACACACACACACATCTCTCTCTCTGTATCTCTCTTACACACACTCCCCCTCCCTCTGTCTCTCTCTTACTCACTCACACACACACACACCTAGTGTGGAAATAAAAAAATAAAAAAGAACCAAAAAAAAAATCACACTGATCATAAAAATGTTAAAAAAAGAAAGTTATGTTGAGTATGAAAACTCTTGTTCATTACATTTCATTTCATAATTGCAACCGCATGTGTTGTATTCATTGTTGCAAAACTTGTTCTGTAAATAGTTCATTTGCTATCGTGATCAAAACCATTGATCTGAAGCTCAATGCTGATGCTGTCCTGTAAATAGTTTTCTAATCAGCAATAAATATAACAATTTCTGATCAACCCATATCAATTGCATGCTTAAAATAACATACTGGTTAAAACCCCACCCGTTTCAAGACAACCAGACCCACTTCCGGGTTAAATCCCACCTGTTCCGGGTTAAGCCCCGCCCACTTCCGGGTACGGATACGGATAATTCATATGGTTAACAGATACAGATAATGCTGTACTCGCTTATCCCTACTAAACATCCTGCACTCAGCACACTGAACAGGCTGAAGGTGTGCCATGATGAAAGGATTCACGTACCTTAATCGAAGATCTGTCGATATTAAAGCAGATCCAATGTGGATGGCCTCCGCTTGTGGTCTTTACGCAGGAGAAGAAAAAGAAAGTTTCTGGTCTCGGCGTTCTTCCGAAAAAAAAAAGAAAAAGGAAAGCGACAGTACAAAAAAAATGAAGATAATACTGGAAAATTATTTGTAGAAAAAAAAGAAAAGAAAAGAAAAAGATTAGTAATTAACGCCAATGCTCGCGGGAAAAAAAGGACTTGTCGCAAACAACTCAGGAACCAGGAAGTGCATAGCAACTCAACCAGGAAGTCCGCTGTCCGCTGAAATAATAATAGAAATAATAAATAATAGAAATACTACAAACTCTTTAGAATTTTCTATATTTCTGCATAAATAGAGATCTTGCAGTCACGTGACCGGAAAGTACACAACCGCCATCTTGTCGGTCAAAAACACTGCTGAATACTGCTGCACTCGTGTACAGAATGGATCAATTTCAACCGACGGACTACACGGCTCATTTTTCTAATGAACAGATAACTAGATATATGTCTAAAATAAACGAGCTACAGATTTGTGACCCTTATGGCTTACCGGACGGAGTTTTCACGACCGGATTTTGAACTGCCAGCAGAATACCCGGACGTGTATAATTACCTCATTAACTTTCCCTCGCTGTTCAGTGGTGAAGCACTGCGTGCTTATAAATCTCTGGACAGTTTTCTCTACAGAAATTCAGGATTTGTCAGTGACTCAGATGTGGCATCTTATAAACAAGAATCCTCATTGGATGGGTAAGTCACTTAAGTATTGAGTATAGCACTGACCAGCCGATTATAGAATAGAATAAGGTAATTCCAGTTGTAATTCCAAATCGTCCGTCTTGTTTACATGGATCTGGTGTTGGAGAGGTAGAGGCTTGGCAGTGGAGGTTTGAGTGGCTGTTTTCTGAGCTTAGTCAACAGGCCGGCTCTGCAGCCTCGCTTTTGCTTCCGCTCCCGGTGCCGCCTCCTTCGCTTTGCTTCCGATAACAATCCCCGGAGACCCCGCTGGTCTCGCTATCTCGTCCGGAATGTTTTTTTTTTTTTTTCTCGTCCGGACTGTTGTGCATGCGATGGAAATCGCTACAAACTGTCATTTTCTGCTGGAAGCCAATGTCCAGTAAGTCCATACGGTTGTAGTGGATATTGAAGTCCGGTACAGACGAACAACACGCAAAAATACACACAAAAAACATAAAAAACGTGCACAGGTAGGGAGAGCTTGTAGCCGCAGCCATTGTAGTAGAATTGTATATAGTAGGGTTTTCCAGAAGAAAAGGTAGAAGTAAAAGCAGAAGTAGAACCAGAAGTAGAAGGCGGAATATGGCGTTTGACCAACAAGATGGCGTCTGTCACAATCTGGATCGGCTGTGACGTCACATGCAAGTGCTCCATATGACCCAAAACATCATCAGATTTTCACACAAGTCCTAAAAGTAGAGAAAGAGAACCCAGTTAAACAAATGAGACAAAAATATTATACTTGGTCATTTATTTATTGAGGAAAATGATCCAATATTACATATCTGTGAGTGGCAAAAGTATGTGAACCCTTGCTTTCAGTAGACACATTTTTAGGCTTGCTTTTAATCTATTTAAAATAAATTTATTTTTTATTTAGTTATTAGCCTTTTTAATTAGTTATTGAATTATTTATTAGTTTGTGGTTGTAAAGTGCTTAGAGCATATTTGTATAGGCACTAAATAAATTGTATTATTTTAATTTTTGGTAAAACTATAGATAATTTAAAAAACATTAAATTTATATCAGGTTGCTGGTCACCTTCATTATGTAAGGATCTAAGGACATATAGACACTTGTTTGCTTCTATGAGTTTTCCCTTAACATGCTCTTTAAATTTATTATTACTCTGAAAAGTTACTCTTAGTATTTTAAAGTGCATATCCTGGACCAATTTTAGTTTTTTTTAATATACATGAAAGTATGTCCCTTTACACACTCATCCAGAAGGGTAATTTTGCACAAGGCCATCTGTCGACAGCAGAAAAAAATAACAAAACACGTCTGGAAAAATCCCAAGGGAGTCTGGAGCCAGATTCGTGACGTCACCTGCGGAAGCACCAGCAGGCTGCGCGAGCTTTGCACGGTTTTAGTGCACAGCCTGTGTCGACCAAGCGTTCCCATTTCTCTCTCATTGTCCGGTCTTTTGGGAAACGCTGAGTACTAATCCCATCAAGATTGGTGTTGCTACACCCTCCTACGATACATCTGTTAACCATTTTAATTTTAATAATTACACGATAACGCTGAAGAAATTTGCAGAAAACCACCAGGTTGTTTTCTCATGAACAAACCAGCGCTGATGAAGGATTCAGAGTCGAGCCCTGCACTCCCGCGGGAGTCCCGCAGGACTCGCCACAAAGCAGTGTGGTGCGGGACAAATTTTGAAAGCTCATTGCGGGCGCGGGCGGGACCGGAAGTGCACATATGCACGCGCGGGCGGGAGCGGACATATGCACGCGCGGGCGGGAGCGCACATATGCGGCACGTGCGGGAGCAGTGACAAGCTGCAGTCCCGCTAACTAAAAACATGTTTGAAATAAAATTTATAAATTATTAATTTATGTCTATCATATATAATTTGTGCTGGATATTTTATTTGGCATAAATAAAAACATTTTAAGATGCCTAAATTTGCAGAGAGAGTCAGATTGCGAGATTGAGTGAGGAATGGCATCTTAAATTTGCCATTGATCACCCTAACGGGAAATCCTTTGATCACTCTAATGACTCGCAGTTCACACCCAGCTAGCAAGAGAACCATGAGTGAAGTGATTTACTGCTTGCGTTAGTCTACAACTCTAATCAGAGAGACAGGTTACACAGTGATGGTAGGCTTGACTCAATGCTATCCCAGAAATCCTTTCTGTAATATGCAAATTTGGCTGTCCAATCAGAGGCGGCCAAATTTGCATATTACAGAAAGGATTTCTGGGATAGCATTGAGTCAAGCCTACCGTCACTGTGTAACCTGTCTCTCTGATTAGAGTTGTAGACTAACTCAAGCAGGTGGCACGGTGGTGTAGTGGTTAGTGCTGTTGCCTCACAGCAAGAAGGTCCTGGGTTTGAGCCCTGGCGAGGGCCTTTCTGTGTGGAGTTTGCATGTTCTCCCTGTGTCCGTGTGGGTTTCCTCCAGGTGCTCCGGTTTCCCCTGCAGTCCAAAGACATGCAGGTTAGGTTAACTGGTGACTCTAAATTTACTGAGAGTGTGAATCAAATCAAGTTTATTTGTATAGCGCTTTTAACAATAAACATTATTGCAAAGCAGCTTTACAGAATTTGAACGACTTAAAACATGAGCTAATTTTATCCCTAATTTATCCCCAATGAGCAAGCCTGTGGTGACGGCGGCAAGGAAAAACTCCCTCAGATGACATGAGGAAAAAACCTCGAGAGGAACCAGACTCAAAAGGGAACCCATCCTCATTTGGGCAACAACAGACAGCCTGACTATAATATTAACAGTTTTAACAGGTATAACCCTCAACTGTCCTCATGGGGCCGTCCTTCACAGGAATAAAACTCCGACCAGACAGGGCACCAGGATGGATCAAGCAGGTCCGAGGGGCAGAAGAGGCCAGCATCTCAATCCCAGGATCAATATGTAACTCAGAGGGACAGATTGGGGGGGAAGAGAGAGAGAAAGAAAACACATTGTTAGGTATGCCCTAAAAATGACAAGTATTAAATCTGTGTGGTAGGCTCGCAGAGACGAGAGTCTTTACATCAGGCATAACACACAACAATGGCATGTTAATATGGTAAAATATATCATGACCTGCTCTGGCTGGATGCTTGATTGGGTGATGGGAGCACACTCCTCAGCAATGATGAGATGCAGATGGGACCCTTAGGGCTGGCCAAGACAATTCAGTTACATTTCACCGGGTCTGGGACATGCGACAGAATGTCTGACGGCCGATTCCCTGCAGGCTACGATAGCCAGTCGAGGTCTCCACCCTCTCCACCAAAAGATTTCCTGTTGACTCCATGTAACTCAGAGGGACAGATTTGGGGTGGGGTGGGGGGGAGGGAAAACACAGGTTGTTAGGTATGCCCAATGTCACCTGAATAAGTAGGAACAGTATACATATTGCACCGAGTACAAGCAGGGACTCCGGCAACTAACTATGACAGCATAACTAAAAGGAGAGAGCCAGAAGGTAACACAGGCATGAGGGAGCCCAGGGACATAAAGCAGCCAGCCACTACACCGTCAACAAACTCGAGTGAGCAAGCGAGTGGGGACTGACAGCATCCATACATCCCAGTTTACCAAAACACTCTATGTCTGAGGACCCTCCAGATCTACTCCTTTACCTCAAACACCATTAACAAAAGGATTGACTAAACAGATATATTTTCAGCCTAGACTTAAATGCTGAGACTGTGTCTGATTCCCAAACATTACTTGGAAGGCTGTTCCATAACAGTGGGGCTTTGTAAGAAAAGGCTCTGCCCCCTGATGTAGCCTTCACTATACGAGGTACCAGTAGATAGCCTGCACCTTTTGATCTAAGTAGGCGTGGCGGGTCATAGAGGAGCAGAAGTTCACTCAGGTACTGTGGTGCGAGACCATTTAGTGCTTTAAAGGTCAATAGTAGTATTTTATAATCAATACGAAATTTGATTGGGAGCCAATGCAGTGTGGATAAGACAGGCGTGATGTGGTCATATTTTCTAGTTCTAGTAAGGAGTCTTGCTGCGGCATTTTGAACTAACTGGAGCTTGTTTATGCACTTATTAAAACATCCAGACAGTAAGGCATTACAATAATCCAACCTGGAGGTAACGAAAGCATGGACTAGTTTTTCTGCATCATGCAATGACATTAAATTTCTTATCTTTGCAATATTTCTGAGATGAAAGAAAGCTATCCGGGCGATGTTATCAATGTGAGTTTCGAATGAAAGACTGGGGTCAATAATCACTCCGAGGTCTTTTACTGCTGCACGTGAAGAAACAGAAAGGCCATCCAGAGTCACTGTGTAATCAGAAAACTTACTTCTAGCTGTATGTCGTCCTAGCACAAGTACTTCAGTCTTGTCAGAGTTAAGCAGAAGGAAATTAATAAGCATCAAGTGTCTAATGTCCTTAACACATCCCTCAATTCTATTAAGCTGGTGTCTCTCATCAGGTTTTGCAGAGACATACAACTGTGTCATCAGCATAACAGTGGAAACTAATACAATGTTTACGAATAATATCGCCCAGAGGTAACAATATATAGAGAAAAAAGCAGTGGACCCAAGACAGAACCTTGTGGAACACCAAACTTTACCTCGGTACGTCTAGAAATATCACCATTTATATCAACATACTGATAACGATCAGTTAGATAAGACCTGAGCCAGGAGAGGGCCATTCCCTTAACTCCCACAACATTTTCTAGTCTATCCAGAAGAATGGAATGATCATTGGTATCAAATGCTGCACTAAGGTCAAGCAACACAAGTAGCGAGACACAGCCCTGATCAGATGCCAACAGTAGGTCGTTTACTACTTTAACCAGTGCTGTTTCTGTGCTATGATGAGGTCTAAATCCTGACTGATACATTTCATGGATGTTATTCCTATGTAAATATGAGCATAACTGCTGTGCCACAGCTTTTTCAAGGATCTTGGAGATAAAGGGGAGGTTTGATATTGGCCGATAATTGGACAGCTGACAGGGATCAAGGTCAGGTTTTTTAATCAGGTTTTTGATAACTGCTAGTTTAAAGGATTTGGGTACATAGCCAATCATAAGAGAAGAATTTATTATTTTTAGAAGCGGTTCAATTACTCCAGACATTATCTGTTTGAATAGATGTGTCAGTAAGGGATCTAGTACGCAAGTTGAGGCTTTTGATGTAGAGATTAATGAAAGTAATTCAGTTTCTTTTAGGGGAGTAAAACATTCTAACTGATGATCTGATGCAGTTATATTGTTAACTACAAGGTCACTTTCATTGTCTAACCTTAAATTAGTAGTTTGAATTTTTTGTCGGATATTCTCAATTTTGTCATTAAAAAAATTCATGAAGTCGTTGCTACTACATACTGCAGGTGTACGTGTTGATAGTGGACTTATTCCTGGTTAATTTTGCTACAGTATTAAATAGGAATCTAGGATTATTTTTGTTATCTTCTATTAGGGAGGAGAAATATGTTGATCTCGCAGCACTAAGAGCTTTTCTATACTTCAGGAAGCTCTCCTTCCAAGCTAATTTGAACACTACCAATTTTGTTTGATGCCATTTACGTTCCAATTTTCGAGTGGTCTGTTTTAATGTGCGAGTGTCATCATTATACCAGGGTGCTAATTTTTTGTCTCTGACCATTTTCCTTTTTAGAGGAGCTACATTATCTAAAGTATGGCGGAATGTTGACTCTAAGCATTCAGTTGCCTGATCAAGTTCTGCAGGGGCTGACAGTGACCCAATCAAAGTTGACAGCTCTGGGAGATCATTTATAAAGCTCTGTGCAGTAGTTGACGTGAAAGTACATTTAATACAGTAGCGTGGTGAGGTGCATATATTATTACTCAGACATATTTTGAATGAGATGAGACAATGATCTGAGATAACTTCAGACTGTGGAAGTATGACTATATTGTCTACGTTTAATCTGAATGTTAGTATTAGATCAAGGGTGTGACCACCATTATGGGTCGGTCCTATGACATTCTGCTTAATCCCGACTGAATCTAAGATGGACACAAACGCTGTTTTTAAAGGGTCTTCTGGGTTATCGAAGTGAATATTAAAATCTCCGACAACTAAAGCTTTGTCTAAGGAAATAACCAGATCTGAGATAAAATCTGCAAATTCAGAAAGAAACTCAGAATATGGCCCCGGGGGCCTGTAAATAATAAGCAATGGAATTAACTGGGTAGACTTATTTTTCGAGGCTACATACATTATATGAGTATGAAGAACTTCGAATGTATTAAATTTATAACCAGGTTTGTGTGTTACACCTAGATAATTGTTATAAATAACTGCGACGCCTCCTCCTCTGCCAGTTAGACGAGGCTGGTGTATATAACTGTATCCAGGAGGACTCGCTTCATTTAATGCTATATATTCATTTGGCTTAATCCATGTTTCTGTTAAACACAGTACATTAAACTCCTGATCAGCAATGAGTTCATTAACCATTAGCGCTTTAGATGTAAGAGATCTAATATTTAATAGCCCCACCTTTAGATCAAAGGTGCTGGCAGCAGCTGTACAGTCAGTATGATCTAATTTTATATTGATTAGGTTACTGGAACAAACTCTCTGAAAATTTAGACCTTTTTGTTGAGCTCGGGGGAACAGACACAGTCTCGATGTAGTGGACCCTGAGTGACGACTCTGTGCAGCTAGCAGACAGTCGGTTTAGCCTGTTCGTCTGCTCCCTGGCCTTAGCTCTGGATTGTCAGAAATTAACTAGGCCTGTTCTGAGACTATGACCTATGCTGCAGGAAATGAGAGCAGCACCTTCCCGAGTGGGATGGATACCGTCCCGCCCTAACAGGCCAGCAGTGCCCTCAAAATTAGCCCAATTATCTATAAAGCTCACACTGTTTTCAGAGCACCACCTGGACAGCCAGCAGTTCAGCAACCATAACCTGCTGTAAGCTACATCGCCACACCGCATAGTGTGAATGGTTGTCTGTGTCTATGTGTCAGCCCTGTGATGACCTGGCGACTTGTCCAGGGTGTACCCCGCCTTTCGCCTGTAGTCAGCTGGGATCGGCTCCAGCTTGCCTGCGACCTTGTAGAAGGATAAAGCAGCTAGAGATAATGAGATGAGATGAGACTAACTCAAGCAGTAAATCAATTCACTTCTCTTACTAGCTCTGCTTTGCATTAAAAAAAAACACCATTGGTACAAAGCAAGCCCATTCACTTTTTTATGCTGATCAGAGAATTACAATGGTTTCTCATGTGATAAAAATGTGCTATTCGCGATTAAATATTTTAATCGCTTGACAGCACTAATTATTATTATTATTATTAGAGACACTACATGCTGAATTCAGAAACAAGGTAAATAATAACAAATGTGAACGTGAGCTGTAGATATTTATGCTCAAATCCACTCAAAGTAGGGGGCAGGGCACCATCACGCTGTGTCAAGACAAGAACCTTCCTGAGAAATAACGCGAACGTCTGCATCATGCAGGATTTGCGGGCAGGAGTGGGACAAAATATGGCAGGCGCGGGCGGGAGCGGGTCTGAAAATCATAATTCTTTGTGGGCGCGGGCGGGACTGCACAATGCGGGCAGGGGCGGGAGCGGGACTGAAAAATCCGACCCGCGCAGACCTCTAATTCAGAGGGAGGTGTCCCGCACATGATGTCACGAAAATCAATGTTTGCCAGGAAATCCAAATGCCAAGTTTTTTCAGAGGCGGACCAATTCGCCTCAAATGGCTTGATTTCAACTGAATTTTTCTGGTATTGCGCAAGGTAAAAAAATTCAGAGAATGCAGAATGTTATAGATATTTGACCAAAGTTTAATATAAAATAGGAGAATTACATTGATCTTGCTCCTGAATTTACCCGTGATATGCACTTTAAGCTTCTCTACTTGCTTTATGCTACAATCTGAATTCATATCTCCCTTAGTTTTCTGATAAATAACTAATTAATTACTTTTATTAATATTGTAGGGCAGGCAATTGTCCCTAAACCAATCAAAATATTGTTCAACAATTTCTTTATATATCTGCTCATTAGTATTAGCATTCTTACTCTTGCATACCTTAACTTGGATGATAATATCATCTGCATATTTAACTACATGACTCATCTCATTCATCTAATTATCTCTAGCCGCTTTATCCTGTTCTAAAGGTTCGCAGGCAAACTGGAGCCTATCCCAGCTGACTACGGGCGAAAGGCGGGGTACACCCTGGACAAGTCGCCAGGTCATCACAGGGCTGACACATAGACACAGACAACCATTCACACTCACATTCACACCTATGGTCAATTTAGAGTCACCAGTTAACCTAACCTGCATGCCTTTGGACTGTGGAGGAAACCGGAGCACCTGGAGGAAACCCACGCAGACACGGGGAGAACATGCAAACTCTGCACAGAAAGGCCCTCGCCGGCCACAGGGCTCGAACCCGGACCTTCTTGCTGTGAGGCGACAGCGCTAACCACTACACCACCGTGCCGCCCTGACTCAGTTCATTTTCAACAATATCAAGATCGTTAATAATAATAATTTCAACTTGCATAGTGCCTTTCTCACACCCAAGGCCACTTTACAATTACAAAAAAAAGCACAAAAAGAGGCTTAGGATATAATTCCAGTGGCATTGCTACCCACAGTCCCACCAAAAGGCGCACGAAGGTATGTCCCACACTGTCTGCACAGCCACCACGACACCATCAGGCAACATCATTCAGAACAGTGCACCGAGCACAGAAGTACCGCCGCACAGAGCGCTGGACGACCATGATGTTCAAAGAGTAATGACCTCACTGCAGTCCATTGCGAGGAACACAGGCATTACCCATGGCAGACCAAGTCCTGAAGGGAACTGACACCCAAAACTGGGTCTGGAGCTCCGCCACAACCACCGAACAAAACATTCAAACAAAGAACAAACATCAAACTATACAAACACAAAAAGACAAACAAAGGGGGGGAGAAAAATAAAAAGCTACAGTGAGAAGCGGCAGCCGAAACGTGCACAACGTACTCTCAACCGGAAATGGGAACAATAATAAACAAATTAAAAAGATGTAGGTGACTTACACTTCCTTGAGTCATTCCCTTATTAACAAAATGCCACTGATAAGTATTACCCCTAAAAATTAGCTTTTGTTTTCTATCTTTAAGAACATTCTAAGCACCATTTTTTAAAGTGGTCTTAAAAATTGAACTACACAAATATATGCAAATCACTTGTAGACCACAATAAAAAGTTACAGAAGGTATATATAAAATGAAATAAGTGTTGGACATGCCATTTTTGCACAGGAAAAGGAATTGGGTCCTGTCTCTGAGGTGTCAAATTTGGAATACATTCAGTCAAAGATTAGAGGTTGATGAAATTCAGTATGCTGTCTCTGTCAAGTGGCTCATCCTTTATGGCAACAAGTTTATTAATGGTAAAGACTCTCATTATAGCTGAAGTTAAATGGTGCATTGCCTGTCTTTGGACTGATAAAACAAAATATTTTAGTTGTTAATTCATCTTTACATTGCTTTGAATATCAGATTTCTGAAACCTTGGAGCTAAACAGAGATTTATTAGCTGATGAAATAGTTGTACCTCATCTTGGCAACAAAATTCATTGACTGTGAAAACTGAAATGATTACACATCATATTATTTGGTGCAATTTAATAACAGAGAATATGTCCTGAGAAAAGATTATTTTAATTATATAAATGTTGTATAAACGTGGTTAAATGGACGAAGTGATGAGGTTAACTTTGTTTAGCCTCATGTGAATTTTCACAACAACAATTTCACTAAATCAATTCCTAGATTATCTTCCTGAGTTGGGTTTGATTGAATATAAGTTTTGATTGGTAGTTAACTCGCAATTAATTTCAAATTAATCATATATATACTTTTTTATCTGTTCTAAATATACCTTTGTGGCAGTGGGGACGTGGTCAAGCATCGGTCTGTGAACGGAGGGTGGAATCAGGGAAGATAAGTGGCAGAATCACTACACCTGATGTCAATTAACCTGTGTTTGTGTGTCTGCCCAGTGACCGTGCCCTATATAAGGAGAGAGCGAGCAGAGGAAGGGAGCTCTCTTCCCAACCAGACAACTGATGTGTGTGCGTGCATGTCTGTGTGGCTGGAAGTTTGTGGACGACTGAAAAGTGTCACAATAAACAGCTTTTGTAACTCAGTTCTGGCCTGCCGTGCTTCTGTGCTCTGGCCACCCGCTCTAAGTACGACAGTGGTGCTGAAACCTGTGAAGGAGCACAGAGGAGAACAGCCTCATGGAGTCCTCCCCCTTCGTGGACCTGATCCATGCCCTCGCTATGGCCCAACAGAGCCAGCACCAGGCACTGGTCGCCCTCCGAAAGGAGCAAGCACAGAGGCCCTGGTGCTGGCACAACAGGAAGATCATCAGGTGTTCCGGCACCTCCTCGTGTCAGCAGGGTCCACCACCTTCACCACCGCGGGCCCTCACCACCTCCACCACCGCGGGCCCTCCCCACCTCATCCTAACAAAGATGGGCCCGCACGACAACCCCGAGGCCTTCCTAGCACTCTTCAAACAAGCAGCAAAGGCCTGGGGCTGGCTGGTGGAACAGTGCGCAGCACGCCTCCTCCCCCTGCTAACGGGTGAGGCACAGCTGGCCACGCTACAGCTCCCCGCCGACAGCCGGCTGGTCTACGCAGAACTGTGCCGGGCCATCCTCCAGCGTGTGGGGCACAACCCAGAACAACAATGCCAGCGCTTGCACACTCTACACCTCGAGGAGGTCGGCCACCCGTTCGCATTTGGCCAGCAACTCCGGGATGCCTGCCGGCGGTGGCTGAGGGCTTACAACCACAATGCCAAAAGAATCGTCGATCTGGTGGCACTGGAGCAGTTCATCGTCCGACTTCCTGAAGGGACCGCGGAGTGGGTCCAGTGCCATCGCCCGGTGTTGCTGGATCAGGCCATCGAGTTGGCGGAGGATCATTTGGCGGCTGTTCCCACAGCAGGATCGTAGATCTCCTCTTCTCCTCTCTGTCTCCCCCTCCCCTTCTGTGTCTCATCCTCGCCCCATTCCCCCACCGCAGAGGCGGGGGCCAGCTCCACCCCAGCCGGCCCGCCGCACCCGCGGTGCCCTCCCGTTTCCCGCTTCCGTGTCTGTCCCTCCCCCCCCACTCAGGTGAGTGAGCTCCAGAGCGCCGGTGCAGAGAGAGAGCCCAGGCTGGTTTGCTGGTGCTGCAGGGAACCGGGGCACCTCCAGCATCAGTGCTCGGCAAGGGAGGTGGGCGCGGTGGTCCGGATCCCTGACACACCAGGAACCGCCTTCGATCGGGCCGGAGCGTATCACATACCGGTGAGTGTCCAAGGGGCTTTATTTTAGTTTTGGTGGACTATGCAATGTGATACCCGGAAGCAGCGCCTCTTCGCAATATCTCAGCACGTAGTATTGCAGAAGCGCTCTTCCACATCATCTCTTGAGTCGGAATCCCGAAAGAGATTCTGACTGATCAAGGCACTACGTTTATGTCACACACACACTACGTGAACTGTATGGGTTACTGGGAATTAAGCCAATCCGCACCAGCGTTTATCACCCACAAACGGATGGCTTAGTCGAACGGTTTAATTGTACACTCAAAAATATAATTAAAAAATTCGTAAGTGAGGACGCACGCAACTGGGATAAATGGCTCGAACCCCTGTTATTTGCAGTGCGAGAGGTCCCACAAGCCTCCACGGGGTTCTCCCCGTTCGAATTATTATATGGGCATAAACCACGGGGCATTTTAGATGTACTGCGGGAAAATTGGGAGGAGGGACCTTCAACAAGCATAAATGAAATCCAATACATTATTGACCTGTGTGCAAAACTCCACACACTCTCACACCTAACCCAGGAGAATTTGTGGCAGGCCCAAGAACGGCAAGTCTGCCTGTACGACAGGGGTACGCGCCTTAGGGAGTTCGCACTGGGAGATAAAGTACTCGTGCTGTTGCCTACATTGAGCTCCAAATTGATTGCCAAGTGGCAAGGACCCTTTGAGGTCACACTGCGAGTCGGGGACGTCGACTACGAGGTAAGACGAATGGACAAGGGTGAGGCACTACAGATTTACCACCTCAATCTGCTAAAACTTTGGAACAAGGAGGTCCCCGTGGCATTGGTGTCGCTGGTTCCAGAGAAGGCGGAGCTGGGGCCAGAGGTTCGAAAGAGAACACTGACTACCACTCTGGTCCCATGTGGAGACCACCTCTCCTCGACCCAACTCACGGAGGTTGCCCAGTTGCAAGCCGAATTTTCGGACGTGTTCTCACCCCTGCCCGGCCGAACCCGCCTCATAGAACACCACATTGAGATGCACCCAGGGGTGGTAATGCACAGCCACCCTTACAAGCTACCCAAACACAAGAAAAAGGTGGTTCAGGAAGAACTCGAGGCCATGCTCGACATGGGCATTGTCGAGGAGTCCCACAGTGACTGGAGCAGCCCGGTGGTCTTGGTCCCCAAGGCCTTACGGGTTGGTCCAGTTCTGTGTGGACTATAGAAAAGTCAACGTGGTGTCTAAATTTGATGCGTACCCAATGCCTCGTATTGATGAGTTGCTTGATCGACTAGGCACAGCTCGTTTTTATTCAACACTGGATTTGACAAAGGGATATTGGCAGATCCCCTTGACTCCATTATCCCGAGAGAAAACGGCCTTTTCCACACCGTTTGGCTTACACCAGTTTGTGACACTTCCTTTTGGGCTGTTTGGGGCACCCGCTATGTTCCAGCGGCTTACGGATAGGGTCCTCCGCCCCCATGCCACCTACGTGGCCGCATACCTGAATGACATTATAATCTATAGTAATGACTGGCAGCGGCATTTGCAACATCTAAGGGCCGTCCTTAGGTTGCTGAGGCGAGCGGGTCTCATGGCCAACCTGAAGAAGTGCGCGATTGGGCAGGTGGAAGTACGGTATCTGGGCTTCCACTTGGGCAATGAGCAGGTGCATCCCCAAATTAATAAGGCAGCAGCGATTGCGGCCTGCCTGAGGCCCAAGACCAAAAAGGGGGTGAGACAGTTCCTGGGGCTGACTGGCTACTATTGTAGGTTTATACCTAATTATTCGGACATCACCAGCCCACTGATTGATCTCACTAAAAAGGGGGCACCAGATCCGGTCCTGTGGATGGAGCAATGCCAGTGGGCTTTCTCGGAGGTAAAGGCTGCACTGTGCGGGGGGCCACTGTTACACTCCCCTGACTTCGCTCTCCCCTTTGTTTTGCAGACGGATGCATCGGACAGGGGGCTGGGGGCTGTTTTGTCCCAGGAGGTGGAGGATCACCCCGTGCTGTACATCAGCAGAAAGTTGTCGGTGCGTGAGGGCCGCTATAGCACTATAGAAAAGAGTGCCTTGCCATCAAGTGGGCAGTCCTCGCCCTCCGCTACTACCTACTGGGATGCCCTTTCACCCTCTGTTCAGACCACGCACTCCTCCAGTGGCTCCACTGCATGAAGGATGCCAACGTGCGGATCACCCGTTGGTATCTGGCACTCCAGCCATTTAAGTTCAAGGTGATCCACAGGCTGGGGGCGCAGATGGTCATGGTGGACTTCCTCTCCCATCAGAGGGCGGGGGGGGTCGGCTGCAGGCCGTATGGCTCCCCGGCCTGAGTCAGGCGGTGGGGGTATTTGGCAGCAGGGGCGTGGTCAAGCGGCAGTCTGTGAACGGAGGGCGGAGTCAGGGAAGGTAAGTGACAATCACCTCACCTGATGTCAATTAACCTGTGTTTGTGTGTCTGCCCAGTGACCGCGCTCTATCTAAGGAGAGAGAGAGCAGAGGAAGGGAGCTCTCTCCCCAACCAGACAACTGATGTGTGTGCGCGCGCCTGTCTGTGTGACTGGAAGTTTGTGGACATCTGAAAAGTGTCACAATAAAGAGCTTTTGTAACTCAGTTCTGGCCTGCTGTACTTCTGTGCTCCGCCCACCCACTCTAAGTACAACAACCTTAAAGGGATACTTTTCAAGTTTTTGGAAGTGGGAGTGGACAAATATGTTTGCTTTATGCAAATGTATGTGGCCAGGTCAGGAAGGATAAGGCTGGACACATCAAAAATGATTTTTGTGGGTATTTTATTCCCCCACGGCATTAAAAAAAAAAAAAAATCAAAGCCATGTTAACTTAATTTTGAGGGTTTAGCACAATTCAGTGTGAACAAAACAATATAGTATTTTCCTGGAGTTCTCTATTTCGCTTCCAACCTCAAACTATGCAATAAAATAAACTAAAGAAACTATGTGATGTGGACTCTGGACAACAATATTGGAAATCTTTAAATAAAGAAAATAAAACTACAAAACCCAAATAAATGCATTTATTATATATTTTATTTATTTATATCTTTATTCATAAAGATGCTTTCTCGTAAAATGCAATAACTGGTAAATATACAGAAAATTCATGAGCAAAAACTGTATTTATAAACACTTTTAAATAACTCACAAATTTCTCAGAATAAAACACACACTCACTCCAGTGTGCAGCCTGTGCACTTACACACATACACACCTTAACATGTCTTTTCTCCCCCTTGGACCATCAAAAGCATATAAAAATACACACATTTTATATAAAGTCAGAATGCAACAATATAAGTTGATTCTGTACATAAGTGCACTTTATCACGACTTATGCCGACCAGCCACTCACTACATTGCTCGCTCTTGAAAGATCTTGCTATATGAATCAGGAGTGCAACCGCTCATTGGAGAGTGTCAAATGTGGAGAACCTCTCAAAGCGCTCTGTGCTGAGACCTTTCCCTTGTAGATGGGTGATGTAGCTCTTCACAACTGGACGGACCTCTACATCTGACTCTGGTGAGACTAAGCTGAATGACTGAGCGGGCTCTGGATAAATGGAGGGCTTACGCAGAAAGGTGGGTCCGTTGAACCACATTGTCTGTGTGAGGTGTGATGCTGGAACTGACCTTGATGCCAGGTCAGCAGGATTGTCTTCAGTGTTCACATAGTGCCATTGCTCAGGGATGGTGGACTGGCGAATACGCTGGACCCGATTATGGACGTATACATAGAACCGTCTGGACTGGTTGTAAATGTATCCAAGGACGACCTTGCTATCTGTGTAGAACTTAGTGGCATCCAACTTTAGATCCAATTCATCCTGAATTAGCTCAGCCATTTCCACCGCTAAGACTGCTGCACACAGCTCAAGTCTCGGAATGGTCGGGCCAGCTTGAGGGGCAAGTCTGGACTTTCCCATGACAAATCCGATGTCCACTGTGTCTTCTTGGATGATCTTCAAGTTGGCTACGGCACCAATGGCCTTCACAGAGGCATCGCTGAGGACATGGAGTTCTACTCACTCAGCCTTGGTTGGACACATGCCTGTGTACATCCTAGGTATATGAAAGTGCCTCAAGTCTTGAAGCGAGTTCCTCCAAGCCTCCCATTTGCCTAACTTATCTTCAGGCAATGAGGTGTCCCACTCTGATGTCTCAGAATTCAGCTCTCTGAGAAGGGCCCTGCCTTGGATTGTGACCGGAGCCAGAAACCCTAAAGGGTCAAAAACACTGTTCACCATTGAAAGAACCCCTCGATGGGTAAATGGTTTGGTGTCAGTTGAGACAGAGAAAGTGAATGTGTCACTTGCTATTTCCCACAGGAGGCCCAAGCTGCATTGGGTGGGTGACTCATCTCCACTGAGGTCTACATCTTCTTTGGCTGGCACACAGTCCTCACTTGGGAAGGGTTTCAAGACAGCCTGACTGTTTGAGGCAAATTTGTGGAGCCTCAGGTTAGACTCAGCAAGTGAGGCTTGAGTCCTATGGAGCAGCCCAATAGCCTCTGCATCAGTTGGGACAGAACAGAGGCCATCGTCAACATAAAAGTGCCATTTGACGAAGTTTACAGTGTCTGTTCCATATTTCTCTGAGCCCTCTCTGATGGCTCTTCTAAGCCCATAGATCGCCACTGCCGGAGATGGGCTATTTCCAAAAACATGAACCTTCATTCTGTAGTCGATGACTTCGTTGGCCACGTTATTATCCTTAAACCATAAGAATCACAGGTAGTTTCTGTGCTTTTCGGCCATGAGGAAGCAGTAGAACATTTGTTGTATATCCGCCATCACAGCAACCTTGTCCTTTCGGAACCGCATGAGCACTCCTAGAAGGGTGTTGTTCAGATCTGGGCCAGTCAAAAGCATATTATTCAAGGAGATCCCAGACTGTTGGGCACTTGAATCAAACACTACCCTGATTTGATTGGGTTTCTGTGGGTGATATACTGCAAAGCTTGGTAAATATCAGCACTCTTCTCTTAGCTCTGGCGCCACCTCAGCATGGTTGTTTTCCAGCAGTTTACCCATGAATTCCACATATTGCTGTTGCATTTCTGGCCTCCTTCTTAAGTTGCGCTGAAGTGATTCAAACCGCTTGAGCGCTTGCTCACGGTTGTTGGGAAGCTGTTGTCTAGGCTGTCTGAACGGTAATGGAGCACCCCAGCTGTGTGAATCATTTCTATAGACTTCTTTGTCCATCATTTTTATGAAAGTCTCATCTTCGATTGAAGGTGCCAGCTTATTGTCCTGTTCGGTGCAGTCAAACACATTTTGACCCAGCCTGTCTTCCTTAGCCCTGGGCGGTAAGACACTGTTCCTAGGCGCTTTGCCATGAAGTTCCTCTTTAATGTGCAAAAGGCTTGTGCATGGCTGGAGGAGTGAGGGCCGATGACAGTCAACCATGGTCGTCCAGAAGGCACTAACATTTGGCTTGTGTGTGTTCCCTAGATAGACTTCTCTGACCAGCACCCAGCCCAAGTCAAGGTGTTGCGCAAAGGGTGCACTGACAGGGCCATTTATTTGTTCCCATACTTTGTGTGCTCTGATTGCATCTCTCCCTAGCAGCAGGAGGATCTCAGCTGTGGGGTCCAGCTCTGGGACATGTTCTGCTACCTTTAACAGGTGAGGCTGATGACGAGCAGCATTTGGTGTGGGGATTTCAGACCGATTGTCAGGTAAGTCATTACACTCAGTGAGTGGTGGTAGGGGAATTGTAACCTCCCCATTGAGGGACTCCACGATAAAATCTGATGCCCTTCTGCTGAAAGTTTCCACTATACTGGAACATGTTCTCAGTTGGTAAGGATATGGCTCAGTATGAATGTTAAACTTGTCAAAGAAACTGGACTTGGCCAATGACTGGTTGCTTTGGTCGTCTAACACAATGTAGGCCTTGATGGCTTCATCTGGGTGGTCTTTCTGGTACACCCTTGCTAGGCATATCTTGGAGCACGACCATCCGACTTGTCCTGTACCGTATACTGCCGTGCAGCTTGAGCTGATTTCACTGGTGTTGTTTACCTCTTCTCCCTCCCTGCCATGCTGTGGCGAGGTCAGAGGAGCCGTGGTTTGTGGTGCTGGTCCTGGATGCATAGCTGAGACATGTTGGGTGCTATCACACTCAGAACATTTCACTGTTGTAGTGCAGTCCTTTGCCATATGGTTGGTTGAGCTACAGCATTTAAAGTAGATACCATTTTCTTTCAGAAAGACTTTTCTGTCGTCAAGAGTTTTGGCTCTGAAGGCTTTGCACTTCTTCAGTGGGTGGGGTTTTGCATGTATCGGGCAGATCTTGCTCGGATCATTGGAGGCGTTTGACTCTGCGGGGGCGACATTAATCTTATGAACAGCAATGGGTTTCTTGATGGGTTTTAGGACAGGCACTTTCAGCTCTGACAGATGATGTAGTGGTGGCATTTAAAAAGGCAAAGCTGGGGTCATTTCTTTTCTTGGCCTCATAACATATGAATTTGGTGAAGTAATCAAATGGTGGGAACCATCCTCCATTTGCTTCTTTATACTTAGAACCGGCTGAGATTCATTTTTCCTGGAGTCCATAAGGCAGCTTGGTTACTATAGGTTCAATGCCGCACGTCGTATCCAGGTAGGACAGGCCTGGTAAGTAGCCATCTTCCTTAGCACACTGCACTTCCATCAGCAGGTCAGCCAGCTCTCATAGCTTCAGATTTTCCTTGGCTGAAACTCTGGGAAATTCATCAAGTCGGGTAAAGAGGGCCTTTTCAATCACCTCTGGTGCTGCATAACACTCCTGAAGACATTCCCAGGCTTTCACAAGTGCTATTTGTGGACTTGCTATGTGCACTGCACGGAGATGTTTCACCTGGTTGCTGGATTCTTTTCCAAGCCATCGCATCAAGTCCAATTCCTCAGTGGCTGTGAGACCAAGTCCTTGAGTGGCATTTTTGTATGATGACAGCCAAGCATGATAATTTTCAGGTTTATCATCAAACTCATACAAACTTGTGCTCATTAGGTCACGTCGAGCTAAATATTGTGCCAGGCATTCAGTTGCAGGCATACTTTGAGTATTTTTTGGCTGAGGGTTGAAGGCTGGAGCCGCAATATTCAGGTCAGTCATCTGTGAGGTGAGAGTCTTGGGAATTACCCGAGCCCCCTCTCTGGTAAATGGATTCTGGCTGATTGACTCTTTGGCTGCTGATGGAACATAAGCATAGTCTAAGTCATCATCTGTGAAATCCACGTAATTTGTGTTGTCACCTGAAAAAACAGGCAGCTGATGGTGTGAAGCAAAGGGGTTGTTTGGGCTATAACTGAGAGTGGCATGTGTAGTTGGCTGAGTTGGCTGAGGACTAGCCTTCATGGCTGTTCGTTGAACAGAGTTGGTGGAATGGAAGTGAGTTTGGATGTATTCACTTGTTCATTCAAGTTTGCTTTGTTCTGTTGAATTTGCTTCATCCAGCACAATATAATTGTTGTCCCCTGTAACAGCTGACTCCCAGACAGCTACTTCGGCTTCAGCTGCTGCTGCTTCACGGCACATGACGAGTGTTTCAATCTCAGTCTCTTTTTTGACTTTTTCTATCTTAGCTTTGGCTTCTTGCTCAGCATATTCAGCACGCACTTTATCAGCTGCTGCTTTTGCTCGTGCACAAAGTAGAGCACTGGTTGATGAGGCAGATGAATGAAAACTGCTTCCACTTTCTACGGACTTAGTAGATCTAGTTTCCATCTTGACTCGATGCTCAACGCTAACTTCTCAGTCTTTTCACTGTGCTGTACTTACTGCAGTGTAGCAACTGTAGCTATACAGCCAGTTAAACCCTGATGCAATGATGAGGAGTCTGTGATGTAGTTAACATTGACATTGTTTACTGAAGCTTCCGACATTACATGACAGGGTGAAAACTGTAACAAAAAATAAGGTTTGACTGTTTTAACATTAGGCTCAGCTTCACATAAAGTTTGATGAAATATTCTTGTACATACATGTAAATAAAAATGATCTTTTTAAACTATTTATTATCTTCCCTTTCAACTTTTAACATAACTTAATCTATCATTTATTAACTTAACAATGAATTTTACTTACGACTTTGCTTCTAGCGCCGCTCACGGTCAGAATTTACGTTTGCTAGAACTGTTTTCAACTGGTAGGATCAAGGCAGGAAGCAACTAGCCTGGCTAACGTGACTTCAAAGCTCTCCGAGCATTTGGTCTGGCCAAGCAAGCTATTAAGCCAAACCGTTTCCCAGAGCCCGTGGTTGACCTGCCTCCCTGAAATGCCTCAGTTTGCTACTGGTCAAAGCCAGAAAAGGCTGTGATGAAGCTTAAACCAATCACATCACTCTTTCCTCTGACGTATGTGATGCGACGGAAACTGCTTGAGTAACAGGAAGAAGAAGGAGGAGCTGAAGAGGAAGAGGACGATAATAACACGAGCAGAAATGGAGAGAAACTACTTTTGTCGAACATGTAAAGTTAACATGCGAGTGGTGGGTGTATATTCGCATTGTAGTGTCTTATTCGAAAGAAGGACAAAGCCGCAGTCGATAGCGGAACGACTCGAGAACATTGGCCTCACTGTTTCCCAGGACATCGGAAAGTCTGAGAGAATGTGTCCGAGATGTGTTAGTACTCTCACGCGGCTCGAACGGGACCTGCCCATTTTTCGACAATGGGAGAGTGAGTTTGCGGGAGCCACCGGAGCCATGTCTGAAGCCCCCACAGAAAAAAGACCATGAGAGCCAACACCATCCAAAACGCCACGCAAAATAAAAAAGGGACGTCCAAGCTCGGCTAGTCCTGGAGCCCCTCAGAGCTCCTCTCGGAAGAGCATTACACAGGTGAGCTTTCCTTAATCCGATACATGAGCTGTGAGTAAAATGTAAAACCACAAAGCAGCCTAGTCTGTTTATCATGGCACTTATATGACGTTATCTCTGAGCCCCATTGATTTGGCTACCAGCGGGGCTAACTGGTAGATTAAACTCTTACCGAAGCCGGTCGGGAGCAAGGCGAAAACATCCTTCCTTTCAATAAATACCTCCAGGGCTGCTCTTTGCTCCGTTTTCAATGAGAACTTCCCATTGAATGCTTTCAATACAGCATCTACCGCTGTGTTAAAGGCTTGCCGCTGCTCCATGTTCGTGATGTGAATGAAGTGCTTCCGGCATAGATTCTGTAAACAATCTATGGCTTCCGGTCACAGTTCTACTACATCACTGCCTTGAACACGCCTCTACCCAGGGCCGTTGGAGATGCTCAAAGTTGATTGGTTCCCGATTTTTCGGGAGCTTGGAAATGCTGTAGATAGCCTGCCTGGCCAGACTAAGCTCGGAACAGGCCCTCGTGTTGCGTCACACTTAGGATGGGCGGGCCCAGGCTAGGAAGCAACTGTTGCTAAGCAGAAATGGCAGGAACAAGTATCAAAATAAAAGTGCTATTCATTCTCAGTGTGCCATTATAAAAGTCAACATATATATCGCCCTACTGGCAACACACGTGTTAATCACATGTGGGGAAAAAATGGTGGCATTAAAAGGAATTTGCATCAACTTCAACAGCCCTAATTTTATCTATAAAACTCCCCACTCCTGGCAGGAGAGGTAATCCGCCAGCACCATATGCAGCCCCCGGCCTGTGGGCCAAATCAAATTTAAAGTGCTGATGGGTGATACCCAGAGTGATCCACGCGGTGGTCCCACTGGTTGGAACAGAGGGTGAACGGGTGTCCAAGCAGGTAGTACCAGACAGTGAGGACTGCCCAATTGATGGCCAAGCACTCTTTCTCCATCGATATTTTCCACCGATCCAGCATTCAAGAGTGACCTGGAAAAAGCAGTGCTGTAACCACAGCCCCATAATAAGAGTGTCTGCTAACTGCCTGTAATGTAATCTCAAAACAAAATTTTGGCTTGCTGTATGTATTTGACAAGGGACAAATTTTGTATCCAACTGTTTGGATAGAGCCATGATGTACTTGCCCCAGGAGTTGCTGAAATAGCTCAGTAGGGAGAATGTTAGAGTAAAAACCTAAAACCTGTGGTTCAATCCCAGGTTTCAGTATCAAGGACTGTGGCGTGTGAACAGTTTAAATTCATCTCATCTCATTATCTCTAGCCGCTTTATCCTGTTCTACAGGGTCGCAGGCAAGCTGGAGCCTATCACAGCTGACTACGGGCGAAAGGCGGGGTACACCCTGGACAAGTCACCAGGTCATCACAGGGCTGACACATAGAGACAAACAATCATTCACATTCACACCTACAGACAATTTAGAGTCACCAGTTAACCTAACCTGCATGTCTTTGGACTGTGGGGGAAACCGGAGCACCCGGAGGAAACCCACACGGACAGGACATGCAAACTCCACACAGAAAGGCCCTCGCCGGCCACGGGGCTCGAACCTGGATCTTCTTGCTGTGAGGCGACAGTGCTAACCACTACACCACCGTGCCACCCACAGCTTAAATTAATAAGAAAAATTAACAAATTAATAAATGCAAATAAACAAATTAATAAGACAGCAGCGATTGCGGCCGGCCCAAGACCAAAAAGGGGGTCAGACAGTTCTGGGGCTGGCTGGCTACTATCGTAGGTTTATACCTAATTATTTGGACGTCACCAGCCCGCTGACTGATCTCACTAAAAAGGGAGCACCAGATCCGGTCCAGTGGACAGAGCAATGCCAGCAGGCTTTCTCTGAGGTAAAGGCTGCACTGTGTGGGGGGCCACTGTTACACTCCCCTGACTTTTCTCTCCCCTTTGTTTTGCAGACAGACACGTCAGACAGAGGGCTGGGGGCTGTTCTGTCCCAGGACATGGGGAGGAGGACCACCCAGTGCTGTACATCAGCCAGAAGCTGTCGGTCCGCAAGGGCAGGTACAGCACGATCGAAAAGGAGTGCTTCGCCATCAAGTGGGCGGTCCTCGTCCTCTGCTACTACCTGCTGGGGCGCCCTTTCACCCTCTGTTCAGACCACGTGCCCCTGCAGTGGCTCCACCATATGAAGGATGCCAATGCGCGGATAACCCATTGGTATCTGGCACTCCAGCTGTTTAAGTTCAAGGTGGCCACAGACCAGGGGCACAGATGGTCGTGGCGGATTTCCTCTCCCGTCATGGGGGGTGAGTCAGCTACAGGCCGGACGGCTCCCCGGCCTGAGTCGGGCGGTGGGGGTATGTGGCGGTGGGGGCGTGGCCAAGCGTCAGTCTGTGAATGGAGGGCAGAGTCAGGGAAGGTAAGTGGTGGAATCATTGCACCTGATGGGGATTAACCTGTGTTTGTGTGTCTTCCCCAGTGACCGCGCCCTTTAAAAGGAGAGGAGAGCAGAGAAAGGGAGCTCTCCCCAACCAGAACACTTTTGTGTGTGTGTGTGTGTGTGTGTGTGTGTGTGTGTGTGTGGCTGGGAAGTGATAAAAGGCTGAAAAGCTAACAATAAATAGTTCATTGAGAACTCAGTTCTGGCCTGCTGTGCTTCTGTGCTCCACCCACCTGGTCCAATACTACAGTGTTACTTTTATATTCAAGTTATATGGTCATCTTTTTTTTCTGAGAGGGTTAAATAGTGTTTGGATTTCTACCAAATGGTTGAATTTTTACTTATTGAAGATAAGTTAGCATATATGTATTGACCTACTTGCCCTTACTGCTCAGGCTATAGGTTCATTGATCTGTTGTAGAGTTCATTTGCATCAAGTGTTATGAGAAAAAGTTGAAATTCTCTAGTTTTCAGAATTTTTTTCATGTTATTATTTAATGTCTTTATCTTTGTTGTCTATCAATGCTAGGGGTCTTAAAAATAATACGAAACATAAGGCATTATTTTTGTTTGCAAAGAAATACAAGGCAGATTTTTCTTTCTTTCAAGAATGTCACTCAACACCCAGTGATTTAAGCTTTTGGAGGTCACAGTGCGGAAACGATATATGGTTAGCTCACGGATCTGAGCATTCAGCTGGAGTAGGAATTTTTAAATATAACTTTAATGGAAAGTTTATTGAGACCAATATAGATTCCTCAGGTCACTTTATTATTATGATAATAGCCCTAAATAATATTAACATTATTATAATTAATATCTATGGATACTACTCTTTCATGGAGAATATCACCCTCTTTGATACCTTAGAAGAAAAAATTTCTGACTAGTTAACCAAATATCCTAATGCCTCTTTAATCTTAGGGGGGGATTTTAACATAGCATTCAACAATATCTTAGACAGATGGCCTCCGGGGGCGGCACAGTGGTGTAGTGGTTAGCGCTGTCGCCTCACAGCAAGAAGGTCCGGGTTTGAGCCCCGTGGCCGGCGAGGGCCTTTCTGTGTGGAGTTTGCATGTTCTCCCCTTGTCTGCGTGGGTTTCCTCCGGGTGCTCCGGTTTCCCCACCAGTCCAAAGACATGCAGGTTAGGTTAATTGGTGACTCTAAATTGACCGTAGGTGTGAGTGTGAATGGTTGTCTATGTGTCAGCCCTGTGATGACCTGGCGACTTGTCCAGGGTGTACCCTGCCTTTCGCCCGTAGTCAGCTGGGATAGGCCCCAGCTTGCCTGCGACCCTGTAGAAGGATAAAGCAGCTAGAGATGGCCTCCGAGGAAATCAGTATCTCTCAACCCCACCTTAAAATGTTTTATGGAAAAATTCAATCTAACTGATGTTTGGAGGGAATTGTTTCCAAATGTTAGGCTGTATACCTGGTCCAATAAGGGCTGCTGAAGGCAGTCTAGAATTGACTACTGGTTACTTTCTCAGTGTTTGCTAAATTATAACGTTTCAGGTCATATTTATAGCACTCCTCTGACTTATCACAGAGCAATCCATTTATCAGTATGATTGTCTGGAGGTCACTCAGCAAGTCCAAAAGCTTCATTTTGGAAATTGAATAGGTCTCTCCTGAACTTAACACAAGTCAAAGAGCATGTCAAAGATTTAATCAAAATTCATTGACCCAATGCAAAAACACAGAAATCTTATGGGAGGAATTGGGAACTTCTAAAATATGAATTGGGGATGTTTTCAGGAAGTTTAGTGCTAATTTAGCCAAGCAAAAAAGAGCATTTGAAGATGATGTTATTGTGCAGCTAGCTTCTCTTTCTCAAAGGGAGGACCTCACTGATACGGAGAGATCTGAATACATAAAATAATAATTATAGAAACTAGATGATTTATATAAAGAAAGAGCTAAAGGAGCATATATTCGATCTAGAACCAAGTGGTTAGAGGAGGGTGAACAAAACTCAGCCTATTTTTTTTAGACTGGAAAGAAATAGGGCTTTGCTTGCCACAGTTGATAAACTTAAAAGGGATAAACAAATATTTGATGATGCTAAAGATATAGCTTCCATTTGCCACAGTTTTTATAGCAACTTATACATGTCTAAATATTCTGAAGCAGCTACAAACTCATTTATAGATTCAATCAGCCAGTGTAAAATGATTTCCTCAGAAGATAGGGATACCTGTGACTGTAGCATCTCCCTTGATGAGGTGATAAAAGCAATTTATAATTTTTAAAAATAAAAGCCCAGGATGTGATGGTTTAACCTCAGAGTTTTATAAAAGGTTTGATGAAGAACTGTCTCCCTTTTTCGTGAAGGTCTTCTCATAAAGCATTGACAGTGAAGCTCTTCCAACAACTATGACTCAAGGTATCATCACACTGATCCCGAAACCAAATAAAGATAAAGAACAGTTAGATAGCTGGCATCCAATCACACTCCTAAACAAAGACTACAAAGTGTTGGCTATCATATTCGCTAATAGGCTGAAGGACGTTTTGGACTTGATCATAGGTGAGTCACAATCTGGATTTATGAGGAAGACACATTGCTAATGTAACCCTTCCCATCATGTGGTAAATGATAAGTGGACTGGTGTTGGGTTCAGCAACCTAGACTAATAAATAATTATAAACTGTATCTGAATCCTAATAGCTTCTATCCCAGCAGTGAGTGGCAAATATAAAGCAGAAAATATATCCCAATAAAGTATTTATCGACAATACCCAAAATATTGATGCTGTCCCAAAAAAATTAACTAAGAAGTCCCTAGCACCATGAATTTTAAACTAATAAACAAACAAACTATTATAAAAAAAAATCTCCTTCTCACCCTGGATACCCTGTTGGTATCCATGTCATCCTCAAGCTCGGGTCCTCTACCAGAGGCCTGGGAGTTTGAGGGTTCTGCGCAGTATCTTCGATGTTCCTAGGACTGCGCTCTTCTGGACTGAGGCTTCAGATGTTGTTCCTGGGATTTGCTGGAGCCACTCTCCCAGTTTGGGGGTTACTGCCCCAAGTGCCCCCACTACCATGGGGACCACGCAACCCTTGACCTTCCACATCCGTTCCAGCTGCTCTTTCAATCCTTGATACTTCTCAAGTTTCTCATGTTCCTTCTTCCTGATGTTGGCGTCAGCTGGGATCGCCACATCTATCACCACCACCCTCTTCTGCTCTTTGTCCACCACCACTATGTCCGGTTGGTTAGCCAGGATCTGTTTGTCAGTCTGGAAGCTGAAGTCCCACAGAACATTGGCCCTGTTGTTCTCAACCACCTTCTGTGGTATGGCCCATTGGGACTTGGGTACTTCTATTCCATACTGGTTGCAGATGTTCCTGTATACTATCCCAGCCACTTGGTTGTGCCTCTCCATGTACGCTGATCCAGCTAGCATCTTACACCCTGCTACTATGTGCTGGACTGTTTCAGGGGCTTCTTTGCACAGTCTGCATCTTGGGTCTGATCTACTCTGGTAGATCCTGGCCTCTATGGCTCTTGTGCTTATGGCCTGTTCTTGTGCTGCCATGATTAGTGCCTCTGTGCTGTCTGTGAGTCCTGCATTATCCAGCCACTGGTAGGATTTCTTGATATCAGCCACTTCCTCTATCTGACGGTGGTACATGCCATGTAGGAGTTTGTCCCTCCAGGTTGTCTGTTCCTCCTCCTCCTCTGCGCTCTCATCAGGGTTCTGCTGCCTGAGACATTCACTTAGCAGTTCATCCTTTGGGGCCATCTTTCTGATGTATTCTCGGATTTTCGATGTTTCATCCTGGACCGTGGTCTTGATGCTCACTAGTCCTCGGCCTCCATCTTTCCGCTTAGTGTATAGTCTCAGGGTGCTGGACTTGGGGTGGAACCCTTCATGCATGGTGAAGAGCTTTCTAGTCTTGATATCTGTGGCTTCTATCTCCTCCTTTGGCCAGTTTATGATACCAGCGGGGTATCTGATGACTGGTAGTGCGTACATGTTGATGGCTCGGACCTTGTTCTTACCATTCAGCTGACTTTTCAGGACCTGCCTTACGCTCTGGAGGTATTTGGCTGTGGTTGACTTCCTTGTGGCCTCTTCATGGTTTTCATTAGCCTGTGGGATGCCAAGGTACTTGTAGCCATCTTGGATATCACCTATGTTGCCCTCTGGTAGGTCAATCCCCTCAGTCCGGATCATCTTGCCTCTCTTTGAGACCATCCAGCCACACTTGTCCAATCCGAATGACATTCCTATGTCATCGCTGTAGATCCGGGTGGTGTAGATCAGCGAGTCTATTTCTCGCTCGTTTCTGGCATACAGCTTGATGTCATCCATGTAGAGCAGGTGGCTGATTGTTGCCCCACTACGGAATCGGTACCCGTAGCCGCTCTTCGTGATGATCTGACTGAGGGGGTTCAGGCCTATGCAGAACAGCAGTGGTGATAGCACATCTCCTTGGTATATGCTGCACTTGATGTTGACTTGGGCAATGGGTTTTGAGTTGGCCTCTAGGGTTGTCTTCCACATTTCCATTGAGTTCTGGATGAAGGTCCTTAGGTTCCTGTTGATCTTATACAGTTCCAGACATTCCAGTATCCATGTGTGTGGCATTGAGTTGTAGGCTTTCTTGTAGTCAATCCAGGCAGTGCACAGGTTGGTCTGTCTCTTCTTACAGTCTTGGGCGACTGTTCTATCGACCAGTAGCTGGTGCTTGGCTCCTCTGGTGTTACTGCCAATTCCTTTCTGTGCCTCGCTCATGTACTGAGCCACATGCTTACTCATTTTTGCCGCAATGATGCCTGACAGGGCCTTCCATGTTGTGCAGAGACAGGTAATTGGCCGGTAGTTGGATAGGATGGGTCCCTTCTGGGGGTCCTTCATGATTAGGACTGTCCTGCCTTGGGTTAGCCATTCTGGGTGGGACTCATCCCTCAGCAGCTGGTTCATCTGTGCTGCTAGGCGTTCATGGAGTGCAGTTAGCTTCTTCAGCCAGTATGTATGGATCATATTGGGGCCTGGTGCTGTCCAGCTCTTCATCTTTGACACTCTTTCTTGGACGTCTGCCATTGAGATGGTTACTGGTTCTTGTTCTGGGAGGTTGCTGTGGTCAGCTCTTAGGTCCACTAACCATTGGGCATCGGTGTTGTGTGATGCCTTTCTTTCCCATATTTTTCCACCTCAGCTCTTGGTGGGTCTGACCGGTTGTTGTTCCCCTGCCACTGAGAGTACACCTTGGCTGATTCAGTGGAGAACAGCTTGGTTATTCTCCTGGCCTCTCCCTCCTTGGTGTATCTCTTCAACCGGGTGGCCAGAGCTGTTAGTCGCTGTTTGGCAGTTTCGAGTGCCTCTGGTATGAGAGTGAGTTGTACTTCCTGGGTGCCCCTTTATTCACCATGTTCCCTTTCTGTAGTTCAGCTAGCTGGCTAACTTCTCTCTATGCTGCCTTTATCTTGGCCTCTAATTGTCTCTTCCATGGTGGATACTGTTTGTCATGTCCCAAGCCCATCTTGTGTCCAAGCATCTCCCTGATTACTGTTGCTGTACTGTGTATCAGCTTGTTCTCAGTGATGGTTCTTGTGGAGATTGTCTTCAGAGCAGCATTCACATCTACTAGTAGATCTTCTGAAGCTACTTGGCAACTCAGCTTTGGTATTCGTCAGGGGCTCCAGGTTTCCAGTTGGGTCACGATCTTCCTTCTCAGGTCAGCAGCTCTTGTGTTGAGGCTGTTAGCTGTTGGGACTTGTCTTCACTCATGTCTTCACTCATTCCTGAGGTAGGCTGATGAGGGGTCATGCCTAAGGACCCTTACTGGATGATGTTTTGCACCGACTGGGATTCGAACCCCTGATCTCCTGCGTCATAGTCAGTGAGCATTACCACTGTACTATCCAGCTGATTTTTATATATATATATATATATATATATAGTGGTGCTTGAAAGTTTGTGAACACTTGAGAATTTTCTATATTTCTGCGTAAATATGACCTAAAACATCATCAGATTTTCACACAAGTCCTAAAAGTAGATAAAGAGAACTCAGTTAAACAAATGAGACAAAAATATTATACTTGGTCATTTATTTATTGAGGAAAATTATCCAATATTACATATCTGTAAGTGGCAAAAGTATCTGAACCTCTAGGATTAGCAGTTGATTTGAAGGTGAAATTAGAGTCAGGTGTTTTCAATCAATGGGATGACAATCAGGTGTGAGTGGGCACCCTGTTTTATTTAAAGAACAGGGATCTATCAAAGTCTGATCTTCACAACACATGTTTGTGGAAGTGTATCATAGCATGAACAAAGGAGATTTCTGAGGACCTCAGAAAAAGCATTGTTGATGCTCATCAGGCTGGAAAAGGTTACAAAACTATCTCTAAAGAGTTTGGACTCCACCAATCCACAGTCCGACTGACTGTGTACAAATGGAGGAAATTCAAGACCATTGTTACCCTCCCCAGGAGTGGTTGACCAACAAAGATCACTCCAAGAGCAAGACATGTAATAGTCAGTGAGATCACAAAGGACCCCAGGGTAACTTCTAAACAACTGAAGACCTCTCTCACATTAACATTAGCCAATGTTCATGAGTCCACCATCAGGAGAACACCGAACAACAATGGTGTGCATGGCAGGGTTGCAAGGAGAAAGTCACTGCTCTCCAAAAACAACATTTATGCTCGTCTGCAGTTTGCTAAAGATCACGTGGACAAGCCAGAAGGCTATTGGAAAAAATGTTTTGTGGATGGATGAGACCAAAATAGAACTTTTTGGTTTAAATGAGAATTGTTTTGTTTGGAGAAAGGAAAACACTGCATTCCAGCATAAGAACCTTATCCCAACTGTGAAACATGGTGGTGGTAGTATCATGGTTTGAGCCTGTTTTGCTTCATCTGGGCCAGGACGGCTTGCCATCATTGATGGAACAATGAATTCTGAATTATACTAGTGAATTCTAAAGGAAAATGTCAGGACATCTGTCCATGAACTGAATCTCAAGAGAAGGTGGGTCATGCAGCAAGACAACGACCCTAAGCACACAAGTCGTTCAACCAAAGAATGGTTAAAGAAGAATCAAGTTAATGTTTTGGAATGGCCAAGTCAAAGTCCTGACCTTAATCCAACTGAAATGTTGTGGAAGAACCTGAAGTGAGCAGTTAATGTGAGGAAACCCACCAACATCCCAGAGCTGAAGCTGTTCTGTACAGAGGAATGGGCTAAATTCCTCCAAGCCTGTGTGCAGGACTGATCAACAGTTACCGGAAACGTTTAGTTGCAGTTATTGCTGCACAAGGGGGTCACACCAGATACTGAAAGCAAAGGTTCACATACTTTTGCCACTCACAGATATGTAATATTGGATCATTTTCAAGGGTTCACAAACTTTCAAGCACCACTGTGTGTATATATATATATATACACACGTATATTAGTGCATCTCAAAAAATTAGAATACCGTGAAAAAGTTTCTTTTTTCATAATTTAATTCAAAAAGGTAAACTTTCATATACTCTATATTCATTACATGGAAAGTGAAAAATATTTAAAGCCTTTTTTGTTTTAATTTTGATGATTCTGGCTTATAGCTCATGAAAATCAAAAATCCAGTATCTCAAATTATTAGAATATTCCCT
Organism: Neoarius graeffei; assembly: GCF_027579695.1. Taxonomy (NCBI): domain Eukaryota; kingdom Metazoa; phylum Chordata; class Actinopteri; order Siluriformes; family Ariidae; genus Neoarius; species Neoarius graeffei. The sequence goes on from NC_083587.1 coordinate 9,310,615, forward strand.
AAGATCAATCAAAAAAGGATTTACAATACAGAAATGTCCAACTTCTGAAAAGTATATTAATTTATACACTCAGTACTTTGTTGGGGCTCCTTTACCATGAATTACTGTATCAATGCAGTGTGGCATGGAGGTGATCAGTCTGTTGCACTGCTGAGGTGTTATTGAAGCCCAGGTTACTTTGATAGTGGCCTTCAGAGTATCTGTATTTTTGGGTCGGGTGTTTCTCATTTTCCTCTTGACAATTCCCCATAGATTCTCTATGGGGCTCAGGTCAGGCAAGTTGGCTGGCCAATCAAACACAATAATATCATGGTCAGCAAACCATTTGGAGTAGTTTTGGCACTGTGGGTAGCTGCTAAGTCCTGCTGGAAAAGGAAATCAGCATCTCCAAAAAGCTAGTCAGCAGATGGAAGCATGAAGTGCTCTAAAATCTCCTGGTAGATGGCTGTGTTGACTTTGGACTTGATAAAATACAGTGGACCAACACCAGCAGATGACATGGCACCCCAAATCATCACAGACTGTGGAAACTTCACACTGGGCTTCAAACAACTTGGATTCTGTGCCTCCCCGCTCTTCCTCCAGACTCTAGAACCGTGATTTCCAAATTAAATGCAAAATGTACCTTCATCTGGAAAGAGGACTTTGGACCACTGAGCAACAGTCCATTTCTTTCTCTCCTTAGCCCAGATAAGACACTTCTGACATTGTCTTGGGCTCAGGAGTAGCTTGATATTAGGAATGCGAAAGTTGTATCCCCTTTCTTGAAGATGTCTGTTCGTGATGGCGCTTGATACACTGACACCAGCCTCAGTCCACTCCTTGTGAAGCTCTCCCAAGTTCTTGAATCAACTTTTCTTGACAATCCTCTCAAGACTGCGGCCATCCCTGTTGCTTGTGCACCTTTTCCAGCCACCCTTTTCAGCAATGACCTTTTGTGGCTTACCCTCCTTGTGGAGGGCATCAGTGATCATCTTCTGGACAATAGTCAAGTCAGCAGTCTTCCCCATGATTGTGGTTGTGTGTACTGAACTAGACCGAGAGATACACTGTGTTCATACTGTTTTACTCAAACTGGAAATGAAATATTCTAATTTTTTAGAATTTTTTTTATGTTTTTGTACTGTATGCCATACTGATTAAAATTAAAATAGAAAAATGCTTGAAACATTTTAGTTTATGTGTAATGAGTCTATAATATATAACATTTTCACTTTCTTAAATAACGGATGGAAAATATTGAACTTTTTCACAATATTCTAATTTTTTGAGATGCACTTGTGTATATATATATATATATATATATATATATATATATATATATATATATACACACAGTGGGGCAAAAAAGTATTTAGTCAGTCACCAATTGTGCAAGTTCTCCCACATAAAAAGATGAGAGAGGCCTGTAATTTTCATTATAGGTATACCTCAACTATGAGAGACAAAATGAGAAAAAAAATCCAGAAAATCACATTGTCTGATTTTTAAAGAATTTATTTGCAAATTATGGTGGAAAATAAGTATTTGGTCAATAACAAAAGTTCATCTCAATACTTTGTTATATACCCTTTGTTGGCAATGACAGAGGTCAAACATTTTCTGTAAGTCTTCACAAGGTTTTCACACACTGTTGCTGGTATTTTGGCCCATTCCTCCATGCAGATCTCCTCTAGAGCAGTGATGTTTTGGGGCTGTCACAGGGCAACATGGACTTTCAACTCCCTCCAAAGATTTTCTATGGGGTTGAGATCTGGAGACTGGCTAGGCCACTCCAGGACCTTGAAATGCTTCTTACGAAGCCACGCCTTCATTGCCCGGGTGGTGTGTTTGGGATCATTGTCATGCTGAAAGACCCAGCCACGTTTCATCTTCAATGCCCTTGCTGATGGAAGGAGGTTTTCACTCAATTTCATGATACATGGCCCCATTCATTCTTTCCTTTACACGGATCAGTCGTCCTGGTCCCTTTGCAGAAAAACAGCCCCAAAGCATGATGTTTCCACCCCCATGCTTCACAGTAGGTATAGTGTTCTTTGGATGCAACTCAGCATTCTTTCTCCTCCAAACACGACAAGTTGAGTTTTTGCCAAAAAGTTCTATTTTGGTTTCATCTGACCATATGACATTCTCCCAATCCTCTTCTGGATCATCCAGATGCTCTCTAAAACTTCAGACAGGCCTGGACATGTACTGGCTTAAACAGGGGGACACGTCTGGCACGGCAGGATTTGAGTCCCTGGCGGCGTAGTGTGTTACTGATGGTAGCCTTTGTTACTTTGGGCCCAGCTCTCTGCAGGTCATTCACTAGGTCCCCCCGTCAGGTTCTGGGATTTTTGCTCACCATTCTTGTGATCATTTTGACCCCACGGGGTGAGATCTTGCTTGGAGCCTCAGATCGAGGGAGATTATCAGTGGTCTTGTATGTCTTCCATTTTCTAATAATTGCTCCCACAGTTGATTTCTTCACACCAAGCTGCTTACCTAGTGCAGATTCAGTCTTCCCAGCCTGGTGCAGGTCTACAATTTTGTTTCTGGTGTCCTTTGACAGCTCTTTGGTCTTGGCCATAGTGGAGTTTGGAGTGTGACTGTTTGAGGTTGTGGACAGGTGTCTTTTATACTGATAATGAGTTCAAACAGGTGCCATTAATACAGGTAACGAGTGGAGGACAGAGGAGCCTCTTAAAGAAGTTGTTACAGGTCTGTGAGAGCCAGAAATCTTGCTTGTTTGTAGGTGACCAAATACTTATTTTACCAAGGAATTTACCAATTAATTCATTAAAAATCCTACAATGTGATTTCCTGGATTCTTTCCCCCATTCTGTCTCTCATAGTTGAAATGTACCTATGATGAAAATTACAGGCCTCTCTCATCTTTTTAAGTGGGAGAACTTGCACAATTGGTGGCTGACTAAATACTTTTTTGCCCCACTGTATATCTCCTTCTCACCCCCGGCGGGGGGGGTGGTATCCATGTCATCCTCAAGCTCGGGTCCTCTACCAGAGGCCTGGGAGTTTGAGGGTTCTGCGCAGTATCTTCGATGTTCCTAGGACTGCGCTCTTCTGGACTGAGGCTTCAGATGTTGTTCCTGGGATTTGCTGGAGCCACTCTCCCAGTTTGGGGGTTACTGCCCCAAGTGCCCCCACTACCACGGGGACCACGCAACCCTTGACCTTCCACATCCGTTCCAGCTGCTCTTTCAACCCTTGATACTTCTCAAGTTTCTCATGTTCCTTCTTCCTGATGTTGGCGTCAGCTGGGATCGCCACATCTATCACCACCACCCTCTTCTGCTTTTTGTCCACCACCACTATGTCCGGTTGGTTAGCCAGGATCTGTTTGTCAGTCTGGAAGCTGAAGTCCCACAGAATCTTGGCCCTGTTGTTCTCAGCCACCTTCTGTGGTATGGCCCATTGGGACTTGGGTATTTCTATTCCATACTGGTTGCAGATGTTCCTGCTTTTATATATATATATATAAATGCCTTTAGTGGAAAGTTGGTCCGATACAACCGCCCATTAAAAAACAAAACACTGCCCCAAACCAAAAAGATCAAAATAGGCAACACTCAGACCATGGTTAATAATAGCTGGACAGTAATGATTCAACAATGATCAATATACCCCACTCATATTACCTGTGTGGCCACACTCAGAATCCTGAATTTAGTTTACTTGCCATGGCATACCCCACTTAAATATACAACAGCCGGCATAATAATAAATGAAAACCAAAAAGAAACAAAACAAATAAAATGTTGCAGGCCTGTTCAAAGTCCTGGTTACTACTCATGACTCCGTTGTCAATAGTCTTTCAGTCGAGCCAGAAAAATACGATGGAAAATATGAATCAGTGTACTGCACAAAATGGCCACTCCCACAATTGTTACCGGCGCTCCTTCGTAGCTGGAGGAACCAATGACTTTCCTGGGTCACCAGTGGTGCTATCCGGGTAGCGTAGCTCCCACATCGGCCTACTCAGTGGAACCACCAGTGTCCCGGAAGCCAGTGGTGCTAAGTGAGCAGCAAATACAAGTGCAACAAATAGCTCCTGTGAATTTCTGAATGCGAAGACCATCCAGCAAACAACTGCTTAATCCCAGCAGTATTGCAGTCCAGAGATAGACTATAACATTAAAACTAGAGTCGGCTACCCACTCCATATGCGGATAACTTTATGAATAGCCCACCTAATCGTACGTTAAACAAAACAGCGGTGTTCTCCCGCTGACTACAGACTGCTCGTCCGGAGTTTTCCTTAACTAAAACATGACTTAGGCTACAGTGCTGTATGAATTGTTGGCCTACTCGTTGACCCAACATTCAATCTCCCTCTCACCATACGGCCTTCTCCCTCTCTCTCTAGAACTGTCCAATTCCTTCCTCTCTCATTCCCCACTTCCCCCCTGCATCAAATGGCCCTTTTCCACTACCCTTTTTCAGCTCACTTCAGCTCGCTTCAGCTCACTTCAGCCCGACACAGCTTGCGTTTCGACTACCAAAAAACAGCACGACTCAGCTCGCTTCAGCCCTGCTTAGCCCCTAAAACTCGCACCGTTTTGGAGTAGGGCTGAAGTGAGCCAAAGCGAGCTGAGTGAGGCTGGGGGCGTGAGCAGACACTCCCCTGTGCACTGATTAGTGAGGAGGAGTGTCCTCACACGCCCACACACGCCCCGCGAGCACGCTGGGATCTGTAAACACTGTAAACCCGGAAGAATAATAATTACGAATTACGAGAATTTCTGAAGCCTTATGCGCCTCGCCTCATCTATACGCTCTTGCCAGTATCTGTTGGCGTTGTCGGTGACAACAAGCCACAGAACCACGACCAGCAACACTAACGACACCATGTCCTCCATGTTTATTGTTTACTATTCGGGTCGTGAGACTACCGCTTAAAAGCTCACTGATGTCACTGTTTGCGCTGCTTAACGACATCACGTGACGTCCACCCACTTTCGCTAACTCCACCCAATGTGTCCACCCACTTCCAGCCAGCACGGTTCAGTGTGGTTGTAGTCGAAATGCAACTCCAACAGCCCTGCTCAGCTCGACTCAGCCCGACTCAGCCGCGTTTGTAGTGGAAAAGCGGCAAAAGGTACTCATTGTCGGCAACTTCACTATTAAACCAATGATCCAGCGGTTAGCTAGAAAATAAATAAAAAATAAAAACTAAGTTGGTGTGATGTCTACATCTTAAAATTTTAAACTAAATGTAGATTTAAGTCAACACTAGGGAACTTTGTGGCATGTAGTACTATTTTATCGTAAGACTTAATAAAATATTATTGAGTCAGAACACTAAAATATGCTGATAATAAAAATTAAAAAAGGAAAACAAATACTAAGTAACCTCTGGGTTACACTAATAATATTGTACTAGATCTATTGGATTACAATGACATAATTAAAGACAATCGTTTCATTTTGTTTATTGACTTCTATAAAGCTTTTGATTCACTTGAACATGGCTTTATTTTGAAAGCTCTTAACAAATTTGGCTTTGGAAATTTCTTTTATAAAAGTATTAGAACCCTATATAAGAATGGCAGTAGTTCGGTCAAATTAAAATATGGTACATCCCCTAGATTTAACGGTTCTCATGGAATTAAACAAGGTTGCCCTCTCCCACCCTATATATTCTTAATTGCCTCTTAACTCTTAGCTCATCATATCTCAAGTAGTGTGTTACAAGGAATTTCAATTGCTGATAGACAGATTAAAATTAGTCAACTTGCTGATGACACCACACTTTTCCTGAAGGATGCTTCTCAAATTCCTCTCGCAATAGAGTTGATTAAAAGTTTCTCTGATGCTTCTGGCCTCCACTTGAACTTAAAAAAATGTGAACTTATGGCCATAAAAGATTGTTCTGTACCCTCTTTACATGACATCCCTGTGACGGATCAGGTTACTTATTTAGGAATCATCATCTCCAAAGATCAAAATACAAGGTGTTCATTGAATTTCAACTCCATTATCCTTAAAACACAAAAGAAATTAAATTCATGGTTACAAAGAGATTTCCAGGGTTGCCTCTGTGCAGTCTCAGCATAACAGTCCTAACTTACTAAGCCAGTTTAGCAATATCTGTCTGCAGTTCCAGCAGTGCTTTCTAATCTCCAGAAGAAAGGCATGATTATAAATATATTTTCGCCCCACTGCTTTACAAGACAGGGATGAAACTGCTCCTTGCACTGAAAAACTTTCACTAACGTCAGCAGAGGCTGCTGCAAGCATCGGTCACACTGCCATGATGTCCTTGGATGGGAGGCTGCCTGAGAATGCCAGGTGCTGTAAGCTTTTTGTTTCACCCTTCTTGGGGGCTTCTGTTTGGATTCTCTCAGGACAACATGGGAAGAAAAAAAAGAAAAGAAAAGCCACATGGCAAGAAGGGCGAAAGAAAAATGCTTTAATCTTTGTAGTAAAAAGGGGGGATGTTTCTGTTTTTCATGTATTTTGATCATGCGTTGCACAAAAAGTGGGATTTTCCTCACTGAAACAAAAGTGTCTTGTTTATCCCTCATTCAATGCAGGTACAAGCTTTTACAGGTTCCACCAACATTTGAACTCGGGCTACGTTTACATTAGACCGTATCTGTCTCGTTTTCTTCGCGGATGCACTGTCTGTTTACATTAAACCGCCTGGAAATGCCTGGAAACGGGAATCCGCCAGCGTCCACGTATTCAATCCAGATCGTGTCAGCTCCAGTGCTGTGTAAACATTCAAAATACGCGGATACGCTGTGCTGAGCTCCAGCTGGCGTCTCATTGGACAACGTCACTGTGACATCCACCTTCCTGATTCGCTGGCATTGGTCATGTGACGCGACTGCTGAAAAACGGCGCGGACTTCCGCCTTTTATCACCTTTCATTAAAGAGTATAAAAGTATGAAAATACTGCAAATACTGATGCAAATACTGCCCATTGTGTAGTTATGATTGTCTTTAGGCTTGCCATCCTTCCACTTGCAAGTAGTAAGTGATATGCGCTGGGATCTCACACACAGCGGCTCAGTCCCGAATCACTGCTTGTGCACTTCACTCGCGCGCTCTGTGAGCTGCGCAGGGCCGGAGTGTGCACCCTCCAGAGGGCACTCGCTGTTCAGGGTGGAGTGATTTGGAGCGCAGGATGCCTGCGGAGCCGAGCGTATCCGTGTATTGGTGTTGCCGTGTGCACGGCTAACGGTTTTAGTGTAAACGCGAATCATTTTAAGAACATTAATCTGATGATCCGCTGATTCGATGTAATGTAAACGTAGCCTCAGATGAGTGGATTCACCATCCAGAGTGCTAACCATGACACCATGGAACCAAAGTCATGGAGTGTGATTGTTTTAAGCACCAAACTACTGGCATATAGTGACATCGACCTGGCAAAAAAGCAAACCTCACACTGGCTACAGACTAAAGACATACACAAGCTACGCTCCTCAGTGCCAAAAACCAGGCTTGAACCAGGGACTTTTAGACCTTCAGTCTACCATGCAGCCAACTGAGCTATTTCAGCAAACCCTATATCACCATCACAGCTCTATTCAAGCAACTGGATGCAAAATTTGTCCCTTGTCAAATATGTGCAGCAAGCAGAAATTTAGTTTCGAGATTACATTACAGGCATTTAGCAGATGCTCTTATCCAGAGAAGTGCAAAAGTCAGGTACAAGAAGTGCTGAGCTTCTAAAAAAGAACTTGCAAGCACTTACATTAAATCTACAGTAAATGTGTTACAATTAGCCTAATAGCTAGAGAAACATTGCAGTGCTCACAGGAGACAGGAAAGTCAAATACACAGATGAGATTGCCTCAGAGAGAAGCACTTATGAATTAAAAAAATGAGGAAAAAATCAGTGCTCCTATTCGAAGTAATCTAATTGTGCTTCAATTTGAAAGTAAGGTTGTTATTTTTTCCACATCACATAGATTTAATAAACTGTAAAATGTATCTTTAGTTGCTTAAATCACTCAAAACGACTCCAAAAACTAGCACTTACTAAATGATTCAGGAAAGTAGGAGCCAGTATGAGGGTATAATTTGTGACTAAAAGACAGATAGATGGTCTTCTTCTTTGTGTCTTCTCCTCCCTTATTCACCACTAAATAATATAATCTTTACATGACTGTTCTAGAAAGTCTGTAGTGAGAATTCACCAGTTGACCACTATTTTATTCTGAGGCATCTGACTCAGGTGTTTTTCATTTAAAGTGCACAGAATCTGATCAGAACTTGAGATCATTCACAGCCCAACCCACAAAATCCAATGTAACAATAGAAGTTACAATGGATGGTCCAGCACTCCATGGTAAAGGACCAGGTGATTTACACATTGATGGGCATTTATCACTCTGGATTGGTTGTAGGGGCACAGCCAATTACGGTTTCACTGTTGTATTTGCAAGGTACTGTTTTATCACTTTCAGAAGGTCCAGCATGTTTTGCACTGAACAGATGTGCAACATTTTGAATAAATGTTCATAAACATATACAATTACATTAGAAATTCAAACAGTCATTGAGATGATAGATTCAGACTGTTAGGGTTTTGCTGGGATTCAAACCAGGGTCATTGGTGTGATAATCCAGCAAACCCCCACTAGGCCACCAGGGGGATGACTCAAGTGCAGAGGCGTGAGGCGGAAGTAGAGTATCCAAAAAAAAAAAGTTTATTTACACTATTTACAATCCAATGGAAAAAAACAAAAAGAAAATCCAAAAGCTCAGAAGATAAACCAAAATAAAAATATCCAAAGGTAAAATGTCCAAAAACAAAAGGAAAGGCAAAATGCTGAATGCTCAGAAGATCAAAAAGGTACAAAGTCCAAAGAAAGCAAAAATATCAAAAACACAAGGGCACAGGCAAGATATGTGGGACAGCGGAAACTAGCACTAGACAGCATAGCATAAAGACTCTCTGACAAGGGAACAAACAGAGGGGTATTTATACACAAACTAATTAAGGAACAGGGCGGGGCAGGAAACAGGCAATTAAGACAAACACAAAACACAGTGGTGGCCTCTAGAGGCCAAAACAAACATGACAAGATAAACATAACCGCGGCCTCTCGAGGCCAAAACAGTCCCAGTCCTAACACAGACTCCAGGTTGGTGATGTCAAAATTCCCTGAAAGTTGCCCCAACGTGTGACCACTCACATTAAAATGACAGTAAACGTGTTAAAATTTGGGTAGTGTCCAGAGATATATTGAAGCGCTCATAAGCTAGTTGCATCAAATGCACAGATGTGAAGATAATTTACCTTCTTCTGACAATAATTAAGAACCTTGTGGAAAGACTTTGCAGCTTCCACTGATATTTCTTCCATATTGTGCTCCCATGCTCTCACAACTGAGCTGCTTTGCCCAAAAAATTATGAAAGTGTGAGACAAGAATCAGAAGCTTGGTTGATGGGCATGGGGAATCCAATTTTAGCCTACTACCACCTCTGTAGAACAAGATCTGCACTACGACCATGAGAACTCCATCCTAATGTTCCCCGAGCCATGATACTGCACCCAAAGCACACATTTGTTTAACTGCATGGATTAAAATTGACAGCCAAGGCCCATTTTCATCTTTAACAAAAGTGACTTGTTTATCCATCATTCAATATGGGCACAAGCTTTTACAGGTTCCACAGACATTTGAAGTCAGATGACTGGATTCACCATCCAGAGTGCTAACCATGACACCGTGGAGCCAAAGGATTTGGTACTTGTGCTTTTCAGAAGATCGATACAGGCATATAGTGCCCAATAGATTAGATTAGATTAGATTAGATTAGATTAGATTAGATTAGATTAGATTAGATTAGATTAGATTAGATTAGATTAGATTAGATTAGATTAGATTAGATTAGATTAGATTAGATTAGATTAGATTAGATTAGATTAGATTAGATTAGATAGAACTTTATTGATACCTTTGGGAGGGTTCCCTCAGGGAAATTAAGATTCCAGCAGCATCATTACAGGATAAACAGAGAATAGAAAATAGAGAAAAAACTTCTAGATAAATTAAGTATTTACATATACAAATATAAAAAGAATAAGATATGGGGAAGAGAGGAAGATATTGCACTTTATATTGCACATTATATTGCACATTGTCAGGTATTCCTTATTGTTAGGCTCGGCTACTGCTCTAAATTTTTTAAACTTTAATGAAAATAAAACTGAGGTCTTAGTCTTTCGGCCCAGTGCTGCTTGTGGTACACATGGAGACTTAGGCCCCCTTGAACCATATGTCAAAGACACTGTAAAAAACCTTGGTGTAACTTTAGACTGTAATTTTAAATTGGAGAAACAAATAAATACAGTTGTAAAATCTAGTTTTTTCCAGTTAAGGCTTTTATCCAAGGTTAAGCCCTTCTTATCCCTCAAAAACTTTGAGATGGCTATTCATGCCTTTCTCTCTTCCCACCTAGACTACTGCAATGCCCTATATGTGGGCATTAGCTGTTCCTCCTTATTCCATCTTCAACTAGTTCAGAATGCTGCAGCCCGCCTTCTAACCAGAACATGAAGGTGGGAGCATATTACACCTGTGCTTGCAGCCCATCACTGGCTCCCTGTCGGTTAGAGAATAAATTTTAAAATTCTTTTATTTGTTTTCAAATCTTTACATGGTCTGGCTCCACTTTATATATCAGATCTTTGAAAGGTTCAGACAACATCTAGGGCATGTAGGTCAGCCGACCAACTCCGTCTTGTTGTTCCTCGTTCTATGCTAAAAAGCAGAGGTGACCGGGCTTTTGCAGTGTGTGGCAGCAGGGCGTGGTCAAGCGCCGGTCTGTGACAGGAGGGCGGAGTCAGGGAAGGTAAGTGGCAGAATCACTACACCTGATGACAATTAACCTGTGTTTGTATGTGTCTTCCCAGTGACCGCGCCCTATTTAAGGAGGGAGAGCGAGGGCAGAGGAGGTCTTCCCCGAACCAGACGCCGGTTGTGTGTGTGGCTGTCTGTGTTTTCTAAGATAGACTGAAAAGTGTGACAATAAAAATAACGGTTTATCAACCTGATCTCTGTCCTGCCGTCTTCTGTGCTCCACCCATCCATACCGGACTGTTACAGTGGTGCCGAAACCTGGGAAGTGGAGCACCAGCCGATCAGCCCCATGGAGTCCTCCCCGTTCGCCGACCTGGTCCACGCCCTTGCCACGGCCCAGCAAAGCCAGCACCAGGCACTCGTCACCCTCCGAAAGGAACAAGAGTGACGCTTCGAGGCCCTGGTGCTGGCCCAGCAAGAAGATCGAGAGGCGTTCCGGCACCTCCTCGCATCGGCGGGGTCCACCAGCGCTCCTACCGTGGGCCCATCTCCTCTCGCCGTCACCAAGATGGACCCGCAGGATGACCCCGAGGTGTTCATCACGCTCTTCGAGCAAGTCGCCGAAGCCTCGGGGTGGCCGATGGACCAGCGCGCGGCGCGCCTCCTCCTCCTGCTAACGGGAGAGGCACAGCTGGCCACGCTACAGCTTCCCACCGACCGCCGGCTGACCTACGCGGACCTCTGCCGGGCCGTCCTCCAGTGCGTGGGGCGCACCCCAAAGCAGCAGCGCCAGCGCTTCCGAGCGTTGCGCTTGGAGGAAGTCGGCCAGCCGTTCACGTTTGGCCAGCAGCTCCAGGACGCCTGCTGGCGGTGGTTGAGGGCCGACAACCGCGACGCCGAGGGAATCATCGACCAGGTGGTGCTGGAACAGTTCATCGCTCGCTTGCCATCAGGAACTGCGGAGTGGGTCCAGTGCCACCGCCCGGCGTCGCTGGATCAGGCAGTAGATCTGGCAGAGGACCATTTGGCGGCTGTCCCAGTGGCAGGACAGCAGATGGCATTGTCTCTTCTCTCTCTCTCTCTCTCTCTCTCTCCCCCTCCTCCTGTGTCCCATCCTCGCCCCATTCCCCCACCGCGGAGGCGGGGGCTGGCACCACCCCAGCCGGCCCGCCGCACCCGCGGTGCCCTCCCGTTTCTCCCTTCTGTGTCTGTCTCTCCCCCACCTCAGGTGAGTGAGCCCCAGATCACTGGTGCAGAGGGAAAGCCCAGGCCGGTTTGCTGGCACTGCAGGGAGCCGGGCCACTTGCAACAGCAGTGCACGGTGATGGAAGTGGGCAAGGTGGTTCGGATCCCCGACGCGCCAGAGGCCACCCTTGATTGGGCCGGAGCGTATCGCATACCGGTGAGTATCCAAGGGGATACATATCAGGCGTTGGTAGATTCTGGTTGTAACCAGACCTCAATTCACCAAAGCCTGGTTCAAAACGAGGCATTGGGGGGAGCACAGGGGGTGAAGGTGTTATGTGTGCAGGGGGACATTCACAGCTACCCTTTGGTGTCGGTCCACATTTTTTTCCCGTCAGCCCTCGGAGGGATATAAACGCAGATGGTGATTACATGACTGAACTGCCTCGGCAGATAATATGGCCGCAGGCTAGCGTCTAGCAGCTCTATGTCTGGGCAACATAAAACTGTCTTTACGGAGATATATCCTGGGTTACACCAGCGGTTGTTAACGTAAATGATGAGTCCCCCACCTTTGCTTTTCCTGCATGCGTTAGTGTCTCTGTCGGCTCTCACAGCAGTGAATCCCCGCAGGTCCACGTTAGCATCCGGTACAAGGTGTGTTAGCCATGTCTCCATAAAGATGAATAAGCTGCTCTCCCAATAAATCCACTGGTTGTTCAGTGCGGATAGCTCGTTGACTTTATTTGGCAGTGAGTTCACATTCCCCATGATAACGGAGGGAATGGATGGTTTGCAGCGCCGCCAGTTGTCCGCTAGCCTAGCCTTTAGCTTAGCTCCGGTTTTGCAGCCCCTGGGTTTCCTCCTCAGCTTCGCTGGGATGGGGTGTCGTATCCTGGCTCATTCCATTGTTTTCAGGGCCAGCAGCTCCTCTCTCGACTAAGCAAGAAAACTGGCTCCTGGTTGCGTGTTAAAGTTAAAAATATCCATGTGATATAAGTAAAACACACTATGTCTTTGTAAAATAGATTAGATTAGATAACACTTTATTGATACCTTTGGGAGGGTTCCCTCAGGGAAATTAAGATTCCAGCAGCATCATTACAGCATAAACAGAGAATAGAAATAGAGGAAAACTTCTAGATAAATTAAAATAAATTAAGTATTTACATATACAAATATAAAAAGAATAAGATATGGGAAAGAGAGGAAGGGGGAGGGGGAGGAGGAAAAAAAGGGGGCAGGAGAGATATTGCACTTTATATTGCACATTATATTGCACATTGTCCAGTATTGAGGTATTTCACCTGACGTCACAGGGTCACGTGACGCCCCGGTGTCCGCCATTTTGAACGTCAAGCTACATACTAACGCTGCAGACAGAGAAGGAGAACCGGCTTGAAAAAAAATGTGTTACAGACACCTAGAATAGATTAATTTGTCAGTAAGCACTCTATAAATAACCATAGTGTTTGCTTGTTGTGCTGTGGGCTGCCACAACAGACAGGGACAGCATGCAGGACGCTCCTTTTACCGGTTTCTAGTGATGGGAATTTCGGCTCTTTTTCAGGAGCCGGCTCTTTTGGCTCTTCTTACTATAAGGAGCCGGCTCTTTCGGCTCCCAAACTCGGCTCCCACCGAAGAGCTGGCTCCCGTCGTTCACTTCAAAGAGCCGGCTCTTTGAACCGGATCGTTCGCGACCGACACATCACTACCGGTTTACTACTGACCCAAACAAGAGGGATTACAGCTGTGAAGAGACAGGATTGGGAGCCAACAGAGTACTCCAGACTTTGCAGTGATCATTTCATTTCAGGTTAGTTTATCAGTAAACGCAATTTTGATAAAATATATAGCAAAAAGTAAATGGGTCAGTGTTTGTTAACCCATCTGAGCAGTGAAACAAGACAGTGTTAATTTGTCTAGGGTTGCATGTAGCAGACATCAGACATAAAACGCAATAACAGAGGCTAGAAAGAAACGGGACACAGAAATAAATAAACAGGGCTCCATACCAAGGCTGGGTACAGTGTTTGTGATAAAAGACAGATCCAATTTAACACAAATCACAGCTTACTTTCTTGTTAAAATGTGCAAAGGTCTCCACCATCTCATACCGCCTTGCACTGAAGGACTTAAGCGTGCTGTCCAAAATGGCTGCATCACGTGACTTGATCACGTGGGTGAAATACCTCAATTGCTTATTGTTAGGCTAGGCTACTGCTCCTTCCCATCATCTGTCCTCCTGTTACCCTTCCTCCCCCCCCAGAGAGGAGTTGTACAGTTTGAAGGTGTGAGAGACAAAGGAGTTTTTGAGTCTGTTCGTCCTGCACTTGGGAAGGAGCAGTCTTTCACTGAACAGGCTCCTCTGGTTGCAGATAACAGTGTGCAGAGGGTGACTGGCATCGTCCATGATGTTCAATAGTTTGTCCATAGACCTCTTCTCTGCCACTGTCAACAGAGAGTCCAGCTTCATGCCGACCACAGAGCCGGCCCACCTGATCAGTTTGTCCAGCCTGGATGTGTCCTTCTTGGATGTGCTGCCCCCCCCAGCACACCACAGTGTAAAACAGGACACTGGCCACCACAGACTGATAGAACATCCACAGGAGTTTCCTGCAGATGTTAAAGGACCGCAGCCTCCTAAGGAAGTATAGCCTGCTCTGTCCCTTCCTGTATAAGTGTTTGGTGTTGCAAGCTCCATCCAGTTTGCTGTCCAGCCACAGCCTGAGGTACTTGTAGGAATCCACAGCCTCCACCTTGACTCCCTCGATCAGAAATGGTCATGACCTTGGTCTGGACCACCCAAAGTCAATGACCAGCTCCTTGGTCTTCGAAGTGTTGTGCTGCAGATGGTTCCTGTTGCACCACACAGCAAAGTCCCTCACCAGGCTCCTATACTCCTCCTCTCTGTCGTCACTGATATACTCAACGATGGCTGTGTCATCGGCAAACTTCTGAATGTGACACAGCTCCAAGTTGTAGCAGAAGTCCGCGGTGTACAGGGTGAAGAGAAGAGGGGCTAGTACCATGCCCTGAGGTGCTCCGGTGCTGCTAATCACAGTGTCAGACATGATGTCCTTCAGCCTGACATACTGCGGCCTGTCAGTGAGGTAGCTGGAGATCCAGGTGACCAGGCAGGGGTCCACTCGCATCCTGTTCTGTTTGTCCTGAAGCAATAGGGGCTGGATGGTGTTGAAGGCACTCAAGAAGTCCAAGAAGAGGATCCTCACTGTGCCATTTCCCTTATCCAGATGCGAGTGGGCTTGGTGTAGCAGGTAGAGGATGGCGTCTTCCACACCAACACCTGCCCAGTACACAAACTGCAGACAGTCCTGGGCATGCTGTACCCAGGGTCTGAGGAGGCTGAGTAAGAGCCGTTCCAATGTCTTCATCAGATGTGAAGTGAGTGCCACCGGTCTGAAGTCGTTCAGCTCGCTGGGCCAATACTTTTTGGGAACTGGAACGACACATGATGTCTTCCAGAAGGTGAGCACTCTCCCCAGCTGCAGGCTGAAGTTGAAGATGCATTGGAGTGGTTCACCCAGTTCAGCAGTGCAGGTCTTCAGTAGTCGGGGACACACCTTGTTTGGCCCTGCTGCTTTCCTGGGGTGAAGTTTCCTCAGTTGACCTCTGACCTGGTCTACAGTAATGCATGGAGGAGTCTGTGTTGAGGTGGGGGATGAGGGGGAGGAGGGGTCTGCTGCGATGACTTGGGGGAGGTGTTTGAGGGAAGAAGAAGAGATGCCTGCAGTGAGGGAGAGGGTGGGGGGGGACATGGGCTGGTTGAACCGATTGAAGAAGTCATTCAACTCATTCGCCCTCTCCACTGTCCCCTCAATGATTCTGGTCTTTGTATTGTGGCCTGTGATGGTTTTCACACCTTCCCAGACCTCCTTCATGTTGTTCTCCTTCAGCTTCTAAGCATGCACCGATACCGATACTGGCATCGGCATCGGCCCCGATACTCCACTAATATACTCATACTCGTACTTGTCAAACAGTTGCCGATACCATGAACCGATACCAGTGCCGATCCCATGCGCCGATACCAATGTTCCCCGCAGCGCTTTTTGTTCCATTCGAGAGAGAAAAAAAACTGAAGCATTGTTGAGCTCAGGCTTGAGCATAATATGATAAGCTATACCATGCGCCGATAGTGTTCCGTGAAGCGCCTTTTGCCAGCATCTGTTCGAGGAAAAAAAGCCTCTCCCAGGAAAAAAATTGTAAATCTCAAGCACTGAGCGTAGGCTAATTTCGTCAGAAGACAAAAAAAATTGTTCGACAACAACCCATTTTTCCATGACGAAGATGTGTTTGCGTAGTCATGAAACAGTGCCGTCACAACATCTTTCCCCAACACTGTCATTTTAAACATCTCTCCACACTCCACTCCCTTTCGCTGCCATACGCAGATAGGCCTACGCTAAGATCCCCAACGTTGTCCTTTTTTAATGTTGGCTATTCACCTAGGTAAGGGTTTTGTAGGACAGGCTACTCACTAACAAACAAATGAAAATCGGATTTTTGTATAGGTGAATCCAACCGGCAGAGTTTTTAAGTATGAGTCCAACCGGGAGAGTTTAAGAGTGAAAAGTGAGAGAGAGAGCTTTAAGAAATGGCTGATTGAGTTTTCCAACTTGTTTCAGTTGAGGGCAACGCTAAGACCAAGGAAATTGACGTCCCATCTACAGGTATGGAGCTCCACGAGCACGGGACGCGATGTTGCGAATGGACAGCAACAGCGTCTGCCTAACAAGTTCTGCAGCTGAGTCTTCTTCTCTATACACTCGTTCATGACTAGTTGTCTCCCTCTGCTGGGTACTGAATGTCAGTGCGCAGAGTTGTAGTGGGTGGTTGCGAGCATTGCGGTGGCCCGCGGGTGTTAGATTATAGATATGTAGGTAGCCTATATTTTAATAACATCAACAGTATCAGTATCGGTAGTACTCGGTATCGGCAAGTACTGAAATGATAGTACTCATACTCGTATCGGTTTTCACAAATGTGGTATCAGTGCATCTCTATCAGCTTCTGCTCTACCTTTCTCCTGTAGTTCTCCTTAGCTTCCCTCATGCAGCATTTCACATCCTGCTTTGCTGCTTTCATTGGCTCCCTATCCCTGCTCCTGAAGGCGGCCTTCTTCCTGTTGAGGACAGCTTTGACTTCCTGTGTTACCCATGGCTTGTTATTAGGGTAACACCGTACAGTCTTAGCAGGGGAGACCACGTCTGCACAGAAGTTCAGGTAATCCGTCAGACAGTGAGTCAGCCCCTCTATGTCCTCACAGTGTGGGCTAAGCAGCACATCCCAGTCCGTGATGTCATAGCAGTCCCTGAGGGCATCTTCCATTTCAGGGGACCACCTCCTGATGGAGCTAGTTGTTGCAGACTGCCTTTGAACCAGGGGGTGTACTTCGGCTGTAGAAGAACCAGGTTGTGGTTAGATTTCCCTAGTGGGGGGAGGGGTGTGAGTCTGTATACATCCCTCACATTAGTGTACAGCAAGTCAATTGTCCTGTTGTTCCTTTTTGGACAATCCACAGCCTGATAAAGAGCAGCCAAAGTAGAGTCCAAAGTAGCATGATTAAAGTCCCCAGAAATGATCATAAATGCCTCAGGGTGCTTTGTCTGCAGCCTTGCTGTGACAGAGTGAATCCTCTCACATGCAGCGGCTGCGTCTGCCCTCAGAGGGATGTAAACAGATGGTGATCATGTGACTGAACTCCCTCAGCAGATAATATGGCTGCAGGCTAACAGCTAGCATCTCCAAGTCCGGACAACGTAAAACTGTCTTTATGGAGATATGTCCCGGGTTACACCAGCAGTTGTTAACATAAATGATGAGTCCCCCACCTTTGCTTTTCCCACATGTGTGTGTCTCTGTTGGCTCTCACAGCAGTGAATCCCTGCAGGTCCACTTTAGCATCCGGTATGAAGTATGTTAGCTATGTCTCCGTAAAGATAAATAAGCTGCTCTCCTGGTAAATCCGCTGGTTGTTCAGAGCGGAAAGCTTGTCGACTTTATTCAGCAGCAAGTTCACATTCCCCATGATAACAGAAGGAATGGATGGTTTGCAGTGCCGCTGGTTGTCCGCTAACCTAGCCTTTAGCTTAGCCCCAGCATACAGCCCCTGGGTTTCCTCCTCAACTCGGCCGGGATGGGGTGTCTTATCCCGGCTCGTCCCATTGTTTTCAGGGCCAGCAGCTCCTCTCTCGAGTAAGTGAGAAAACTGGCTCCTGGTTGTGTGTTAAAGTTAAAAATATTCATGTTATATAAGTAAAACACACTATGTCTTCGTAAGAATAGCAGAAAAGTAAAAAAAAGGAGGAAAAAAGAGGTTTAAAGAGCTAAAAACTACAGAGCTACTGGAGAGGCAGCCATCTCACACAGCGCCCCACACTCAATACCATAGATGCTGTGATGATACTGCAATAAAGCCTAGATTCAAAATTGCAGAACTGGCCCATACCCATCTTCAAAAGAAGTTGTTCCATGGTGGCAGTCACAAAGGGTTTGGGACATAAAAGCTGGCTTGCCTTCCTTTGAGACAGTCTATGCATATCAGTTTGGAAGTTGTCACTGAAGGATTCAAAGGTTCCACTGAGATTTGAACTCAGATCACTGAATTCAGAGTCCCAAGTGTTAACCATTACACCATGGAATCAAAGTTTAGCAATGCACTTGTTTTAACTACCAAATTACTGGCATTGACCTGGCCAAAAAAAAAAAAAAAGGAAACGTCACACTGGCCACAGACTGAGATACACAGAAGCCACACTTCTCAATGCTGAAACCTGAGATTGTACCAGGAACCTTTAGAACCAATAGCTCATCCACTGTTAAAATGCAACTCCAAGATGTTCCTGTGACTCTTTGAGCTTGGTTTTGTGTCGAACAATTCTGACTGGTTATCTTCAGATTGCTAGCCACAGAGGCCTTCGACTGCTTTTTCAAGCGAATTTGTTCCCACAACATAGCCTTTAATCTGAGGAACCAGACAACTGCTGTCTTAAGACGCCTCCAATCAGAGAAATAAATGATGAACTGGTGAGCAGGATTAAACTTATCATGCACATTAATAACATTTGTGGTCATCTCACAGCTAACCTCTGGATCGTTGAAGTCCACTGAAATGTCCAACACTACTTTGGGCCAATCCTCCTCATTCTTCCAAAGAAATGCAGGCCCCTCAAGCCACCACTCATTCTTCAGCAAGTCTGCCACCTTCAATCCTCTTGATGCATCATCTGCTGGATTGTCTTTGGTGCGGACATGTCGCCACTGTGATGGCTTGGATGCTTCTCTAATGGCTGAGACTCTATATGCCACAAATATTTGAAAACACCTATCCTCATTATTGATATATTTCAACACTGAAGTGCTGTCAGACCAGAAAACTGAACCATCCAGTTGGAGTTTAAGCTCTGCCTTTAACATCAAATCTATTCTGACAGCAAGGACAGCTGCAGTCAATTCCAGCCAGGGAATAGTAGCAGCCTTCAGTGGAGTCACTCTAGCCTTACCCAGAAGAAAGGAAACCTGAATGTCACCATGCGGATGTATGTTGCAGTTCCATAGCTGCCTTCACTAGTATCTGTAAATTGATATAATTGAGCATCCTTGTTCTTGCCAAAATTTCCAGGCTTGATGCACCTGGTCACACTAAATGCTGCAAGCAGATCCAAGTTCTCCAACCCATGCTTTCTACTGATGTAAAATGTCATTTGGCAGATCATAATCCCAACCACATCTCCTCCTACACAGCTCTTGCTGCATCATCTTGGCAAGGAAGGTGACAGGTGCCAGGAAACCCAGATGATCGTACACCGAGCTGGTGACTGACAGCATACCATGTCTAGTGAGAGGCTGCTGCTTCATTTCCATCTTAACCCCTTGGCTGCCACCCATAATTAATTGTAATGTGCTGGGCATATAGGTCAAAATTGGGATATTTTGATAATCTTTCTCTAACTTGTTCAGAACGTTATATTTTTAATATTTGTATCAAAAAATCACAAAAAAAACACTGTTGTAGAGTAAAAATAAATTCAGTAATCAAAAACAACTTCAAAAACATCCAAAAAAATGGGTCTTGTCAATGAGAACCTGTCCATAAACATGAATTACTAGTACTTGAAAACACAATGTACACCAAGGGTCCATGTATTCCAAGTACATGTAACTAGGTACCATTTCTATGATTGTGGGTGGTAAAAGAGAGCAACTGGACTTGCTTGAAGATTCTTGAAGATGTTTCACCTCTCATCTGAAAGGCTTCTTCAGTTCTGTCTGACTAGTAGGGAGTATCAGGTATTTATCCTCTCATGGATGAAAAGCTCATCGAAGGTGTCGTTGAGTCATCCTGTTGGTGTGGGTCACTGGTGGCTGGATGTGAACGGCCTCGAGAGTCATTAGGGTGATCAATGGATTGCCCGTTAAGGTGATCAATGGAATGCTGATTCTCTCTGTCCTCCTGTGAGTCACTCACTACGTTTACATGCACATAGAGAGAATCGAATTTCTGCCGTTGCTCGACTGAAATCGAAGTTCAAAATGCCATGTATACACCTTAATTCGGCTGAAATTGGACCGAACTTGATTTCTCGGAATCGAGCTACACGACCTAGTTTATGCGATTTCTGCCGAGCTATTTTGCGCATGTATACCCTATCGAGCTAGTTGTCGAGCTACTTCCGGAAGTGACGAGTGACAAGACCACAAGCGGGAAACACAACAGCCTCGGTCGGCATGACAACGAATCATGACAACGGCATGAATCTTTTCTTTTTGTGGCATTGTTTGCATTGTTAAAATTTAGCTCACTTACTGTATCACCAAATACATCTGTACAGCTGTTGCATAGCTGTGAATTGTGTACATACACAAATACAATGACTTGTTTGTGTGTGTGTGTGTGTGTGTGTGTATATATATATATATATATATATATATATATATATATATATATATATATGTGTGTGTAATGTGTCCAATATCTGAAGAATGTCAATAAAAACAAAACAACTGAACTTTTTGTGTGTTTATTAAGACATAAGTTAAATTGTAAGCAAAAAAAATTTTTTTGTAAGCAAAAAATGGACTTTAGAAAAATATTATTGTGCAAAATAAGTTGTCTTACAAAACAGTGGTCTGCGCCGGACAGTTTGTAGCCATAGTGTACAGCTTGAACACGGAACCTAGTGTTGCCAGATTGGGTGTTTTAAGTGCATTTTAGCGGATTTGAACATGTTTGGGCTGGAAAACGTCAGCAGTATCTGGCAACACATAGCTCTTCTTCATGACGACAACCGGAAGTGTACCAACACAATGGGGCGTGTAGCGCCACGTGTGGCTCGGGTGCACAATGCACCTTGCACAATAGCCCGATTTCACTTGTGCATGTAGGATTGGATTTCTCTGGCACCCCTGCTGGGACCCTTTGCTCGATTACCAACAGCAGCTCGATTTGGACGTGCATGTAAACGTAGTCACTGAAAACAGCTGGGTTTTGGTGTGCATTCAGTTGTCTGGGAAGTGTGCCAAGGACTGCATTGTAGGTGGCTGATAAATGATGTCTTAGACCCCCACCTCTGTTCAGTGATGGCTGTTCCAGGTTGACAAAAATGGCTTCTTTAACTCCTCGCTCATACCAACGATCCTCTCTGGCTAAAATGCATACGTTGCAATCCTGAAATGAGTGTCCTTTGTTGTTAAGATGAAGGTAGACAGCAGAGTCCTGGCCTGAGGAACTGGCTCTCCTGTGTTATCCTGTGGCTATCCTGTGAAGCAGTTGTTTTGTTACCCCAATATATGAGTCCGTGCATTCCTCACTGCACTGAATTGCATACACTACATTGTCCTGTTTGTGTCTGGCTATTCTGTCCTTAGGGTGGACCAGTTTCTGCTTCAGGGTGTTACTGGGTCTGAAATGTACTGGAATGTTGTGTTTGTAGAAGATCCTCCTGAGTTTCTCAGATAGACCAGAAATGTAGGGAATGACAATGTTCTTGCGTTTGTTCCTGTTATCCTCCTTGTCCATTATGTTCCTTTTTCTGCTCTTGAAGAAAGACCAGTTGGGATACCCGCAGTTCTGAAGTGCTTTCTTGATGTGATTCTGCTCCTTCTCTTTTCCCTCTACCGTTGTAGGGATGTTCTGAGCCCTGTGTTGCAAGGTCCTAATGACCCCCAATTTGTGTTCCAGTGGGTGGTGAGAGTCGAAGAGTAGGTACTGGTCTGTGTGTGTGGGTTTCTGGTCGACCTTGATGCTAAGGCTTCTGTCTTGTCTAATGTGTACATCACAATCCAAGAAGGCTAGATTATTCCCACTGACGTCCTCCCGAATGAAATTGATGTTGATATCCACTGCATTGATGTGCTTAGAGAAGGCTTCCACTTCATGGGTTTTGATTTTAACCCAGGTGTCATCCACATATCTGAACCAGTGGCTGGGAGCAATTCTTGAAAAAGTGGTCAAAGTTCCACTTCCTCCATGTAAAGATTGGCCACAATAGGGGACACTGGTGAGCCCATGGCGCATCCATGCTTCTGTCTGTAGAAACTTTCATTAAACTGGAAATAAGTGGTAGTCAGGCAGAGGTCAAGCAGGGTGCAAAATTTACTAATAAAAATCATTAAGCTGTTTTACTTTTAATCAGGTCAATGGCTTCACGCCATAGTTCAAGGCTAAGGATCCGTCTTTTAGAGACACACACTCCGTCTTACTCCATCCCCACTGCTCAAAAAAAGGAAAACTGCCACTGAGGTGACACGTGTTTGGAAAGACCGACTGCAACAAAATGAACCTGAGAGATGGGCTGAATACATCCAAAGAGGCAGAGAGGCAACAAAAGCCTACAGAAAAAATTGTTCTGAAGAAAAGAAGGTAAATTTTTTACAAAAACCTAAATCAAAGTGTGCATTAGACATATATTTTGCAAATGCATCTATTGTTGATATATTTGTCAATAAGAATATGTGTATGGCAGTATAAATGAATGAAGCGAAGCATACCTGAATATTGCAATTAGTGCAAGTTTCATTTTTATGTAATAAGGTTATTCATCATAACGTGTTGAAAAGTTGCCAAATACAAAGCTAACTTTTTTTTTTGTGTGTGTGTGGGTGTGGGTGTAGGCCATTCAGAGAGAACAAAGCAGGCTTCGGATGCAGGCGATGAGAGCCTGAAAAAAAGCAGAGCAGCCAGAGCAACCTAGATTGACTCGAGCTGCTAAAGAGGAGCAGAGAGAGAAGTGGAGGCAAGCGAAGGCAAAATGGTGGGTGAGCTTACACCCCCAGAAACAACACCATCAGAGGGAGAAGAAAGCCCAGCCAGAAAGAGAAAAGCGAGCAAACAAAAGAGGTACCATGTATTGTCTAGTAATAATAAACTTAAATCTAGTTAGGAAACTGAGAAGTAAATTCCACTTAGTTATAATGTTTGGTGTAAGTTGTAATTTCTCAGAGCTCTCTATTTTAAGTGACACTTAAAATATAAAGCTGTGAAAGCCATTCTTTCTGACATTGTTCAGCTGCTTTCTTGAAATATCTCCCATCTCTTTGTGTTAACTGAGAGTGAAAAGAAAGATAATAATATTAACATAATAAACTTTTCTATTTAAAATATTGATTGAATGATTTTTCTTTGAGGCAGCATGGTGGTGTAGTGGTTAGCGCTGTCGCCTCACAGCAAGAAGGTCCGGGTTCGAGCCCCGTGGCCGGCAAGGGCTTTTCTGTGCGGAGTTTGCATGTTCTCCCCGTGTCCGCATGGGTTTCCTCCGGGTGCTCCGGTTTCCCCCAAAGACGTGCAGGTTAGGTTAACTGGTGACTCTAAATTGACCGTAGGTGTGAGTGTGAATGGTTGTCTGTGTCTATTGGCCCTTTTCCACTACCCTTTTTCAGCTCACTTCAGCCCGACACGGCTCGCGTTTCGACTACCAAAAACCAGCACGACTCAGCTCGCTTCAGCCCTGCTTAGCCCCTAAAACTCGCACCGTTTTGGAGTGGGGCTGAAGCGAGCCAAACTGAACCGAGTGAGGCTGGGGGCGTGAGCAGACACTCCCCTGTGCACTGATTGGTGAGGAGGAGTGTCCTCACATGCCCACACACGCCCCGCGAGCGCGCTGGGATCTGTAAACACCGCAAACCCTGAAGAAGAATAATTACGAATTACAAGAATTTCTGAAGCCTTATGCGCCTCGCCTCATCTATACGCTCTTGCCAGTATCTGTCCGCGTTGTCGGTGACAACAAGCCACAGCACCAAGACCAGCAACACTAACGACTCCATGTCCTCCATGTTTATTGTTTACTATTCGGGTCGTGAGACTACCGCTTAAAAGCTCACTGATGTCACTGTTTGCGCTGCTTAACGACATCACCTGACGTCCACCCAGTTTTGCTAACTCCACCCAATGTGTCCACCCACTTCCAGCCAGCACGGTTCAGCGCGGTTGTAGTCGAAATGCAACTCCAACAGCCCCGCTCAGCCCGACTCAGCACGGCACGGCTCAGCCCGACTCAGCCGCGTTTGTAGTGGAAAAGCGGCATATGTGTCAGCCCTGTTATGACCTGGCAACTTGTCCAGGGTGTACCCCGCCTTTTGCCCGTAGTCAGCTGGGATAGGCTTGCCTGCGACCCTGTCGAACAGGATAAAGCAGCTAGAGATAATGAGATGAGATTTTTCTTTGAATGTTCTAGTGCATGCAGTCAAAAAAAGATTTTTAAAGATGTTGATGTGAATGATTATCATAATTTTTTTATAAACTGTAGACTGATGGATGTTTTAGAATCGTCACTTTGTGTTATATCCTGGTTATGAAATTAATCATAGCTGTGAAATTCTGCATGTACACTGCAAATTAAACATTACAATAGAAATATATTGATGATCATTATATTTAAATAGTATTATTGAAAATATATTTTTTTACAAGTTACACACTTGTGTTTCAAAAAATTGTTACAAGTTTATTTAATCATTTTTACTGTTTCAGTATCTACAGCTGCTGCTTCCCAGCCATCCAGCAGCATACCACAGGCTTCCACTTGCACCCCATTGTCATCATGGAGTCAAGGAGCCAGAAGAAAGGCAAAGGCTCGGGCCTATGCAACTTTTCCACACAGTCCTTGCAGACTCATAGAGACTCTGAATGATATTGTACATTCCCTTGCACCTCGTAAGAAGCAGCTATTCAAAATGCTCCAGCCAGAGTCATTAGAACACAGGATCGGGAAATCTGTGATATTTGAGCTGAAAAAGAACAACACCAGGCAAAATAAAGATCTGCTTCACACTCGTCATGTTCTCCTCAATACCTGTCAAAAATACCTGAATCTTCGAGGATCCAGCAGCATCCGAGCAGTCAGCAAGGGGAGCATTTTGTCACTGGCTGCATCAAAGCACATGAAACGAGAGAAGATGAAAAAAGAGATTGAGGAATATTACAAAAGTGTTTCCTGCCCCATCCCCGACAAAAAGCTTGTCTCATCAAAAACCGGCCAGGCTGCATCACTGTTGATGAAGACCTTGAGAGAAGTCTACGATGACTTTGTTGCTGCACAACCAGCAGGGTCAATGAAGGTCAGCTTCTCTCACTTTGCCAAGTGCAAACCCAGGTACATTTATCCACAGCAAGACTGGCGGCTGAGAATGTGTCTGTGTGAGTATTGCACAAACATTGACCTGAAGCTTCATACCCTAAATGCCATCACTGGAAGGACAGACAATGCTGCTCGCATCAGGCATGGCTACCATGCCATCGATCTCCTGACCTGTGGTCGGGATGACGGAATATGGCAAACGAAGTGCGCATACAGGGAGTGTGTAGAGTGCCAAGACCAGACACTGAAACAGCACACAGCGCGGCTCCTACAACACCAGCGCCCCCTGACCTGGTTGTAATAAAAATATAATTTAACTTTAAGTTGTGAGAATGATTACATTTTAATGCAGAGTGTAAATCTGCAACTTGTTCAGATGTAATATAAGTAATAATATCTTCACTGTAAAAAGAAACTAGTAAAGAAAAAAAAGCATGTATTTCCATGTTATGTGAGTGATGAAAAAGCAAATAATTGAATAAATCAATGGGATATTGTGTGACAGTTTCAAACTTTTGTCTGTGTATTACTATTATGCTAATTGATAATTTAGTACAAAATAAGGGGTGTATCTACATGATATCCTGCAGGCACAACAAAGTAAAGTTTAATAAAATGTATGATAACTGATGAACATTCGAAACTAAGGAGTAAAATTTAAAAATAATGATAACAAATATGTTTTTGTTTTTCTGTCCAATAATTGCATTTATAGAAACAAATATATGCACAGAAAAAGATATTCCTTGGTTATAAAAGAGGGTTTTTAAATGCATACATGTTTCCACGTTATGCGAGTGAACTTCAGAACATCATTAAAATTTTCCACTGTGGAGGCCAGATAAAGCAAGATGCTATCTTTATTCTTATTAAACATAACAAAAGAAACATTGAGTGTTAAGTAAATGCAAAAAAAAATTGTAAAATTAGAAAATGTATTTTTTGACCATAATGTCCCAAATGAGAGACCAGTTTCTGAGACGGACCCATATACAAACTACTTGGCACTAATGTTTCCTTCAGATCATAAGGAACAGGTGCATATAAATTACAACAAAACAAACAAACAAACAAAAGTAAAACACATTTATGAGGCTCAGGCTTTTCTTGTAAATCATGCTCTTCAATTATGTTTAAAAGTTTAATTGCATCTTTTGTTTTCGTTACCTGAATGGCTTTAGTGTAAGAAAGAAACTCATTATGAAATCCACAACACCTGGGTTTCACCTTCATGTACTTCCATCTGTGGGTATAGAATTTACAAAGGATAATAATGACATTCACCAAAAAGTCATTTTTCCTGTTGTCCATAAACAATGTCCTTTTGAGTAAAGTTTTCCAACTGAAAAACCTTCAGGTGAAGCCAGTCATGTCCATCCAGTCACAAGGCTTCTGCAGACAGACACTGGAAAAATAAATGATCAGAGGTTTCATTATTTTCACAAAACACACAATTCCTGGTTTCAATAATTAACCACTGTCGCAACAGATCACTGGATGGTACACTTCATTTAGAGTTTGAAAATGTATTTCTCTGGCTTTGGGATTTATCAGAAATTGTACATAATTTCTTTGTAAAATATGAAGTTATTTTTGAGTAAATTTGTAAGATGCAATTTCTATAACAAATGGGGTACAACACTGATTGATTGATTGATTGATTGATTGATTGATTGATTGATTGATTGATTGATTCTTTATTGTCATTGCACATTACTATACAACAAAACACTGTTTGAGGGCTCAGATCACAGCAGCATATCAATAATTAATATACACACACACACACACACACACCCTTTTAAAAGCAGCATAATGGCATATATGCAGTACTATAAATTGTTAAAAGTTAAAGTTAAAGTCCTTCCCACGCCGTGTGGCGCCGATCTCCATTTCCACAGCCCTCAGCCTCTCGCCTATTACATAGCTAGGGTTACAGTGGGGGGCTAGTCCTCTGGTAACCATGAGAGTTTAACTCCCCACTCGCATCTGTATTGCAGCATGCCTTGCCAGATGATAGTAGGTACCATTTTTATGATGGTCTTTGGTATGACCCGACCGTGAACAGAACTCACAATCTCCCGATCGAGAGGTGGACACACTACCACTAGCCGGTAGTATAAATTGTAGTATGTAATTATTTAATGTAGCCAAACACAGTAAGGTGCAGAGTGTGAGTCCAAGTCCAGATCAAGCCTCCAGCAGAGCTTTTACAGCCCTGGGGAAGAAGCTATTTTGGTGTCTTGCTGTTTGTGACTTTCTAACCCTAAGCCTTCCGGGAAGGGTGTCAAAAAGACATTGTCCGGGGTGAATGCAGTCAGTCCTAATCTTTGTGGCTCTGTTTCTCAGCCTGGCAGAGTAGATCTGTTCCAGGGATTGGAGAGGGGTACCAATGATTTTAGATGCAGTCCTGATGATCCACTGCAGATCTTTCCTCTCCTCTGAGGTGCAGCTGGAGAACCACACTATGCATCCATAGCTCAGAACACTTTGTATGGTGCACTGGTAGAAGTTGGTGAGCACAATCCGGATCTGGGACGGGACTTCCATCTTGCTGGCATTCACTTCCTGGTCTGCTCTGCTGTGTAGAAGGGGACTTTGCCAGAATGTCTTGTTTGTTTCTTGTGCCATTTTTGTGCTTCCTGGATTTCTGCTCATGGTGGTGTAGTGGTTAGCGCTGTCGCCTCACAGCAAGAAGGTCCAGGTTCGAGCCCCGTGGTCGGTGAGGGCCTTTCTGTGCGGAGTTTGCATGTTGTCCATGTGGGTTTCCTCCGGGTGCTTTGGTTTCCCCCACAGTCCAAAGACATGCAGGTTAGGGTAACTGGTGACTCTAAATTGACTGTAGGTGTGAATGGTTGTCTGTGTCTATGTGTCAGCCCTGTGATGACCTGGCGACTTGTCCAGGGTGTACCCTGCCTTTCACCTGTAGTCAGCTGGGATAGGATCCAGCTTGCCTGCAACCCTGTAGAAGGATAAAGCGGCTACAGATAATGAGATAAGATTTCTGCTCTCTGTTTTGCCTAGTCTTGTCACAGTTTTTTGCACTATGTTTTTTGTCTCCAGTTTTTGTCAGAACTATTTTTCATGTTTTTTTTCATATTAGCTCTTTGTCTACCTCGTTGTTGTCTGGATTATTTTGCTATTTTTGCTCATTGACTTTTTTTGGACTTTAATTAAATAATTTTTTATTCATTGGATTTTCTGGTTTGTGTTCTGCTATTGGATCCTAAGGCTGCTGGGCCATAGAAGGTTCACGCTGCACGCTGCATGCTGCATGCTACACGCTACACGTTCACGTGAAGAACCGGACCCTGGGCCATTAAACTTCATGCTTGGATGTTCACGTGTTGCGTCTGTTCTACTTTGACCGAGTAACCAACAATATGGACTCTTCGGATGACGACGATTGCCTCATTCTGCTTTTACTGAGACAGAGGAAGAGAAAAAGGAACAGAATTTGGAGCCGAGAACACTTCCTTCTGAGAGAAACCCGTGGTGAATTTCACCGAACATTCTATAATCTGCTTGACAATCCCGATGAAGAACTATTTTTCAATTATACCATTCAATTATATTTTTTCTGAAGTTTTCCCCTGAAAGCGTAGAGTTATCTCCCTAGACCCGTTCTGATTGGCTGGCGCGGTGGTGACCGCATGCATTGACTGGAATTTCCATCTTCACGCCTAGAAAAAAGTGTGCATGTTCATTTCACGCTTCACGCGTGAAGTGTGCAGCGTGCAGCGTGCAACGTGAACGCCGTTCTATGGCCCAGAGCAAGTCATGCTACGTTTGTCCACTTTTCTTTACACGCGTGTAGCGTGTAGTGTGCAGCATGCAGCGTGCAGCGTGAACCTTCTATGGCCCAGCTGCCTAACTCACCACATCTTGCTACTCTTAACAGTTTTATTCTCTGCTGGCTGTACAACAAATTGCCCCTCACAGAGATAATAAAGTTTACTATACTATAATGCATCAATCAAGTGAAAGTGAGTAGGGGGAGGGCAAAGTAGCTAGTTTTGGAAAGGGCCACAGAGTGCTTCCACTGGCGATGCACACAGCTGTGTGCATATTTTGCTCTCCCATACAATCCTGAGTGCTTGTACATTTTCTCTATGATTGGAGACCTTGAATATGTACTCTTGTGTGATTATAAAATTGAGAAACTTCCCCTAATCCTGTCCAGTTTCCATAAACAAATGCTCTTGGTCTGGTCACTAACTTATAAATACAACTTCTCTCCACATAGATGCTTCATCTGGAATAATCAGCACATTAAATATAAAAATAAATCCTTTTTTTCAATCCTGGTTCAACAACATAACTAGTAACCCAACTACTCAATGATAATAGAAATCTGCTAAATTACTGCGTTCCTCCAAACATTTGGTATTCTTGTTACCCCAAAAGAGTTTGCCATTGTAATGGCTGCCATTCCCTCTGGTATCCTAACTCTTCTCAGAGGGGCTGAAAAACCAGTTTGCTTACCATCTCTGGACCCCATATTGACCTCAGTGGGTCAGGTATGCTTCTCTGTCACACCCAAGGACAATAGTCACAATATTTGTGCATTATTCCAGGCAGATATCACCACTATCCCCTCTGTGGTTCAATACTGGACTGGTCTTGTTGGTGACCTGAACTGGAGCAGTGTGTGGAACCTCCCATACAGATACTTCCTTACAAAGTAAGGGAGGTGTCTTTCAAACTGATTCATAGATACTATCCTGCCAAGCATTATATGCTTAAGTTTAAGATACATTTGTGTGAACTGTTCATTGTGTGAGACAGACCCGGAAACAATAATGCACCTGTTCTGGCAATGTCCCTTTACCATCATATTCTGGACAGAAATAACCCGGTACATTACAGCCAAACTTGGCTCTGATTTTTCTCTGTGTTGGAAACATGTACTGTTTGGTTTCTCATCTCATCTCATTATCTCTAGCCGCTTGATCCTTCTACAGGGTCGCAGGCAAGCTGGAGCCTATCCCAGCTGACTACGGGCGAAAGGCGGGGTACACCCTGGACAAGTCGCCAGGTCATCACAGGGCTGACACATAGACACAGACAACCATTCACACTCACATTCACACCTACGGTCAATTTTAGAGTCACCAGTTAACCTAACCTGCATGTCTTTGGACTGTGGGGGAAACCGGAGCACCCGGAGGAAACCCACGCGGACACGGGGAGAACATGCAAACTCCACACAGAAAGGCCCTCGCCGGCCCCGGGGCTCGAACCCAGGACCTTCTTGCTGTGAGGTGACAGCGCTAACCACTACACCACCGTGCCGCTCCCTGTTTGGTTTCTATAACAACAAAATAAAAAGAATTATATATAAATTTGTTGATCATTTTAGGAAAATGCCATATTCATAAAGCCAAGTTTAGTCATTCAAAACCTTCATTTATAGCCTTCAAAAAGGAAACTGAACAGGAAATCAAAATCATTTCTAACTCCGAAAACAAGAAAGCTGCTAAATTTTCTCATTTGTTTTTATTATTTAATGTTTTTATTTGAAAACTCCCCCTGGCTCTTGGTTTGTTGTTTGTGTGTGTGTTAATAACTGTATTTATATTTTGTTGCTGTTATTTTCAATAAAGATAAAAAAAGAGTGTGTGCTTGTGTTGCGGGGATAATTTTAGACTGCAGGCAGCTGCTCCACTGTGTTTATCACAGAAATACCCAATAAAAAAGTAGCTTGTGTGGCCATTGCTATGCTACTTGATCAATAAAAGAGTTAAGCTACTGAAAAGCTATTTGATTCAGTAAATAGTGATGTTACTGAGAAATTTAGTTAAGTTACTCATGATGCTACTTGTAGTGACGCTACTGCCCAACACTGAATTTCCCTTTGGACGGACACTTTTTGTAGACATCAACAAGATTTAGACAGAATGCTTCTTGGGCAGGGGGCAGCACGGTGGTGTAGTGGTTAGCACTGTCGCCTCACAGCAAGAAGGTCCTGGGTTCGAGCCCAGCAGCTGATGGGGGCCTTTCTGTGTGAAGTTTGCATGTTCTCCCTGTGTCTGCATGGGTTTCTTTTGGGTGCTCCGGTTTCCCCCAAAGGCATGCAGGTTAGGCTAATTGGTGGCTCTAAATGTGAGTGTGAATGGTTGTTTGTGTCTATGTGTCGGCCCTGCAATGACCTGGCAACTTGTCCAGGTTGTACCCTGCCTCTCGCCCATAGTCAGCTGGGATAGGCTCCAGCTTGCCTGCGACCCTGTAGGACAGGATAAGCAGCAACAGATAATGGATGGATGGAGCTTCTTGGGCAGTGGTGCCTAATTGGTGCAACAGAAAAGCATTCACCCTATCATCTAGAGATTGTGAGTCCAAATCCTGATGTTGTCAAAAGTCAGGAAGGGAGAGGTGCCAACTGCAAGTAACACTAGCCAAATGTCTATGAGTTCCTACATATAGAAATGGGTAGACAGCTGGTGTGTGATGCTGTATGAGCAGCAGTTCAAATAGATGCTGGCTTTATGTGCCCCAGAGGAGTCTTTATTATTCCAGCCCCAGAGAATTTTAGCTTCTGGCAGAAAACAAACAAACAAAAAACCCCAATCCATACATGTTCAGAACAACCAAATGGGTCCAGGCATGCAACATTACACTTTTTAAAATTACATTATAATTGTTATTAGTAGAAGTGTGTGAGGGTTAAGCCAGTATCTCACTGGGCTGTGACAGCCTCCGACTAGTTGGAGATACAACAATTGTGATAAAATATGCGAATTAGCTACAATTTTCACTTGGAATCACACTGAATTGATATTCACATATTTTATCGCAATTGCTGTGACTCCAACTAGCCACAGGCTGTCGCAGTCCAGTGAGATACTGGCTGAAGAACTTGCACTTCCTGTCTCACGGAAACTGACTTGAGAAGGGTTCGTGACCATAGACATATAAACATAGATGCCGCATTGAGCTGGTGGCCCCATTGCTGGGATACGTCAGAGTGTCCGCCATATTGGATGTGGCAAATCTTCCCCGTAAACCAATGCAAGTAAATGGACTGAACTTCATAAAGCCCCTTTCTACAATAATATTTAACTGGATGCCTTTTATTCACCCATTAAGACACACACATATATATTTGGGAAACAAACAGGCATCAAAACAACATATATAACTTTTAATGTGATGGTTATAAATAGTGTGCGAAATACCCTGTACACTGCAAACTAGCGACAGATACACGATAGCTCAGGTAAGCTAATCAGTCAGCATACCGTAGTAAGCTACCAAAACCTGAAGCCAAAATAACCAACCTACAAGACTGAATATGATAAATGATGGAAATAGTGGAAAAACTGGAAATAGTGAATGAAAATAAAAATTTACTGTTTTATTTATTGAGTCACCACACAGACCTACTCTTGTTGAATAAAGTGAGCTGAATGACCGCCAAACTGAGTTCGGCCAGGTTCTAACGTCATACCAAAACAAAATACATCACTGATTCCTTCACATTCAGAAAGGTTAAAAACATTCATCATACATTCAAAAACGTTCATCATAGTGTGGCACTGTATTATCTAATTCTCACTGCTTATAACTATACACCTACCCGGTGGAGATGAGCTGGGAAACTGAAGACTGAAGGAACAGCTCCCTCTCTGATCCTGACTGTCTGACCTGTTCTGTCAAAATCCTCCGTTCTGAAGTGTTCACTGCAGATCATTGATGACAGAGTAGCAGAAAACCCTTCCTGTCACACAGCTGTCTCCCACTGCTTTTTCATGTCTTTATTTTTGGGAAACCTACATAGTATGTGAAAAGTTAGCTAAGCAACTAACAACAATCAGCGTAGTTACGAAGGAAATACTTCGTTGTTTGGAGACAGGTTTCACCGAGCGGCTATTATGCGCGAGACTTCATATTAGCCACAAAGTCAGAAAAATCTGTTCGTAAAATTACGTTATAATGACCAAATACAATGAAAAGTATTTTTCCAGTCTTACCTGTGAAAGGTAATCCCATGTGATCTCGTTTGGACGGTAAACCTGTTGGTACAGTTAAACGCAGCACATGACTGAGGCATCTTTATTCTCAGCTACTGTCTAGATGCTATACATAGTTTTCACTGACGTCATGGCATTCCGGGGAACGCCCTCCAGC
Source organism: Neoarius graeffei (assembly GCF_027579695.1). Lineage (NCBI taxonomy): Eukaryota > Metazoa > Chordata > Actinopteri > Siluriformes > Ariidae > Neoarius > Neoarius graeffei. The sequence goes on from NC_083587.1 coordinate 9,344,296, forward strand.
CGCTATCTTGTGGGGCAAACAAAATGGACCATCGCTATTACCGGCTACGTTATCTCAGACGAATTTATGAAGTTATATAGTCAGTTTTCTAAAATAAAGATCAGTGTCGGCAAAATCAAGCAAACGGAAGTATATCGATACATTGCACGACATCTCACGACAACGGTATGCAGCCAAACTGGCCTTGATTGGGGGAATTGACCCCTACGAAGTGGACAAAGATGCATTTTCAAGTGACTATGCAGGGCTGCCATCCATATCGTACCCTGATATTGTGAACTATTTCGTGAATAGTAAAAGTGCCTACACACTTGACGACCTCAAAGCATACAAGTTGCTGGAGTCATACAATTATTTTGTCTGTGGCTGGGTCCGTGAAGTCCACCATATAAAAACAAGTGACAGTCGTGTCTTAATTACAGCCAAGGTATGTAAACATTGGAAATAGAAATAGAAAACGTGACAAATGAGCGATATTAAGTGTACATTACAATGTAAAGGTACACTCAGCGGTTCCAGTTAGGCATTCTCCAGAGATTGTTTACATGATGTTTTGGTTTCCAAAAACAAACTTAAACACAATTGATTGTTTATTTAAACAATCCTTGCGGTAAGCTTGACCCTTGCGGGTCAAGCTTACCGTATGGGTCACTGAGCACACATTGTAATGCACGAGTACAAAGTCTTCAAAAGAACCCAAGCAGGCTATTTAAAGCTAGCAATGGTGCACACCTGTTGTATTCACGGCTGTCATAATAGGTCAGATGATGACGTCAAGCGGAGCTTTTATGGAATTCCCACTGTATGGGAGCACGAAGGCGAGCAAACAAACTCAGCATACAAAGGAGAAATCTATGGCTTGTGAGAATCAACCGCAAGGATTATCAGCCTTCCAAACACAGCAAAGTCTGCGCCGATCATTTTATAAGTGGTAAGTTGTTTAAATAAACAATCAATTGTGTTTAAGTTTGTTTTTGGAAACCAAAACATCATGTGAACAATCTCTGGAGAATGCCTAACTGGAATCGCTGAGTGTACATTTAAATTGTAATGTACACTTAATATCACTCATTTGTCACATTTCTATTTGAAACTTGTCACTTCACTCACGCAAGGGTCATTTTTGAAAAACATTTTAGGTCTATTCTGTATGATTTGATTTGTGTTTGGGATGCAAACAGCATGCCTTTTGGCGGATGCCGCCTGAATCGCGCAGATCCGATTTTTTTTTTTTTAGGGGGGCGTTGGAGTGTCTGATTATAATTTCAAAGTAAATTCTGTATTAAAATTACTAAATAAGCAAATCTGTTACAGTCCATGAAACAGGAAGTATAAGGATGAGAAAAAAAAACAGTTTAAATCGGAAAGCTGCGCACATTTGCGCAGCCCGAGCGGTGTGCAGGACTGCGCAAATGTGCGCAACTTTACGATTTATACTTCCTGTTTCATGGACTGTAATGGATTTGCTTATTTAGTCATTTTAATACAGAATTTACTTTGAAATTATAATCAGACACTCCAACGCCCCCCCTAAAAAAAAAATCGGACCTGCGTGATTCAGGCGGCATCCGCCAAAAGGTGCGCTGTGAATATATAAAGTTGTATATATCAGACAGCCTTTAAAGTTTGATGAAGTCAGTTTCAGGCTTTGGAGCAGGCTTTGGCAGTTTCAGGCTTTGGCAGCCCTGCATAGTCACTTGAAAATGCATCTTTGTCCACTTTGTAGGGGTCAATTCCCCCAATCAAGGCCAGTTTGGCTGCATACCATTGTCGTGAGATGTCGTCTAATGTATCTATATACTTCTGTTTGCTTGATTTTGCCGACATTGATCTTTATTTTAGAAAACTGACTATATAACTTCATAAATTCGTCTGAGATAACGTAGCCGGTAGTGGCGATGGTCCGTTTTGTCTGCCCTGCAAGATGGCGGCTGGGGGGGCGTTCCCCGGAATGCCGTGACGTCAGTGAAAACTATCTATACCAGAGATGGTTGAAGAATCTCCACTTTACCACATCCAATATGGCGGCGAGGATGACGTATGATTCTACACAGAATGCGGCGTCTATGTTTATATGTCTATGTTCGTGACAGCTTTGCAGCACCAGCGATGCATTTGCGGCTATTTTGAGAGAAATTTTGTCGCACTAATTTTTTGAACATGTTCAAAATATCAGTGATGAAGGAACGACACTTTGCGACTCATGCGAGGAAATTGAGAAGCCTCGCGAATGTTTCAAGACACTTTTGAAACTCTCTCGCGCGTGACGTTCGCAATTTGTCGCAGCCCAGTGAGATACTGGCTTTTGGGTTGGGCTGGGATAGGCGTCCTCCACCCTGAAACTTCGCTCCAGTCCAGGTGGTGGCGGTAACGCGTCCAGTAGCTGCTTCTCCAACCGCCAGAAAACACTGGAGGAGAAAAAACCGCTGCTCGTCTGAGCCGCTTTAGCCCCTCGAGTTATAAAAATAAAAACACGTTATTGTGTCTGGCTCTGAGGATTTAAAACCCTTTAGCCCCTCGAGTTATAAAAATAAAAACACGTTATTGTGTCTGGCTCTGAGGATTTAAAACCCTGAGGTAAGTTAAACTGAAGGTGTGTGGTCGAATCCCAAATATATCTCCAGTTTACTGTTTTAGGAACTCCGTTCAGTATGAAATAATGCCGTGTGCACCCTAGATAGTGCACTATTTATCCACTCAGGAGAGAGTTGTAGTTTGGCTAACCTGTTTAGTTGTATATTGAAAGTGTTTAAATCTTCACTTCAAGTTCATTTCCATCGCTTTCTTTTTTCTTCTAAATTGCAACTTCCTCGCAATTCCAACTTTTTATTTCTCAAAATTCCGACTTGATTTCTCACTGACTTTTTTTTTCTCGGGGTTTTTATTTATTTTTTAAAAATGCTATTATTATTATTATTATTATTATTATTATTTATTATTATTAAGCTAATCAGGCAGAATCACCCCCTCTGCAGTGTGTTGAGCAGAAAGCTTTACACACTGAAAATGAAAATGGATGAAATCATAGGGGACTGTTTTAGGCATGGTTTCCCGAACCGGGAGGTCTTGTTGTTGGAAGAATCGTATGGTGTTGAGCTCGAAGCCTCTGATCCCTGGAGAGAGAGAACTGTGTCTAACAATTAGCTCTGGCTGCAATGAAACCTCTTACTTTAACTCAGGGCTGGTTTTATACGCAGGGCTTTATTAGGCACTGCAAACTCTTCTTCTTCTGCGTGTTTTTTCTTCTTCTTCTTAAACTTGTTCATCTTCCGTACAAATTTTGATTTCGAATAACCCAATAACCGTACATCGCACACAGACAGGGGCGCAGATAGGATTTTTGAACTGGGGGGGGACTGAGCTGTCAGCAAATGATTCCATTTTGTGTGTATATATATATATATATATATATATATATATATATATATATATATATATATATGGTGCGATTTGCTGGGGGGATCATCCCCCCCCCTCTGGTTTTTATCTCTGCTGAAAAAAAAATCCTCGGGGACAACCCCATCAATAAAACAAACAAACCAAAAAAAAGTTGACATGACAGGCATGTTGTGACACAGTTTTCTATGGTCTACATTGCACTCGCTTTCAAAATGACCCGAAGTGGCAGCTTTGATGTTCACGAACGTCCCCAGCAAATAGATACATTGTAGATAATAACAATATCTTTGCGTTCTATATGGAAATTTACGGAAGCCGCGAGAGGCCCTTCATATAATCTTTTTTTATTCACCTTGTTATCCCGAGATAACGACATAATTAATTCAGGATCTCGAGAAAACAAAACCGTTATTCCGAGATGACATAATTAATTCAGGATCTCGAGAAAACAACAACTAATTCGAGATCTCGAGAAAACAAAACCGTTATTCCGAGATAATGACGTAATTAATTCGAAATCTCGAGAAAACAAAAGAATTATTTCATGATCTCAGCTGGATCACTGTATCTCCATCGGTAGAGACGAAGCCGGGCCAGTCTTCTGCGGAGGTGCCGCGGACTAATTTTGAAATTATCCCCTATTCAAAGACTTAATGCAATCTCTCCCTGTGTCAACCCCTGATCAAAATATTGCCTTATTAGGTGATCGATTATTCCAGACATTCTAATGACCAAAGTTGCGTCTATACAGAATGAGAAATAGCCCCAAAGTCAGCATATCATAAGTCTCTTGGCGCACCTGAATGAACCATTTCTCAGCTGTTTACTCGAGATCACGAAATAACGGTTTTGTTTTCTCGAGATCTCGGAATAACGGTTTTGTTTTCTCGAGATCTCGAATTAGTTGTGTTGTTTTCTCAAGATCCTGAATTTTGTCGTTATCTCTGGATAACAAGGTGAATAAAAAAGGATTATATGAAGGGCCTCTCTCGGCTTCCGTAGAAATTAGCATTGCTAATGAAAACGTGCGAAAATGAAACGCGTCCAGAGCAGTATTTCATTGTTCTTCGTTGGGCCAGCAAATAAAAAACAATCAAACTCAACATCCACACTTACCTGCAGCACAAAGGATGAACAGGAGGAGGATGCCCAGGATAAGTCCCGTAGAGAAGATGACGTTGTTCACGAGTCTGGGCACATCTCTCAGCATGCGGTTGGTGGCTGTCTAGAGCCGGCACGATTTGCTAAATGGCAAAAGGGTCGAGAGTGGCTAACGGTGTCAACTGATGGGTCAGTGAAATGTGCAGCTTGCTCTGAAGTAAAAACTTTAGGCCCCAACACAGACGAGCGCCTTCACATTGATCCGGCATTTGTGAATGGTGTTAAAACCAGCTCAGCTAAAAAGCTGAATGATAAAATTAACAAGCATGGCAAATGCCAGTCCCACGTGAAATGCCTTGAAATTCTCCAAAAGAGACATGATGCAGCATTTGAAACTGCCAATAATGTAAGCGCAAGTCTGTGGAGGAAGAAGAATGAGGAGAGGGTACGGGCCACAGCGTACTGTATGCACACTGCGTACATGATCTGCCAGAACGACCTGTCATTCAAAATGCTGCCACAGGTGATCGAACTGCAAGAACTGAATGGGGTTGATGCAGCATTTGAAACTGCCAATAATGTAAGCGCAAGTCTGTGGAGGAAGAAGAATGAGGAGAGGGTACGGGCCACAGCGTACTGTATGCACACTGCGTACATGATCTGCCAGAACGACCTGTCATTCAAAATGCTGCCACAGGTGATCGAACTGCAAGAACTGAATGGGGTTGATGTAGGGTCAATGCTGCACTCCGACAAAGCCTGTCAGATTATGCTGATGTTCATCGCCCAGAAAATGGCAAGCCAATTAGTAGGGTTCATAACAAAATCACCTGCCAAATTCAGCATCCTCATCAACGAGAGCACGACCGTCTTAAATAAAACATGTCTCATAGTTTACATTTGCATTCCCTTTGATGGAGAGGTTTGCAACTACTTCTATTAATTGAATTGGAATCATGCACGGGTTCTGCCATACGAGACATGTTGCTGGACACCCTGGAGAGAGATGGCATCACCAAGGAAATGCTGCACTCCCGGTTGATTGGTTTCGCGACTGACGGGGCCGCCGCTATGCTGGGCCGATACATGGGAGCTGCCACTCTCCTGCGTGATGAGATTAACCCTGACCTTACTGTAATTCACTGCATGAATCACAAATTGGAACTTGCAGGCCATGATGCGGTGAAGCATACAACAGACGCAAGTCATTTTCAGATGTTTACAGATTGCCTGTATGCATTTTTCCCCCAGAGCCCCAAGCACACCCGCGAGCTTGAAATCGCCGCCTCCAATTTGGGCATGCATGCTCGCAGAATAGGTAGGGTGTTTGATGTGCGCTGGCTGTCTTCATCATGCACGTCAGTGACAGCTCTCTGGGAGAGTTATCCAGCTTTGGTGCGTCTCTTTTCTGCGCTGGCTGTGGACACCTCAAGATCCACCACAGAAAGGGCTACGTGTCAGGGAATTCATTCCCAGATGACTCAGTGGATCTTTCTGATGGAACTAGCGCTGGTGAAAGATGCCCTGGAAACTCTGAAAGCCCTGTCTCTGTTCCTGCAGAGGAGAGATGCCACTGCCATCCAGGCCAATGCAGAGGTGGACATCGCAGTGAGGGCCCTGCGCTCCATGAAGCTCGCTGACGGCGCCAACACCAAAAGCCTGAGACAGGAACTCGACACGCACTCATTCAAGGGGGTGAATATCTGCCAGCCGAGCGACCGAGAGCAGCAGAGGGCAAGTGCGTTCCATGACTGCTTCTTCACCTCGCTGGCAGATAATGTGGAGCGCAGGCTGGACGACAACGGTGTGCTTGCTGCGTGTGCTGCGCTGTGCCCCTTAAGATGGCCGAAGGATGAAGGCGAGCGCATTCTGTTTGGGGAAGACAAGCTTGTTAGAATTCAAAAAACCCTGGCAGCTGAGGTCTCTGACACCACTCTGCTGCTGAAAGAATTTTGACAGTACAAGTTCAATGGAGTCCAAGGAGAAAATCTCCTCAACTTGCTTTCTGTCGTCGCCACGCTTCCCGTGTCAACAGCAGAGTGTGAACGTGGATTTAGCGCCATGAATCACATCCTTACTGATGAGCGCAACAGAATGAATGTATCCACACTGAACAGCCTTCTTTTCCTCGCTGTCAATGGGCCAGACGTGCGTTCCTTCCCTGCTGAGAAATTCGCAGAAATGTGGATTAAAGAAGGGCGAAACGCGGCGGATAGTGCACCGACGGGAAAGCAGAAAAGGCCACATGAACTGCGCCATCAGACCAAACTGTTCATTTAATATTCATGCATTTTAGTGATTTTCGAGTCACTGTCCATTTAATCTGGAGGGAGAGAAACATCACAGCAACGCGACAAGCAATGCAAACTTTGTTGTATGTTAGTGTTCGTGTATTTAGTCAGAGAGATAGGAAGATGAATTTACTATCCCTGGTTTAGTGTTCGTTTTCATTTACATTTAGTGCTATTCATTTGATATCATCGGATGTTATTGAGCTGTTAGCCTATTGTTAGATACCTTAATTTTGTGACGTTTCATGATTAAAAAAAACATCCCCCCCTTCTGGTTTTTTGACAAATCGCACCGTGTGTGTGTGTGTGTGTGTGTGTATGTGTATATATATATATATATATATATATATATATATATATATATATATATATATATATACACACACTACCGTTCAAAAGTTTGGGGGCACTTTGAAATGTCCTTATTTTTGAAAGAAAAGCACTGTTCTTTTCAATGAAGATCACTTTAAACTAATCAGAAATACACTCTATACATTGCTAATGTGGTAAATGACTATTCTAGCTGCAAATGTTTGGTTTTTGGTGCAATATCTCCATAGGTGTATAGAGGCCCATTTCCAGCAACTATCACTCCAGTGTTCTAATGGTACAGTGTGTTTGCTCATTGCCTCAGAAGGCTAATGGATGATTAGAAAACCCTTGTACAATCATGTTAGCACAGCTGAAAACAGTTTAGCTCTTTAGAGAAGCTATAAAACTGACCTTCCTTTGAGCAGATTGAGTTTCTGGAGCATCACATTTGTGGGGTCGATTAAATGCTCAAAATGGCCAGAAAAATGTCTTGACTATATTTTCTATTCATTTTACAACTTATGGTGGTAAATAAAAGTGTGACTTTTCATGGAAAACACAAAATTGTCTGGGTGACCCCAAACTTTTGAATGGTAGTGTGTATACGTTATTTCACCTCCCTCACTGCCATCACCAGGAACTACCTGCAGGCCAGGACAATGATAACATTTTAACATAGCCTATGGAAATCCAAAGTTTACACATTATCATCACGCACAGAAATTGCAAAACTAGTTTTAAAACCGCTAAGTTCCAACTGTTAAACATAGCGAGAGGCTGGGCTACGTGTGTGTGTGTGTGTGTGTGTGTGTGTAAAGTGTAAACCAACTGCATCCTGACTTTCTAACTATGCCTGTGTGTTGCGTGAGCGGCAGTCAGTCAACAACTCTTCGCAAAGTTTCCTTATGAAACAATATGCTCACTGAAATTATGGCAGGGAACGCCAGATTAAACATTAAAACTGCCTTCTGAGCACTGTATCTACAGGCTACCACCGAAAGAAGGAGGCTACCAGAAAGGCATCACTCCGTACGATTTTACTTTCACTACAACATTACTTTGAACAGACTATCAAAAAATTGCAAGGTGATATGATAAAGTAAGGCACAGTTTACTTACAGTGGTTTTTTTTTTTTGAAAAAACGATGCAATCGTTTTCTGCCTTTTGGCACCCTTCATCATGCCGTGTTGGGGTCCTGAACTAGGAGGAGCTGTCCCCAATATGCCTGTCAAACTTGTTGTGGGTAACCATAGCAACCAAGCTCGAGCTCGCAACCTGTGCAGTCTGCGCAGTTGCAACTATGTCTGTACTGCTGTGCACCTCAATAAACCGAATGGTAATTAGTCTTTTGATTTTTCTCTGAGGTTTGCCTTATGCAAAGAAAGACAGCATAGACGTTTTCTCCTCCCTATAAGTGGGGGGGACCGAATGAGGTGAATTTAAATCTGGGTGGGACGAATCCCCCCGTCCCCCCCTCCCCCCGTCCCCCCCTCTATCTGCGCTCGTGCACACAGACAAACAATACATCAAAACATGCGGCTCGATCAGACTCGCTATGCTATTACTTTGTTCATCATTCTACGTCGCGAAAAAATCACGCAAGATTTCCCATTCATTTCAATGGGAATAAATGAAAAAAATCGCACATTTTCAACGTTTTTCAAACATCCACTGCTCTGGCATGCTTTCACCTCGAGACATGATTCAAACTTTAAAACGGAGACAAAATTCTCCTGTGTGGATCTGGCATTCAACTTTTTTGCCAGGTTGTATACTTTTTGATCAGTCACAGATCAGTCACCATGATAGATCTCTGTATGCAAAAACATTATACATTATAATGTATACATTTTAGCATCATAGCATAGACAATTCCCCTGTAATGTAGCATTGTAGCATCATAGCAAGTCACCAACATTTCATTATGGAAGAAAGACAGGATGAGGTGAAAAATGAAATTTTGGTGACGGTAGTTGCCAAAATATTTCATCGTAGCATCTTAGCATCATAGCAAGTGTACGGTTTATTTCTTATAGCTAACAGATATTGGCATGCTTAAATTGTAAAAGAAAAGTGAAATCATTGAAGCTAGATATTGTTCTTCCGGAAATGTATTTAATTATTTATGGTCGGTGTGTTTTATATAAAAGCATATTTAGCCGCGGTAAAAGCTAACGCAGTGACTGTGCTTTTTCTATATAAAAACATTGAGCCATTTTATATATATATAATATATATAAAATAACATTGAGTGGGTGCCACGCCCATTTTTGGGGTCCGGGAATTGCGCACTTAATTTGCAAGCATTTTTGGAGGCCCATATTTTTTGTTCTAAGGGGGATATAGACCTGTAAATTGCTATATCTATGTATTCTGGCCCTGTCTATCAGATTCTGCACCTAAAAATAGCACAGGTTTACTAACTTTATAGATATTAACCCCTTAAAAGTGGATTTTTTTAATGACAGTAATTTTTTGACATTTCGGGGGTCCATATCTTGGAAAGTTTTTATGTTGATGGGGTTTAAACTGATTTATCATCATATTTGGGAACTCTGCTGTGTACTTGGAGAGTTTCAGGGCACTCAGAGCTTTGATGGGGGTACAGGAGGGCCCCAAATATGGCTTCAGGACAAAATTACCGTTTGGTACATCCTACTTCAGGCCATTAGTTGGCCATGTGGGCACATGATGACTGGAATGAACCTTTAACCCTATCAACAGACAACTTTTATCAAACTTTTAAGCCAATAAAAACTTTGATTATCCAACTCCTTCAATATAAACTAAGCATTTATATATGGTACTATTTTTGCATATTTTCTGAAAAATCCTAAGTCTGGAAAGTAGGTCAACTGTTGGTTTGACTGCCTATTCATGTTTAAGGTAGTAAAAGCACACCCATATAGTGATTTTAATCATGTGATGGTATTGGTGGCACTGTGAAGCGCCTGGTTGCCCGAGCAAGTCTGCAGGCCACTGATTCACATTCTCACTGCTGAACAGATGTATCAATGGGCAAACAAACATATTGAGAATGTGAAATTCTTATTTGTTACCAGCGAGGGTATCTCTCTTCATGAGAGAGAGTTCGAACTTGAGGGCAGGTATTCATCAGCCAAGGCAATATCTGGTACTCGGTCTCATCACAGCTTCATACCTATTTCCAATGGAAAACTGGAGATGCGGAGGATTTCTCAGGACTTGACATTTTCCATTGTGTCGGTGGGTGCCACTGATGGTACTGATTCTACTGCAACCCCAAGTCATGCTTGTGATGGTGCAGAGGATTTCAGTTCATATCAGCCTGGGCAATATATTGCTTGTGTGTATGACAACAACTGGTATGTGGCAAACATTGTCGACCGTTCTGATGGACACGATGTATATTGTCATTTCATGAAACGGTCAAACACGACTCTGTCTTGGCCTGCTGAAAACCGCCAAAATCCACCATGCTGGGTGCCATTTCAAGACTTACTATTTCTGGGGATTTTAATTTCCATGTTGGTAATCCAGATAACACGTATGCAAATGAATTTCTTACACTGATTGATGCCTTCAACCTAACACAACATGTACAAGGGCCAACACACTCCCATGGCCACACCCTCGACCTTGTCATCACTAAGGGTCTTAATGTATCTACTAGTGTCATGGACCTGGGTATATCTGACCATTTCTGTGTTTTCTTTGATGTTTCCATTTCCCCTCACTTTCAAAACAAGTCTGTGACTGTAAAAAAGAGGATAATTACCAATGGCACAGCAGCTCTTTTTGAGCAGGCACTCTCAGAACTCCCATGTCAATCTTCAGATTGTGCAGATGATCTAATGGAAATTTTTAATTCAAGAATGAATCATATTATGGATGCTATTGCTCCTTTAAAAACCAAAAGAGTCATAGACAAAGGAAAAGCACCCTGGAAACTAAATCCAACAGTTAAAATGTTAAAGAGGGAATGTAGAAAGTCTGAAAGAAAATGGCGTAAATCTAAACTCCAGATTCATTATCAACTCTACAAAGGGATGTTATGTAAATACAACTTAGAAATTTCTAAAGCAAGACAGTCTTTTTTTGCTGACATTATTAATAGGAATATCAACAATGCCCGTGTGCTATTTTCTACAGTTGAAAAGCTAACAAACCCATCAAAACAAATGCCTTCTGAATTTCTCTCAGTTAACACATGCAACGACTTTGCATCTTTTTTCAAAGGAAAGATTGATAAAATACGTATGAATATAGCCACACAGGTGCAAACACTTCAAAATCTGGAACCATTGGATAACGAGAGAGGGGGTCGTAATACAGTCAGTACGTTTACATGCACGTCCAAATCGAGCTGCTGTTGGTAATCGAGCAAAGGGTCCCAGCAGGGGTGCCAGAGAAATCCAATCCTACATGCACAAGTGAAATCGGGCTATTGTGCAAGGTGCATTGTGCACCCGAGCCACACGTGGCGCTACACGCCCCATCGTGTTGGTACACTTCCGGTTGTCATCATGAAGAAGAGCTTATAGTGTTGCCAGATACTGCTGACGTTTTCCAGCCCAAAACGTGTTCAAATCCGCTAAAATGCACTTAAAACCCCCAATCTGGCAACACTAGCAGTTCCGTGTTCAAGCTGTTAGGCTTTTTTTTTTTTAGACTATGGCTACAAACTGTCCGGCGCAGACCACTGTTTTGTAAGACAACTTATTTTGCACAATAATATTTTTCTAAAGTCCATTTTTTGCTTACAAAAAAATATTTTTTTTTGCTTACAATTTAACTTATGTCTTAATAAACACACAAAAAGTTCAATTGTTTTGTTTTTATTGACATTCTTCAGATGTTGGACATATAAACACACACACACAAATACAATGACTTGTTTATGTACACAATTCACAGCTATGCAACAGCTGTACAGATGTATTTGGTGATACAGTAAGTGAGCTAAATTTTAACAGTGCAAACAATGCCACAAAAAGAAAAGATTCATGCCGTTGTCATGATTCGTTGTCATGCCGACCGAGGCTGTTGTGTTTCCCGCTTGTGGTCTCGTCACTCGTCACTTCCGGAAGTAGCTCGACAACTAGCTCGATAGAGTATACATGCACAAAGTAGCTCGGCAGAAATCGCATAAACTAGGTTGTGTAGCTCGATTCCGAGTAATCAAGTTCGGTTCAATTTCAGCCGAATTAAGGTGTATACATGGCATTTTGAACTTCGATTTCAGTCGAGCAACGGCAGAAATTCGATTCTCTCTATGTGCATGTAAACGTAGTGAGTGTCAACATTTAGTTTAATTGATGTTGAGACTCTGAGAAAAACAGTACAAAATCTCAGCTCCTCCACATCTGAACTGGACATTTTACCTACAGTCTTTTTCAAATCTGTTCTTCACCTAATATCAGACGAGGTACTTCAGATTATCAACACCTTACGAACTGGCATGTTTCCCTCATCTCTGAAAAAAGCGGTTGTAAAACCCCTACTGAAAAAGAATAACCTGGATGTCTCAGTACTCAACAACTACAGGCCCATATCCAATTTGCCATTTGTTGGTAAAATAATTGAAAATTGTTTTTAATCAATTAACTGCCTTCCTGACATTAAACGGATGTTTTGATAAGTTTCAGTCAGGTTTTCGTGCCAATCATGGCACTGAAACAGCTCTTACTAAAGTCATGAATGACCTACGTCTTAATTCTGATGCTGGTAAAACATCAGTCTTGGTGCTTTTAGACTTAAGTGCTGCATTTGACACGGTAGATCATTCCATACTGTTACATCGACTGGAGCATTGGGTTGGATTTACTGGTATAGTAATCAACTGGTTAAAATCTTACCTACAACAAAGATTTTTTTTTTATGTGGCCATTGGAGGCCACAGTTCATCACCCGTGTCCTTGAACTGTGGGGTTCCCCAGGGCTCAATCCTGGGACCATTACTATTCAACCTTTATATGCTCCCACTTGGACAAATTATTAAGAATAACTCAATAAACTTCCATAGCTATGCAGATGACACTCAGCTTTACTTAGCTATGTCACCTAATGACTATGCCCCTTTTGAGTCTCTTCATAGATGCATTGACCAAATTAACAAATGGATGTCTCATAATTTTCTTCAGCTGAACGCAGATAAAACTGAAGCAATTATATTTGGCAAAAAGGAGGAAAGGCTTAGGATTGCCACTGTTCTTGAAACTAATGGGCTTAAAGCAAAGGATACTGTCAAAAACCTTGGTGTCCTTATTGACAGCGAACTTAACTTCAACAGTCATATGAAAGTGGTAAAGTCTGCATTCTATCACCTAAAAAACATTTCTAAACTCAGGGGTCTCATGTCAAAACATGATCTAGAAAAACTTATTCATGCTTTCATCTCCAGTAGGGTTGATTACTGCAATAGCCTTTTCACAGGTCTTCCAAAAAAGACCATCAAAGAGCTTCAACTAATCCAAAATGCAGCAGCAAGGGTTCTTACAAGAACAAAAAGGGTAGTCCATATCACTCCAATCCTAAGGTCTCTGCACTGGCTCCCAGTGAGCTATAGAATTGACTTTAAAGCACCACTACTTCTATTTAAAACATTAAATGGGATGGGACCCAGCTACCTACTGGATATGTTTCAATTATATGCACCAACTAGGTCTCTAAGATCACAGGAGAAAAACTTGCTAGTAATACCAGCTGTCAAAACGAAGTGTGGTGAAGCAGCCTTTAGTTGCTATACTGCTAAGCTTTGGAACCAACTTCCAGATGATATCAAAAATGCTCCTACTGTTGTTAGTTTTAAATCCAGGCTCAAGACAAAGCTGTTTTCAGATGCTTTCACTTGATTAATTTTTACCTAAGTAATTAATTTCCTTTAACATAATTTCTTTTAATTTTGATTTTAATGATTTTACTTTATTTTAATTTCTTTTTAATCTTGGATTTTAATGATTTTACTTTTACTTCTTTGTTACTGTGATCCTCGTAGATTTTGTCTGCGGGATGATTTTTGGTGATCCTCGTAGATTTTGTCTGCGGGACGATTTTATTTGGTGATCCTCGTAGATTGTGTCTGCGGGACGATTTTATTTGGTGATCCTCGTAGATTGTGTCTGTGGGACGATTTTTGGTGATCCTCGTGGAAGAGCCACGGGAAGAGCGTGCTTTGTGATCCTCGTAGATTTTGTCTGCGGGACGATTTTTGGTGATCCTTGTAGATTTTGTCTGTGGGACAATTTTATTTGGTGATCCTCGTAGATTTTCTCTGCAGGACGATTTTTGGTGATCCTCGTGGAAGAGCCACGCTTTGAGTTAAACCCATAATAATAATTAATCTCGAGGCTGATTTCCTTTTTTGAACTTTTATTTCATTTTATTATTTTATTTCTACTATTGTTTAATTCTTATTATTTTTCTTCCCCAATTATTTTATGTAATTTTATTTTCTATTGTTTACTGTTCTGCTTTTACTTCTGTAAAGCACATTGAACTGCCACTGTGTATGAAATGTGCTATATAAATAAACTTGCCTTGCCTTTATATGTCGTGTAAATGCGCCAGAGATTCAAGGTCGTAGTGCTCAGCATTATAAACTTGTTGCAGTTGATGTAGAAAGAATTGAGAAGCTTCTTCCAAAGTACATTCATGCTTAACTGTCATTGTCAGTCAGCAAGCCTGGTTATGGTTTTATATTGAATTGAATCGTTTTCTATTGTGCCTACATGTATTTTACAGCAGTAAATGGCATCCATGCCTCAGTAAAATTGTCTGATCTGATCACATGACTAATTTATTTTTAAGTGTAGTTTACGTTACGTGTGTGCACAGTGTGCAAAGGGTTAATAAATGTAAACTGTCAGTTTATATATTCAAATATGTGTTCAGTGATATTATCCTTGTTTTAATCTTACTATTTTATAATTTGAATGTGTTTTAGTACCTTTTGATTTGAATTGGCAGTTAAAACAATAGCTGACCTACTTTCCGGACTGTACCAAACGGTAATTTTGTCCCGAAGCCATATTTGGGGCCCTCCTGTACTCCCACTAAACCTCTGAGTGCTCTGAAACTCTCTAAGTACACAGTAGAGTTCCCAAATATGATGATAAATCAGTTTAAACCCTATCAACACAAAAACTTTCCAAGATATGGACCCCCGAAATGTCAAAAAAAAATTGTCATTAAAAAAATCCACTTTTAAGGGGTTAATATCTCTAAAGTTAGTAAACTTGTGCTATTTTTAGGTGCAGAATCAGATAGACAGGGCCAGAATACATAGATATAGCAATTTACAGGTCTATATTCCACTTAGAACAAAAGATATGGGCCTCCAAAAATGCTTGCAAATTAAGTGTACGTTTCCTGGACCCCAAAAGTGGGCGTGGCACCCAAACTTTGAAGGGCCAAAATTCAAAAACCGTTCCAGCTAGGAAGCTAAAATTTTGGATTCTTTCTTTTGACATCATAAGGCACTAATAAAATAAATATCAGGCAAATTGAAGAGGTGTCACTGGGGAGGGTGTGTGAATTGACATGGAATGACCCAACTGTCCGACCAAATTATGCTTACCAATATAAAAAGAAATATATATAATATGAAATATAAAGTGCATATGCAATGCAAAATATAAAAGTAGAATGAAAAATGAAAACATTTAAAAAAAAAAAAAGGGGGGGGGACAATGTGCAAATATAGAGGTAGATATACAGTGGTGCTTGAAAGTTTGTGAACCCTTTAGAATTTTCTATATTTCTGTAGAAATATGACCTAAAACAACATCAGATTTTCACACAAGTTCTAAAAGTAGATAAAGAGAACCCATTTAAAGAAATGAGACAAAAATATTATACTTGGTCATTTATTTATTGAGGAAAATGATCCAATGTTACATATCTGTGAGTGGCAAAAGTATGTGAACCTTTGCTTTCAGTATCTGGTGTGACCCCCTTGTGCAGCAATAACTGCAATTAAATGTTTCTGGTAACTGTTGATCAGTCCTGCACACCGACTTGGAGGAATTTTAGCCCATTCCTCCGTACAGAACAGCTTCAACTCTGGGATGTTGGTGGGTTTCCTCACATGAACTGCTCACTTCAGGTCCTTCCACAACATTTCGATTGGATTAAGGTCAGGACTTTGACTTGGCCATTCCAAAACATTAACTTTATTCTTATTTAACCATTCTCTGGTAGAACGACTTGTGTGCTTAGGGTCGTTGTCTTGCTGCATGACCCACCTTCTCTTAAGATTCAGTTCATGGACAGATGTCCTGACATTTTCCTTTAGAATTCACTGGTATAATTCAGAATTCATTGTTCCATCAATGATGGCAAGCCGTCCTGGCCCAGATGCAGCAAAACAGGCCCAAACCATGATACTACCACCACCATGTTTCACAGATGGGATAAGGGTCTTATGCTGGAATGCAGTGTTTTCCTTTCTCCAAATGTAACGCTTCCCATTTAAACCAAAAAGTTCTATTCTGGTCTCATCCATCCACAAAACATTTTTCCAATAGCCTTCTGGCTTGTCCACGTGATCTTTAGCAAACTGCAGATGAGCAGCAATGTTCTTTTTGGAGAGCAGTGGCTTTCTCCTTGCAACCCTGCCATGCACACCATTTGTTGTTCAGTGTTCTCCTGATGGTGGACTCATGAACATTAACATTAGCCAATGCGAGAGAGGCCTTTAGTTGTTTAGAAGTTACCCTGGGGTCCTTTGTGACCTCGCTGACACGTCTTGCTCTTGGAGTGATCTTTGTTGGTCGACCACCCCTGGGGAGGGTAACAATGGTCTTGAATTTCCTCCATTTGTACACAATCTGTCTGACTGTGGATTGTTGGAGTCTGAACTCTTTCAAGATGGTTTTGTAACCTTTTCCAGCCTGATAAGCATCAACAACGCTTTTTCTGAGGTCTTCAGAAATCTCCTTTGTTTGTGCCATGATACACTTCCACAAACGTGTTGTGAAGATCAGACTTTGATAGATCCCTGTTCTTTAAATAAAACAGGGTGCCCACTCACACCTGATTGTCATCCCATTGATTGAAAACACCTGACTCTAATTTCACCTTCAAATGAACTGCTAATCCTAGAGGCTCACATACTTTTTCCACTCACAGATATGTAACATTGGATCATTTTCCTCAATAAATAAATGACCAAGTATAATATTTTTGTCTCATTTGTTTAACTGGGTTCTCTTGATATACCTTTAGGACTTGTGTGAAAATCTGATGATGTTTTAGGTCATATTTATGCAGAAATATAGAAAATTCTAAGGGGTTCACAAACTTTCAAGCACCACTGTACTGTGCAATGTCTTGTGCAAAATTGCTAATATAATCCGTGGTTCAAAGCCTGATGGAAATATAGAGGTAGATGGTGATTATAATCCGTGGTTCAAAAGCATGATGGCCTGGGGGTAAAAACTGTTTGTCAGTCTAGTAGTCCTTGCTTTCACACTCCTGTAGCGTCTGCCAGATGGTAGGAGCGTGAATAGTCTGTGTTGTGGGTGTGTTTGGTCCCTGATGATGCTCTGTGCCCTTTTTGTGACCCGGGTGTTGTAAATGTCCTGTAGTGGGGAGAGGACAGCTCCACAGATGAACTGTGCCATTTTAATGACACGCTGGAGAGCCTTTCTGTCCTGAGTTGTGCAGTTCCCGTACCACACAGTGATGGAATTTGTCAGGACACTCTCCACTGTGCACCTGTAGAAGTTGCTGAGGAGTTTGGTGGACAGTCCAAATTTCCTCAGCTTCCTCAGGAAGAAGAGTCTCTGTTGAGCCTTCTTGATGGTCTGCTGTGTGTTGTGTGTCCAGGTGAGATCCTCACTGATGTGAGTTCCGAGGAATTTAAATGTTTTCACCCTCTCCACCTGTGTCCCATTGATGTGCAGCGAGGCGTGCTGGTCTCTCCTCTTCCTCAGGTCAATAATCATCTCCTTGGTCTTCTCAGCATTCAAGGAGAGGTTATTTTCCTGGCACCAGGAGACCAGCTGAGCCACCTCCTCCCTGTAGACTCGCTCATCTCTGCCGGTGATCAGCCCAATGACAGTGGTGTCGTCAGCGAACTTGATGATGGAAGTGTTGCTCTGGGTGGGAGTGCAGTCGTAGGTGAAGAGGGTGTACAGGAGTGGACTGAGCACACAACCTTGGGGGGTCCCCGTGCTCACTGTCTTGGTGCTGGATGTTCTGGTACCGACTCTGACAGCCTGGAGTCTGTTTGTGAGAAAGTCCAGGACCCAGCAGCAGAGGGAGGATGTCAGTCCAAGGGTGGAGAGCTTCTCTGTCAGTCTGCTGGGGATGACTGTGTTGAAGGCTGAACTGTAGTCCACAAACAGCATTCGAACATAGGTGTCCCTGTGTTCCAGGTGTGACAAGGCTGTGTGGATGGCTGCATTGACGGCATCATCAGTTGAATGGTTCTGACGATATGCAAATTGAAGGGGGTCTATTGTGTCTGGGATGCCCTTTTTGATGTATGACATGACTATCCTCTCAAAACACTTCATTACACCTGAAGTGAGTGCAATTGGGCGATTAGTCATTCAGGCATGTTATATTGTTTTTCTTTGGGAGGGGCACTATGGTGGTGGTCTTGAAGCATGTGGGCACAGAAGACATGGAGAGGGACAGGTTGAAAATGTCTGTGAAGACCTCTGCTAACTGTGTGGAGCAGGCCCTCAAAGCACGGCTGGGGATGTTGTCAGGGCCGGCTGCCTTTTGGGGGTTAGTCCTCCTGAAGACCTTGCTCACCTCGGTTATGGTCACAATAGGTGAAGAGCTCTGTGCTGCCTCTGTTGGTAGAATCCCTCTGTGTTGGTTGGTGTTGAGGGTGTCGAAGCGAGCATAGAACTCGTTCAGCTCATCTGGTGATGCGTTGTGGTTGGCTGTGACCCTGCTGTTCTTCTGCTGAAAATTGATGTGTTGCAGGCCCTGCCACATGCATCTGGAGTCTGAGGTGTTGTAATATCCTTCCAGCTTCAGTCTGTACTGCCTCTTGGCTTCCCTGATGGATCTGCGTAGGTCATATCTGGCCTTTTTATATCCATCTGTGTCGCCAGAGGCAAAAGCGGTGGAGCATGCATGTAGCATGGAGCGTACTTCACTGTTAATCCAAGGTTTTTGGTTAGGATATATTTTGCGGCGTTTGGTGGGGACAATGTCATTAATACACATACTGATGTAGCTGGTGACAACAGATGCATATTCCTCTAAATCCACAGAACAGTCTTCTCTCAAAGCAGCCGTCTTAAACCCATCCCAGTTTGTAGAAGAGCAATTCCAGCGTTATGGACGTGACACTTGAACTTAAAATGGCAACAAATGACCCAGTGCATGTTTTATTGTCTCCCAGTATTTAAACAGGTGTTGCATATTTTAAGGCTGTACCATACTGGAGAAGTGATAGAACAAGAACAATTCCCATAGTACATCTAGGGCATGCCAGAAAATGCCAATAAAAGATGCGTTATGGATGTGACAGAAAAAGTATCACTTTTCTTGGGTGACTGTACATTTTTATCAAACTCTGTGAAATTGTAAACCTAATGTCGAAATGGAGATATCCATTTGATAGAGGGGTCCAAGGTGAATATTAAAAAATCTTTGTTTAAAATATTTTGTATTTCATGCAGAGTTTTGGAAGGAAAAGTCAGTGTTATGGATGTGACGAAATTCCGTTATGGATGTGACGCGTCTGAAATAGACATGGCATATGTTTAGAAAATCAGCAATTTAACCACCACAACCCTTTGAAAAACGCTCTAAATATCAGCTAAAACTATCAAAGTTCTTAAATAATATTTAGGATGGCTATTGTTTTGCGGATTTTAGCATACATTTCTGTGGCTTGTGGCAATAATATAGAATTGTACATGATCAAAGTTGATTTTAGCTTGGGTTTTACATTATAAGAAAGAAAGACTGACAGTGACATATTAGGTTGGTTACAAATTGGTTCAACTTATTCACATCTGTAAAATATAGGCCTAGGTGATATCTCTGGGAGTGGTTTTGATGTATTACATGTTGCTTTATTTTTGCATGGTGAGGTTGACATTTACATGGAATTGCCCAGAACTGAAGCAGTCCTGGAGCACCAGATCAGTCTCTTCATTCCAAACTTGAACAGTTTTACTCACTGGGGGGGCTTGTTTGACAAGGGCCTTGTAGGCTGGGTAGAGGAACACGGAGATGTGGTCAGACTGTCCAAAGTGGGGGCAGGGTACAGCCTTGTAGCCATTTCTCATGTTGATGTAGACATGGTCCAGGATGTTGTTGTCCCTTGTCAGAAAGCTCACGTGTTGATAGGACTGTGCTACCAAAGTACCGAGGTTGCAATGATTAAAATCCCCGGCCACGATGAACACACCATCTGGGTGTGTGGTCTTGTATTTGCTGATGATGTCATGTAGTAGTCCTAGCGCTGTAGTGCGGTCGGCCCGTGGCGGGATGTAAACAGCCAGCATAAACATAGCACTGAACTCCCTCGGTAGATAAAAGGGTCTGCACTTCACCATCAGCACTTCAATGTCCGCACAACAGTGTTTTTCAACCACCTGTATGTCTGTACACCATCTGTTGTTAACATAAACACACACACCGCCACCTTTGTTTTTACTGGAAGCAGATGTGCGGTCTCCGCGGTGCATGGAGTGGGTCTGTAGTTCAATGGCTGGGTCTGGCAGGCTTGCAGTAGTCCAGGTTTCCATAAAAATCAGGGCACAACACTCTCTGATCTCACGTCAGTGTTTCCCCTAGAAAATGTTTGAAGGTGCGGTGGCAAGACCTGCGCTCAGACATCCCACCCCAGTACAAGGATACGGGAGCATTCTGTATTTTTTGACAAAATACACTCTAAAATAGTGACCCTTTGTAAGGGAATAAATGAATAAACCTAGTCTTGAAAGAACAAGCATAACCTGCAGAGCAAGGCAGTTTAGAAAACAGTCAGGGAGACTAAATTCCCCCCACCCCCTGAACATAAATCTCACAACACATGATTACTACAAAATCTCCAACATCTCATCAATAATTTGGTGAGAGTGATAATTGGTGTTTTTTCCTATCTATGAATGTAGAATTAGATTTCAAGAGTTTGGGGGATGAGGGAGGGTGCCATGTGTATAATTTGCAAATATAAGAAGTGCAAATAGTGGAGTACTGCAAAATGACTCACCTTTAACTTCTTGAAGTAATCACAACCCAACAACTCTGCAAGATCTAGAAGATCTGCGTAGTTGGTGTGATGTGCTCGCTCCTTCTTTACAAGATGGTACAGACATTTAAACCCCCCAATGACTGCCTCATGCTCCAGAATGACTGTTGGCTCAAATGCAATGAGAACTGAAGAACCTGCACACATTGTAAACTGTCTGTTAATACATGTATTGCGGGATGTTGAAACGAGCAAAACAGTCGTAACATATGACCTTACCTTGTGAAAATGCAGCATGTGACTTAACACTTTTGCCGCTTTTCCACTACCAACGCAGCTGAGCCGTGCCGTGCTGAGTCGGGCTGAGTCGAGCCGAGTGGGGCTGTTGGAGTTGCATTTCGACTACAACCGCGCTGAACCGTCCTGGCTGGAAGTGGGTGGACACATTGGGTGGAGTTAGCAAAAGTGGGTGGACGTCAGGTGATGTTGTTAGGCGGCGCAAACAGTGACATCAGTGAGCTTTTAAGCGGTAATCTCACAACCCGGAGAGTAAACAATAAACATGGAGGACATGGAGTCGTTAGTGTTGCTGGTCTTGGTGCTGTGGCTTGTTGTCACCAACAACGCCAACAGATACTGGCAAGAGCGTATAGATGAGGCGAGGCGCATAAGGCTTCATAATTCTTGTAATTCGTAATTCTCCTTCTTCCGGGTTTACGGTGTTTACAGATCCCAGCGTGCTCGCGGGGCGTGTGAGGACACTCCTCCTCACCAATCAGTGCACAGGGGAGTGTCTCCTCACGCCCCTAGCCTCACTCAGCTCGGTTTGGCTCGCTTCAGCCCCACTCCAAAACCGTGCGAGTTTTGGGAGCTAAGCAGGGCTGAAGCGAGCTGAGTAGTGCTGTTTTTAGATAGTCGAAACGCGAGCAGTGTCGGGCTGAAGTGAGCTGAAAAAGGGTAGTGGAAAAGGGCCATTTGTTTGTGGTGTTCTGTTCCCATGTGCCTATCTAAATGGTCAGCCCTGTACACCAGGCACCCCACTTCAATAAAAGGCCTCTTTGGAGAGCCAGTTTTTGGTGCCCGCTTATGCTGGCGACATAAGTGACAGAACATTCCTGTTGGCAAAGACCAGTGTTAGTTTTTGTTATTGCTAATTAACACAACAAAGACTATGAGTGGCAGAATTGGTTGATATTAAAGTAGCCACAGAATACTTGCCATGGTCAGTGTGGTAAAGCCAAGGTTTGTATCTGGGCTTGTCAACCCATTTAGGGTCCCAGCCTGTGGCCCTGTGTTTGCCCTTCTTTTGGCTGCTCTCTTCCCTCTCTTCCCTCTTTTCACATTCTCTTTCCTGTTCTGGCAGTCTGCTTTGCTCTCCTGCTTGATTACTGCTACCTGCCTAAAATGTTCATATTTTCAAAACATTTACATGGATATTTTGAAATTAACGTGGTTTTGATCATTTCTGATCTGATATGGCATTTCGCAGATGATCACACACACCCACTGACGTTCAGAAAAAGGGCTGTGTTTAA
Source organism: Neoarius graeffei (assembly GCF_027579695.1). Taxonomy (NCBI): domain Eukaryota; kingdom Metazoa; phylum Chordata; class Actinopteri; order Siluriformes; family Ariidae; genus Neoarius; species Neoarius graeffei. Next base: position 9,367,084 of record NC_083587.1, read on the forward strand.
AAACTCGCGTCGGTGTTGTACTTTCTGCAACAGTGTATGCTCGAATTAGGGATGGACATCACATAACCAATAGCCTAGATTAATCGATAATTGACCATTAAGAATTTCGTTAAGAAGAATGATGTTCATGTTCATCGACAAAAATGAATAGCCTATAGGTTGTTGCGTTGTGCAAGTCTTCAAGCAATTAATTGCGCTGTCTGTCACGGACAAACATTTGGCCGTACCCTGGCTTCAGTTACCTACGAGCTTCCATAGCGTAGGTCAGTCGCTTAAAAATCAACATGAAGCAGCACGGCGAAGTGTGGCGTGGGACCATTTTTAAATGTCCAAGTTTACTGTCATCACTATAATGGAGCGTATAAATACAATTCATCCACAACAAAAATGATGTAGCCTACCATTTGAACAGCGCGCACCGGAGCCTTGTAAAATGATGGTGGCGGTTCATCTCAATTCCAACTATTGACTCGGTGTTAGACTACGGACAAGAAGGAGCTGGAACATCTCATAGTAAAACTAAGATAGTTAAATACAAACGTTATGGCTTTGGTTCTAAAAACACACCGAAGAGGGTCTGAAGTTTCGATATTTAGTGTCTAGGCTATCATCAGATAGAACCTGTGGTTTGTATCCAAGGACGGCTCGCAAACCGCAAGATCTATAGTAAAACTAAAATATCTAAAAATAATTGATTACAAAGACGTGTTTTTATTATGAAAATAAATCGAAGAGGGTCTGAAATATTGATCTTAAGAGTATTTAGGCTTATCTGTAAATCAAAAAGTCAAAGTAAACTTTATTATCCCAGAAGGGAAATTCAAGTGGTCAAGGTGCTTACATGTACAGACAAGACATAAGACAAAGTCGACAAAACTTAAGAACAGATAAATAAATGAAAAATAAAAAGATAGATAAATACCCCCTCTAATTCTATTCCCCTACATACCACACACACACACACACACACACACACACACACACACACACACACACCAAATCACAGTATCAAGTCCTCTGCAAGGAACCGTGGCCTTCATTAACAATTCTAATTGCAGAGGGGACAAATGACCTGCTGAACCTAGTTGTTCTTATTTTTCTTTGTAGTAATCTCCCCTTACCACATTTACTTAACTGAAATCTATCATGTAAAGGGTGGGTAGTATCTCCAATAATACTTTCAGCCTTATGTCGTATTATATCTTGGAACAGCTGAGCAGCTGATGTTAGATTGCATCCAATTATCCTACTAGCTGTTTTAATAATACGTTGCAATTTATCCTGATCTTGTTTCCGCATACTACCAAAGACACAGACCAGGCCAAAGGACAAGACACTCTGAAGTACAGACTTATAAAATAACTCTAAAATGCAGGTGTCAACATTAAAACTACATAGTTTCCTTAAAAAAACATTCTTTGCTGAAGTTTCTTTACTTTGACAGCGGCACATTTGTCAAACCTCAACTGATCATCAATCTCAACCCCCAAATATTTGTAGGTGTTAACTCTATCACTGTATTATTGACGACTGTATTTGGTACTACTTCTGTAATACGTCTGAAATCGATAACCATTTCTTTTGTTTTGCTTGCATTAACATTAAGAAAATTGTCAGAACACCATTTTATAAAGCTCTCTACTTCCTCTTCAAAGCTGGCCATTGATGCCTCCCCTGTTTTTAAGAACCCCACCAGGGCAGTGTCGTCTGCATACTTAAAGTAGGAGTGTGTAGTCTCAAGAGCACGACACTCGTTGGTGTAAAGTGTATAGAGTATGGGGGACAACACACATCCCTGGGGAGCCCCAGTATTAATGACCTTAGCTGTTGAGATAGCCTGATTAAATCTGACCTGCTGAGTCCGGTTTAACAGAAAGTTGTTAATCCATGTGATAAGCCTTGGGTTAACACCTAACTTGATCAGTTTGTCTACTAGTAGGTGGGGTTGGATGGTGTTGAATGCACTGCTAAAGTCAATGAAAACAATCTTAACAAAGCTGTAAGCCTCCTCTAGATGTTCAAATATGCTATTAGTCATAGTCAGCAGTGCATCCTCCACCCCCCGCCTTGGCTGGTATGCAAACTGGAAAGGGTCCAAAGATGGTGCTACCTCACTAAGCAGATGTTTCAATATAATTTTCTCCAAGTATTTCATGGGCACTGAGGTTAATGCAACAGGTCTCAGATCATTCATCTCTTTGGGCCTGTTATTCTTAGGTACCGGTACAATCAGAGACTGTTTCCACTGCGCAGGGATTAATCCTGTTTCTACTGACTTCTGAAACAGCATTTGAAAAGGAAAAGCAAGAGAATGGGCACATGTACGCAGCAACTTACAGCTAATACCATCTGGACCTTGGGACTTATTAATATTAACACGTAAAAACAGTTCTTTAACCTCCTCAGTGCTGATTTGTATGTCACGAAATTGCATAGTTCTGACAGCATCCATTGCCAGTTCCTGCTGAGTTGAGTAGTCGACATTGTCAAACCTACAATAAAAAGTGTTTAAATCATCTGAAAAAGCATTGTCATCTAAAACAGTCAAGTTCTGCATTTTAGGTTTATATCCAGTCATAATTTGTAATCCCTGCCAAGCCTTTCTAGCGTCATGGTTGAAAAATGACTGAATCTTGTTCTTATAAGCAGTCTTGCAGTCCAGTATTTTCTTTTTAATATTTTTCTGTACCGATCTAATGTCCTCCTTTGAGCCTCCAGATTTGAACAGCCTCTTTTTATGGTTTAATAGTTCTTTAAGTTCAGGAGTAATCCATGGTTTATTATTTGGATAAAATTTCACGATCTTTTTTGGCACAATAATGTCCTCGCAAAAGTGAATGTATCCCGAAACTGCCAGCGCGGCATCATTAATGTCCGACGAAGCGTCAATCAGAAGTTCCCAATCAGTGCAGTCTAGACAGTCTCTTAAAATATTACATGCATCAGTGGTCCAACACTTTACCTCTTTTTTTTCTTTATTTTCTCTCTGCGCAACAGAGGTTGATACGTTGGTGTTAGACGGATCATGTTGTGGTCCGACTTTCCGAGTCCCGGCAGGGCCGTCGTGTAGTAGGCTTTCTCCAGGTTGCCATAACATAGGTCTAGGCACGCCCCCTCCCGTGTGGGGCATGACACGTATTGATGGTAAGCGGGTAGAATCTCCGCCAGACAACAAAGATTAAAATCCCCAAGTATCAGTTTTGCAGCGTCGGGCGCTTTTCCTTCGGTCAATGTCACTAGTTCATGTATAATGTTGCCAGCTTCCTTAATGTCCGCCGAAGGTGCAATGTAAACAATAAAAAGGCAAATCTGATGTATTTCACGGGGCATATAGTAAGGTCTTAGATTTACCGATAGCAGTTCAATATCTTTAGTACAAAGTTTGTTTCACGGTGATGTGCGCTGGGTTGCAGTACCTGTTATTAATGAACATGCACACTCCTCCACCTTTTGTCTTCCCGGAGTTTGAGTCACGGTCTGCCCTCAACAGCGTGAAGCCTTCAAGTTCAACAGATGAATCGGGATCCGACTCAGTCAGCCAGGTTTCTGATAAACAAATCAGGCATGATTGCCGGTAGTCAGCCAGGTGTTGCGCACAGGCACGAAGTTCGTCGGTTTTATTACGAATGCTTTGTACATTCCCAAACATAATGTTCGGCAAAGGTGGCCTGAATGGCCTCCTTTTAAGTCGAGCTCGCACTCCCCCTTTCCGCCCACGTTTTCGCCTTGGTTTGTTGCCTGGAGAAGATGGTGTCGGTAATCCAAAAAATTCATCTCGGGGAAGAGAGGGAACCGCTTCTCTGATGTTTAGCAAGGCCTCTCGACTGTAGGTGATTTTAAGTTGAACACGCTCTGAAAGCCCAGTCGCCAGCACCGTCGCCAGCACCGTGTAGTCCAGGAAGCACAATATTAAAACTAAAAGAAGAAACACTTCAATGTTTCGCCTCATCTTGAAATAATGTGAATGTTATACTCAATTCACACAGTTTAAAACACAAATTAAGTCAAACAAAACGAGCAGACATACTACAAACAAGGCGTACACCTGGCCGTGTCGCCGCAACGAGCATGCGCCAACGAGTGGGATGATGCCAAATGGGATGATGGCGTCGTTCGTTCACCTATATAGCCTATTAAAACACCGACGCCGGCCGTTATGGGATACAATACGGCCGACGCCAGCCGCCATGGAATCTAATGGGATAAATTATAGCAATAATTATGATTACTTTAATATAAAGATGTTTATTATTCGATTATTCATCGTTAATTCTCACGACAATCGGCGAAGAAAACGTAATCGAATGCCCATCCCTAGCTCGAATGACTTTTATTTTGCACAAATGAATCTTACCTGCCCAGTTTCTTCATCTGTTGCCTTTCTTTTTTTGGCGAAATACTTCAACAAGCTCATCTGCAATTGAAAGATATCGCGTTGACGTTATCAGTCGACTTAATTAAGCTCAAATAAAAACTAGCGCTCTGGCGATAGGCTGTAATGAAATCGAAAAAAATGCCCTTACATTTCTCACGAACTATATCTGGAAAATGCCAAACGATAATCTATCTAGAAGATCTATGTAGTTGTTTACATGTGGATATTCATCCCCTCAGTTTGTGAACGGACTAATCTACCACAGAAGACCGGGAGGCCAAACGAGACGTCTCCGCAGTAGTCAGTACTCAGTATGTAACATAACGTGGCCTAACACAGTTTTACATAAGGCCAAAAAAAAGTGTGTGTGTGTTTCCGGTTATGTAGATTTCAAAACTAGGGTCGGTAGGCAGGCACTTTTTTTTTTCAAGATGGCTGCCATAACCTATATTTAGACAGGAATAATTTCACAAAATATAATGAATTTCTTTGCAGGTCACCTGCGTTACCACCTTCTGATGAATCTGATGCAGCATGAGACACCTTTTAACATGAATTTTTCTGTAAATATAACAGCTCAATACACCATGAGAGAGAAAGAGAGCAGCCCCTCCCCTCTCTGCTCCCTGAGTGCAGCTCGTCGCCTTGGTAACGGTGCAGGGAAAAGACACAATATAACAAGCAAAGAGCGCTTTTTCTCAGAGTTCCCTCTCCTCGAACAACGCTGATTTACACGGAAACGAAAGGAGCTATTCACAAAATTCTTTCACATTGAGTGCTACAAGGCTCCCATGAACACATAAATGTAATTTTTTTTTGTCCCTAGTGTAAAAAATGTGGACACTAGAGCGAGTTAAAAACAAGTGACTTTTCTGATTTTGCAGTAAAAGCGCTGCCACGTTTATAATGTGAGTCTATGGGAGAGCGCGGCTGTCTTCTCCTTACTTTCAGGCTTCTCATTCAAAAACTGTAAATCCTATCACTCAGGGAGACACTTGTCTTGATTCACACAATGTGTGACTACAGCTTTTGAGAAAGTTGTGTGTGTAGAGTGAAAATTGTGGCTGAGAAAACAGTTTAAATGAGAAAGTTAGAGCTTTTTTTTTTCAAGCTGCCTACACTCTAAACTCCTGAGCTCCACTGGTGTGTAATGCCATAGACACCCATTATAAAGTCTGAATTTCTCCAGATTTGCTCATGGTGTTTGATCTGTGACTGATCGAAAAGTATAGAACCTAGCAAAAAAGTTGAATGCCAGATCCACACAGGAGAATTTTGTCTCCGTTTTAAAGTTTGAATCATGTCTCTAGGTGAAAGACAAAATAAGCGTTATCTCTGCTTCTGTTCCCTCCGACAGCCCCGACACACTACTGCCTCCGCCGAGTGCGCGCGCACACCGCATGTCGGGGCGGCGGATGAGTTACTCTCCCCTGATCAACGAAGTCGGCGGGGAATTTGTGGTTATTATCGGTACAAACAGCGCGAATCACAACTTAAATGAGTGAGGTTCAGTTTGACATTGTCAGTCCGTTAGATAAACATTTAATTTTATTAAAATCGAAAATTAATATTTAGAGCCTGTGGGCTACAAAAATAAGTCATTAAAGTAGCCGGCTGGACTTAATTGTGTAGTCGGCTGTATGGCCGGCAGCCGGCGCTTGTGGAAAGCCCTGATTTTCCCATGAGTGACAAAAACTTCCGGTTCACGCGGTTGGGTTATATGTAAAAGTCGCAACTGGGGAAAAAAAACGAAAAAAAAGTTTAGGGTCGGGCGGTACGGTTTAGGGTCGGTCGGATAACCGGAAACACACTTTTTTTTTTTTTTTTTTTTTTTTTTGGCCTAACGTAATTATGTGACATAATTTCAAGTAACAAGCGAATTTCAAGTAAGCGAGCGAACGTTAGCTAGCAGAAGGCTAGGTAGCGGTGGTCTTGTAGCTCTAGCCTTTAGCCTAGTATGTAGCCCGTGTCTCTGTTTTGGGTGCGTGGATCATCAGCCGTTTCGCCTACTCGAGTCTGGTGATGTGGCCTGCTGGATGGTGTTGGTGTAGCTTCGGTCGGTGTCAGTGATGAGAAGAAAGCTACAGTCCAGAAGGACTGGACTTGGCCTGTGGTGAATTTTACCAATGTCCAGAAGTGTGTCTTTGCTGTAGGTGATCCTGTTGTACAAGCACTGAGCATTTGTCACAATCAAAATTACTAAAATAAACAATAAAGATAATCGGTGTCGGGAGCGCATCGCAAACACGTTCACCACGGGGGTCGCCATTGTGCAGCTATGGTAGTGATATTGCGGTCGTGGTAGAGTGTTCCATTAACATAAAGCTTGTCGACAGACAGTGTAGCTCGTTTACCTTCTTGCCTGAGTTGTTTCATTATAGGCAAGAGGGCTCTTCTTCTTTCCTGGATTTCTTGTGGGAATTGGTCATTTAGTCCATATGATGTGCTTTTCAGTTCTTTTCCTTTGCTTTTAATAAGTTCTTTGTGCTTGTAGTGTTCGAATTTGGCTATTATCAGAGGTGACTTTTCATTGTCTTTGGAAGTGAGACGGTGGACTCGATGAAAGGTAATCCTGTTTCCTCTGATGGGATTTTCAGAGATGACTACATGAATTCTTTCATAGCTTTCTCAGGATCATCAGGTGTAGTTGTTGATAGTGGGATTCCTGAAAAAATGAGGTGGTCGCGCATGCTGTGGCATTGGAGGTCTAGTATTTTTTCTTTCATGATTCTATTTTTGCTAGTGAGATGAGTTACCTGGTTGGATAAGTTTGTGACATTTCCTTTTAGTTCACTGTTTTCTAATACGAGTGTGTCGATCTGTGATTGAGAGAATGCGAGACTGGCTTTTAATTTGAGGCGGCGATGTTGCACTGAGTCTATCGTGAGACTTTGGGTGAGATCCAACATGGCGGCGCGCTGAATACCGTTTGTAAACACAGGATTACAGGAATATTCTTTTCCTTCTGTTTAAACTGGTTATTACCTCTCAACAAGAACCGGACAATCTGTTTACCTTTTCCGATGGCCACTTCTTCATTCCGGACACTATGACATCTGAACCCAGCAAGAAACGCCCAACACACGACTGGTCAACTTAGGCTACATCCACACGACAACGGCAACGAGATTTAAAAAAAAAAAATATCGCGTCCACATGGGCAACGGATCAGTAAAATATCAGGTACATATGGCAACGCTTGCTGAAAACGATGCAATACACATGCTACACCTCTAGGTGCGCTGTAAGACGGTCCCATCGGAGACACCACAACAATAGAAGAAGTAAGGACGCATGCGCATAAACTATTATGCGTGAGACTTCATATTAGCCACAAAGTCAGAAAAATCTGTTCGTAAAATTACGTTATAATGACCAAATACAATGAAAAGTATTTTTCCAGTCTCACCATGTGATCTCGTTTGGACGGCAAACCTGTTGGTACAGTTAAACACAGCACATGAATGAGGCATCTTTATTCTCCGCTTTGACCCATCCAATATGGCGGCGAGGATGACGTATGATTCTACGCGGAAGGCGGCGTCTTTAATGGTCCGGAATAAATTGAATGCTACACGTTGATGGATTAATTTGTTCTTCTACACCCTTTTTGAGGAATGTATTGTAGGACTTAAACCAACATCTGAAGAGGTGAGATCGCTCCTTTTTTTTCCCTATTTTTGCTGGCGGGATTGACTCTCTCTCACTCTCTCTTTGCACCATTGCACAGTAAATATTCACAGTGAAAATATTTTGTAAGCGCGTTTCATGAACCAAGTTATAGGATTTGTTGACAACTTGCATCGAGTTCGTTACACTTCTACCCGGCGTGAAGCACGTGGTTGTGATGTCATCGTAAACAAATCCGTTCTACTCATCCAGACGACTTTGCAACGGCGCCGTTGCCAGATTTTTCCACTCTGGAGCCCGTTCTCAAAAGATTTCATTTTGGGGCACCCAAAACGCCGGTGCCGTGTGGACGCCAGGCTGAAACGATAAACAATTTTATCAGATTCACCTGAATCCGTTGCCATGTGGACAGGGCCTGAGACAGACGAGGCTCCAGAGACTAGGGGTGGGCGATACTGGGAATTTGGGTATCGATCCGATACCAAGTAAATACAGGGCTAGTATCGCCGATACTGATAGCGATACTTTTTACTTGAAATGTTATGATCGTTGAATAATTTTGTGATTTTGCCTTTTTTAGTTGATTGAGTATGATAAAACACAGGACAAAGATATTTTAGGCAAATAAAAATGTTTTTTATTAACTAACTACAACAATATAAAACAATGCAGCAGTATATTAATAATTAAAATAATTCGCTTATCACCTGCTACACAAAATTGTTTCAGAAAAAAGTCACTAGTGCAAAATAACAAAAAAGCAACAATGTAACAAATATAAATATAACAATGTAACAAAAATATAAATATAACAATGTCAACAACACCACAAAATACCTTCCATTGCATGCAAATATTTGTGAAAAATAAAGTCAGTAATAAAGTACCAAAGTCAGTAGTGCAAAATAAGTAAACAAAAGCAACAATGTAATAAATATAATGATATAAACAACACACAAAAAAAATACCTTCCATTGCACGCATATCTGTGTGAAAAATAAAGTCAGTAGTGCAAATCGGGTGTAAACTACAAGTGGCTTGTAACCTTTGGCTCTTTACGCACAAAGCCCTCCAAGGAACTATCCCTTGAGGTGCCCTTTTGGCTCTGTTCCCATGTTGATAACAGATTTAAAGGTTTTTGTTCAGGAACAGTAACATGTTTACATTCTTCCCTTTTATTGCACTTCTTCTGAGTTATTAACTGTCCCGCCTTAGAGAAAATCATTTCTTTCTCAGGCCCTGTCCACACGGCAACGTATTCAGGTGAATCTGATAAAATTTATCGTTTCGGCCTGGCGTCCACACGGCACCAGCGTTTTGGGTGCCCCAAAATGCTATTTTTTGAGAACGGGTTCCAGAGTGGAAAAATCTGGCAACGGCGCCATTGCGAAGTCGTCTGGATGAGTAGAACGGATTTGTTTACAATGACGTCACAACTACATGACTAGAACAAGCAGCACTCTCACGCGCATCATTCATAACAACAGCAACAATGGCGGACCCCAGAGTAGTAGTAGTTTCAGTGCTGCAGTCGCTGCTAAGTTTATTCGCATTATTGAAGCAAAATGTACAGGTGTTATACCAACTAGGCGAGTGGCAGAGAATTGTACATAGACAAGTGACTCAAACCATTTCTTGCCTGCTTCCTATTGGATAAGAATCTTTTGAAATTGTTTACACATTAACCTGACTGACCTGCCAGACAGACAATTTACACCTGCTTTGATGAACAGAAAGTACAGCCTTCCACACAAAGCAACAGTTACCTGATTATAATGGAGGAAGAGGGGAAAAAGGTCAGAAGACCCTTCAACAGACTGTTTTGTATGAACCACTGCATTGCATTCACTTTTGTATACAGCTTTTCTTTTAAATAAACAAGTAACTGAACCATTTCTTGAAATTTTTTTTTTTATTGGATAAGACTGCTTTTCAAAATGTTCACACACAATATAAAAAGTTATATAAATTATATAAAAATGCTTTTCAAAATGTTCACACACAATAAGAAAATTAAGTTATATAAAACTATGCACACTAAAACTAATTTGTACACACAGAAGGCATGATTTCCTCGCGTAGTCGCAGCCATCTTGTTGTGTGTTTGTTCCTGTGAGTGCTTCGCGCCGGGTAGAAGAAGGGGTTTATGCGCATGCGTCCTACTTCTTCTATTGTTCTGGTGTCTCCGATGGGACCGTCTTACAGCGCACGTAGAGGTGTGGCATGTGTATTGCATCGTTTTCAGCAAGCGTTGCGTTGCCATATGTACCTGATATTTTACTGATCCGTTGCCCATGTGGATGCGATATATTTTTTTTTTTTACCCGCTAAAAAAAATCTCATTGCCGTTGTCATGTGGATGTAGCCTCAGTCAGTGCTCTGACTCTCCGCTCTCCGACAAAGCAGGGAGGGGGAGGGGCAAGGTGTGAGCAGCAGAGAGAGAGAGGTGCGCTGTTTACACAGACAGATTTAGAGAGAAACTACGCTCGCATGAACTCTGAGTAAATTCGAGTAATTTACTGGATGTATTGAAGAGAAACTGCAACGAAAGTATCGATCTCATCACGCTAGTATCGATTCGATTCCGACACTCACCTTGGTATCGATACTCAGATCGATATGCCCACCCCTGCCAGAGACTTCCCCCGCTATCGGTACCGCCAAGGTCACATCCATCGAGGTCAGTTTACTGGAATCCATAAACAACAAACTTGATATCCTTGAACATCTTCATGAGGACATCAAGGAATTAAAAGCCAGTCTCGCATTCTCTCAATCACAGATATGAATACATCCTTAACAAAAGTGAGATTATTGAAGCTAGATATTACTCTCTGGTGATTTTACGGTAGGTTTGTTTCTATACAAGAACATTAATCCGAGCTAAAAAGCTAACGATGCTAACTGCCTTTAGACGGAGCTAGGCGAACGGCACAAAAAGCCGCCATTGTGGTCATGAAAAGCTAATGTGGCTAATTGCCTTTAGACGGAGCTAGGCGAACAGCACGAAAAGCCGCCATTGCTCTCACCGACCGCTAGCAGCCTGAACTGTACTAACAAGCAAACAAGCTTAAACAAAATTCGGATCATTGAAGGTAGACATTACTCTCATGATTTGGGGGTAGAATTTTTTTTAACTGTTGGTGTATTTCTAAACAAGAAGATTAAAGATGAAAGCTATATATTTATCTATCTATTCAGACTACATTGTTACATTCTCCTTCTGTTCAGGGAAAACCACATTTCTCTGTGTTTTGTTTGAAAAAAGAAATTGCATTTAAATGTAATATGATTTAACAACCTACATTGATTGATTGATTAAATAGAAAAGCGAGCATTTTCATACATGACTACTTTGACTTTTAGTAATTAATGTACATTTTGATGATAAAATCCTGCACATTTGCTTAAGTTAGTAGTATTACTTGTGGTGGTATATTTATAGTGTTAATGTGATTTTTTTGTCTTGAGGAAAAAAAAATTTAGTTTACTGATAAAAGTCAGCAGGCCCTGCTCTGCGCTCTCACAAACACACATTACAAAAAGTAAACATGTGTAAAGTGTCTGTTATGCTGTTGGCTTGTTGCTCACACTGACTCAAAGTAACAGAGGGACATTTCTATTTTTATTGCAGGTTTACTTTGATTGATTGAAGGTTTTGATCATCTTCAAGATTCATCGCCCTCAGCTCATCACCCTCAGGACTCCCAGAGCAGTTTGTTTACACACACACCATCACCACATCATCCTTTCTTCCACTCTCAATATTATATTAGGTTATTTTAGATTAGATTAATTTACATTAAGTAGTTAGGTTAAGGTTTAGGTTAGTTAACCTATTATCTTTGGAAGAAGTTTTTTTTTGTCTTCTGTCCAGCAGGATGCCGAGGAAGGGAAGGAGGTCCGAGGCAGCGAGGCGCCGATGGAGGAAGCGCAACCTGGAGGAGCCGACTCCAGTCACTTCCCCCCCGAAGGTATTTACACAGTAGATAAGCTTCTGTGTCACAGTGACAACTGTCTGCATGAAAATAGCAGTAGAAATGTCACATCTATTGCTTTCTTTTTAACTGCTGAGTTCAGTATGTAACTGCCATGACTTGGATTTCTTTGGTGTTGATGTTTCATCAGACGGTGTCCACCCCACCGGACGCAGGGTCCAGGACCAGGGACACCCACCCCCCCTGCTCTCGAGCTCCAGTCAGCAACGTATGTTCCTATCACAACTCACACACACAGTTATTTTAAAGAACGCAGACACACAGTGTTTACACTGAGACACTGTCTGAGGTTTAATGTGTTTACAGTCACACATCATCTTGTATTTAAAATGTGTTTGTTTGAACTTGTCTGGTTTTATCTTAGCTTTGTTTGATTTAACTATGTTCTTTTTATGTGATGCAAAGTCACCTTGAGTGTTTTGAAAGACACTTATGCCGCTTTTCCACTACAAACGCGGCTGAGCCGTGCCGTGCCGAGTCGAGCTGAGTCGAGCTGAGCGGGGCTGTTGGAGTTGCATTTCGACTACAACCGCGCTGAACCGTGCTGGCTGGAAGTGGGTGGACACATTGGGTGGAGTTAGCGAAAGTGGGTGGACGTCACGTGATGTCGTTAAGCAGCGCAAACAGTGACATCAGTGACAGTGGCGGAACAAGTCAGAGCCGGGCCGGGGGCGGGGCAAATGACCGGGCACTTTATTAAAGCTTATCATAACATCATTTTAGGCTACAAAGTGTCCGCAACTGCGGTGTTTACCAATTTCAACACTACCGGGTGCAACTATGTTATTTAGTACATCAAGTCCTTCAAACGAACATGTAACTCAGAAACAAAAAACATTAGGATACTGTACATGGCTCATAATAAAACATCAATAGCCTATACTGCGCACATTATTTGAAGGGCATACGAATGAGCGCTCAGAGTGGTGACAGGAAGAGTCAGAAATAAAAGGAGGGCGGTGCAAACCTCACTGAATGCACTGTGTTTACCAATTTCAACACTACGGGGTGCAACTATGTTATTTTGTACATTAAGTCCTTCAAACGAACATGTAACTCAGAAACAAAAAAACATTAGGTGACATACTGTACATGGCTCATAATAAAACATCAATAGCCTACTGCGCGCATTATTTGAAGGGCATACGACGAGCCTTGCGCTCCGCGAACTCGTCCACGATGCTCTGTATGTCACTGATTCAGTGATCTTTTAAGCGGTAGTCTCACGACCCGAATAGTAAACAATAAACATGGAGGACATGGAGTCGTTAGTGTTGCTGGTCTTGGTGCTGTGGCTTGTTGTCACCGACAACGCCAACAGATACTGGCAAGAGCGTATAGATGAGGCGAGGCGCATAAGGCTTCAGAAATTCTCGTAATTCGTAATTATTCTCCTTCCGGGTTTGCGGTGTTTACAGATCCCAGCGCGCTCGCGGGGCGTGTGTGGGCATGTGAGGACACTCCTCCTCACCAATCAGTGCACAGGGGAGTGTCTGCTCACGCCCCCAACCTCAGTCAGCACGGTTTGGCTCGCTTCAGCCCCACTCCAAAACAGTGCGAGTTTTAGGGGCTAAGCAGGGCTGAAACGAGCTGAGTCGTGCCGGTTTTTGGTAGTCGAAACGCGAGCCGTGTCGGGCTGAAGTGAGCTGAAGCGAGCTGAAGTGAGCTGAAAAAGGGTAGTGGAAAAGGGCCATTATTATTATTTTATGTATCATCAGGTGGTTTCATCCCCAGCCAAGCCTTTCGGGAGCCTGGGTGATGTGCGTCCCGAAGTTCGTGCACGTGAGTATCCACCTGTTTTATCCCTTAATGATCAATAAACTAATTCATCATCAATATTAAACTTTTTAAACTGGTTTTCTTTCCTGTACTGTTTTACTCATATAAATGAGTGATTGTTGACATTTCCTGGTTTGTTTTCAATTCAGTAATACCGTTATCTGTTTTGTCCTTTACTAAACAGGCCGCGGTACCGGGTTCCGCCATTGGGTGCTGAGGTGGCCAACTTCGAAGCTCACTGGACGGAGCCACAAGTTGGTCATCCCACCGGAGTCTCCTGACAAGAAGGTGTTATTATTGTCCAGTTTATGAAGAAAGTAATTGATCTTGAGAGGGATTAATGATTTTCATGCTAAAGAAATTTTCTTTGTTGTTGCAGTTCATTCTGATTGTCGGGGACTCCCACCTCCGGTCCATCGCGGACGGTTTCGCTGTGATGCCAGAAGGAAAGTTTTCTTTTGGTGTCCTGTCGACCCATGGGGCCCACGCCACTCAGCTGCAGACTGAGGTCTTACGTGCTAATGTTCCTCGGTCCCCTGACGCTGTTTGTGTTCTTGCCCCTAGCAACAGCCTGACCGCGAGCAGGTCCATCGACGAGGCAGCCGTCGATTACGCAAGTTTCCTCACTGCTGTGAGGAGCCACTGGCCGGAGGTACGTATTATTTCATGTCTCGCTTGTCCTGTATTCGTAGGACTGTAAGAACACTAGAGGTACATTGACTAATAAGATTAAACGTATGAGCTTTTAATAAATCATGTGTATTTATTGTAACGTGTGTGATTTTTTTTTTTTTGTTAATATATTTTTATTGCTTTCACATAGAAACCGTTGTTACACACCAAACAGCAATGCATAATGTATAAAAGACAAACGAACAAACAAACAAAAAAAACAAACAAAAAACAAAACTAAAAGTATGTGTGTGTGGGGGGGGGGGTTACACTTCTTGAAACTCAGGTAGTTACAGGGAAAGAGCAAAACATAGGCTACATATCATGACATCAGATACATGAAGTATTTTAAGAAAAGAAAGATATGGCAGCTGACCAGTTGTCAATTGTCCGTGGCGTGGCTTTATGATACCTTGCTGTAGCACGCTCAAGAATTAAAATGTCCAAAATATAGGAACGCCAAACCGCTGCCAGATTTATGTCAGACTCAAACCAACCTTTCAAAATGGCCTTTTTTGAGGCAGTCAGGGCCGCCATCAATATCCTCTTCTGTTGAAGGGTAAACATTACATTAGAATCATCAGCAAGTAAAAGTAACTTTGGACATAAAGGGACATCATACCTTAACAATTCAGAGAGTTTTTTGACAACATGTTTCCAAAACTTGACAATAGGTGGGCATTCCCAAAACATATGAAAATAGTCCCCTATGGAGCCTGTGGGGCATTTTTTACAAACTTTATCATCAGTTAATTTCATTAAATAAGCTCTGCAAGGAGTTATATAGACCCTATGAGCAAACTTAAAATGTATTAGCTGATGGGCCAGACAATTAGAAGATGAGAAAATATTGGTCCAGATAGTTTCCCAGTCAGGCTTCACACCAAATCTATCAAACTCCCTGAACCAAACTGAAACAGCACCTATGGGAGGATGCTTTTCTGCAGTAAACACATCATATAAATATGACACCAAACCCTTGGTTGACTTAAATTTCTGCAAATGTTCAAGAAGGGGATGATTATTCAAGTGTCTATCCCATGGAACCCCATATGCCTTAAGAGCAGAGCGTAATCTTAGGTAAAAGAAAAAGGATGTGCCAGGGAGAGAAAAAGAGTTACAAATGTCTTGAAAAGAACGTAAGCCATCAGAGTCAAATATATCACTCAGAGTATGGATATTTTTATCTGACCAAGAAGGAGAAACAAAAGGTTTAGAGCCTGTTAAGAGGTGGTTGTTGTGCCATAAGGGGGAGGATTTATGAAAATTATTATTATAACCCAGAAACTTACAGGACTGTTTCCATACTTTAAGAGAGCAGTTGATAATTGGACCCAGTCGTAGTGATGAGCTTCTTTGAGTGATACCTGAAAAAGGCAGATCCTGTAGTCGGAGGGGATGAACTAATCCTTGTTCTATGGATCTCCAGGAAATTTTGGAAGAAGGATCAAACCATACTTTTAAAAATCTTAACTGAAAAGCCCAAAAGTAATGCTTAAAATTAGGTACAGCCAGACCACCATAAATTTTGGGAAGCTGCAATGTCTTTAAACGAATTTTGGATCTTTTGTTATTCCATATGAAATTAGAACAAAGCCCGTCAATGTCCCTAAAAAAATGTGGTGGAGGAGTCAGTGATATAGCAGAAAACAAAAAATTAACCCTGGGAAGAATATTCATTTTCAACACAGAAATCCTACCGCAGACAGAAATTTGGAGTGGGGACCATCTGTTCAGATCATTCTTGATTTTTTGTAACATCACATTGAAATTGTGCTTGCAAACCTGAGTGAGGGAAGGATGAATACTTACACCTAGATAAGTGAAACCAGAGGTTTGAATCTGAATAGGTGAAGACACAGGGGGATTAAAATGAGGATGGGTTGAATCAAGAGGCATTAATATAGATTTACTCCAGTTAATTTTGTATCCGGAAAAAGAACCAAATCTTTGGAATAAAGCTAGGGCTTGAGGAACTGAGTTAGTGATATCAGACAGGTAAAGAATAATATCATCAGCGTAAAGTGAAATATGATGCGTGGTGTTTTTAATGTGTATAGGAGAAATGAATGGACTCTGCCTGACTGCTTGAGCTAAGGGTTCTAGGGATAAAGCAAACAAAATTGGAGAAAGAGGGCAGCCTTGTCTAGTGCCCCTCTCCAGACAGAACTGTGAAGACAATTTATGACCTGTAGAGACACACGCAGTGGGTTTATTGTAAAGTGTTTGAACCATATGGATAAATGTGTCTCCAAATCCAAATCTCCTAAGCACAGCCCACAGATAACACCATTCCAGCCTATCAAAGGCCTTCATAGCATCTAGACTAAAGACTGCATAGGAGTCAGCTTCATCTTTGGGGGCGTCTATAACATGCAAAAGCCGTCTAACATTGTCTGAGGCCAGGCGACCCCTGATAAAGCCTGTCTGATCCTCATGTACTAAATGAGAGATGTATTTGTTTAGCCTGTTGGAAAGAACTTTGGCATATATCTTAATGTCTGAATTTAACAATGACAAGGGCCTATAGTTTCCACAGTCCAGTGGGTCCTTCCCAGTCTTTAACAACAAGGAAATCAGAGCTGTTCTTTGGTCTCTGTGAAAGTAGCCAGCATCTAGTGAATGTTGGATGGATTTAAGTAACAAAGGCCCAACCAAGTCCCAGAGTTCTACAAATAGCTCTGGAGGTATCCCATCCAACCCTGGTGACTTGTGCCTAGTCATGGAAACAGCTGCTGATCTAAGTTCTTCTAAGGTGAGTGGGGCATCTAATTGGTCAGCTTCCTCTGCTGATAGAGACGGGAGCTCCAAAGGACTAAGAAAGGCATGCATATCGGTCAAGTCATCCGGTGTTTCAGACTTGTAAAGTTCAGAATAAAATTCCCTGAAAACATTATTCACTAGAGGTGGGTGGGTAATGACTACGCCAGAAGAATCTTTTACTGCATCCACTGAGGCAAGACGTTCTGACTGTTTAAGGCGCAATGCAAGAAGTCTATTTGGTCTATCTGACTGCTCGTAATAAAGCTGCCTAGTCCTAAGTAAATTAAACTCAGCCCTTACACTAATAACATCCTTATATTGTGCCTTTAAAGAATTCATTGCTCTAGCTCTGGCAGCATCATACTTATTTTTCTGCAATATTTCTATATGCTGAATTTCTTTTTCCAGGTCACAAATTTTCCTCTTACGGTCTGCGACTATTTTGGAGGCATATGATATACAACTGCCTCTGATTGCACATTTAGTAGTCTCCCAGAGAACGTGAGGGTTTACATCATCTGAATTATTTAGGGAGATAAATTCGTCCAAATCTTTCCTAATATATTCTAGGAATCTTTCATCCTGTAGCAGGTACACATTAAAGCGCCAACGCTTAAAACGAGAAGATGAGTAAGCTTTTGATAAAGTGATTTTGACAGGAGAATGATCAGAAATTAGCATAGGTAGGATTTCTGTGTTTAAAACCGACTCCAGCAGGGCAGCTGAAACAAAAATGTAATCAATTCTAGAAAATGTTTTATGGCGTGAAGAGAAAAATGTGTAGTCCCTTTCATTAGGATTCCTGATACGCCAGCCATCCACCACATTCAAGTCTTTCATAAAATCTGTGATGTAGTTAGATGACAAGAGCTGGTTGAAAGTAGGCGGGGCAGAGTTGGACCTATCCAGGATATCAATTGCTAAATTGAGATCACCACCTAAAATTATAGGAACGTTTAAATGTATGAGTCTGGCTTTGATATCATCAAAAAACTGTGGCTCAAAGACATTTGGTGCATATATGGAGACTAAACAATATTTAACTGAATTTAAGGTAATCAAAGCAAAGCAAAATCGACCATCAGAATCATTGCCAAGCTCATCAACATGGAGATTCAGCTTTCTGTCAACTAAGAGTAGAACACCCTTTGTTTTATTTGGGGCACATGAAAAAGAGAGGATTTTATAAAACTTATTTTGAAATCTATGCACATCCTGTCTCTTTAAATGCGTTTCTTGCAAAATTCCAAAGTGTATTCTTTTCTTACGTAGAAATTCAAGGCACCTAACCCTCTTAACAGGCTCATTAACTCCCTGCACATTCCATGAAATGAAATTATAGTTGTCAATTATTAACTGTTATGAGCATACACAATGATAATTTGAAGACAAAAGAAAATATAGCCATGTGAAAATATGCAGCCATGTAACTGACGTAAAAATGAGCAAAAGCCCCCCCAGGCTTGAAGCATTGCATTAAAACAAGAACGCTGCTAGCCTGCCAGGGAAAAACGCTAACATCCCTGCATGGCCTAGCCAGAACAAAAGTAATCATCATTCCTTGGATTCGAGCTAAGACAGTCTTGCAAAACCACGTTCAGTTTGGTTGCTTTAACACGAGTCATTGTTTATGAAAAAAGTGCCCCAACGGGTACAATAGTGGAAAAACACACGTTACAATCCATGTTGAAGACAACGTTACTTCCGCATTCCAAATACAGTATAGTGAGGTCGCTAACCAGTGCAATAACGGATGTTTTCGTAGGAGAGGCAAGTGCTGAAATCAAATGTCTTTAATGTGATGCTGAGCCTCTTCGGGAGAAGAGAAAATGCGGGTGTTGTTTGAGTCGAATGTTACCTTCAGGCTGGCAGGGTAGAGAAGGAAAAACTGGATCCCTTTCTGTTTGAGCGAAGCGATGCAGGATGAGAAAGCTTTGCGTTTCACGGCGGTGGCATTGGAGTAGTCAGCAAATAGCATGAGCTGGGACTGACCATGTTGTGCCTTCGTGCCTGCTTGTCGGTACACCTTCATGATAGCCTGGCGATCGTTGTACCTCAGAAGTTTGAAGATGAGGGTTCTGGGCTTGCTTGATGAGTTTTCACCTCTCTTGTAGACTCGATGAGCTCTCTCAATTTCGATGATCCCTCGATCAGCCAGTGAAGGGAACCAGATAGGGAGCTGGCGTTGTAGGAAAGCAATAGCGTCGTCCCCCTCTTCATTTTCTGGAAGGTTAACAAGACGCAGATTGTTTCGTCGGTTTCGGTCTTCCAGCTCCGCCACGCTGGATTGTAATTTAGCAATCGTTGAGGTAGCTTCCCTAATTTGTGACCTGTCCTCGCGCTGGGCAGCTTGGATAATGTCAGTACGCTTGTTCAAAGTCATTAAAGAGGCGTTCATTGCTGAGACCTCAGTCTCCACATTGGAGAGTTTCTTTCGAAAAGTGTCCATATCACCCCGTATAGCTTTAACATCAAGGGAAAGTTCGCGTAGAGTTCCCCGCATCTCATAGATTAGCGTGGCTAACACAGAGCTCTCAGCGCTGCCATCCAAAATGGAATCCGTGTGCTCACCAAAGAGCTGTTTCTTGGCTTTCTTCTTTGCCGATTTAGATAGCGGAGAAGGGGTTTGGGGGTCTAACTCCTCCACAGTTCTCTTCTCCGCCGATCCCATTATAATTGTCAACAAATAGAATTGCCGTTAAAGCACTTTTGACTCAGTTGAAAATGAAATATTGAAGGTGGCCTTGCAAGTTCAAGTTTAGGCGGCCATCTTAGCTGGAGCCCAACCGGAAACTCGTAACGTGTGTGATTTTGAATGAAAATGTCAATTGGTAACAAACGTGTTTTCTAAAATTTTGTTTTCTACAGGTCTTTGTGCTGGATTTCCCCCCCTGTCTGCAGGAGGATGAGACATACCAGGTCCTCCTTCGTCAAGAGTACCACCGCGTGACGGCTCGTATGGGTGTGTAAACATATGTCAATAAAAACAAGAAAAAGAAATGGACTTAAAAATGTCTGTGAAGATATAGTAATGAACATAAAGTCATAATACACTTGTGGATGTTGTAATGACTTTATTTTTTTTCTTTTTTTATATTTTTAGGTGTGAGGTACTTCTCTGCGGCGGAGCACTTCCCCCTTACGCGCTTGGATCTGTGGAGCAGAGACGGCGTAAGTAGAATATCTATGTGTGACAGAAAAAGTCTAATTTGCTATAATTTCTTGTGTGCTGATATGAACCAGTCAACACAAGCTACTTTTTTATAGTTGAACTTTGTCTGTAAATGGATTTGTATTGTCATGTCTGCAGGTTCACCTGAGCGACCGTGAGGGGATGGGCATCCTTACCCAGCTGCTGTGGACCGCCACGGAGCAGTTCCTGGAGACACCACCACCTCCTCCAGTTTCTCCTAAGCTGGTTGTGAAGGGAGAGGTACGTGCTCCTCTGTCTCTTGACCCCTTCCAGTGGAAGGTCGTTGGTCAGAGCAGCAAGGTTAGTAAAGTTTTTTTTTATTATGTGTGTTTACATGTGTTTGTGTACATTTCGGTGAACAGGTTCACAGTTGTAATTAAAAAGCATCTATTTAATCAAATATGTGATGTTAACTTTCCCAGTCGCAGGTTCCTGGTCAGGCCAGCGTGGCTCAGCAGCAGGTGAATTATTTTTATTTTTTTAACAAGTTGTTAACTGGTTTATTTAGTATTTAAAGTTTGTACAGTGGGGCAAAAAAGTATTTAGTCAGCCACCAATTGTGCAAGTTCTCCCACTTAAAAAGATGAGAGAGGCCTGTAATTTTCATCACAGGTACACTTCAACTATGAGAGACAGAATGGGGGAAAGAATCCAGGAATCCATTGTAGGGTTTTTAATGAATTAATTGGTAAATTCCTCTGTAAAATAAGTATTTGGTCACCTACAAACAAGCAAGATTTCTGGCTCTCACAGACCTGTAACTTCTTTAAGAGGCTCCTTTGTCCTCCACTTGTTACCTGTATTAATGGCACCTGTTTGAACTCATTATCAGTATAAAAGACACCTGTCCACAACCTCAAACAGTCACATTCCAAACTCCACTATGGCCAAGACCAAAGAGCTGTCAAAGGACACCAGAAACAAAATTGTAGACCTGCACCAGGCTGGGAAGACTGAATCTGCAATAGGTAAGCAGCTTGGTGTGAAGAAATCAGCTGTGGGAGCAATTATTAGAAAATGGAAGACATACAAGACCACTGATAATCTCCCTCGATCTGGGGCTCCACACAAGATCTCACCCCGTGGGGTCAAAATGATCACAAGAACGGTGAGCAAAAATCCCAGAACCACACGGGGGGACCTAGTGAATGACCTGCAGAGAGCTGGGACCAAAGTAACAAAGGCTACCATCAGTAACACACTACGCCGCCAGGGACTCAAATCCTGCAGTGCCAGACGTGTCCCCCTGTTTAAGCCAGTACATGTCCAGGCCTGTCTGAAGTTTGCTAGAGAGCATTTGGATGATCCAGAAGAGGATTGGGAGAATGTCATATGGTCAGATGAAACCAAAATAGAAATTTTGGTAAAAACTCAACTTGTCGTGTTTGGAGGAGAAAGAATGCTGAGTTGCATCCTGAGAACACCATACCTACTGTGAAGCATGGGGGTGGAAACATCATGCTTTGGGGCTGTTTTTCTGCAAAGGGACCAGGACGACTGATCCGTGTAAAGGAAAGAATGAATGGGGCCATGTATCGTGAGATTTTGAGTGAAAACCTCCTTCCATCACCAAGGGCATTGAAGATGAAACGTAGCTGGGTCTTTCAGCATGACAATGATCCCAAACACACCGCCCGGGCAACGAAGGAGTGGTTTCGTAAGAAGCATTTCAAGGTCCTGGAGTGGCCTAGCCAGTCTCCAGATCTTAACCCCATAGAAAATCTTTGGAGGGAGTTGAAAGTCCGTGTTGCCCAGCGACAGCCCCAAAACATCACTGCTCTAGAGGAGATCTGCATGGAGGAATGGGCCAAAATACCAGCAACAGTGTGTGAAAACCTTATGAAGACTTACAGGAAATGTTTGACCTCTGTCATTGCCAAAAAAGGGTATATAACAAAGTATTGAGATGAACTTATGTTATTGACCAAATACTTATTTTCCACCATAATTTCCAAATAAATTCTTTAAAAATCAGACAATGTGATTTTCTGGATTTTTTTTTCTCATTTTGTCCTTTTTTGCCCCACTGTATATTTGACCAGACAAATATTGATGCGTATTTGTGTTGTTTTTTTGTCTTTCATAGGAAGAGTCCTTCCTCCCACTGAGGTTCAGTAGCATGATCCTTCGTGCTATGGAGGAGGTGTCTCCTTCTCAGCTGTCTGGTGTGGAGGACTGCAAGTCTCCTCCAGCACGCAAGAAGTTAAATTGATGTCTCTTCTCGGCTGTATTATAAAGTTTCTCCTTGTTCCCTACAGTTACTGATGCTATGTTTTATTTGACGGTGCAGGTGGCCTCCCCAGCGGCAGCCAGGCGTCGTAGGACCGCGGAGAGATGCCCCCCCCACCGCCAGTCTCCTGTGAACAACGTATGTCACACAACTGACACACGCAGTCAATGTTTACAGTTGACATGGTGTCTTCATGGAGACATACTGTAACTAGACTCTGTCTGAATTTTAATATACTTGTTCTCATCTGTCAACAGCTGGTTGGATCCCCTCCAGCCAGGCTGTCACAGAGACTGGAGAACGACGCCCCGTCCAGCCCGGTTCCACGGTCCAGGACCACGGATGGACCAGCCCCCCGCACCCAAACTTCAGTGACCAACATATGTAAAATTTCCCATTCATTTCAATGGGAGAAGGTGAAAAAAATCACACATTTTCAACGTTTTTCAAACATCCGCTGCTCTGGCATGCTTTCACCTAGAGATATGATTCAAACTTTAAAACGGAGACAAAATTCTCCTGTGTGGATGTGGCATTCAACTTTTTTGCTAGGTTGTATACTTTTTGATCAGTCACAGATCAATCACCATGATCAATTCTGGAGAAATTCAGACTTTATAATGGGTGTCTATGCAGTTGAGCTAGAGTGAGCTAGAGTGTACACAGCTTTAAAAAAAATGTTCTACATTTCTCATTAAAACTGTTTTCAGTCACACATTTCCCTCTACACACATAATTTTCTCAAAAGTTGGAGTCACACTTGTCTTGATTCACACAATGTGTCTACCTAAACGATAGGATTTACATTTTCTGAACGAGAAGCCTCAAAGTGACAGGTTCACAGGCCAACTGCCCAATTGACTCCCATTATAATCCCGACAGCAATTTTACTACAAAATCAGAAATGTCAGTTGTTTTCAACTCGCTCTATTGTCCACATTTTTTACACTAGGGACAGAAAAAATTACATCAATGTCTTCATGAGAGCCTTGTTGCGCTCAATGTGAAAGAATTTTGTGAATACCTCCTTTCGTTTTTGTGTAAATCACTGTTGTTCGGAGAAGAAAATCTGAGAAAATGCTCTCTCTACCTGTAATCTTATGTCTGCTCTGCAACTGAGAGGCACCGTCACCAAGGCAACGAGCTCCAGTCAGGGAGCAGATGGGGGAGGGGCTGCTCTCTCAAAGACACACATGATCATAGCATCGGAGCATCATAGCAAGTCACACATTCACACAGTACAGTACAACTCCTGCAATAGTGACTGCTACGCCCACTGCATCACACTCACGATTTCCCACAGGGGAATTGTCTAGTTAAACTTATTCATTCAGGGATGTGTTCTCTCTCACTTACTTTTTATCCTTTATACAGATATGTGTAAGAGTGTCTATGAAAACGGGCACGTTTTAAAATTTGCAGACGATACCGTCATTGTAAGTTTGTTACACAGTAATGAATACAGCCATGGTCCGGTCTTGGAGGATTTTATTAGGTGTTGTGATCTTTCTTGGTGCTTAATACATCCAAAACAAAGGACATGATTATTGGTTTTAGAAATCAGGCTCCAAACCATGATCCCACAGTCATCAAGCGCCAATCTGTTGAACGTGTGGATAATTACAAGTATCTTGGGATTGTCATTGATGATAAATTGACTTTTAACAAGAACTGCGAAGCAGTATGCAAGAGGGGACATCAGCGGTTGTTTTATCTTCGGAAATTGTTCCGTTTTAACATTGATAAAACTATGCTGACCCTATTTTATCGTCCTTTTATTGAGTCATTGTTATCTTTTGCCTTCGTGTCTTGGTTTGGTAATCTGTCACTACAGGACAAAATCTCCCTGAACCAAATAAATGGGCTGGGTGGCTAATTGGGAAGCCTCAACCCACCATGTCTTCTCTTTATGACATACAGTTACAACGTAAAGCTACCTGTATTCTTAAAGATGGTTCACACCCTTTGCATGGTGAGTTCCAGCTCCTTCGCTCTGGTCGTCGTTTTGGGGTCCCTAAGGGAAGGACAAAACGGTACAGAAAGAGCTTTGTACCAACAGCAATTGTATTACTGAACAGTAAGGCCCAGAGGTGAATAATTTTGTTCATACTGAACAATTGATGATGAAGCACTTTTTAAAGATCACACTTTTAAGGATTGTATATGTTAGGATGTGTGTACTGTTGTTCTCTTGTCTGTTACAATGTATTTTACGTAGCTGTTATTTTGTATTGGGATCGCTGAATTCCTGCCTGCACAACGAATTTACCAGTACTATGGTATGGTACAAATAAAGAAACCTTGGACCCGCCCTCCATTCTCAAACTGACGCTAGGCCATGTCCCCACTGCCACATACCCCCACCAGTCGACTTGGGCTGGGGAGCCATCCATCCTGCAGTGGACTCCCCCCTTAACTGGAACAGGAAGTCTGCCACCACCATCTGTGCCCCGGCCTGTGGACCACCTCGAATGTAACCATGTAACCTCCTGGAGGGTGAGATACCAATGGGTGATCCACACATTGGCATCTGTCATGCGGTGCAGTCACTGGAGGGGCACGTGGTCCGAACAGAGAGTGAAAGGGCACCCCAGCAGGTAGTATTGGAAGGTGAGGACTGCCCACTTGATGGCCAGGCACTCCTTTTTAATGGTGCTGTACATACTTTCGTGCATCGAGAGCTTGCAGCTGATTTACAGTTCCTTGCTCTCCACCTTCTGGTACAAAACGGCCTCCAGCCTTCTGTCCGATGCGTCTGTCTGTAAAATGAAGGGGAGAGAGAAATCAGGGGAGTGTAAAATTCCCCCCCCCACACACACACACACACACACTGCAGCTTTTACCTTGGTGAAAGCCTGTTGGCACTGCTCCGTCCACTGGACTGGATCTGGTGCTCCCTTTTTAGTGAGATCAGTCAGTGGGCTGGTGACATCTGAATAATTAGGTATGAACCTAGGATAGTAGCCAGCCAGCCCCAGGAACTGCCTCACCCCCTTTTTGGTCTTGGGCCTCGGGCAAACCGCAATCGCAGCAGTCTTGTCAATTTGGGGATACACCTGCCCATGACCCAGATACTGTACTTCCACCCACCCAATTGCACATTTTTTTTGGGTTAGCTGTGAGACCCATATGCCCCAGTGACTCTAGGACAGCCCTAAGGTGTTCAAGGTGCCGAGGCCAATCATTGCTGTATGCGATAATGTCATCAAGGTACATTGCCACATAGGCAGTGTGGGGATGGAGGATAATTCTCCATGAGCTGCTGGAATGTGGCGGGAGCCCCAAATAACCCAGAAAGAAGCGTGACAAACTGGTGTAATCCAAACGGTGTGGAAAAGGCCATTTTCTCTCAGGATAGAGGAGTCAAGGGGATCTGCCAATATCCCTTTGTTAAATCCAGTGTCGAATAAAAGTGAGCAGCATCTAACCGATCAAGCAACTCATCAATGCGAGGCATTGGGTATGTGTTGAATTTAGACACCACATTTGACTTTTTTCTATAGTTTACAAAGCACCGGACCGATCTATCAGTCTTGGGTACCAGGACCGCCGGGTTGCTCCAGTCACTGTATGATTCCTCAATCACAGATGTGGAAGGAGAATACGGGAGGACACCACTGGTGCGGTGGGCTAGCTGTGGGGAGAGCTAGCCCCCGTCTCTATGGTGGGGGAATGGGGTGGGGACGGGAAGAGAAGGGAGAAGAGGCGACCCATCCGCCTGCTGTCGGAACCGGCATCAGATGGCCCTCCACCAACTTGATGGCTTGCTCCAGGGACGCTGAGCGATGACGCTGGACCCAGTCTGCCGTTCCTTCTGGAAGTTGAGCGATAAACTGTTCCAGTGTCACCAGATCGATGATCCTGTTGGTGTCATGGTCTTCCACCCTCAGCCGCTATTGGTCGAATGCGAACGGCCGGCTGACCTCCTCCAATGTCCGTGTCCAGAAGCACTGGCGATGTTGTTCCAGAGAGTGGCCAACACACTGCAGGATGGCTCTCTTCAGGTCAGTGTATATGAGCTGGCTGCCGGCAGCGAGCTGCTATGTGGCGGGCTGTGCCTCACCAGTCAGGAGCGGAAGTAGGCATGCTGCGCACTGCTCGACTGGCCACCCCCACACTTCGGCTGCTGGCTTGAAGTGAGCAATTGAAGCCTTCCGGATCGTTGTACGGGCCCATCTTTGTGAGGGTGCTGTGGGGAGGGTCCGCTGCGGTCGAGGTCCCCGACAACACAAGCAGATGCCGGAACGCTTGGTGATCTTCCTGCTTGGCCAGTATTAAGGCTTCAAAGCATTGCTCTTGTTCCTTCCGGAGGGCGGTCAGCGCTTGATTCTGGTTGTGCTGGGCAGTAGCGAGGGCATGGATGAGATCCTTCAATGGGGAAGACTTCATGTGGTGGTTCCCTTCTGTACTCCCGGGTTTCGGCACCACTCTAATACATCCCTCATGTGGGTGGAGTACAGAAGCATGGCAGGCGAGAGATGACGTTCTCTCACACACCTTTTATTTTCATGTTGTTTTTCAGCTTTAATATCCGTTTAGGTACACAGACGTGTGCGTACACACAGTTGTGTTTTGGTCTGGGGAAATCTCTTCTGTCTGCTCTCTCCCTCTTTTTTTTGTTCTCCACAGTCACTGCAACACGCACACATTTAATTGACAACAGGTGCATTGACTTTGCCACTCACCTTCCCTGGCCCCGCCCTACATTCACAAACTGACACTAAGCCACGCCCCCACTGCCACAAATGCGTTTGAAGTTCTTCATACTAACTGTCCAGGTTTTTGTCTCATGCCGAGATAATCATTATAAAGAATCGCGATGCCTCCTCTGACAGTTAGACGAGGCTGGTGTATATAACTGCAACCAGGAGGACTAGTTTCATGTAATGCTACAGACTCCTTTGGTTTAATCCATGTTTTTGTTTAAACACAGTACATTAAACTGCTGGTCGGTAAGAAGTTCATTAACAGTTCGTGCTTCAGACATAAGAGAGAAAATATTTAAAAGTCTTACCTTTTACAGTAGGTCAAAGGTGCTGGCAGCGGCTGTACAGTCAGTATGATCTAATTTTATATTAGATTATTAGAACCAACTTTGAGTATTTCTACTTTTTTGTATAGCTCGGGGAACAGGCACAGTCTCCAATGTAATGAAACCTGTGTGATGACTCTGTGCAGGTAGCAGACAGACAGGTTAGCCTGTCCGTCTGCTCCCTGGCCTTGGCTCTGGATTGTCGTGGATTAACTAGGCCTGTTCTGAGACTATGAGCTATGCTGCGAGAAATGAGAGCAGCATCTTCCCGAGTGGGATGGATACTGTCCCGCCCTAACAGATTTGTTTGATCCTTAGCTGTGTGAGGACATGAAAACAGAGACATCCATGGATGGAGAGACCTCAGAAGCCTATGTGAAGAAAGAGGAGACGCTGGAGCTGAATATCTACAGCTATGGAGATGATCTCGACAACCCACCTGAAGGTCTCTCCGTTAAAGTGGAAAATCCTGACGATAAAGACTATCTCTGTAAGACATTAGGCCACTCTGGTGCTCAGTAACACTCACTGTTTATTCTACCCTGCGCACTGTCTGGTGCACTAAAAGTGCAATACAGTACATTTGGCATGTAGCCTCAGTCTCTCTTATAATTTTAATCAACAAATTGACATTGAAATTTAGATTTTTTTATTGATTAAAGTATGAACTTTGTTTATAGAGCGTGTAACATGGTAGCGAGGAGTGAGAGAAACTTTGTTTATTTATTTATTTAAAATACTTTAGTCGTTATAAACCGAGGATGTTAACCTGAACAAAAAAAGCATGGAATATCATACGATAGGTGTGTATTAAAAAAAATCTATGCTGCGTGGTTTTATTTTCATCTTACAGCATGGCCCAAAATGTATGATTCCCCTCAAACCATAGTGATTTGCTTGTTATTGCAATTTTGAATTTATTAATGAATGACACATTCAATGTTTAATTTGTTTCTGTTTACATTTAATGTTGCAGAATGTCTGTCATTCTCTCCAGCCACTCCTGTGTTTTATTCTGAGACAAAAAAAAAAATGTGGGATGTCGTGTGACTGAGAAAGCACAAAGTCCTCTGTCCTGAAGACTCTTCCATCTTGGGAAACTTACTGACTGATACCTGGGTCTCCTTCCATAAATGTTAAATAAATGTGTCATAACGTCTTCACCACATTAGAAGATTATAGGTTTTTTTCCCCCTCTTTTTGTCGTCCAGTGTGGTCACCTGCTAGTATCCACCCACTTGCCAGGTCTCTCTAACCATGTGAGTGAAGGCTAACATGTACTTCCTCCAAGACATGTAAAGGCATCAAACTCCTCTTTTTCAATTGCAGCTCATGCTGTGTCACATGATAGCAAAACACACCTGGAGAACTGTGCTATGTGCTCTGTTCCCCACATGCATAAGCTCGCAGAAGATCCCAACCAGCTGTGATTTAATAGGGGACAGAGAGTATGCCCCTCATTATGCCTCTGGAATGGAATGCTCAATAAGAGACAGTGGGTGTGAGAGACAGGAGTCCAAATATACGGATTTCGGGGCATCACAGTGGCGCAGC
This sequence comes from Neoarius graeffei, assembly GCF_027579695.1. Taxonomy (NCBI): domain Eukaryota; kingdom Metazoa; phylum Chordata; class Actinopteri; order Siluriformes; family Ariidae; genus Neoarius; species Neoarius graeffei. Next base: position 9,396,310 of record NC_083587.1, read on the forward strand.
TCCGGGGTCCTGGATTCGATTTTAAGCTCGAGTTGCTGTCTGTGTGAAGTTTTGCAAGTTCTCCTCCCCGTTGGACTGTTTATTCATTTACTTTCTTACTGTGTGGACAGAAGAAGAAGAAACTTTTTGTCACATGCACACTTCAAGCACAGTGAAATTCATCCTCTGCATTTAACCCATCTGAAGCAGTGAACACACGCACGCGCGCGCACACACCCCCAGAGCAGTGGGCAGCCACACCAGAGCGCCCGGGGAGCAGTCAGGGGTCAGGTACCATGCTCAAGGGCACCTCAGCCCAAGCCCGCCCCACGTTAACCTAACTGCATGTCTTTGGATTGTGGGGGAAACCAGAGCACCCGGAGGAAACCCACACAGACACGGGGAGAACATGCAAACTCCACACGGAAAGGTCCTCGCCGGCCGCTGGGTTCGAACCCAGAACCTTCTTGCTGTGAGGCAACCGTGCTAACCACTACACCACCGTGTCGCAGTTAATTTTGTTTGTACCTGCATGTGATTTTCATAACAAATTTGGGAAATTCTGTTCCCCAGAAGATAAGCAAACAAGTAGCTGAATTTAAAACAACCCTGACCAGGCAAGTCCTAAGAGAATACTGTAAATACATCATGCAGTGCCACAGTCATGTTAATGAACATTCGTTTTATTTTGCCCTGCAAGCTTCGTATCTGACCATTTGTTTACTCCCACAAGGAAGTAAAAAAAAAAAACTCATACTCGTATCCAGTACTGGCACAAAATATGGAAATGCCTAGGAAAAGATCGATTTTGCATACTTAATCCGTGCAAATGACATCAGAATCTGCACTGAAGGCAACTGAAATACATTATGAAGATACAGAGACACCTTTTAACCACAATTTTATACTTTACCCATGAAAATACTAGCAGTTTTGGCCATCGTTGTATGATAAACATCATAAAAATATTGGAAATAGTATCTCTTTTTGTTTAGTTTAGCCCCAAAAACCACCTTAATCACTCCTTGTTGGGCAATCCTACCATGATATGCTAATTATTCCACAGGTGAAAACCATTAACTAAGGCTACATCCACACGACAACAGCAACGAGATTTTATTAAAAAAAATATCGCGTCCACATGGGCAATGGATCAGTAAAATATCAGGTACATATGGCAACGCAATGCTTGCTGAAAACGATGCAATACACATGCCACACCTCTAGGTGCGCTGTAAGACGGTCCCATCGGAGACACCAGAACAATAGAAGTAGGACGCATGCTCATAAACCCCTTCTACCCGGCGTGAAGCACTCTCAGGAACAAACACACAACAACAAGAAGATGGCTGCGACTACGCGAGGAAATCGTGCCTTCTGTATGTACAAATTAGTTTTATTAGTGTGCATAGTTTTATATAACTTAATTTTCTTATTGTGTGTGAAAATTTTGAAAAGCAGTCTTATCCAATAAAAAAAAGAAATTCAAGAAATGGTTCAGTTACTTGTTTATTTAAAAGAAAAGCTGTGTACAAAAGTGAATGCAATGCAGTGGTTCATACAAAACAGCGAGAGTGCTGCTTGTTCTAGTCATGTGGTTGTGATGTCATCGTAAACAAATCCATTCTACTCATCCAGATGACTTCGCAACGGCGCCGTTGCCAGATTTTTCCACTCTGGAACCCGTTCTCAAAAAATATAGTTTTGGGGCACCCAAAAGACCAGTGCCGTGTGGACGCCAGGCCGAAACGATAAACAATTTTATCAGATTCACCTGAATCCGTTGCCGTGTGGACAGCCTCTAAATCATGTGGTCTCTACAAATAATTCATTAGAAAAAGTATTTATGCTCTGACTACAGCCAGGCAATAGGCAGAAATGGCATCAGAGAGAGAAACTACAGAAGAGCAGCGTATTAGGATGAAAGTTTTGCAGGAGGAGAGCCATTCATAATGAGCCATAGCAAAGAAACTGCATGTGACCCACAGTGCTGTCTGGAAATGCCTCAAGCATCACCAGAAGACTGGGAACTTCAAGAACATTTCAGGCAGAGGAAGGAAGAAAAAGTTGACTAAGGCCAAGTTTACATTAGACCGTATCTGTCTCGTTTTCTTCGCGGATGCACTGTCCGTTCACATTAAAACGCCGGGAAACAGGAATCCGCCAGAGCCCACGTATTCAACTCAGTTCGTATTTGATCCGGTGCTGTGTAAACATTGAGATACGCGGATACGCTGTGCTGAGCTCTAGCTGACGTCGTCATTGGACAATGTCACTGTGACATCCACCTTCCTGATTCGCTGGCGTTGGTCATGTGACGCGAATGCTGAAAAACGGTGCGGACTTCCGCCTTGTATCACCTTTCATTAAAGAGTATAAAAGTATGAAAATATTGCAAATACTGATGCAAATACTGCCCATTGTGTAGTTATGATTGTCTTTAGGCTTGCCATCCTTCCACTTGCAAGTGGTAAGTGACTTGCGCATGCTGCCCGATATGCACTGGGATCACACACACAGCGGCTCAGTCCCGAATCAGTGCTCGTGCGCTTCACTCGCGCGCTCTGTGAGCTGCGCAGGGCCGGAGTGCGCACCCTCCAGAGGGCACTCGCTGTTCAGGGCGGAGTGATTTGGAGCACAGCCGCTGAGGAGGAAGCGATGAGCCGCACTGACACATTTCAACTTGCGTGCCGAATTAGTCATGTGATTAGCATATCCGTGTATTGGCGTTGCTGTGTGCACGCGAATCGTGTATTGGCGTTGCTGTGTGCACGCAAATCGTTTTAAAAACGTTAATCTGATGATCCGCTGATATGGTCTAATGTAAACCCCACCTAAAACTGATGTCCAGTACCTCAAGACTACATCCCTACGAGAGAGAGGAAGAAATCCAGCAAGGAACTGGCATAGGACCTCCAAGATGCTACAGGCAAGGATGTCTCCCCACACCTGGTTAGGAAGACACTCTCAGCATAAGGCCTCAAAGGTCATGTGTCAGTGCATAAAACTTTTGTTGAGAGGTGGAAATAAGCAGAAGAGACTTAAGTGGGCAAAAATTCACAGGAGTTGGACTTCTGAGCAGTGGAAAAGGGTCATGTTCTCAGATGAGAAGAAATTTTGAATTATTTGGCAACGCTATGCAACAGTAAGTCAGGTGCAGAAAGGGAGAAAGATACAAGGCAAACTGTATTTCTCCCACAGTAAAACATGGCAGAGGGGTCCTGCAAGTATGGGGAGCCATCACCTACAATGGAGTTGGTCATCTCTACAAAATAGATGGGACCCTCACTGCTGACAAGTACAGACAAATCCTTATCCATCATGCTGTGCCTTCTGGAAGAGCTCTCATTGGCAACCACTTTATCTTCCAGCAAGATAATGACCCAAAACACACAGCTGGGATGGTTAAACAGTATTTACAAAACAAAGAACAAGATGTCAGCTTGACAATTCTTGATTGGCCAGCCCAAAGTCCTGACATGAATATAATTGAGCAAGTCTGGAACTACATGGAGCGAGAGAAGGTGAAAAGGGCTCCTTCAAACCTGCCACAGCTCTGGGAAGTGTTGCAAGACATATGGAGATCAATTCCACTTGATTTTATTCATAAACTTTATGATAGCATGCCTGATCGTGTCAGTGCACTTCAGTGTCAAGGGGTTCCATACCAAATATTGATAATATTTTAGAATGATTTACTCAGGTTACTTGTAACATTTGTTTATGATGAAAATGTTTAGTTTATTAAGAGAACTTGAGAACAAAAGGTCAAATTGTGGTGTTTTGTCATTTTGGTAGGTGTTTCCATATTTTATTGCCAATACTGGTACTTTGTTGTGTCCTGTTTGATCCCAGTCCTGATGGACACCTAGTCTCAACCAGATGCTCAGTGAACCTTACTGGCAAGCTTTCTTAGGATAATCTTTATACAATACTAATGTACCGTATATGGTCTTAGACACACACAGATTGCACACACATTTGGGCCTCATTTCTTCCTGTTGTGTTTTCTCTACTCCCAGACTGTGAAGTTTGCAAATCCTTCTTCCTCAACAAATGCGAGGTTCATGGACCACCCCTCTTCATCCCCGATACTCCTGTTCCCATGGGAGTCCCTGACCGAGCCAGACAAACACTTCCTCCTGGGCTAGAAATCCAGAAGTCCAGTATTCCTGATGCAGGCCTGGGAGTGTTTAATAAGGGGGAGACTGTTCCAGTAGGTGCACACTTTGGCCCCTGCCAGGGAGAGCTGGTGAACCGAGAGGAAGCCAAGAACAGTGGAGACTCCTCGGTTGTGAGTTTGTCATAAATTTTATTATAAAGATTGTATATTTTTATGTAACAAAATATGATGACTAGATGAAGGTAGCTCCAATTAATATCAATTTCTTCTTGCAGATATGTGGAGTAGTGGTGTAAATCGCAAGTTTGAGCACAATGCGGTCCGACATCGGTTCTTTTAGCAAGTGTGGTGGAACTTGCCTGTTAATAAAAATACTAGTAACACCTCAGTGCTCAAGTTGTCTGTGTCTATTCGTCAGCCCTGTGATGACCTGGCGACTTGTCCAGGGTGTACCCCGCCTTTCACCCGTAGTCAGCTGGGATAGGCTCCAGCTCACCTGCGACCCTGTAGAACAGGATAAAGCGGCTAGAGATAATGAGATGAGATGAGGCAGTATATACCCGGTGTGCTGTGAGACAAAGTGAAGTGTGCTGTGGAATTTTGAGCAACCCCATGCATTTTCATGCAGGCTCATGAAATAATATTTTTTTAAAATACAACAGTGACTGTACTTTTTCATTAAAAATGTTTGTAGGTAGTCACTTTTACTTTTTTTTATCTAAATGACCACTGACCAGTGGCACTTACTCCTGTCATCATGAAGCTCTTTGAGCAACTGGTTCAGACTTGCATCATCTCAAGTCCCCCACCCATGTTAGACACCAGTATACTTGTAGAGCTAATGGGTCTACAGAGAACGCCATAGCTACAACTCCCACACTGCCCTCACTCACCTTGAGCAGCAGGAGAGCTATGCTAGGCTGTTCTTTGTGGACTTTAGCTCAGCATTCAACACCATTCTCCCTCACAGACTGGTGTCCAACCTGACAAACCTGGGACTGTCTTAATCCATCTGCCTCTGGATAAAGGACTTCCTGTCTGATTGCCTCAGCAATGGCTCCCCACTCTTCACCCTCTAGTCAAGTCAAGTTTATTTGTATAGCGCTTTTAACAATAGACATTGTCGCAAAGCAGCTTTACAGAATTTGAACGACAAAACATGAGCTAATTTTATCCCTAATCTATCCCCAATGAGCAAACCTGTGGCAACGGTGGCAAGGAAAAACTCCCTCAGACGACATGAGAGAGAAACCTTGAGAGGAACCAGACTCAAAAGGGAATCCATCCTCATTTGGGTGATAATAGACAATGTGATTCTAACATTTTTAACATGAAATCAGTTTTGTTGATGTTCTAACTCTTCATTGATGGAAACTTGAGTGCAAAACTGTTCATGACAACTGCAGTCCTAAGGTTAGCAAGTCAGCTGTAGTCCTCAGCCATAAAAGCATTACTGTAAGAGTCCAGAGCATCTTCCAAGTGTGACTTTCAACTGTCCATATGGGGCCATCCTCCCCAGGAGCGATGTGATGAGACTCCAACCAGATGTAGGGCATCAGAATGGATCAGGCAGGTCTGAGGAGCAGAAGAGGTCGGGATTGCTATGTAACTCAGAGGGACAGAAGGGGGGAGGGGGAGAGAAAGAGAGAAAACACAGGTTGTTGGGTATGCCCAATGTCACCTGATGAGTAGGAACAGTATGCATTTTGCACTGAGTACAAGCAGAGACTCCGGCAACTAACTATGACAGCATAACTAAAAGGGGAGGGCCAGAAGGCAGCACAGGCATGAGAGAGCCCCGGGACATAAAGCAGCAGCCACTACAGGATCAACAAACTCAAGCGAGCAAGTGAGTGGGGAACTGACAGCATCCATACATCCCAGTTTACCAAAACACTCTGTCTGAGGACCCTCCAGATCTACTCCTTTACCTCAAACACCATTAACAAAAGGCTTGACTAAACAGATATGTGTTCAGTCTAGACTTAAACATGGACTGTTTCTGATTCCCGAACACTACTTGGAAGGCTGTTCCATAACTGTGGGGCTTTGTAAGAAAAGGCTCTGCCCCCTTATGTAACCTTCACTATACAAGGTACCAGCAGATAGCCTGCACCTTTTGATCTAAGTAGGCGTGGTGGGTCATAGAGGAGCAGAAGTTCACTCAGGTACTGTGGTGCGAGACCATTCAGTGCTTTCAAGGTCAAGAATAGTATTTTACAATCAATGTGAAATTTGATTGGGAGCCATTGCAGTGTGGATAAGAGAGGGGTGATGGGGTCATATTTTCTAGTTCTAGTAAGGACTCTTGCTGCTGCATTTTGAACTAACTGGAGCTTGTTTATGCACTTATTGGAACATCCAGACAGTAAGGCATTACAATAATCCAACCTGGAGGTAACAAAAGCATGAACTAATTTTTCTGCGTCGTGTTGTGACATTGAATTTCTTCTCTTAGAAATATTTCTGAGATGAAAGAAAGCTAACCGGGTAATGTTATTGATGTGAGTTTCAAATGAAAGTCTGGGGTCAATAATCACTCGGAGGTCTTTTACTGCTGCACGTGAAGAAAGAGAAAGGCCATCCAGAGTTACTGTGGAATCAGAAAACTTGCTTCTAGCTGCATGTGGTCCAAGTACAAGTACTTCAGTCTTGTCAGAGTTAAGCAGAAGGAAGTTAATAAGCATCCAGTGTCTAATGTCCTTCACACGTTCCTCAATTCTATTAAGCTGGTGTCTCTCATCAGGTTTTGTAGAAACATACAACTGTGTCATCAGCATAACAGTGGAAACTAATATGTTTATTAATAATATCAACCAGAGGTAAAAAAAAAAATAAATATATATATATATATATATATATATATTTTTTTTTTACCTCTGGTTGATATTATTTTTTAATTATATAAAAGCTGGATAGTACAGTGGTAATGCTCACTGACTACGACGCAGGAGATCAGGGTTCGAATCCCGGTCGGGGCAAAACATCATCCAGTAAGGGTCCTTAGGCAAGACCCCTCATGATATATCAGCCTACCTCAGGAATGAGTGAAGACATAACTGATAGTGTCATACCGGCTCAGACGTCGCCCGGGTCAGCAAGGTCTGCGTCAGTTGCTAGGGAACCAGGGCAAACTGATGAGAAATGGGCTACTGGAACAAGACATCGATGGACGAGGACAGAAAATACGGAATTGCTGGAATGCTACTATACAAGCAATCCCAGAGAGAGGGGATACATGCAGCGAATGTGGGACCATTGGATACTTCGAAACCCACAATCACAACTAGAGATTAATGAAATACAACAACGATGCTACGGCAAGGGGGAGCCAGGAAGACAGGTCAGCGGGGAGATGTCGTCCCCCCAACCAGAGATTGGATACCAAGCCCCAACAGCTAACAGCCTCAAAACAAGAGCTGCTGACCTGAGAAGGAAGATCGTGACCCAACTGGAAACCTGGAGCCCCCGACGAATTCCGAAGCTGAGTTGCCTTCAGAGGATCAGCTTGTTGGTCTCAGTGATGGTTCTTGTGGAGACTGTCTTCAGAGCAGCATTCACATCTACTAGTAGATCTTCTGAAGGCAACTCAGAAGATCTACTAGTAGATGTGAATGCTGCTCTGAAGACAATCTCCACAAGAACCATCACTGAGACCAACAAGCTGATACACAGTACAGCAACAGTAATCATGGAGATGCTTGGACACAAGGTGGGCTCGGGACATAACAAACAGTATCCACCATGGAAAAGACGATTAAAGGCAGCACGGAGAGAAGTTAGCTAGCTGAACTACAGAAAGGGAACATGGTGAATAAAGGGGCACCCAGGAAGTACAACTCACTCTCCATACCAGAGGCACTTGAAACTGCCAAACAGCGACTAACAGCTCTGGCCACCCGGCTGAAGAGATACACCAAGGAGGGAGAGGCCAGGAGAATAAACAAGCTGTTCTCCACTGAACCAGCCAAGGTGTACTCTCAGTGGCAGGGAAACAACAACCGGTCAGACCCACCAAGAGCTGAGGTGGAAAAATACTGGAAAGACATATGGGAAAGAAAGGCATCACACAACACCGATGCACAATGGTTAGTGGACCTAAGAGCTGACCACAGCAACCTCCCAGAACAAGAACCAGTAACCATCTTAATGGCAGACGTCCAAGAAAGAGTGTCAGAGATGAAGAGCTGGACAGCACCAGGCCCCGATATGATCCATACGTACTGGCTGAAGAAGCTAACTGCACTCCATGAACGCCTAGCAGCACAGATGAACCAGCTGCTGAGGGATGGGACCCACCCAGAATGGCTAACCCAAGGCAGGATAGTCCTAATCATGAAGGACCCCCAGAAGGGACCCATCCCATCCAACTACTGGCCAATTACCTGTCTCTGCACAACATGGAAGGCCCTGTCAGGCATCATTGCGGCAAAAATGAGTAAGCATGTGGCTCAATACATGAGCGAGGCACAGAAAGGAATTGGCAGTAACACCAGAGGAGCCAAGCACTAGCTACTGGTTGATAGAACAGTCACCCGAGACTGTAAGAAGAGACAGACCAACCTGTGCACTGCCTGGATTGACTACAAGAAAGCCTACGACTCAATGCCACACACATGGATACTGGAATGTCTGGAACTGTATAAGATCAACAGGAACCTAAGGACCTTCATCCAGAACTCAATGGAAATGTGGAAGACAACCCTAGAGGCCAACTCAAAACCCATTGCCCAAGTCAACATCAAGTGCGGCATATACCAAGGAGATGTGCTATCACCACTGCTGTTCTGCATAGGCCTGAACCCCCTCAGTCAGATCATCATGAAGAGCGGCTACGGGTACCGATTCCGTAGTGGGGCAACAATCAGCCACCTGCTCTACATGGATGACATCAAGCTGTATGCCAGGAACAAGCGAGAAATAGACTCGCTGATCCACACCACCCGGATCTACAGCGATGACATAGGGATGTCATTCGGATTGGACAAGTGTGGCCGGATGGTCTCAAAGAGAGGCAAGATGATCCGGACTGAGGGGATTGACCTACCAGAGGGCAACATAGGTGATATCCAAGACAGCTACAAGTACCTTGGCATCCCACAGGCTAATGGAAACCATGAAGAGGCCACAAGGAAGTCAACCACAGCCAAATACCTCCAGAGCATAAGGCAGGTCCTGAAAAGTCAGCTGAATGGTAAGAACAAGGTCCGAGCCATCGACATGTATGCACTACCAGTCATCAGATACCCCGCTGGTATCATAAACTGGCCAAAGGAGGAGATAGAAGCCACAGATATCAAGACTAGAAAGCTCCTCACCATGCATGAAGGGTTCCACCCCAAGTCCAGCACCCTGAGACTATACACTAAGCGGAAGGAGGGAGGCCGAGGGCTAGTGAGCATCAAGACCACGGTCCAGGATGAAACATCGAAAATCCGAGAATACATCAGAAAGATGGCCCCAAAGGATGAACTGCTAAGTGAATGTCTCAGGCAGCAGAACCCTGATGAGAGTGCAGAGGAGGAGGAGGAACAGACAACCTGGAGGGACAAACCCTTACATGGCATGTACCACTGTCAGATAGAGGAAGTGGCTGATATCAAGAAATCCTACCAGTGGCTGGATAATGCAGGACTCACAGACAGCACAGAGGCACTAATCATGGCAGCACAAGAACAGGCCATAAGCACAAGAGCCATAGAGGCCAGGATCTACCAGAGTAGATCAGACCCAAGATGCAGACTGTGCAAAGAAGCCCCTGAAACAGTCCAGTACATAGTAGCAGGGTGTAAGATGCTAGCTGGATCAGCGTACATGGAGAGGCACAACCAAGTGGCTGGGATAGTATACAGGAACATCTGCAACCAGTATGGAATAGAAGTACCCAAGTCCCAATGGGCCATACCACAGAAGGTGGCTGAGAACAACAAGGCCAATGTTCTGTGGGACTTCAGCTTCCAGACTGACAAACAGATCCTGGCTAACCAACCGGACATAGTGGTGGTGGACAAAGAGCAGAAGAGGGTGGTGGTGATAGATGTGGTGATCCCAGCTGACGCCAACATCAGGAAGAAGGAACATGAGAAACTTGAGAAGTATCAAGGGTTGAAAGAGCAGCTGGAACGGATGTGGAAGGTCAAGGGTTGCGTGGTCCCTGTGGTAGTGGGGGCACTTGGGGCAGTAACCCCCAAACTGGGAGAGTGGCTCCAGCAAATCCCAGGAACAACATCTGAAGCCCCAGGCCCACTTTACACGGGGACGGTCTGAAACAAAAACGCAAAAGTCCGTTTTCGTTCTCACTTTTTTCCGCGTCTACACGACCGTTTTCAAGGAGGAAATCTGCGTCTATACGGTGACGCATAAATGTGTGGAATTCAATTGGATGTTGTAATAGAGTGTGCCGAGCGGATGGAGTAGTCAGTCGGAATGATGAGCAAAACAAGGAAAATTCTTGTACAAAAATAGTTTTCTTTTTATTCTTAAGCCGGCAGTTAACACAAACGGGACAAACAAACAAACACAAAAAACCCACTGATGACAAAACCAAAAAAAAAAAAATTCTGGGACAAAATGCCCACGCAAGCTAGGCTACTCTGGCATTACTCACACAGAGCTCAAGTCATGCGTCCTCTCCCTGCAGAGGCCATCCCCCCAATGAACAGTGCAGCGCATATTTAAAAGACTATGGCACAGTCTTAACACAATTAAAATCAATCAACACATCTAGACAGATTTTAACAGTTCTAAACATTTTCACTGCATGCATTACGCTCCTACAACAATGTGCAGACCTTAAATATTACAACAAACACTTACGTAAGATTTTTAGACCATTTCTCTCCGCTCTAATGAGCTGCTTTCCTGCGCATCGCGGAAGAAACCTTGAAAAGCGCTTTCAGACCTGCATTCTGGTTTGGTCCCGCACCCGGAAGACTACAGCAGGTAAATGGCTACAAACATTTCTGGCTGATGTTAGATAAACTCTAGCAGAAAAGGATTCAGATGTTAAACGTGCGCACTTAATGAATCTTTACACGCTATTGTTTATAGTGAAAACTAATAAATGCTTGCGCTGTTTAAACCTGTCGCGTCTTTTACTATGAACACATGTACCAAACATTTCAGGTTTACATATCTAAAAGTTGTAACAAATGTACCCGTAACAAAACATACTTGTAAAGCCCCCATTACCAAACCCGTAACAGACATACAACACAGATTGTATCTGGAATGTCTTTGCAACTGTGGTTTAGTCCATTGCACTTGACCATTGAAACATGACCAGCGGGAGGAACCGCTGTTTAGTGACAGACGCATTGCACTCTGTCACAGATGTGCATGCCAGGCGGTGCTGTGAAAGACCTCCGCTATGTCTGCATGCATGCGCAACATCTTCCGTCTTGTCTGATCTGCACATCTGTGCCGCGAAAACGTTGACTACTCTGGCTATGGTAAGTAAGAAAGTAAGTAAAAAAATAAGAGCATGCTATACCCGCCTCTGTTCATTAACGGTGTATGTGCAGATTCGGTATAGATGTTCGAAGGACTCCTGGACGTTTATTAAAGCTGCCAGAGCAGCTTGAAGGTCCGTTGGATCGATGTAATCAGACATGCTCTTACTTTTTTACTTACTTTCTTACTTCCCGGGCTGGCATGTACAGTATATGACATATGTATGACGTAAACGCGTACCCGACGTGAGCAGATCCGAGTAGAGTTTCGCGTATTGGGTAGTTTAGACGGATATGCAACGGGGGCCGTTTTTAACTTATCCACTCTGGAAGGCGTTTTCAATTTTTTCCGTTTTTCAGCCTCGGAAACGCCGTCCCCGTGTAGACGAAAGGCACTTCCGATAAAATATTTAGTCGTTTTTACCCGACAACGTCCTCGTGTAAACGGGCCCTCAGTCCAGAAGAGCGCAGTCCTAGGAACATCGAAGATACTGCGCAGAACCCTCAAACTCCCAGGCCTCTGTTAGAGGACCCGAGCTTGAGGATGACATGGATACCACCACCACCCCCGCCGGGGGTGAGAAGGAAATTTTTTTTTTTTATAATCAGGGCTTTACATTAACTTTTTTGCTCACTGGCCACTGTGGCTAGTGGTTTTCCTGAGTCACTAGCCATTCAGCCTTTTCACTAGCCACAATTTTGTTGCCAGGAAATCGCAGTTTTTTTCTTCACCATGATACGTTAAAGTAGGGGTGGGCAGTATGGCCAAAAATGTATATCACGGTATAATTTGAGCCACTGACGGTATACGGTATACATCACGGTATTGTAGTTTTGTATATAAATTACAACAGAACAGTTTTTTAGTGGTTACCATAGCAAAAAGTAAAAGCTTTCAATCAGGATGTTTTCAGCAATATTGAAATTTATTGTGCAAAACAGAAAACACAGGACATATAAAAAAGAATCATATTTATATTTTAAAAAACTAAGCATAGGTAAAGTTCCTCAAATAAACTCCTCGAATTCCTCATATAGACACAAAATTGCAAAGTACTTTTCTAAGTGCAAAAATAATCAACTGAGATGTAGAACCAAGCTTTTAAACAGCTTTAGTGCCAATTAGTAGCACACTTCAAGGCAAGTATAAAGTGAACCATAGTGCAAAGGACACTGCTTTCCTCCTCTCTTTTCCTAAATAACAACATAACATGGACATATCCAATGAAACACTTCAAGAAACAAAGCAGGAATCATTTAACCAAACATATAAACACAAAATTGAAAATGACTAAACACTTGAGTGCAAATACACTTTAGAAATGTTAGAGGTAGAATGAACCCAAACCTATAAACAAGTAAATAAGATACAGTGCACATTTATGCCAGGAAGACAAGCCTGTCCACATTCTCAGGCTTTAGTACAGCTCTGTGGCATGTAACAATATTGCCACCAGTGCTAAATGCCCTTTCTGATGGTGCACTGGTGGCCGGAATACACAGGTACCTCCGTGCCAGGCTTGCCACTCTTGGAAAATTTGCCTCGTGCAGCCTCCACCAGTCTAACGGGTTGGCCTCCAGGGCCTGCAGGTAGCTTTGTAGCTCAATGTCAATGGCTTCTCTGTCAGGGAGAGCAGCTGGGCCAGGAATGGATTCCTTTTTGAAAAAGCTGCCCAGGCTGCGCTTCATCCGCTTGGCCTCCACAACTTCTGCAGCTGCAGGCCCTGTGCTGCTATGTGTTGGTGAATGTGTGGATGATGATGCTTGCGTGGATGATGCTTGCGTGGATGATGTTTGTGCTTGTGTCTGTTTCTCCAAAAGGGCCTGCATTTCTGCCATTGCTTTTGTTTTGAGATAGTCTTTGCGGTGGTCTGCGATGTATGCCATCTTGAAGCGTGGATCGACCAGGGAGACCATATCTAGCAGGTCATCAGTGGCAGGATCATCATACTTGTCATTTAAGTATTGCAAAATGCCTCCCTTTATACGCTTTGTTACTTTTGTGTCATCCTCTGTGGCAGCCAGAACCGTGGTATTGAAGACATGAAGCACCGGTTTTAGATATGACACACTGACGTAGTCTTCACCAGACAGTGCATCAGTAAACTCCACGAGTGGACTCAGGGCCTTGTTCACTGACTCCAAGCCATCAAGGTCCTGCCAAGTTGGAAGCAGGTGCCTGGTTTTTTTATCCTCTTTGAGGACCTGTGCAATGGCTTTCTCTTGCTCCAGCACTCGTGCGATCATCTGTTGCCACGACCCCCATCTTGTTGGAGTCTCTGTGATGAGGCGATGATGAGGCAGGTGTAGCTCAGCCTGAGCTTTGGCCAATGCCTTCCTCCTCTTGTGTGTGTAAGAAAATGCACTGACAATCTTCTTGCACACCCCAACTGCACGCTCAATCTCTGGTATCTTCACACTCGCCTCTGTTGACAAAATTGAGATATAATTAGTCCAGCTCCAGTTAAAAACAACAACACAATAGTACAGTAAATCAAGATATGGGTCTAAGTACACACAGGGTCAGTCCATGTGAAATCAGACAGCTTTTTCTGATATTCAATTTTTAATATTTTAATATTTCATAATTCATATACTGTTGATTGTTGCATTCCATACTGGTTGTGTAAGTTGTCAGAAAAGAGCTTTCAAACAACGTAAAAACCATTTCTATGTGACCTAAATTGACTGCAAGTGCAGTTTTGGTATTCTACCTTGTTACCAAGTTTCATTCAAAATCCTTGCCGGTCGGGCCCCAAAGTGTCTGCTTTCACATGGAATGACGCAGCAGTCTAATGCCAGATATTACAATTTGCTCAAATTAAGGTTTTTTTTTTTTCCCAAGACCTCCCCTGTTGCGGACCGGAAAACCAAACAAAAAAAAAGAGCTCGTTTTACTCTTTGTTCATATTTCAAGCAAAAAATGTCTGTGATTGCCTTTAACTAACGAAAAACATAGGAACTTACCGATGGCCAGGTGAAGCCTGTGGCCAAAGCACTGGAGGCGTATCCAATCGTTCAACTCGACCGCTTTCACAACATTAGCACCGTTGTCAGTCGTGATGCAAACTTGCAGCTCCTTGTCGAGTCCCCACGACTCCAGAGCTTCCCTGAGACCCTGGGCAATCAATTCCCCTGTGTGGTCGTCAGGGAAATAAGATGTCTGCAGACATTTGCTGCACAATTCCCAGGCGTTATTAATATAGTGTATACTAAGGCTGATTTAGGGGTCCATAGTGCGACTCGACCACAAATCCGTGGTGGTTGCGTAATGTTTAATGTGGCGGAGCTCCTGCTCCACTTGACCTCGGATTTCGTCATGCAGTTTAGGCATTTCCACTTCAGTGAAATATTTGCGGCTTGGAACTACGTAGCGTTGATCAAGCGTCTTCACCATATCTTTAAAGCCTCCTCTTTCCACTGTCTGAAAGGGTACCATATCTCTGCATAAATGTACTGTAATGGACCTGGTTATGTCAATCCACCGCTGGCTCTTTTTCTCATAAGGCGAACCTTTAGTAAATGACTGGGCGATAGACTGTTGTTTGTGGTGTGTAGTTTTTCTCCCGCCCGAGGACTGCCCTTTCTTTTCGGTAACATCACGCTGCAGTCTTTGGCTTTCTTCATATTCGATAGCATGGTTAGTCTTGAGGTGGTTGAACAGATTGCTTGTGTTACCGTGTCTTGCGATCACTGTTGCCCGGCATATCTTGCAGATAACATTTTCTTGTTTAATATCAGTCACTTTAAATCCAAACCATGTCCAGATCACTGATGTTACGCCGACTTTTTTCACGAGCTCTTCCTCTGCTGCCGTCTCTTTACTACTCACCGCCGTTGTTGTTGTTCTTCTTCTTCGAAGCAGCCAGGTGGGCATTCAAACTATGCATTATTGCCAACTAGAGGAGGCAATGAGCTATCGCGGTACACGCTATGACACAAACTCTCTACCGTTGGTCAAAAAATACCGCATACGGTATCATACCGTGCAAACCGCCCACCCCTACGTTAAAGTTCAGAAGATCTAGATTTAACTATGAATGGCAGCGTATAATGTATCTGTACAGTAGCACTCAAGTATTCAGTGCTGTTAAGGTAGCTCCCTCTATGAAAACATGGAACCAATTCAGACAAAAATATAAGCAGAATATTCTGTTTATTGAACTCAAATTCAAGCCCCTTACAATATGAAATATCGTATGATATGAAAAATAACATTCAGTACAATTGAACTGATTCTAATATTAAAAGTCCAATTCAAAACATTTATCATTGAAAAACATTTGATGTTTTGATATGCAAGGATTGTGTATTATCAAGTATTATTATGTATATTATCTATTAATTGTGTGTGTGTGTGTGTGTGTGTGAGAGAACATGTGTAGAGAGAGACATGTCCTCATTACATTCATCATCAGATGAGTCTGAATGGTCCATGAAAAATGGTCTTCGTGACCTGAGGCTTCCAGCAGGTCATAAGTTGATAGCTGGGGTGGGATCAACTTCTTTACAATCACGTGAACGTTTCTAAACGGCAGCTCCATCCTCTCCAGCTCAGCCGACTTCATGACAGCCAGGGACTGAAAGCAATGCTGCCCTGTAGTGAACCAGCCGTCTTCGCCGGTTTTGATGTTATAGTACCGATGTGTGCATTTGACTTTTCGTGGTCCTTTATAGTTTCGAGTTTAAAATTACTGGTGCCTGTCTTTCCCAGACTTTCTACAGTCTTCGCAGTACATGGTATTTTCAGTTTTGCTATGAACGAGCCAATCTGGGCGGCACGGTGGTGTAGTGGTTAGCGCCATTGCCTCACAGCAAGAAGGTCCGGGTTCGAGCCCCATGGCCGGCGAGGGCCTTTCTGTGCGGAGTTTGCATGCTCTCCCCGTGTCTGCGTGGGTTTCCTCTGGGTGCTCTGGTTTCCCCCACAGTCCAAAGACATGCAGGTTAGGTTAACTGGTGACTCTAAATTGACCGTAGGTGTGAATGTGAGTGTGGATGGTTGTCTGTGTCTATGCATCAGCCCTGTGATGACCTGGCGACTTGTTCAGGGTGTACCCTGCCTTTTGCCCGTAGTCAGCTGGGATAGGCTCCAGCTTGCCTGCGACCCTGTAGAACAGGATAAAGCGGCTAGGGATAATGAGATGAGATGAGATCTCTTGTGTGGTGTGTAATTCACCCCTCTCATTTAAATATGGCGAACATTTTTCGGCATGTGCTTTGCGCATCACGGACCTCGGTGATTTTAAAATGCTACTCTGGCCCTGCTCATTTCTGCCCCTTTTTTCCTAAGCAGCATGGTTTGAAACTCCAGCTATATGCTGCCACACAGTGCGCTTGTCAGTCGTCAGCAACTTTGTTGCTTTGTTCATTAACTGCAGGTTACCGTATCATTTGATTTTATCTGAGACGTTAACGAACGTTCTAAACAATTCTAACATGTTGTCAGAATGTTTACGCAGGTGCTCATGGGAGTTGTAGGCATGTAATATTACATTGCAATGTGTTTATTATATCAGATGCCTTCAGAGAAAACTACAATTAAAATATATTGTCATACCACAGAATAAACCACCCGCCAAAGTGACTAGTGAGACTAAAGTTATTACCTGCCAAAGCCGAATTTTACCCGCATTTGGCGGGTGCTACTAGGGGTGTTCACACGGCACATATTTGCATCGATGCTGCACCGATGTATTTTGTTGCGATATATCTTACACCGGTGTAAATTTTGTGGAGCGTTCACACGTCACAAACCTGCTTACTAGAGAGAAGCGTGTTAGCACCGGTGCAGCCCCACTTGAGTTCACACGGCAGTTTTTGCGACCATGCTATACGATAATAATGCGGAAATGAAATATGCGCATGCGTGAAAATGTACTTCCTTTTCCCGGTTGTCATGGCATCACCAAGCGCCGGGAAAACAACGTGGATGAAGACACCAGTGTTGCCAGATACTGCTGACTTTTTCCAGCCCAAAATATGTTCAAATCTGCCAAAATGCACTTAAAACCGCTCAATCTGGCAACACTGGAAGACACGCAGTTCTGTTGTTGATATTCGCCATTTTGGAAGCACAAAATACCAGGATGCAAATTATGCAATGCCCGTATGTAATCAACTCTCCTCACGCGTAGCGAGTCTACCCCTGTAGCGTTCAGACGTCCCATTTTATATCGGTGCTGCCCCGCAAACTAGCATTTACTCCGGAGTAAATTTCTTAAACCACCTCCCGAGCAGGGTTAGATTTGCACCGGTTTAAGCAGCTTTCAGGGGCTACACCGGTATAACTTTGTACCGTGTGAACGCTCTACCGGGGCAGCCCTGGTGCTACACCAGAGTAAAAGTTGCCGTGTGAACACCCCTAATGTAAAGCCCTGAGATATATATATATATATATATATATATATATATATATATATATATATATAAATGCAGTATGTCTAGAAAAATCACCATTTACATCAGCATACTGATAGCGATCAGTTAAATAAGAGCTGAGCCAGGAGAGGGCCGTTCCCTTAACTCCCACAACATTTTCTAGTCTATCCAGAAGAATGGAATGATCAATGGTATCAAATGCTGCACTAAGGTCAAGCAACACAAGCAGCGAGACACAGCCCTGATCAGACACCAACAGTAGGTCATTTACTACTTTAACCAGAGCTGTCTCTTTGCTATGATGAGGTCTAAATCCTGACTGGTACATTTCATGGATTAAACAAGTTGTTCTTCTACACTTACAACTGCACCCTGCTCGCTCCCGTAATGGCATCATCATATTTGCGGATGATACTACCATAGTGGGGGTCATCTCTGGGGGGAAGGAGTCTGCTTATCAGCACAAGGTTGAGCAGCTGTCTGGCTGGTGCTGAGTCAACAAACCTGGTCCTCAACCACCAAAACCAAGGAGCTGATCATAGACTTCAGGAAAAAGAAAACGGACTTTCAGCCTATTCTCATCGGTGCGCAATATGTGGAGAGGATCCTGGACTTCTGGTTCCTTGGGGTGCACATAGAAGAGAAGCTGACCTGGAGCTCTAATGCCACACAAGTGATAAAGAACGCACAGCAGAGACTTTACTTCCTGATGATCCTCAGGATGAATGACCTCCCTGAAAAAATGCTTGTGTCCTTCTGTTGTTGCTCCATAGAGAACATACTTACATACTGCATCAGTGTGTGGTTTGTCAGCTGCACAGGAGCAGAGAGAAAAGTGCTCCAGAGGGTTGTCACCACCACCCAGATGATCATCGGATGCCCTCTTCCCTGCCTGGAAGAGCTTTACAGTTCCTGCTGCCTCAAAAGAACCCTCAGTATATTAGAAGATCCGTCCCACCCCAGAAATTCTCTGTTTGAACTGCTGCCCTTGGGTAGGCAGTTCAGGTCAATTAAGAAATGGACAAATAGACCCCTTGCACATGACGTTACGCATCACGTGATAATTGACCCCCAGGTGAAAAGACACCAGGTTTTGTGTAAGCAAGGCTTAACCAGTCTTAAATATGGTTCATTTTTGCGCTGTTTTTGGTTGTTCCAATCATTTAAATCGAGGAATCGATAAAAGATATTACCATTTCCCTGCTATGAAGAAAAATGTTAACAAAGAGAAGCAAATGCTTCAAGAACAATGAAGAAATGAGTGGTTAAAGAGAATACAGCGAGAGGAGCTAACCCTGAAAATTGCACAGAAATTTGCGACTATTTAAAATGTATTTTTTAAAAAATAGACAGGCGCAACAGAGTATGGAAGAGTTTAAGAATCTCCTTTTATTTCTTCTCACATTTGAATTAGCTTCTTCATGAAAGTGTTCAGACAAAATCAAATAATTTTCTTCCAGATGAACCAACTTCCTCATTCGACATGGAAAACCCAGATTGGGCACCAAACAAACAATGCTGACATAATTCATTAAAAAACCCAACAAGGAGCGACATGCTCCTGATGCATCCTGAAAGAACAGAAAAGATTAAGAGCAAAAAGCGCTGAAGCTTTGCTTCTGTTATCAGAGGAACTCAGTCCTGTGCAAAATGTCAACCTGGAGCCAGAGTGTAGTAATGAACCTACAGTTTGAGAGAGTTCTACACAAACACACTGAACTTTACAACAGCTGCAGGCATGTGAAATGGAAATAAATCGACTAAGGCAGGAAAAACTATTTTGGATAAAATTGTTACTGTCTGTTGCACACTTATCAACCTGTGTGACTCAGTTGTGCCTTTTGAATAGAGAATAAATGAAGAGGGAACTGAACATGAACAGTTTATTGAAATTATTATTACAAGGGTGATTTATAGTTAACTATATGATTATAATTAGCTATATGACTACAGCTGCAACTGGAATGTGCCGATTCTGTTTGCATTTATAATTATTGTACCATCCACTATTAGATAAAATTAAAATAAAATCTTACAACATTGTTTGAAAGTCTAGAGCAAGATAACGTTATTTTACAAATAATAATACTTCAGAGATTTGTTTCTTTTTTAACAAATCATAAATATCAATCTATAAATGAGTGCAAATAGCTCTGTAACTTGATGTCCTTGAGGTTGGTGAGACATGGCAGG
The DNA here is from genome assembly GCF_027579695.1 of Neoarius graeffei. Taxonomy (NCBI): domain Eukaryota; kingdom Metazoa; phylum Chordata; class Actinopteri; order Siluriformes; family Ariidae; genus Neoarius; species Neoarius graeffei. The sequence goes on from NC_083587.1 coordinate 9,416,434, forward strand.
CCGGGAATACCATCTAGCCCACAGTTCAAGTAGTAGTCCTTTGAGATTAAATGCTCAGGCTTTTGCAGCATTCTGTTCCCTAAAGCTGATGTAGGTAAAAATTCTTTACACAAAGGTTTTCTTGTTTATGTCGTGGAGTGTGCAGTTTTTTTTTTTTAACTGTTCTTCCATGTCCGGATTCTTCTGGAAAAGGAAAGTACATTCCAACATGTAGCTAACACTAGGCCACAAATCTGCACCATCACTCCATTGGTTTTGAGGAATTTTGTACAGATCATAGCCACTAATAAACTCTAATTTCCATGTATCCTTCACTTCTTTATAACTAAGATTATCCAAGTAATCCGTTAGTAGAGCTTTTTTAGCTGTAGTTTTCTTCAGACAACAGCAACGGACGTCTGACATCTTTGCTTGGCTTCAGTATTGGCCCTTTTCCACTACCCTTTTTCAGCTCGCTTCAGCTCACTTCAGCCCGACACGGCTCGCGTTTCGACTACCAAAAACCAGCACGATTCAGCTCGCTTCAGCCCTGCTTAGCCCCTAAAACTCGCACGGTTTTGGAGTGGGGCTGAAGCGAGCCAAAGCGAGCCGAGTGAGGTTGGGGGCGTGAGCACTGTGCACTGATTGGTGAGGAGGAGTGTCCTCACATGCCCACACATGCCCCGCGAGCGCGCTGGGATCTGTAAACACCGTAAACCCGGAAGGAGAAGAATTACGAATTACGAGAATTTCTGAAGCCTTATGCGCCTCGCCTCATCTATACGCTCTTGCCAGTATCTGTCTGCGTTGTCGGTGACAACAAGCCACAGCACCAAGACCAGCAACACTAACGGCTCCATGTCCTCCATGTTTATTGTTTACTATCTGGGTTGTGGGACTACCGCTTAAAAGCTCACTGATGTCACTGTTTGCGCTGCTTAACGACATCACCTGACGTCCACCCACTTTCGCTAACTCCACCCAATGTGTCCACCCACTTCCAGCCAGCACAGTTCAGCGCGGTTGTAGTCGAAATGCAACTCCAACAGCCCCGCTCAGCCCGACTCAGCCACGTTTGTAGTGGAAAAGCGGCATAAGTGAGCAGTATGTAAACAAAGTTTGCTTGTCCCCCAGGTATAGGGTAGGGTAGTGACCGTTGCTAACGTAAATGTGATGTCAGTGTAAGGGGTCTATAGACTGAAAAAGAGCTTCTACCCAAGAGCCATAACTGCACTAAACAGTGCTTGTTTTAAAGGGAGCGTGCAATTTAAAAAAAAAAAAAAACAGCAGTGTGTGAATGTTTTGTGTGTATATCTTTTTAGAGTTTTTGAGTTGTTAATATATATTATATGGACATATTTCTTTATTTTTAATAAGCAGATGTTGTACTGGTAGGATGGCATCCAATTTCGTTGTACGATATACAATGACACGTTTTTATATTCAAAAGTGGAGCTCTCCGTCTCATGATTTCTCCTTCCACACACACTTGCCACATTAGTTCACTACCCGTCAAGTTAAACATGTAAAAACAAAAATGTCCAAGTCTATTGCAATACTTCATAAAACTAAACACATTCTAAGCCAAAAATCATTGTACGCACTTTATAATTCTCTGCTTGTTCCATACACAACTTATTGTGTGGAGGTCTGGGGAAATGCAATCACAAACCCGATCTTCATATTGCAGAAAAGAGCTATTAGGATCATACACAACGTATGTTATAGTGAACCAACCAATCAGTTGTTTATAAACTTGAATGGCCTTAAATTTCATGATTTTGTGGATTACAAAATTGCTCAATTTATGTTTAAAATAAAAAACAAAACTATCCCTGACTGTATTCAGAGGTTCTTTCAAATCAGAGTGAGTCATTATGAATTGAGAGGAACTCGTATGTTTGTTAAAACAAAGTTCAGAACAAATGTGAAACAGAGGTGTATATCTATAACAGGAGTTTAATTTATGGAATGGTCTTGAAAATGAAATTAAACTGTGTAACACGCTTAAAGGCCTTAAAGCATACAAACATATAAGGTTATCAGTAAGTACAAAACTGAGATATGAAATATGTTTGGAAAAAAATGGTTTGTTTTAAATTTGATCCAGCTACTTGATATGTAATGCTACAGAATACGAAAACGTCAAAATCCAATATGTATGTTTTGGTGTTCATTTGAAATTGAAAGCTGTAAAATTGTATTGAACAAAATGTAACAGATACTATTGTTACTATTATTTTAGGGTTTTTTTTCCCTTTTTGTTTTTTTCCTTAATTCCTTTGGCATAAAAAAAAGATTTATTAATTTATGAAATGTGATGAGGGTAGACGCAATAAGCTTTTGCTTCAGTCTAATCCTTTTCGGTCTTTCTTGCTGATATGTATGTAACCAGTGTGTGTTATTGAAAGTTGAAATGACCGAAATAAATAATTAAATCTAAAATAAGCAGATGTTGCACTGGTAGGATGGCGTCCAATTTCATTGTACGATATGCAATGACACACTTGTATTCAAAAGCGGAGCTCTCAGTCTCATGATTTCTCCTTCCACACACACTTGCCACATTAGTTCACTACCTGTCAAGTTTATTTTTGAACATCAACATGCTTCTAGGATATGTTGCATAATCACGGTCACCTGCTTCTAGGTTTGAGTTGAGAGAGATTTCTTTCACAGCTACCCTAACTTGCAAAAGAACAGGTAGCTTTTCCACTGGCAGTAGTTATTTTTAAAAAAAGAAAGACAGAATAATAATGTTTCCCTCAGGATTTTGTGAAACTAGGGTCAGTGGCCCTCGCTCTGGGGGCATGCTCCCCTGTGAGATAATTTTGTTTATTTTAAAGTTAAATGTATCAAACTGGTTTATTTATTTTTTCAGAAAATTTAAAATATTGAATATAGAACATGCAGAATAATTTCATTTTAGCCAAAAATAAACCTATTTTGAACTCTGGTTAGAGCATGCACTTGTGTTTTGAATGACGAATACATGCTACCGGATGTGTTAGCAGCTTTTCTGACTCAAATAAGCTAAAACTCTACAAATTTAACCGTGCACTGTTTTAAAGCGAGGAGATGAGATTTGGACATGCTGATGTTAACGTTCGCTAAGCTCAAGTTTGATGAATGCTAATTATCAATGCTAACTTCTCCATTGATGTTATCTGTTTGCTGTTTTAAATTGATAACCATAGTATTGTGTTTGGACTAGTGGATGACTGGAGTGGACACTTTAATGTTCTCAGTCTCAAATCAAATGGTGTTTGTGTTCTGAAAATGCTTCCGTCACTACAGTCTAGGTAACTCATGGAAAACACTGTAATGAGCGTTGCCTCACATTTTTAATAAATTATACAATTGTCTGTCTGATTTACCTATCTGTTTTAATAATTATTTGACAATCTGCTGTAGTGCAGTCTGGGTCAAATTTTGCAAATGACCTTCTAGCCCATCATAATGTGTGTGACATTCTTCATAATCGATAGCCAACTTTTAATTTGGTGTGCCTTGACATTCTGATTTGACCTTTTGATGTGCTTCAGCCCCAACGAGCTTGGAAATCTCTGGTACATATGATAATAAGTTATGGTTGGGCAAGTTACAGCAGTTTTAAATGAACATGCAGCCTAGCCCATCTCTAAAGTCCTTCCCGCTCCATGCAGTCAGGCACATTGGGCGGCGCTGACCTTCGTTTCCATAGCCCTTGGCCTCTCACCTATACAGCTAGGGTTACAGGGGGGCTAGTCCTCTGGTAACCGCGAGAGGCAACAGCCTAGTCTATAGCTATGTTTTAATGTCCATTTTAAGCTCTTCATTCTGGTCCTTGAAAATGGCATTGCAGGCCAATTCAGGGTGCTGATACCCAAACGGTTTGTAGATTTATTTTTTTTAAACATTTGGAAGCCTATGCCTCTAATGCCTGGTTTGTTTGTTTTTTTGGCCCCTCCTTTAATTTTTGACCTTTCCATGGCTTTTGTTTCACTGCTGCACACTGCTTTTGCATTAATGTAGAATATTAATGTGCATTAGCTAACTTGGTTGTGATTGACCGGTGAGAACACATATGCTGTCATGTGAACCTGAAATGACAGGCCCACAGAGAGGGCCGGTAAAAGCACGGCAAAACAAAATCTCTGTTCATTATGCCCTGGCGAATAAACGTGACCCAAGATAGCTGGTTCTGTTCAGACAGTCATCCTAGCTTACTTCTCAAGGGAATTTTTACAGCTAGGGGAAATATCCTTTGCAAAATCCATTCCAGTATGTTGCCTTCCCTCTTTTTCACGTTCCTGACCGTAGTTGGGAAGCGGGAGTGAATCCGGTTTGCGAGACTCGCTCACTTCCCTGCTCACATGGCTTTCATAATGCTCCTGGATTCTAACGGGTATACCGTATGAGTCAGGACACACACACACACGGCATTGGTCTGAACAAAGTAACATCTTCATATGAAAATAGCGCTCATCACCATTACAGTCGTGGCTAACTCCACATACAGTGCTCAGCGTAAATGAGTACACCCCCTTTGAAAAGTGACATTTTAAACAATATCTCAATGAACACAATTTCCAAAATGTTGACAAGACAAAGTTTAAAATAACATCTGTAACTTATAACGTGAAAGTAAGGTTAATAATATAACTTAGATTACACATGTTTCAGTTTTACTCAAATTAGGGTGGTGCAAAAATGAGTACACCCCACAACAAAAACTGCTACATCTAGTACTTTGTATGGCCTCCATGATTTTTAATGACAACACCAAGTCTTCTAGGCATGGAATGAACAAGTTGGCGACATTTTGCAACATCAATCTTTTTCCATTCTTCAACAATGACCTCTTTTAGTGACTGGATGCTGGATGGAGAGTGATGCTCAACTTGTCTCTTCAGAATTCCCCATAGGTGTTCGATTGGGTTCAGATCAGGAGACATACTTGGCCACTGAATCACTTTCACCCTGTTCTTCTTCAGAAATCCAACAGTGGCCTTAGATGTGTGTTTAGGATCATTGTCATGTTGGAAAAGTGCACGACGACCAAGGGCACAGAGTGATGGTAGCATCTTCTCTTTCAGTATAGAGCAATACATCTGTGAATTCATGATGCCATCAATGAAATGCAGCTCCCCGACACCAGCAGCACTCATGCAGCCCCACATAAGGACACTGCCACCACCATGTTTCACTGTAGGCACCATGCATTTTTCTTTGTATTCCTCACCTTTGCGACGCCATACAGTTTTGAAGCCATCAGTTCCAAAAACATTTATCTTGGTCTCCTCACTCCAGAGTATAGAGTCCCAATAGTCTTCATCTTTGTCAGCATGGCCCCTGGCAAACTCTAGGCGGGCTTTTTTGTGCCTGGGCTTTAGGAGAGGCTTCTTTCGTGGACGGCATCCATGCATGCCATTCCTCTGCAGTGTATGCCGTATTGTGTCACTGGAAATAGTCACCCCAGTTTGGCTTTCTACTTCATGTAACTGCAGTGAACTTGCATGCCAGTTTTCTTCAGCCCTTCTCAGAATATGCTCCTGTCGAGGTGTTAACTTCTGTGGACGACCTGGCCGTCTCTGTGAGATGGTTGCAGTTCCATCTTTCTTAAATTTTTGTACCACTTTTTCTACAGTATTCTGACTGATCAGTAAAGCTTTGCTGATCATCTTGTAGCCTTCACCTTTGTGGTGTAAAGAAATTATTTTCTTTGGGGAATTCTGAAGAGACAAGTTGAGCATCACTCTCCATCCAGCATCCAGTCACTAAAAGAGGTCATTGCTGAAGAATGGAAAAAGATTGATGTTGCAAAATATCACCAACTTGTTCATTCCATGCCTAGAAGACTTGATGTCATTAAAAATCATGGAGGCCATAGACAGTACTAGATGTAGTAGTTTTTGTTGTGGGGTGTACTCATTTTTGCACCACCCTAATTTGAGTAAAACTGAAAAAAACGTGTAATCTAAGTTATATTATATTATTAACCTTACTTTCACGTTATAAGTTAAACAGATGTTATATTCAACTTTGTCTCGTCAACATTTTGGAAATTGTGTTCATTGAGATTGTTTAAAATGTTACTTTTCAAAGGGGTGTACTCATTTACGCTGAGTACTGTAACTTCTGCATAGTGACAAAACCAGGCATATGCTGGGGGGAATCCGGCTAAACCCCTGCTGCAACAGGCCCTCTTTAAACTGCAGGGCATATTTTACAAGTACCATGCAACTATCTGAGGAAATTATGATTAAAACATTGATAGAATGAGACTAAAATTAAAATTGAGTTCCACTGATAATCTTGACCAAAAAAAAAAAAAAGACTAAAATGTAACTACTATTTTCAGGACACAAGACTAAAAGTAAATTTAAAATCATTTAAATTAAAGATGAACACTGCTACACTGAACTAAAACAACATTGGCTCCCAAATAAATATTACTTGTACAGATCAAAAATATTTTATATAAAACCCATTTAGAGACAGAACTGACTTTTAAAGTTGTGTATTTTTGTAGCTGTCTGTTTAGAGACCAAAACACAAGGGAGAGATAGATATTTATCAGAGAGGTCTGATTCACAGCACAGATTTGCCATGTCAGAAGTAAAGCCTTTTATGAGAAACCTTTCCTTTGCCTAAATTCTAATAAAGCCTTGCCTGCATTTTCCTATAGTTACTAAATTCATCTCGGAGCTTGTCAGCTGTTTTGTGAATCTTACGATACAGTCAAAAACCTTTAATTCAGCCTTCATGAGGCTTAATAATATTGGCATGAGCCATTGTTCTTGTTTCTGTAAACCTCATTTAAAGCCATATACAGTGGGGCAAAAAAGTATTTAGTCAGTCACCAATTGTGCAAGTTCTCCCACTTAAAAAGATGAGAGGCCTGTAATTTTCATCATAGGTATACCGCAACTATGAGCGACAAAATGAGGGAAAAAAAATCCAGAAAATCACATTTGTCTGATTTTTAAAGAATTTATTTGCAAATTATGGTGGAAAATAAGTATTTGGTCAATAACAAAAGTTTCTCAATACTTTGTTATATACCCTTTGTTGGCAATGACAGAGGTCAAATGTTTTCTGTAAGTCTTCACAAGGTTTTCACACACTGTTGCTGGTATTTTGGCCCATTTCTTCCATGCAGATCTCCTGTAGAGCAGTGATGTTTTGGGGCTGTCGCTGGGCAACACAGACTTTCAACTCCCTCCAAAGATTTTCTATGGGGTTGAGATCTGGAGACTGGCTAGACCACTCCAGGACCTTGAAATGCTTCTTATGAAGCCACTCCTTCGTTGCCCGGGCGGTGTGTTTGGGATCATTGTCATGCTGAAAGACCCAGCCACATTTCATCTTCAATGCCCTTGCTGATGGAAGGAGGTTTTCACTCAAAATCTCACGATACATGGCCCCATTCATCCTTTCCTTTACACAGATCAGTCGTCCTGGTCCCTTTGCAGAAAAACAGCCCCAAAGCATGATGTTTCCACCTCCATGCTTCACAGTAGGTATGGTGTTCTTTGGATGCAACTCAGCATTCTTTTTCCTCCAAACACGACAAGTTGAGTTTTTACCAAAAAGTTCTATTTTGGTTTCATCTTACCATATGACATTCTCCCAATCCTCTTCTGGATCATCCAAATGCTCTCTAGCAAACTTCAGACGGGCCTGGACATGTACTGGCTTAAGCAGGGGGACACATCTGGCACTGCAGGATTTGAGTCCCTGGCGGCATAGTGTGTTACTGATGGTAGCCTTTGTTACTTTGGTCCCAGCTCTCACACCAAGCTGCTTACCTATTGCAGATTCAGTCTTCCCAGCCTGGTGCAGGTCTACAATTTTGTTTCTGGTGTCCTTTGACAGCTCTTTGGTCTTGGCCATAGTGGAGTTTGGAGTGTGACTGTTTGAGGTTGTGGACAGGTGTCTTTTATACTGATAACGAGTTCAAACAGGTGCCATTTAATACACGTAACGAGTGGAGGACAAAGGAGCCTCTTAAAGAAGTTACAGGTTTGTGAGAGCCAGAAATCTTGCTTGTTTGTAGGTGACCAAATACTTATTTTACCGACGAATTTACCAATTAATTCATTAAAAATTCTACAATGTGATTTCCTGGATTCTTTCCCCCCATTCTGTCTCTCATAGTTGAAGTGTACCTATGATGAAAATTACAGGTCTCTCTCATCTTTTTAAGTGGGAGAACGTGCACAATTGGTGGCTGACTAAATACTTTTTTGCCCCACTGTATTGATTTCTTGTAAAAAAAAAAAGTAAATGTGGTATTTTTCTACAGGTATACAGGAGCATGCAGTGTGAAGAATACATCGATGCCAAAAGAGAGACGCATGTGAATTGGATGAGGTGAGCAGTACACTAGCTGTTGGGTCGTTTCAGTGATTTTGATTTTACAGCTCCTCATTTGTTGGAAGAACTTTATCTTCATGTCATTGATATCTTCACCATGCTTTCTCCAAGTCTGTAACTCTGATCTGATTTTTTACCTTTTTCTGAAACGTTGCCTCACTCTTTTAGGTATGTGAATTGTGCCCGTAATGAAGAAGAACAGAATCTTGTGGCATTTGAGTATCAAGGGGGAATTCTGTATCGTTGCTGTCGATCCATTAACCCAGGACAGGAGCTCTTGGTGTGGTATGAAGAGGAGTACACCAAAGAACTCAGTCCTGCACCTACAGGAACAACCAGACAGCAAGGTGTTACTTTTGTCTAAGAGGTTATAGAGGTTATTTTCTGCATCATTTCGTGATGTTTCTGAGCCTACCAGTGTTTCTGGGATGAAAGCTGTTGTACAATGCCGTCTGCAATAACTAGAGCATTCCCCAGAGAACTCATTTTGGCCTGTTCCACTAACCAGGTAGGTCTTCTCGATCATATGACCGTGACCAACCAGAGAGGGTGAAGTCTATCAGCTTCCTTTGAGACACGTGAAGTCCGCCCACTGCATATCTTGCTATTGCAAAACTGACTACAGTGGTGCTTGAAAGTTTGTGAACCCTTTAGAATTTTCTATATTTCTGCATAAATATGACCTAAAACATCATCAGATTTTCACCCAAGTCCTAAAAGTAGATAAAGAGGACCCAGTTAAACAAATGAGACAACAATATTATACTTGGTCATTTATTTATTGAGGAAAATGATCCAATATTACATATCTGTAAGTGGCAAAAATATGTGAACCTTTGCTTTCAGTATCTGGTGTGACCCCCTTGTGCAGCAATAACTGCAACTAAACAGTTCCGGCAACTGTTGATCAGTCCTGCACACTGGCTTGGAGGAATTTTAGGCCATTCCTCCATACAGAACAGCTTCAACTCTGGGATGTTGGTAGGTTTCCTCACATGAACTGCTCGCTTCAAGTCCTTCCACAACATTTTGATTGGATTAAGGTCAGGACTTTGACTTGGCCATTCCAAAACATTAACTTTATTCTTCTTGAACCATTCTTTGGTAGAACGACTCGTGTGCTTAGGGGCATTGTCTTGCTGTATGACCCACCTTCTCTTGAGATTCAGTTCATGGACAGATGTCCTGACATTTTCCTTTAGAATTCACTGGTATAATTCAGAATTCATTGTTCCATCAATGATGGCAAGCTGTCCTGGCCCAGATGCATCAAAACAGGCCCAAACCATGATACTACCACCATAATTTTTCACAGATGGGATAAGGTTCTTATGCTGGAATGCAGTGTTTTCCTTTCTCCAAACATAACGCTTCTCATTTAAACCAAAAAGTTCTATTTTGGTCTCATCCATCCACAAAACATTTTTCCAATAGCTTTCTGGCTTGTCCACATGATCTTTAGCAAACTGCAGACGAGCAGCAATGTTCTTTTTGGAGAGCAGTGGCTTTCTCCTTGCAGCCCTACCATGCACACCATTGTTGTTCAGTGTTCTCCTGATGGTGGACTCATGAACAGTAACATTAGCCAAAGTGAGAGAGGTCTTCAGTTGCTTAGAAGTTACTCTGGGGTCCTTTGTGACTTCGCCAACTATTACACGCCTTGCTCTTGGAGTGATCTCTGTTGGTTGACCACTCCTGGGGAGGGTAACAACGGTCTTGAATTTCCTCTACTTGTACACAATCTGTCTGTCTGTGGATTGGTGGAGTCCAAACTCTTTAGAAATGGTTTTGTAACCTTTTCCAGCCTGATGAGCATCAACAACGCTTTTTCTGAGGTCCTCAGAAATCTCCTTTGTTCATGCCATGATACACTTCCACAAACATGTGTTGTGAAGGTCAGACTTTAATATATCCCTGTTTTTTAAATAAAGCAGGGTGCCCACTCACACCTGATTGTCACACATACTTTTGCCACTCACAGATATGTAATATTTGATCACTTTCCTCAATAAATAAATGACCAAGTATAATATTGTTGTCTCATTTGTTTAACTGGGTTCTCTTTATCTACTTTTAGGACTTGTGTGAAAATTTGATGATGTTTTAGGTCATATTTATGCAGAAATATGGAAAATTCTAAAAGGTTCACAAACTTTCAAGCACCACTGTATATAGTAAACCACAATATATTGTTGTAGTTTTATTCATCATGCCCAGTTTAACCAGAAGTAGCGTAAAATGCATGACCTGTGGATCCCGAGTGGCACAGCAGAAAAGTGTTGTCCACGTCATCCTCCCCATCATCCAGATATTGTCACTTTCAAATCCTGATGATGCCACAATCATCTGTGGTTGGGAGCTCAAGAGAGCAAAATTTTCTGGGCTCTCTGGGAGGGAGAAATGGCATGCTCTCTCTTCTCTGCCCTGTCAGTTACACCGGCCAGTCATGGGTGTGTGAGAGCACATTTAATAGGAAGTAAGTGGATTGGGCTTTCGTCCGAGTGTGCTTTGCAGCCCCCTGACATTGTATGAGTAAAATGTGGTCAACTGGTGTTTCTTGTCTTGGAGGAAGCACATGAGAGCCTTCCCTGGTTGGTAGCTGTTATGTGATACTGGAGAGGAGTCTGATGGGTGGGAATTGGCCATGGCTAAATTAGGGAGAAAATTGGGGAGAAATCGGGGGGGAATGCCCTGTCACAGCAAACACATAATATAGGATAATGTCAGACCTCCCCATATTAAAGAAACACTGGGGGGGGGGGGGGGCGTCATTAATAATACCTTCAGTGCAATATAACCAGCTGGCTGGAAAGAAGTTAGTTGAACACACACATGCAGTGTGTCTGAACCAAGCGAAGTTGTTAATTGGATAATGCAGATGTCAGTCAAACCCATCAACCATTATAAAAATCAATTGCAACACATTTGCTTTATTTCAGGAGCATATGTGATGGTTATATTATCAAGCAATTTAACAAGCAATAACAATTTTAGTATTTTTATGGAATTCAATAATTCCACGAGTCATACCATGGTGAACTTATCTTTTTAATTATGTTAAATTTTAGCTCCTTAAAGTGCATGTCACGGGTAAATTCAGGAGCAAGATCAATGTAATTCTCCTATTTTATATTAAACTTTGGTCAAATATCTATAACATTCTGCATTCTCTGAAATTTTTTTTTACCTTGCGCAATACCAGAAAAATTCAGTTGAAATCAAGCCATTTGAGGCGAATCGGTCCGCCTCTAGAAAAACTTGGCATTTGAATTTCCTGGCAAACTGATTTTCGTGATGTTGCGTGCGGAACGCCTCCCTCTGAATCCTACGTCAGCGCTGGTTTGTTTATGAGAAAATGACCTGGTGGTTTTCTGCAATTTTTTTCAACGTTATCACGTAATTATTAAAATGGTTAACAGATGTATCGTAGGAGGGTGTAGCAACACCAATCATGATGGGATTAGTACTCATCGTTTCCCAAAAGACTGGACAAAGAGAGAAATAGGAGCACTTGGTCTACACAGGCTGTGCACTGAAACCATGCAAGCTCTCGCAGCCTGCTGACGCTTCCGCAGGTGACATCACGAATCTGGCTCCAGACTCCCTTGGGATTTTTCCAGACGCATGTTATTTTATTTTTTTCTGCTGTCGACAGATGGTCTTATGCAAAATTACCCTTCTGGATGAGTGTATAAAGGGACATACTTTTCATATATAAAAAATAAATAAATAAATTGGTCCAGGATATGCACTTTAACTCTTGCAGCTGAAGAACTTCAACATGTTAAGGAACAAATAGTGTCTGATGAATTAATGAACAATTAAACACATGGAGGTTTGGTTGCTTTATTACTACAAATCACACTCACTACGTTTACATGCACATAGAGAGAATCGAATTTCTGCCGTTGCTCGACTGAAATCGAAGTTCAAAATGCCATGTATACACCTTAATTCGGCTGAAATTGAACCGAACTTGATTTCTCGGAATCGAGCTACACAACCTAGTTTATGCGATTTCTGCCGAGCTACTTTGTGCATGTATACCCTATCGAGCTAGTTGTCGAGCTACTTCCGGAAGTGACGAGTGACGAGACCACAAGCGGGAAACACAACAGCCTCGGTCGGCATGACAACGGCATGAATCTTTTCTTTTTGTGGCATTGTTTGCACTGTTAAAATTTAGCTCACTTACTGTATCACCAAATACATCTGTACAGCTGTTGCATAGCTGTGAATTGTGTACATAAACAAGTCATTGTATTTGTGTGTGTGTATATATATGTCCAACATCTGAAGAATGTCAATAAAAACAAAACAATTGAACTTTTTGTGTGTTTATTAAGACATAAGTTAAATTGTAAGCCAAAAAAAAAATATTTTTTGTAAGCAAAAAATGGACTTTAGAAAAATATTATTGTGCAAAATAAGTTGTCTTACAAAACAGTGGTCTGCGCCGGACAGTTTGTAGCCATAGTCTGTTAGAGCAAGCCTAACAGCTTGAACACAGAACTGCTAGTGTTGCCAGATTGGGGGTTTTAAGTGCATTTTAGCGGATTTGAACATGTTTTGGGCTGGAAAACGTCAACAGTATCTGGCAACACTATAGCGCTTCTTCATGACGACAACCGGAAGTGTACCAACACGATGGGGCGTGTAGCGCCACGTGTGGCTCGGGTGCACAATGCACCTTGCACAATAGCCCGATTTCACTTGTGCATGTAGGATTGGATTTCTCTGGCACCCCTGCTGGGACCCTTTGCTCGATTACCAACAGCAGCTCGATTTGGACGTGCATGTAAACGTAGTCACTGTGGCATTCTTCAAATACTGCAGTAAGGAAATTCCTATTGCTGCAGACCTACTTGAATGCCATCTGAACTGATGCAGTGTGTCCCTTTTTTTTATACGCCTACATTTAAATTAAATGACTATTGTTATATGTCTTAATTTATGGATGTTGGCTTGCTTTCATCAATTACATTAATATGAATCAACTGGGCTTCACAAAATCCCACAAAACTTAATTTCATGAAATTTGTGTGTAATTGAAATTAATAAGTGGTTTTAAACTTGATAACCTAATCCGTATAAAAAATCCAGATAGAAAATACATATTTGCTTGTGTAAATGCTACTAGAAACTATTTGCAAATAAATCTATCCATATCCAGTTTGATAAATAAGGCCCATTTTTGGATCTTTCAGAACCTTGAATGTGAGGGCTGAGTTTCCTTCTCAATCCTGGATGAGATGTAAATAAGGCTAGGCTTGCCATTACCTAGACTTGACATGATGTCCAACAAGAACCAACAACTCCCCTTTGGTCACTCAGACCCACGGGGCTATGGCCAATGCTGTGCATAGCTGCTGTTCCAGGATCTTATTGAATCTCCCAGTATTCCAAGCTAGAGGCTGCTATATCTTAGTCCGCAACCTTTTGTTTTTGTCTCAGTCTTAATTCACATAGAATCTTGATTGAGTTTCAGTAAAAGCACACCTTACATTGGGTTAGTGTTGTTATATTTTATAATCTTGTTGCATTTCATGTTCAATTTATTTTTGTCCTTTCATTTCTCCAGAAGTAAAGAACACTCTGCTGCAAGTCTTTTCATGCTCCACATGCCCTCGTTCCGATGCATCTCAAATTTACCTCGACAAGCATATCCAGAGATGCCACTATGAAGAGTATGTGAGACTGCGAGAATCAGGAGAGATTAAATATAAGCTTCAGCTCCCCTCCAAATGCTCCAGTCGTCAACCGACATCAACTGATATTATCCATTCTGATACTTCCCATAATGATATACAGAAGGAAATTCACCACTGCTCAGATTGTGGAAAGAGTTTTAGTTATCAGAATGCACTCAAGACACACCAGCGCATTCACACAGGAGGAGATCCACATCACTGCTCACAGCGTGGTAGGAATTTTACTTACCAGAGTGCTCTCCAAACACACCAGCGCATTCACACAGGAGAGAAGCCGTATCACTGCTCACAGTGTGGGAAGAGTTTTACTCAGCAGAGTCATCTCCAACTACACCAGCGCATTCACACAGGAGAGAAGCCGTATCACTGCTCACAGTGTGGGAAGAGTTTTACTCATCAGAGTGCTCTCCAACTACACCAGCGCATTCACACAGGAGAGAAGCCGTATCACTGCTCACAGTGTGGGAAGAGTTTTACTCAGCAGAGTCATCTCCAACTACACCAGCGCATTCACACAGGAGAGAAGCCGTATCACTGCTCACAGTGTGGGAAGAGTTTTACTCATCAGAGTACTCTCCAAACACACCAGCGCATTCACACAGGAGAGAAGCCGTATCACTGCTCACAGTGTGGAAAGAGTTTTACTCGTCAGAGTAATCTCCAAACACACCAGCGCATTCACACAGGGGTGAAGCCGTATCACTGCTCACAGTGTGGGAAGACTTTTACTCATCAGAGTACTCTCCAACTACACCAGCGCATTCACACAGGAGAGAAGCCGTATCACTGCTCACAGTGTGGGAAGAGTTTTACTCATCAGAGTACTCTCCAACTACACCAGCGCATTCACACAGGAGAGAAGCCGTATCACTGCTCACAGTGTGGGAAGAGTTTTACTCGTCAGAGTACTCTCCAACGACACCAGCGCATTCACACAGGAGAGAAGCCGTATCACTGCTCACAGTGTGGGAAGAGTTTTACTCAGCAGAGTAATCTCCGACGACACCAGCGCATTCACACAGGATAGAAGCCGTATCACTGCTCACAGTGTGGGAAGATGTTTGCTTGTTTAGTTACATTTAAGACCTTCAAGTGCACTAACTCAGACATTGCATGATTTAAAGTTGTCAAATTAAATATGGTTATTACAGTTTTGACTGAAAATGACCTGTACTTTGAACTTTATTGTTCATGTTACACTGGTCAACAATTTTTCAGAAGTTGTCTGCTTCAGAGATGAAGTTGGCTATTATGAAATTTGGTGTGTTGAATTAGAAGTGACAGTTAATCAGCTGATTGACTATGGCTTCCAAGATATTTAAGATTTTTAATGTTATACTTATGTACATTGTGTAGATTGTAAATTTTTTACATATAAATTGTAAAACTAGGTGTCTTCATGTGTTTATGGTCGGTTTACATGATATTTCACCCGTTCTCTTTGTAATACTAGAAAATCAGCAAAAAGTTTATATAAATAAAATGTATTATGAACCAAATTGCAAAAACCAATTATGTATAATTACTGAATAGGTTTTGTCCTTATTCTGTGTATGCACAGTGGGTTTTTATTTATTTATTTATTGGCAGCTTGTCTCTTGTATTCATGAAACGGAGCATCTCTTGTCAAGCAAAGACTTGACCTCGAGTGCATAGCACTGTATGAATTTTTTTTTTTTTTTTTAGCTTATATAAGACCAGTTTGTTCAGCAGAGTGATGTCAGTTGACTTATGAATGCATCATCAGTGACTTCTAGGAATAACCTAATGTCATGTATGATGCAATACCGGCTTCAGATTGCATCATTCATTGTTTTGCCCAAAAAGTAAGTACTATCCAAACCCACTCATAGATTTATTCATAGAGCCCATCTTGAAAATGAGCCAATGCACAATTTTAAGTTTCATTTTCGTTCTCAGCGATCCAGAATTAGAAAAGTTTGACTATATTTATTTCAGAAGCGATTTTGGCTGTAGACCAGTGTTCAATGACCTGTTTTAAAATATGTAACCTTATAGTGATGTTTAAAATGAGACAATGTTTTCTTTTGCTCTTAAGTAGTCATTAATTACCACCATACAAATAGTGATTTAACTGTAACACTTATCAGTGTAGTACTGCAGCATGAGACTAATTGTTCATGGAATTACAACCCTGATTCCAAAAAAGTTGGGACAAAGTACAAATTGTCAATAAAAACGGAATGCAATAATTTACAAATCTCAAAAACTGATATTGTATTCACAATAGAACATAGACAACATATCAAGTGTCAAAAGTGAGACATTTTGAAATTTCATGCCAAATATTGGCTCATTTGAAATTTCATGACAGCAACACATCTCAAAAAAGTTGGGACAGGGGCAATAAGAGGCTGGAAAAGTTAAAGGTACAAAAACGGAACAGCTGGAGGAGCAAATTGCAGCTCATTAGGTCAATTGGCAATAGGTCATTAACATGACTGGGTATAAAAAGAGCATCTTGGAGTGGCAACAGCTCTCAGAAGTAAAGATGGGAAGAGGATCACCAATCCCCCTAATTCTGCGCCGACAAATAGTGGAGCAATATCAGAAAGGAGTTTGAACATATCATCATCTACAGTGCATAATATCATCAAAAGATTCAGAGAATCTGGAAGAATCTCTGTGCGTAAGGGTCAAGGCCGGAAAACCATACTGGGTGCCCGTGATCTTCGGGCCCTTAGATGGCACTGCATCACATACAGGCATGCTTCTGTATTGGAAATCACAAAATGGGCTCAGGAATATTTCCAGAGAACATTATCTGTGAACACAATTCATCGTGCCATCCGCCATTGCCAGCTAAAACTCCATAGTTCAAAGAAGAAGCCGTATCTAAACATGATCCAGAAGCGCAGACGTCTTCTCTGGGCCAAGGCTCATTTAAAATGTACTGTGGCGAAGTGGAAAACTGTTCTGTGGTCAGACGAATCAAAATTTGAAGTTCTTTATGGAAATCAGGGATGCCGTGTCATTTGGACTAAAGAGGAGAAGGATGACCCAAGTTGTTATCAGCGCTCAGTTCAGAAGCCTGCATCTCTGATGGTATGGGGTTGCATTAGTGCGTGTGGCATGGGCAGCTTACACATCTGGAAAGACACCATCAATGCTGAAAGGTGTATCCAGGTTCTAGAGCAACATATGCTCCCATCCAGACAACGTCTCTTTCAGGTAAGACCTTGCATTTTCCAACATGACAATGCCAAACGACATACTGCATCAATTACAGCATCATGGCTGCATAGAAGAAGGGTCTGGGTACTGAACTGGCCAGCCTGCAGTCCAGATCTTTCACCCATAGAAAACATTTGGCGCATCATAAAACGGAAGATACGACAAAAAAGACCTAAGACAGTTGAGCAACTAGAATCCTACATTAGACAAGAATGGGTTAACATTCCTATCCCTAAACTTGAGCAACTTGTCTCCTCAGTCCCCAGACGTTTACAGACTGTTGTAAAGAGAAAAGGGGATGTCTCACAGTGGTAAACATGGCCTTGTCCCAACTTTTTTGAGATGCGTTGTTGTCATGAAATTTAAAATCACCTAATTTTTTCTCTTTAAATGATACATTTTCTCAGTTTAAACATTTGATATGTCATCTATGTTCTATTCTGAATAAAATATGGAATTTTGAAACTTCCACATTATTGCATTCCGTTTTAATTTACAATTTGTACTTTGTCCCAACTTTTTTGGAATCGTGGTTGTATTACTGATCAGGATTTTAATGTTTAATGGAAATGTCGATCAAACCAAATGAGTACGGAGCACTTAAATGAAGCTCGTCCAACTATATGCATCCACCTCGTCTCACTGGTTGAGGAGAAGGCATCAAAGTTGTTTATAATAATCTAGGAATTGTACAAAAACCTGAACAATGATTCAGTATGCTTGAAGTTCTTTCTCCTAATGTATGTAGCTAAAAAAAAAATCTACGCAGTTGATTCAACTAATTATTTACAGACCCGTGGTTTAAATTCTGAAGTTGTTTCTGAATTTGCGGAATTTCTCAAACCTGGTTGTATCTTTAGACAACAAATTAATTGTTAGAGACATTGTTTTGATCACCTGGAAGACTCTGAGAACAGCATCCGTGTCCATTCTAGATTCAGTAGGGGTGAATCAGAAATGTCATAGGACCTAACCCTATTTTTGTTCAGGTTTTTGTACGATTCTTAGTGGTCACACTCTCGATCTAGCACTTGCATTTGTATTAAATATAGAAAATATAGTCATACTTCCACAGTCTGATGCTCCCTCAGACCATTACCTCATCTTTTTTGAAATGTCTTAACAATAATATATGCGCCTTGCACACCATCACATCAAAAGTACATTCACAGCAACTACTGCATAAAGTTTTATCAGTAGTTTCCCAGAGTTATCAACTATGATTGGATCCCCATTAGACCTCACAGAATTTGATCAGACAACTGAATGCTTTGAGTCAACATTCTTTACTTTAGATAATGTAGCTCCACTTAAAAGAAAATAATTCAGGAGAAAAAAAACCTAGCACCTTGGTATAACAATCACACATGCACCTTAAAACATACGAAATACATGTAAAATTAGAAAATGGTGTCAAACAAAATTGATAGTATTCCAATTAGTATGGAATGAGAGCCACTGGAACTCCAGAGACAAGCTTCTCATGCTGTTTGTTCAATGTTTCTCTCCACCATAATAGAAGATAACAAAAATAATCTTACATTTTTATGGAATGCTTTTGCAAAATTAACTAGGAATAAGACCACCACAGAAACATGCAAACCTTCAATAAGTAGTAGCGATGGCTTAATGAAGTTTTTTTTTTTTTCAATGGCAAAATTGAAAATATCAGGCAAAAATATCAAACTATTAATTTGAAACTAGACAATTTGATAGGTATCCAACACTATGAGCAATGATTTGTGTTTTACACTCCTTAAAGAGACCGAACTAATTTCACTTATTCAGTCAAAATCTTCAACTTGTGTATTTGTGGGGATTTTTTTCACTCCTTACCTATATGATTCTTTAAACAAATAACACCAGAAGCAATCAAACCTCTTTTTGAAAATCAATCAGTTATTCTTTTAGCAATGGCTATGTACCTAAATCCTTTTACCTAGCAGTTGTCGGACTCTTGATTAAAGAACCTAACCTTAACCCTTGTCAGCTGTCCCATTATAGGCCAATATCAAACCTCCCTTTTATCTCCAAAATCCGAGAAAAAACTGTGGCATAACAGTTATGCTCATATCTACATGGGAATAACATCCATAAAAGGTATCAATCAGGATTTAGATCTCATCATAGCAGAGCCACAGCACTGGTTAAAGTAGTAAATGACCAACTAATGGCTCCTGATCAGGGGTGTGTCTCCTTGCTTGTGCTGCTTAACCTTAGTGCAGCTTTTGACACCACTGATCATTCCATTCTGCTGGATAGACAAGGAAATGTCATTGGAGGTAAAGGAATGGTCCTCTGCTGGCTCAGGTCTTATTTAACTGATCATTGTCAGTTTGTATATGTAAATGGTGACTTTCATATGCATGCTAAAGTAAAGTTTGGTGTTCCAGAAGGTGCTATCTTTGGCCCACTCCCCAAAATAGGCTACCTCTGGTTAGGATTAGGGTACGGTGAAAGTTTTCCATTGCCCCAGCAAAAGCTGGGGCCTGTGTTCTGCATGGGCCTGTCCAAAGTCCATCTACTCTCTCACCCCCCACAGCCCAGACACCACACTCCCGAGCAAACAATCTTTCTGTACCTTAACCTGGATGTTGGTCGAAGGGGTTGGTGATCAGTCTAATGGTCCTCAACCAGGTTTCGGGAACGGGATCATGGGAAGGTCTAGATCCAAGATTTGATTTTAGTGGTTGAGATTAGATTTAAGGGTTGAGAGGTTAGGGGTTGGGGTTAGGTACTGGGATCACGGCTAAGTTTAGGTGTAGAGGTTGTGGTTAGGTTTGGGGGTTGTGGGGAATAGCCCTTAAAACAAGTCTGATTGACTGGATACCCCCACTAGGCTTAATTGTCTGCTTACACTCAGCCTTCCAATTCTTTATACGATACACTTGGCTTAATTGGCTGCTTACACTCAGAGCCTTCTAATTCTGTATACAATACCTTGACCCCTTTACTAGCAATGATTGCTGTTTTAACCTCAAAACCTTCTAATTCTTGGCCCATGACCTTAACCACTTAACTAGCCATAATTGCATTCTTAAACTCTAAATGTTCTGCTTCTTAACCCAAAACCTTCACCACTGATCAGCAATGATTGTGATTTTTTACCTCAAAATTCTCCATTTCCCAAGCCAACCCCTTGACCAATGATGGATACAATTTAGATAGATAGATAGATAGATAGATAGATAGATAGATAGATAGATAGATAGATAGATGGATGGATGGATGGATGGATGCCTGCCTGCCCGCCCCTCTCTCTGTCTCTCTCTCTCTTTGGTGGGTCCAGAGTTGGAATTTGTACTCAAAAGAATAATCCCTGAATCGGGAAAATTCAGTGTCAAAAAATTATGCTCTATAGCAATTTAGTTTCTTGTGATGTTCTTGGGGATTTGTACGCCATCCCCTATGTCGTGCATTGACCATTTCTAAGACGAACCAAGCCTTCTGTTGCAACATAGGCTCCAGCTTGCCTGCGACCCTGTAGAACAGGATAAAGTGGCTAGAGATGATATGAGATGTTGGCCTTGGCCTTAAGTGGAGCCCGGTACATAAAAGGGTTTATTGGTTCACCTGTGCTAATTAGCGGAGCGCGCGTGAGTGCTCAAGGGTGTATGGAAAGTTTAGAAGCTTGGAGACGCCAGCAGGCACACAGTTTTGGAAGATTGGAAGCTGCGTTGTCGCAAGCTTTTGGATTACTTGTCAGGAGTTCGTGGATGTGGATTTACGTGCTTGTAGGATTGACTGACTTTTCTGGTTGGTGAGAATAAGGCTGAACTGCTGAACAGGCCGCCACGCGCACTTTACAAACTGAACCGGCCTGTGCGCGCGCTGCCTTTCGCCTTTCCTACTGCGCTGTGTTCAACCTTAAGTTAGTAACGAACTTTTGTGTTTAAAGCTTATGCTCACGATATGCGTCACAGAACAATATTTGCGTCAGGCACTCAATATTTTGGTTTGATGGTCTCATGGATGCAACACGGGTGGTCGTCCTTTTTACATATTTGCAAACACTTTTTGTTTGTTTGCATTTGCAAATAGGACTACAGTTGCTTTATGAGGAGCAGAGGAGAACAACTGCAAGGAGGGTCGCAGTTTTTCAGGCACTTTTCCTCCCACCAAGACAAAGGCTTGCTGCTTACCCTGTGCTCACTCTAGGACCCAAATTGTTTTCGCGAAAAGTGCTAATAACTCAAATTTTTCTTTAGCAATTTGCAATTTTGCTTAGCAAGAAATGCTAAAAGAACAATTTTCTTTTTAGCAAAGTAATTTTTTTAGCAAGATATATTATACTTCTAAATGTTTCTTGCACTGACATAATATTGAAAAATGAATTGTTATTGTAGTTTGTTGGTGAATCCTCTTATTTTGATCATTTCATCAACTGTATATATGTAATGAAATTGTGTGTTTAATTTAACCCGCTTAATCTGGTTTACGGAGTCCATATTTTTCATTATAATCATATCTAACATCTGGTGTGATGTGCTTTGCATTCTTTGCTATCTATGCACCTTTTAGCCCTTAGTCACCCTCTGTAGTATGCTGACTGGCCTGTGTGTGTGTGTGTGTGTGTGTGTGTGTGTGTGTGTGTGTGTTTTGGGGGAGGGGGGTGTCTTTATGGGTAGGATGAAGGGAGCTCAGGGAGTTAAAATCAATGGTTGTTTCTTATAAATTAATCTCATAACCCAAATATAATGATATTCACCATTAATTTCTCAAAGGAAACACTTGCAGTCAAAACTTTGAACCATGTGCGTCAAAACGCTCTGAAAACAAGGTACACTTGGTCGATATATCCTGGTTCATCTGTGAGTTCTTCCAAAGTTCTGTCAGGGTTGATATTATGTAGAAAATACGTCTTTAGAATGGTTATATCGTGTTTTTATCCCTAACTGAGAAAGCTAACAGAATATTCTAATATGTTCTCACTTTTTAGATAAGTTTTTGTCATATGTAAAGTCAGATAATTTATTTTAAACAAACCTCGCTATAATCTTGTTCACTAATGAGCGAGAATTGCCGACATTATCAGCGCAACTCGGAAATTGATCATTTTATATGTAAGGTCCGATGCTATTGGAAGACGTAATTTGCGGTCAACCAATAAGAAGCTTCGAAACTCAGGGGTGTTGGATATAAATCAAAACATCGAAGATGGACACGAAAGGCAGGGCCTGAATTTCATTTTTCAGAATGGGGGGGATTTATACAGTTTGTGGGGAACGCTACTTGTGGGATTAAATAGCTTAGGTCTTACCTTCTGCCACTACTCAGATTGAAGATCTCTACAGTGTGTAACCTTTTGTCACCATTTGAGGTATCCTTTTTAGTAGACTTTTCATTTTGATATCTCCAGATTTGGATAGGATTGTCAGACAAAGGCCAGGTGGATAAATACAAGTATTATTCCCACCTAAGATATGGACTGTTCAGTTTCGGGTGGAGGGTAGAAAACCACCACAAAATGAAAGGGATCCTTTACAGCATGACATTGCTGACTGACTGTATTATGCCATCAAACACCAATAGCCTTTTTCTAGCAGTGCGAGTAAGGCTCTAGGAAGAGTTTAGAAGGTTGTGTGCCTTTTAGTTAAGCTAATTTTACAACCTCCTTAGTGTTGCTTTACACAGCTGCTTCTTCCTCATCTTCATGCACTATTCTTTAAGTGTCACTGCTTTGTTTAATTATAAAAAAAGAAAAAAATCAGTCTGTTCTTAATAGCACTCAGTGAATTTATTGACACAAGGAGTCTAACTTAAAATCTAACTTAAACCAGTCTGCTGACTTTTCAGGATTATCTTAACTACAGTGGTGCTTGAAAGTTTGTGAACCCTTTATAATTTTGTATATTTCTGCATAAATATGACCTAAAACATCATCAGATTTTCATACAAGTCCTAAAAGTAGATAAAGAGAACCCAGTTAAACAAATGAGACAAAAATATATTATACTTGGTCACTTATTTACTGAGGAAAATGAGCCAATATTACATATGTGAGTGGCAAAAGTATGTGAACTTCTAGGATTAGCAGTTAATTTGAAGGTGAAATTAGAGTCAGGTGTTTTCAATCAATGGGATGACAATCAGGTGTGAGTGGGCACCCTGTTTTATTTAAAGAACAGGGATCTATCAAAGTCTGATCTGCACAACACATGTTTGTGGAAGTGTATCATGGCATGAACGAAGGAGATTTCTGAGGACCTCAGAAAAAGCGTTGTTGATGCTCATCAGGCTGGAAAAGGTTACAAAAGCATCTCTAAAGAGTTTGGACTCCACCAATCCACAGTCAGGCAGATTGTGTACAAATGGAGGAAATTCAAGACCATTGTTACCCTCCCCAGGAGTGGTCGACCAACAAAGATCACTCCAAGAGCAAGGCGTGTAATAGTCGGTGAGGTCACAAAGGACCCCAGGGTAACTTCTAAGCAACTGAAGGCCTCTCTCACATTGGCTAATGTTAATGTTCATGAGTCCACCATCAGGAGAACACTGAACAACAATGGTGTTCATGGCAGGGTTGCAAGGAGAAAGCCACTGCTCTCCAAAAAGAACATTGCTGCTCGTCTGCAGTTTGCTAAAGATCACGTGGACAAGCCAGAAGGCTACTGGAAAAATGTTTTGTGGATGGTTGAGACCAGAATAGAACTTTTTGATTTAAATGAGAAGCGTTATGTTTGGAGAAAGGAAACCACTGCATTCCAGCATAAGAACCTGATCCCATCTGTGAAACATGGTGGTGGTGGTAGTATCATGGTTTGGGCCTGTTTTGCTGCATCTGAGCCAGGACGGCTTGCCATCATTGATGGAACAATGAATTCTGAATTATACCAGCGAATTCAAAAGGAAAATGTCAGGACATCTGTCCATGAACTGAATCTCAAGAGAAGGTGGGTCATACAGCAAGACAACGACCCTAAGCACACAAGTCGTTCTACCAAAGAATGGTTAAAGAAGAATAAAGTTGATGTTTTGGAATGGCCAAGTCAAAGTCCTGACCTTAATCCAATGGAAATGCTGTGGAAGGACCTGAAGTGAACAGTTCATGTAAGGAAACCCACCAACATCCCAGAGTTGAAGCTGTTCTGTACGGAGGAATGGGCTAAAATTCCTCCAGGCCGGTGTGCAGGACTGATCAACAGTTACTGGAAACGTTTAGTTGCAGTTACTGCTGCACAAGGGGGTCACACCAGATACTGAAAGCAAAGGTTCACATACTTTTGCCACTCACAAATATGTAATATTGGATCATTTTCCTCAATAAATAAGTGACCAAGTATAATATTTTTGTCTCATTTGTTTAACTGGGTTCTCTTTATCTACTTTTAGGACTTGTGTGAAAATCTGCTGATGTTTTAGGTCATATTTATGCAGAAATATAGAAAATTCTGAAGGGTTCACAAACTTTCAAGCACCACTGTATGTTTGTGTTATTTGTCTCTTCTTTTAGTGACCATCTCTTTAATCAGTGACCTTTGCTTTTTCCTTTTATAACATTTTTATATCATCTTTTTTATCAGCTTTTATATCATTTTTCTATTCTCATGTTTGATCTGATCATCCCTGTCCTCTGTTTAATGTCTACAATTAAAATAAGAAAACACTATCAAACTGTTCTTAACACTGAATGAATTTACAAACTTTGTTTCAGTCCACATATAGAACGTTAACATGACAACAGTCTTTGTTGACTTTTCAGGATTCTCTTATACCATATAGCCCTGTCTCCTGTGTCATATGCCATCTTTAATTTAAAAAAATCAAATTGTTCTCAACACTGAACAATTCATCTTTGCTGAGTGCAGAATTCTTGTACATATGTAGTCTTTCCTACTCTTTCTCCTAGTGGTCATCCCTTTTGTCAGCATCAGTGTCCTTTGCTTTTCCTTGTAAATACTTTTTTGTTATAGCCATGCTCTGATCTAATCCCCTTCTCAACGTCGACGTTAACGTTAGCTGTCTCGTCCTGTGTATTCTCAACGATATCACTCACACTGCTATTACCACCATTGGATTCAGGAGTTTTCCTCTTAGCAAGGGAAACTTCTGCCACTGCACTTGTACGTTTTAGCCAGCGGTCCAGGTTTGTTTTACAGCTGAAGTCCGAGAGAGGAAGAGTGCGCGCGCTGTATCTGTGTGTGTGTGTGAACTGTCTGTGTCTGCTGGGTTTTTTTTTTTTTTTCTGAGTAGGCTACGGGGGAGAGGGGGGTCAGTCAGTAAAAGGACGGTTCAATTCAAGTAACCTTGTGAACAGAAGGTAGTCGCGCATTCACACTGATCCATTATTAGATTGACGTTGTCAGACAATGCAGTAATGTGTGTGGGAATCTCTCGCATTGGAATCGTTAAAGGTGTGGGAATTAAAAAATATATATATGCGCGATACCCGCAATCCTGTGCCCTTAATTCAGGCCCTGAAAAGTACTGTTTATCTTGAGAAATCGTAATTGTTTGATGGATTTTGCTTAAACTTTAAATGACTTTCGCATAAAATGCGAATACAGATGATTTTCTTTTCGCAAATTGGAATAAAACTTCGCAATTTGCGGACGTGCGAGCGGCTAGCGTGAGCCCAGTTACCAACGTCACCGCCGCTTTTGGATCCGACCTGGGCGAACTGCTGCCTGGTGGCTAAACTTCACAAATGAAGTTGTTCTCCCGGAGGAATGGCACGAGAACTTCCGAATGTTGCAGTCATTGCTGCTCTCGCTTGCGGAGTTACTGCATCTCTACATTGAAGGCCAGATGACTGTCATGCGGAGCCCAGTCAGTGTATTGACAAAAGTAGCCTGCACCCTATATTATTTAGCTGATGAGGGTAGAATACGGAAAATGGCAAATACATTTGGGCTCTCTAGGTCGATGGTTTCCATAATAATCAGACAAGTGTGTAAAGCGATTACTGTGCATCTTGGTCCTAAGTACATACGACTGCCGACAACAGAAAGTGCTGTCCAACAGCTTGTGCACGGATTTCAGCAAGCGCACAGCCTCCCCCAGTGTCTAGGTGCTGTAGATGGTGCACACACACAGATAAAACAACCTTCAGCCAATTCCACAGATTACATTAACAGGAAAGGCAGGTATAAATATTCAAGCTACCTGTGACTACAAATATCCATTCATGGACGTGTTGGTGAAAGGTTCAAGGTATTTTTAATGTCCCCTGAGGGCAATTAACTTTGCAGCCAGCAGAAAAAACACACACCAACAATAAATACAGTCACAATTGAGACATAAACCTGTAACATGTACTGTTGATGTACATGTCTTATAATATGTACTTATCTAGACAGGACACGGGAGACACGCTACGAGTCGCTAAACCTCTTTTTATTATCGTTCCCCTGTCAACCACATATACATCCGTTAAGGGCACACCCACTTCCTGTGGGTCCGTCACTGTATGTGTTCCCTGTAGGTACACTGTACACATATGCCTATGCTACATCTCCCCCCCCCCCCCTCCCTTTAGTTATTGTCATACTCTCAACAGAACATCTTTTGTTTTCAATATTTGTAAACTTGAACAATTAATATATTTTTAACATTCACTGTCACATCTTAAATCTGAGTATTAACCATTCACATAAATTGAGGATTACTGTCACATATTAAACATTCACATAAATTGAGGATTAAACATTCAAGTCTCCTACTTTTCCTTTCCTTTTTTTTCTTTTTTTTTAAACATCTTGTTGATATATTCAGTATTCTGATTAAACACACAAACAACTTTTTATATATATATTTTTTCCTAGGGGTCGGGGTAGACTACCCGGGTCCCCAAGCTGTGCAGGGTTTATTTTGCCCTGTGAACACAAAACCACAGCTTTCTATAAATTCAGTCTGTTTGGTGGTCTTACGGTCCGGCCCAGTCTAGTCTCTCTGGTAGTCTCTGGAACCACCCTGATGTGGGATCTGTTCCTCCTGAGAGATCCTGAGGGCAGATCTATGTTATAAGACCTGGGTGTCTGAGCTGGACCACTGACAGTCCTTGTTTCTTTTGTGTCCTTTACCCAAACCATTTGCCCTGGTCTGAGCTCTGTTCTGGCCTTTGTGTTGTGTCGTTTGTTGAACCAGGATGCCTGTTGTTCTTTTAAGTCCTGCTCTTTCTTTCTGAAAGCCTGGAGGTCAGGCCACACAGGTTGCAATTTCTCTTGGCTTACCGGGAGAGGTGTTCTGATGTTACGGCCCATCAGCAGCTGAGCAGGGGATGAGCCGTGTGCCAAGGGAGTGGCCCTATAGGCCATGAGAGCCTTGTGTGGGTCTTCTCCCTTTTTGAGGAGAGATTTCACCGTTCTCACTGCCCTCTCAGCTTCTCCATTACTCTGAGGGTAACGGGGGCTGCTGGTTGTGTGTGTGAAGTCATAGTCTCTAGCGAAGGATGCAAACTCCGCTGCCGAGAACTGGGGGCCGTTGTCCGTGATGACAATCTCGGGGACTCCATGACGGGCAAAAATAGACTTCAGCTTTCCTGTCACGTGAGCTGTGGTGGTAGAGGTAAGGTTTGCTACTTCTATGTAGTGCGAGTAGTAGTCAATACACAGATTGTACATGGTATTTTCCCACTGAAAGAATCCACTGCCACACGCTGCCATGGTCGTTCTGGCAACTGAGTTGTCAGCAGTGGCTCTGGTGCATTGTGAGCTTCCCGTGCACAGGTTGCACAATTTTCCACCTTCTGCTTAATCTGTTTGGACAGACCTGGCCACCACATGGATTGCTGTGCTCTGGCCACACACTTAGTCATACCTTGGTGACCTTCATGTATTTTATTGAGCATCTCCTCTTGCAGTGTGACTGGGATGACAAGTCTTTGGCCTTTCATCAGTAGTCCATCTGCCACCAGCAGGTCTTGTTGGTACTGCCAGTATAGTTGCAACTGTGGTGGGAGAGCTTTTCTGTTCTGGGGCCATCCTGTTTGCACCATGCATTTCAGTCTTTTGCAGACTTCATCTGCATCTTGTGCTGCCCTGATCTGCACTAACCTTTGTTCTGATGCTGGCAAGTGCTCCAGTACTGCATTGATGGAGACCAACACATCCTCTTCCAGCTGCTTGTCCTCTGCTGTTGGTGGTGCTTGAATCGGTGCCCTGGACAGTGCATCCGCTGTGACCAATTTCTTTCCAGGCACATGTTCAATCTTGTACGTGAAGTGAAGCAGCCGCAGCCTGAACCTCAGGATGCGAGGTGGTAAGTCATCCAGTGCTCTACTGCCAAGCAGGGAAATCAGAGGTTTGTGGTCAGTCTGTATCAAAAAGTCCTTCCCTATCAGGTAAGACTGAAAACGCTCACATGCCCAGGTCAGTGCCAGCGCTTCCTTCTCCATCTGGGCATATCTACGCTCCATGTCTGTCATGCTGCGTGATATGAAGGCGACTGGCCTCCACTCCCCAGATAGCTGCTTTTGGAACAACACTCCACCCAGCCCGAAGGATGAAGCGTCCGCTGCAACTATTGTCTCTCTGTGCAGACAGTACTGTGCCAGTACTGTTGGTGAGCTCAGTTCCTTATGCAGCTCATCAAATGCTCTCTGTTGTGCACTACCCCACACCCAGTCAGCGTCTGATTTTAGCAGGTCTCTCAGCGGTTGCGTGAGTTCTGCTATACGTGGAGAGAATTTTCCCACGTAGTTGACCATGCCCACAAACCTTTTCATGTCCCCAGCATCTTTGGGCGTGGGCATCTCTGTGATGGCTTTAATTTTACTGGGATCTGCTTCGATGCCCCTCTCGCTGACGATGTGGCCCAGGAACGTGACCTTGTTGACTGCAAACTGACACTTGTCGTTGTTCAGCGTTAGGCCCTCTTCCTGCAGCCGCGCCAACACTCTGTGCAGCCTGTGGTCATGTTGCTCTCGTGTCGAGCCAAAAACCAGGATGTCGTCAGCATGGCATACAGTCCCTTCTAACCCTGACAGCATCTGCATCAACTGCTTTTGAAAGTGCTCCGGCGCTGATGAAATACCAAACGGGAGTCTTTTGTAGCAGTATTGCCCAAAAGGGGTAATAAATGTGGTGAGTGGAACTGATTTTGGATGTAAGGGTACCTGCCAGAATCCTGCTGTAGCATCCAGCTTCGAAAAGACAGTTGCCCCTGCCAGCTTGGCCAGGGTTTCGTCGACAGCTGGTAAGATGTGTCTCTCTCGGCAGATGTACTCATTCAGGTGGGTCATGTCTGAGCAGATCCTTATCTTTCCGTTTGGCTTTGGTGCCACCACCATGCCTGCGCACCAATCTGTAGGCTCTTCTATGGGCACAATCTCACCCATTTTCTCCATTCTTTGGAGCTCCTCCTTGACCTTGTCATGCAGTGGCAAGGGTACACGTCGTGGCAGTGACAGTGCATATGGTTTGGCGTCTTACTTCAATTTGATTTTGTACTCCCCTGTGAGACAGCCCAGTCCCGTGAAGACCTTGGGGTACTGGTTCTTCATGTCAACCTCCAGCTCTCTTACGCTGTCGACTATGTGCAGTAGCTTTAGGTCTGTGATTGCTGGAAGACCCAGTAGAGGTGTTGCTAACTTTTCTACCACATACACTAGCTGTCTAGTTGTTCTGTCCTTGTACTTAATGACAGCCTTAAACTGACCTCTCACCTGTAGCGGCTCATTGCTGGGTCCACACAGTGGTATGTCTGCTTTGGTGAGTGGGCCATGCAGTCTCTCTGAGTAGGCAGCGCTTGAGATGACTGTTGCCTCCGCTCCTGTGTCCAGCTTGAAGGCAAGATCCTTTCCATTCACTTTCAGTGGTTTTTTTCCATTTTGCAGGTTTCTTTCCTGTGGACACTGCACCCAGGAACAGCACGTCCTCTTCCTCCGCCTCAAGAACTGCACCTACTCTGCCTGACTTGCACACTGCTGCAAAATGTCCTCTCTTCCTACATCTTCTGCACTCTGCCTCTCGTGCAGCGCAGTTGTTCAGAGAGTGTGGCAGCCCTTTTCCACAACGCCCACAGGTTTTCTTTCCTTTGTGGAACTCCTTTTGTCCCTTTCCATATGACGTCCTCCCTGACTGGTTCTCTCTATATGGCTTTTTCTTGAATTTTAACAAGTCCACATTTGCCTCTCCTTGTTCTGTTACTTTTGTGTCTCTCACTATGGGTTGCTGTTTCTTAATTTCTTCATGTTGCCTAATTGTGGTGACTGCTCTTTCCAATGTTAACTCACTGTCCATTTGCAACTTTTCAGACAGGCCTTGATGTCTAATGCCTACCACTAGCCTGTCTCTGATCATTTCATCCTGCAGAGGGCCATATTGACAGTGCTCTGCCAGTTTATAAACTGCAGAGATAAAGGCTTCTGCCGATTCGCCCGGCTCCTGGCTTCTCCTATTGAAGCGGGGTCTCTCATATATGACATTATATTTGCATATGAAATATTTGTCAAAAGCTTCCTTGACTGCTTTGTAGTTCACAGCATCGTCCGTACTCAGGCCAAGTGTGGACAGAATATCATCGGCTTTGTTGCCCATAGCATAAACTAAGGAGTTCACCTGGTATCCTTGGTCTTTCTTGTCCAGTCCCGCCACCACACGGAACCTTTCAAACCGACGAATCCAGTTGGGCCAATTGGAAAAGTCTGAGAAGTCAAAATTTTCCGGTGGACTTATGGAGAAAAGTGAATCCATTTTCTTCTTTTCTTTTCTCTTCTTTTATTTTATTTATTTATTTTTATTTTTTCCCCCCGAGCTGTCCTCCGCGCTGTCCTTTTACGTCCGTTACTGACGCACTCCCCCGTGGTCTTGACTCGCTACTAGCTTGCTGCACTCAGTTTCTACTGCTGGCTAGCCTTCGCATAGCTTACTTAGCTAGCACTGGAGTTTCCCGCGATTCACTTATACTGTTACAAAAAATAAATATACCGCAACTGACTGGCAATTCCAATCTTGCTATCTTCTGAGGCGGGCTTCAGCACTTCTGACACCATGTAACATGTACTGTTGATGTACATGTCTTATATTATAATATGTACTTATCTAGACAGGACACGGGAGACACGCTACGAGTCGCTAAACCTCTTTTTATTATCGTTCCCCTGTCAACCACATATACATCCGTTAAGGGCACACCCACTTCCTGTGGGTCCGTCACTGTATGTGTTCCCTGTAGGTACACTGTA
This sequence comes from Neoarius graeffei, assembly GCF_027579695.1. Classification (NCBI taxonomy): domain Eukaryota; kingdom Metazoa; phylum Chordata; class Actinopteri; order Siluriformes; family Ariidae; genus Neoarius; species Neoarius graeffei. The sequence goes on from NC_083587.1 coordinate 9,447,805, forward strand.
CACATATGCCTATGCTACAAAACCAACCATAAATAATTAGAACAATAAAAACATTCATCAAGAAGTGTTTTAAAAGGATGGTTACAGCAGGTAAAAATGAGTTTTTGAATCTGTTGGTTCTACAACCTTTTAAAACAAATCTGCGTCTGGATGGTAAAAGGGAGAACTCTGAGAACAGGGGGTGACTGGGGTCAGCTAAAGTTGCCTGTGCTTTTTCGAGTGACCTGATTTTATGGAGAGTGGAGATATTGTTCAGGGGAATATTGGCAATTTTGCTACAGAGACTGATAATGTTAAAAATACGGTTCTTGTTTTTCTGTGTCAGCAACCCAAACCAGCAGATAAAAAGTAAGAACAGATTCAATAAAACAACTGTAAAACATTCTCATAAAACTGCTGTCCATGTTAAAATTCCTCAGTTTATGATAAAAATGCATATGTTGGTGAGCTTTCTTGCATACAGTGTCCACATGTTTGTCAAAAGTAAATCTGTAGTTGATTATGGTACCCAAGTATTTATACTCCTCCACAACTTCAACTACCTGATCACTAATATATACAGGGGAGATGACATTTGTTTTTTCTAAAATCAATGATCATTTCTTTAGTTTTGCTGATGTTTATGTCTAAAAAGGATGACTTACACCATTGAGCAATAATCAGGATCATCTGACTTTAAAAGAGACACAATAACAGAGTCGTCAGCAAACTTTAAAATATGCCGTCCTGTGTGCTGGCTTTGACACAAATTTGTGTATAAAACAAATAAAAGGGGGGAGAGAACACAACCCTGCAGTGAACCAGTGGAGGAGAGCAGAGCATCAGATAAAACATCGTTGACCCTGACACGCTGGGATCTGGCGGTTAAAAAATCCATCAACCAAGAAATAAGACCAGGGTCAATGTTATGTGTGTTCTTTAACCTATTAGCTAAAATATGTGGCTGGATACAGTTAAAAGCAGAGGAAAAATCAATAAGACATGCAAAGGTGTTAGCTGCCTCAAGTTGTGAGAGCACCAAGTTCAGTAAAGTGCATATGGCATCATTCACCCCTCTACCTGTACCAATACCATACTTCCACCCACCCAATTGCACACTTCTTCAGGTTGGCTGTGAGACCTGCTCTCCTCAGCGACCTAAGGATGGCCCTCAGATGTTGGAGGTGCCTTGGCCAGACATTACTATAGATAATGATGTCGTCGAGGTAGGTGGCCGCATAGGTGGCGTGGGGGCGGAGGACCCTATCCATCAGCCGCTGAAACGTAGCGGGCACCCCAAACAGCCCAAAAGAAAGTGTGTGATTGGGCGGGTGGAAGTACGGTATCTGGGCTTCCATTTGGGCAATGGGCAGGTGCATCCCCAAATTAACAAGACAGCAGCAATTGTGGTCTGCCCGAGGCCCAAGACCAAAAAGGGGGTGAGACAGTTCCTGGGGCTGGCTGGCGATTATCGTAGGTTTATACCTAATTATTCGGATGTCACCAGCCCGCTGACTGATCTGACTAAAAAGGGGGCACCAGATCCGGTCCAGCAATGCCAGCGGGTTTTTTCTGAGGTAAAGGCTGCACTGTGTGGGGGGCCACTTTTACACTCCCCTGACTTTTCTCTCCCCTTTATGTTACAGACGGATACGTCAGACAGACGGCTGGGGGCTGTTTTGTCCCAGCAAGTGGAGGGGGAGGACCGCCCAGTGTTGTATATCAGTAGGAAGCTGTCAGTGCATGAGGGGCGCTACAGCACCATTGAAAAGGACTGCCTAGTGATCAAGTGGGTGGTCCTCGCCCTCCGTTACTACCTGCTGGGATGCCCTTTCACCTTCTGTTTGGACCACACGCCCCTCCAGTGGCTCCACCGCATAAAGGATGCCAACGCGCGGATCACCCATTGGTATCTGGCACTCCAACCCTTCATAATTGCAAAGTAGGGGAAGGATGGGGTGGTGTTTGGCTGGAGCATTTGACCATTGATTACTCTCACTTGGTCAAATGCATGCCGCAGGGTCTCATCTCGCGACTGCTCTAGTGGAAAATCCGCGAGGGATTCCCCAATAGAGAGAGGAGGAGCCGGCAGCTCCTCACTCTGACGCAGAGATGACATAGACGGCTCTGTGACAGCTGCTCCCGCCAACACGACACCGGGACCTCCCCTTATTAAACTACAGCAGGACCCACTCTTCACTAGATGACTCATTAATTCCCCAAATCCCGGTCAATCCATCCCCAAAATTATCGAGTGGGTAAGGCGAGGATTAACCGCTGCCTTCACTATAAATTTTTCCCCTCGAAAAAAATGTGGACTGGCACTAAAGGGTAGTTGTGAACATCCCCGTGCACACACAACACCTTCACCAATTGTGCTCCCCCCAGTGCCTCGTCTTGCACCAGGTTTTGGTGGATTGAGGTCTGATTACAACCAGAATCCACCAACGCCTGATATGTATCCCCTTGGACACTCACTGGTATGCGATACGCTCTGGCCCGATTGAGGGCGGCTCCTGGCGCATCGGGGATCCGAACCACCGCACCCACCTCCATTACCGAGCACTGCTGTTGGAGGTGGCCTGGCTCCCCACAGCACCAGCAAACCGGCCCGGGCTTCCTCTCCGCCCTGGTGCTCTGGGGCTCACTCACCTGGGGGGGGGGAGACAGACACAGAAGGGAGAAACGGGAGGGCACTGTGGGTGCGGCGGGCTGGCTTGGGTGGCCCCCGCCTCCGCGGTGGGGGAACGGGGCGAGGATGAGACACAGGAGGAGAGGGAGGGAGAGAGAGAGAGGAGAGGAGAGAAGAGGTGGTCTGCTGTCCTGCCATCAGAACAGCCGCCAAATGGTCCTCCGCCAGCTCGATTGCCTGATCCAGCGATGCCGGGCGGTGGCAGTGGACCCACTCTGCAGTTCCAGCTGGTAGGCGCGTGATGAACTGCTCCCGTACCACCTGGTCAATGATTCCCTCGGCGTCGCGGTTGTCGGCCCTCAACCACCGCCTGCAGGCGTCCCGGAGTTGCTGGCCAAATGCGAATGGCCAGACGATTTCCTCCAAGCGCAAAGCGCGGAAGCGCTGCCGGGGGTGCGCCCCACACGCTGGAGGATGGCCCAGCGAAAGTCCACGTAGGCCAGCCTGCGGGGAGCTGTAGCGCGGCCAGCTGCGCCTCTCCCGTTAGCAGGGGGAGGAGGCGCGCCGCATGCTGTTCCACCGGCCACCCCGAGGTCTCTGCTACCTGCTCAAAGAGCGTGAGGAAGGCCTCGGGGTCATCCTGCGGGCTCATCTTTCTTAGGGTGAGGGGGGACGAGCCCACGGCGGTGGAGTTGGTGGACCCCACTGACGCGAGGAGGTGCCGGAACGCCTGTCGCTCTTCCTGCTGAGCCAACACCAGGGCCTCGAACCGCTGTTCCTGCTCCTTCCAGAGGGCGACTAGCGCCTGGTGCTGGCTTTGCTGGGCCGTGGCGAGGGCGTGGACCAGGTCGGCGAAAAGGGAGGACTCCATGGGGCTGTTCTGCTTCTGCGGTCCAACTCCCAGGTTTCGGCACCACTGTAGCAGTTCGTATGGGTGGGTGGAGCACAGAGGGACGGCAGGCCAGAACTGAGTTCACAAAACTCTTTTATTTTCACTTTTCAGTGTCAATTTCACTCTCTCATGCACGCACGCACACTCCAGTCGTCTGGTTGGGGAGAGAGCTCCCTCTGCTCTCGCTCTCTCTCCTTAAATAGGGCGCAGTCACTGGGGAAGACACACAAACACGTTAATTAACCTCAGGTGCAGTGATTCTGCCACTTACCTTCCCTGACTCTGCCCTCCGGTCACAGACCGACGCTTGACCATGCCCCCACTGCCACAGCTTCCAACCTCAAACTATGCAATAAAATAAACTAAAGAAACTATGTGATGTGGACTCTGGACAACAATATTGGAACTCTTTAAATAAAGAAAATAAAAATACAAAACCCAAATAAATGCATTTGTTAAACCACACAGCTCATAAAGATGCTTTCTAGTAAAATGCAATAACTGGTAAATATACAGAACATTCATGAGCAAAAACTGCATTTATAAACACTTTTAAATAACTAACAAATTTCTCAGAATAAAACACACTCTCACTCCAGTGTGCAGCCTGCGCACTTACACACACACACCTTAACACATCATCTTTTCTCCCTATTGGACCATCAAAAGCATATAAAAATACACACTTTATATAAACAGTCAGAATGCAACAATATAAGTTGATTCTGTACATAAGTGCACTTTATCACGACTTACGCTGACGAGCCACTCACTACATTGCTTGCTCTCTCTACGTCACTTCCTGATTTCTGAAACAACAGTGGAGGGGCACAGAAAATGCACACGTTAATCACACGTGGGGAAAAATGGTGGCATTAAAAGGAATTTGCATTAACTTCAACAGCCCTAATTTTATCTATAAAACTCCCCACTCCTGGCAGGAGAGATAATCCGCCACCACCATATGCAGCCCCCGGCCTGTGGGCCAAATCGAATTTAAAGTGTTGAAGGGCGATACCCAGAGTGATCCACCGGTGGTCCCACTGGTTGGAACAGAGGGTGAACGGGTGTCTGAGTAGGTAGTACTGGAGAGTGAGGACTGCCCAATTTATGGCCAAGCACTCTTTCTTCATCGATATTTTCCACTGATCCAGCAAAGAGTGACCTGGAAAAAGCAGTGCTGTAACCACAGCCCCATAATAAGAGTGTCTGCTAACTGCCTGTAATGTAATCTCAAAACAAAATTTTGGCTTGCTGTATGTATTTGACAAGGAACAAATTTTGTATCCAACTGTTTGGATAGAGCCGTGATGTACTTACCCCAGGAGTTGCTGAAATAGCTCAGTAGGGAGAGTGTTAGAGTAAAAATCTAAAATCTTTGGTTCAATCCCAGGTTTCAGTATCAAGGACTGTGGCTTGTGTACAGCTTGGTCTGTGTTTTTTTTTTTTTTTTGGCTAGGTCGATGCCAATAATTTGATGGTTAAAACAATGATGCTATTCTTTAAGTTCGTTTCTTAAGACGCGTATTTTTTAGGATGCTACTTTGTTTGTTGACAGTTTCGGCGAACACTTCCGCCTTCTTCAAAACAGTCACCAGATGTCGAATGGTGACGTGCCTTATCAGCTGATGTACTCTATGGAGGCGTGAACGTCCCGCCCAATTTGACAGGTAGTCCACGCCTCCTGCTGTCAGGTCGCTGCCCCAGGACTGCGCTCCAGGTGTGAGACAGCACGTACGCTCCCTCATCCTGGTTCATGGTCCTTTGCGCCCGCTTGCGTATCTCCACTGCCTCCAAAATCCACCGCTGGTATCTATTCTTTTCAGCGCGAATGACTCTGGCCTCTTCCCAATTCATAATATGATTTTGCCGTTTGCAGTGATCTGAAATGGCTGATTTTAAGTTTTCTTGGTTTGCTTTTTCTTTTTCGGATCTTGAGTCTTTTTGTTGTTTCTTTTTCACATTCTAATTGGTGTTCTTTCCTGCGAGTGTGGAAGCATCTGCCCGTTTCACCAATATAGACTTTATTGCATGAACGGCAAGGGATTTCATATATGACGTTGCATTTATTGTCCAGTTGTATTTTGTCTTTGGGGTGAACTAGCAGCTGTCGGAGGTTCTTGTATGGTTTGACCGGGGTGTTGATATGGTATTTCCTCATGGATCGTTGGATGCGTTCTGTAACTCCCTTTTATGTATGGTAGTGTGACAAAGCCCCGGTTTGTTTTTTCTGTGTTTTTCTTGTTTGTTTGTTTTTTTCCTTTTTTTGTCTGTAATTTCCCTTTTCGAATTGCCCACGGTGGATATTGGCAGTTTTTTAATGCCTGTTGGATGTGTTGTTCCTCCTCCTGTCTGTCTTTCTCCTCCGTGATGTTCTGTGTTCGGTCATATAATGTTCTGATAACTGACATTTTGTGTGCGATGGGATGTTCAGATGTCCAGAGAAGATATTGGTCGGTATGTGTAGGTTTTCTGTAATTCTGATATTACCTTCTTCTGTGTGGTGTATTTTTAGGTCCAGAAACCCTATTGTCTTGTCCGTTTCCTCTTCGTGTGTGAATTTGATGTTGCCTGTCTTGTCTATGGAGTTTAGATGATCCGTGAGTTGTTGTGTGTAGCCTGTTTTGGTTATTTCAAGAATGTCATCAACGTATCTTTTCCAGAAGATAGGTTTGCATTCGTCCGGTGCTGTTTCTATGGCTCGGGTTTCCAGATCCTCCATAAAGTTGCATAGAGTGGCAGATAGAGGGTCCCCCATTGCAAATCCCTCTTTTTGTCTGTAAATTGTACCTCTGAATTGGAAATATGTGGAAGTGGAAATGAAATGTAATAGTTTTGTTATGTCCTGTGCTGTAAGTTTTGTTCGGTTTTTTCAGGGTTCTGTCTGCTTTTAACCGGTTTTCTACTATGTTAAGAGTGTTTGTGACCGGTGTTTTTGTAAAGAGGGATATAACGTCATGTGATACAAAGATTTCATCATTTTTTATCTTGATTTCCCTTAGTTCTTTCGCCAGTTGTTTTGAGTTTTTGCAGTGGTATTCCATAAGTCCGAGGAGTGGTTTAATTATGTCTGCCAGTGTCTTGGAAAGGTTGTAAGTAACTGATCCTATACTGTCTACTATGGGTCTTAGTGGTGCTCCAGGTTTATGAATTTTCGGTGTGCCGTATATCCGGGGGGTGATGTCTGCTGTGGGGATGAGGTGGTTGTATGTTTGTTTATCAATTTTGTTGTCGTCTATTAACGGTTTGAGTAATAGTTTTAGTATTTTTTCTTTTCCTCTGTCGGGTCTTTTTTGAGTATTTCATATATGTATGGGTCCGTGAGCATTTCATTCATTTGTTTTTCATATTGATTAGTGTCCATGATAACCGTGGTCCTCCCTTTATCAGCCGGTAGTATTGTTATTTTCTTGTTCTTTGTGAGTGTTCTGATGGCTTCCATTTCCCATTTAGTTGTGTTTCTGGGTGGCGGTTTAGCTGAGGTGAGGATGCCTGCTATTTCGTTCCTTAATGCAGCTTTCTGTCCTTGGTCCTGTAACATGTTGCATGCTAGTTCCGTAGCCAGTATGAATTCTTCATTCGGGATTTTATTTGGTGTGATGGCATAGTTTAGTCCCCGTGAGAGTATAATGCGTTCTGCTGTTGTTAGGTTGCATATCCATTTTTCATTTATTTGCTTATCCTTGCATTTATTTTGTTTCTTTTTGATAAGCCTATTTAGTTTTTTAATATGGCGTGTTTTTGTTTTTGAGAATTCTTGTTCTTGTATTGCATTCAGATGTTCTTCCATATTTTTTTCTATGTCACTGCTGAGTTTGAACCGGCGTTTGAAATCTTGTGTTCTTTGTGTTATTTCTGTATTTAAATTGTTGATTTTGTTTGTCGTGCATCTAATTCTTTCTCTTACCAGAGTCATTCGCGCTCTTTCGATGGTCCTTTCCGCGTTTCTTGTTGGAATTGGATTTTTTATGTAGAGGCTTGCTGGAATGATGCCTTCGTCCCGGCAGCGGAGATTGAAGCGGAGATGGTTTCTTTGTCGCGCCAGTTTTTTCTTTAGTTTTTCCAGGTAGCGTACCTCTTTGGCACAATCTTCTCCATAACTTATATTTAATATGTAGTGAAAGGTCATTATGTCTAACTATTATAACTATTCTTTAAGTTCGTTTCTTAAGACACGTATTTTTTAGGATGTTACCTTGTTTGTTGACAGTTTCGGCGAACACTTCCGCCTTCTTCAAAACAGTCACCAGATGTCGAGTGGTGACGTGCCTTATCAGCTGATGTACTCTATGGAGGCGTGAACGTCCCGCCCAATTTGACAGGTGTCTTAAGAAACGAACTTAAAGAATAGTTATAATAGTTAGACATAATGAACTTTCACTACATAACAATGATGCTGTTTGACTTTGGTTCCATGGAGCTTCTAAACTAGCATCCACTGACTGTTTCAAAGGAAGGCTCCTTTTGGTCAAGACAACTTTTATATTCCAAACCATTTGTGAACGTCACCATGGAACAACTTCTTTTCAAGATGGGTACGGGCCAGTTCTGCAATTTTGAATCTGGGTTTATTACAGAGTCATCACAGCTTCGATGGTATTGGGCACTATATATCTGCATTGATCTTCTAAAACACAAATGCACTGAATAATTTGGCTCCATGGTGTCATGGTTAGCACTCTGAATGGTGAATACAGTCACCTGAGTTCAAATGTTGGTGGAACCTGTAAAAGTTTGCGCCTGCGTTGAATGATGGATAAACAAGGCAATTTTGTTTCAGTGAGGAAAATCCCACTTTTATGCAATGCATAATTAAAATACATGAAAAACAGAAATGTCCCCACTTTTTATCTATCTTTAGCAGTTTTTATTGATTTTCCATTAAGCATATATATATACAGTGGGGCAAAAAAGTATTTAGTCAGTCACCAATTGTGCAAGTTCTCCCACTTAAAAAGATGAGAGAGGCCTGTAATTTTCATCATAGGTATACCTCAACTATGAGAGACAAAATGAGAAAATTAATCCAGAAAATCACATCGTCTGATTTTTAAAGAATTTATTTGCAAATTATGGTGGAAAATAAGTATTTGGTCAATAACAAAAGTTCATCTCAATACTTTGTTATATACCCTTTGTTGGCAATGACAGAAGTCAAACGTTTTCTGTAAGTCTTCACAAGGTTTTCACACACTGTTGCTGGTATTTTGGCCCATTCCTCCATGCAGATCTCCTCTAGAGCAGTGATGTTTTGGGGCTGTTGCTGGGCAACACGGACTTTCAACTCCCTCCAAAGATTTTCAATGGGGTTGAGATCTGGAGACTGGCTAGGCCATTCCAGGACCTTGAAATGCTTCTTATGAAGCCACTCCTTCGTTGCCCAGGCGGTGTGTTTGGGATCATCGTCATGCTGAAAGACCCAGCCACGTTTCATCTTCAATGCCCTTGCTGATGGAAGGAGGTTTTCACTCAAAATCTCACGATACATGGCCCCATTTATTCTTTCCTTTACACGGATCAGTCGTCCTGGTCCCTTTGCAGAAAAACAGTCCCAAAGCATGATGTTTCCACCCCCATGCTTTACAGTAGGTATGGTGTTCTTTGGATGCAACTCAGCATTCTTTCTCCTCCAAACACGACAAGTTGAGTTTTTACCAAAAAGTTCTATTTTGGTTTCATCTGACCATATGACATTCTCCCAATCCTCTTCTGGATCATCCAAATGCACTCTAGCAAACTTCAGACGGGCCTGGACATGTACTGGCTTAAGCAGGGGGACACGTCTGGCACTGCAGGATTTGAGTCCCTGGTGGCGTAGTGTTACTGATGGTAGCCTTTGTTACTTTGGTCCCAGCTCTCTGCAGATCATTCACTAGGTCCCCCCGTGTGGTTCTGGGATTTTTGCTCACCATTCTTGTGATCATTTTGACCCCACGGGGTGAGATCTTGCGTGGAGCCCCAGATCAAGGGAGATTATCAGTGGTCTTGTATGTCTTCCATTTTCTAATAATTGCTCCCACAGTTGATTTCTTCACACCAAGCTGCTTACCTATTGCAGATTCAGTCTTCCCAGCCTGGTGCAGGTCTACAATTTTGTTTCTGGTGTCCTTTGACAGCTCTTTGGTCTTGGCCATAGTGGAGTTTGGAGTGTGACTGTTTGAGGTTGTGGACAGGTGTATTTTATACTGATAACGAGTTCAAACAGGTGCCATTAATACAGGTAACGAGTGGAGGACAGAGGAGCCTCTTAAAGAAGTTACAGGTCTGTGAGAGCCAGAAATCTTGCTTGTTTGTAGGTGACCAAATACTTATTTTACCGAGGAATTTACCAATTAATTCATTAAAAATCCTACAATGTGATTTCCTGGATTCTTTCCCCCATTCTGTCTCTCATAGTTGAAGTGTACCTATGATGAAAATTACAGGCCTCTCTCATCTTTTTAAGTGGGAGAACTTGCACAATTGGTGGCTGACTAAATACTTTTTTGCCCCACTGTATTTGTGACAGCTTAATTTAACCATCAGCATGTACATAAGCAAAGAATAGCTGTAATATTCAAATATTCAAATAATTACAATTACAAGTGAGACAACACAACAATAACAAAAACAGAAAAAATAAAATAAATACTAATAAAATTAAAAAATACATTAAAAAAATAATAATAATAAATAATAATCCCATCACTTCCTTCCTCCTTCCCTCTCAACCCACCAAGAAATAAACTGAGCATGTTAGTAACGACAGGCAGAGACTAAAAAAGGAGAAGAAGAAAATAAAAGGAGTGGGAACAATGTAAGTACGTGACTATTAATGTTACGCGCGCACACATAAAAAAAAGTGGGGGGGTTGGGGATCACCATTGCCTTTCATCAGTATTGGTATTCTAATCATCTGCATTCAGTGGTATTTGTAGATTCTCATAATATTCAAGAAAGAGGGTCCAAATCTTTCTAAATTTTTGCAGGGAACCTTTGAGGGTATATCTGATTTTCTCTAGTTTCAGGAAATGCATAGTATCTCTAATCCATCTTGTAAAATTGGGAGGTTCTTGCTCCTTCCAGGAGAGAAGAATGAGACGTCTTGCAAGTAAGGAGGTAAATGCTATAACTGTGCGAGCTTCGCCATGAAGGGAGCAAGTTTCAGGGGTGGATCCAAATAGTGCACACACAGCGTTGGGGGTGATGTGTTTTTGGAATAGCTCAGAGTAGGTCTGGAAGATATTGGTCCAGAATGTGTTAAGTTTAGGGTAGGACCACAGCATGTGTATGTAATCCACTGGTTTGCCTTTACAGCTAGGGCAAGAGGGGTTTATATTAGGGAAGATTTTTGCCAGTCTTGCATTAGTCAAATGTGCTCTCAACACAATTTTAAGTTGAATTAAGCCATGTCTGGCACACGGGGAGGAGGTATGTATCAAACCAAGCGCTACGTCCCATTGGTCATCTGTCATTTTCTCTCCAATATCGTTCTCCCAGAGTTTCCTAACATCTTGCAATGAATGAGGGACGATATCACAGATATTCTTACATATTGTGGAAATTAGACCTCTACAGTGAGGAGACAATGAGAGAATATTATCTATAGCATCGGCTGTTGGAAGGTCTGGAAACGAAGTCATGCTTTTTTGGATAAAATTTCTAATTTGTAGATACCTAAAAAAGTCTGATTTTGGTAAATTGAATAATTGTGAGAGTTGTGCAAATGAAGCAAATCTGCCTTTCACATATAAATCGGAAATAGATTTCACACCCTTTGATGACCAGACTCTTAAAGTGGAGTCCGAGAGGGAAGGAGGAAAGTTGTAGTTACTATGAATGGGAGAGTGCACCGATGTTGTCTGCAACTTGAGGTGCCTTCGAAATTACGACCAGATTCTAATTGAGTGAAGGATCACAGGGTTAGAGTAAAGTTGGTTTTGGGGAGGGAGTGAGGGGGCACATAATATAGACGCCAGGTTGAGTGCATTACAAGCATATTCCATTTGCACCCACACCTCGCATTTACTAGGAAGGTCTCATATAATCCACTGTAACATCATCTTTATATTACATGCCCAATAATAGTAAATAAAATTAGGCTGGGCCAGACCTGCAAAATTTTTCGGTCTTTGAAGCACACTTCTTTTAATTCTTGGTGGTTTGCCATTCCAGATGAACGACGATATGCTCGTTTCCAGCAAATTGAAGAATGACTTTTTAATCAGAATGGGAATGTTTTGAAAAAGGTAAAGAAATTTTGGTAGCACAATCATTTTAATAAGATTAATTCGTCCAGCCACCGACAGTGGAAGATTTTTCCATCTGGCCATATCATTTTTGCATTTTTCGAATAAAGTCCCAAAATTTTTAGTGAAAAGTTGTGGGAAAGAAGATGTGATTTCTATCCCAAGGTATTTAAAGCCTTTTCTAACAACTCTGAATGGAAAGCGTGAGGCTGGGATTAGATTAGCTGTTGGATTAAGTGGAAACATCTCACTTTTTTCAAAGTTGATTTTGTAACCTGAAAGTTTTCCGAATTGAGCGAGAATGTTGAGTATGGGGGGGATGGATTTTAATGGGTCTGTCACATATAAAATAACATCATCTGCATATAAGGACAATTTGTGTGTAAGGCCCCCTTGATTTATGCCCAGAAAGTCATCGGAATGTCTAAGAGCAATGGCCAAGGGCTCAATTGCAATGGCGAACAGGAGAGGGGACATATTGCAGCCCTGGCGAGTGCCTCTGCTGAGCGGGAAGTATTCAGACTGCTGACCATTAGTAATCACAGCTGCTAGAGGTTGAGCGTAAAGGAGTTTTATCCAGGATATAAAGGATTCCTCAAAGCCAAATTTCTCTAGGGTTAAAAACAAATATTTCCATTCAATGCGATCGAAGGCTTTTTCCGCATCGAGTGATATGGCCATTTCAGCAGATTGAGTTGAGGGGGAGTAGACAATATTATGGAGCCTTCTAATATTAGAACTACGTAGAGTGCCGATTCAAAATAAACCCTGTTTGATCCAGTGAGATTATTTGAGGAGCAATTTTCTCCAGTCTTGTTACTAGAATTTTTGATAAAATTTTGTAATGTACATTTACCAAAGAAATTGGCCGATAGGATGCGCACAGAAGAGGGTCTTTGCCTGGCTTTGGTAGCAGTGTTATTACAGCTTGTTGCAAAGTGGGAGGGAGATGCCCAACTGACAAGGACTCATTAAACATGGTTTGGAGAAGGGGGCAGAGCTCGGAAGCAAATTTTTTATAAAATTCTGAGATATACCCATCTGGGCCTGGTGACTTATTACCATTTAGAGATTTGATGGCTGCTAGAATTTCTGCACTGGAAATTTCATTTCTCAGTAAGGAGGTTTGGTCATCTGAAACAGAAGGTAAAGTAAGGTTATCAAAGAAATGATTAAGTTGGGATAAGTTATCATCACATTCTGAGCGATATAGGCTGCTGTAATACTGTTTGAAAGTGTTATTAATTTCCATATGCTTTGTGATCATCTCACCTGTTGTGTCACAAATTTTAGGAATGAGACGTGAGGATTGGGCTTGACAGGCTTGCTGAGCTAGCAACTTGCCAGCCTTATCGCCTGAGTCATATATGTTACATCGAGCCTTTGTAAGTAAATATGTGGCTCTGTCAGTGGAAAGAAGGTTATATTCTGTCTGTAGCCATAGTCTGTCTTTAAATAGTGCTGGAGAGGGAGCAGATGAGTATTGGCTATCAATATCTGCGATGGAACGTGAAATATCAATAAGCTTAGATTCTCTTTCTTTTTTAGCCCTGCAGGAGTATTCAATTATTTGGCCACAAAGGTATGCCTTTAGGGTCTCCCATAATGTTGAATGAGAAATATCTGGAGAGGCATTAGTTTCTAGGAAGAAGCGAATTTGAGTGGATATATGATTTACAAAGTGCTCATCAGCTAGAAGGAGGGGGTTAAGTCTCCAGCTGCGAGAGGGCTGAAAGCAAGTTGGCAACATTACCTGAAATGAGAGGGCCCCATGATCCAATATAGTAATACTATGATATGAGCAGGAGTTTACATTTCCAATCAACCTATTAACCACAAGAAAGCAATCAATGCGTGTGTATGTATGATGTACATTGGAGAAGAAAGAGAATACTTTTTTGTTGTTATATTTAAATCTCCATATATCTGAGACACCACTCTGTGTAAAGTATTCGTTGATAACTTTTGCAGATTTGGTAAGAGACTGTGGTCTGTTTGATGACCTGTCTAATACGGTATTGAGCACACAGTTAAAGTCACCTTCTATTATCAAGTTGTAATTATCATCTGTGGGTATGGTGGAGAAGAGCTTGTTAAAGAAATTACAATCATCATAGTTTGGAGCGTAGACATTGACCAGAACCACAAGACTGGCGAACAACAGACCCGAAACAATGACAAACCTCCCGTTAACATCAGAGATGATCTCCTTGGCTTGAAATGGGACATCTTTATGTATGAGAATTGTTGTCCCTCTGGCCTTAGCGTTGAACCGTGAGTGATATATTTGCCCAACCCAGCCTTTTTTAAGGTAATTGATGTGATCATTCTTAAGGTGAGTTTCCTGTAGAAAGGCTATATCGGCATTCAATTGTTGTAAATAAGACATTATTTTTTGTCTTTTCACCCAGGTATTCATGCCTTTAGCATTCAAAGAGACAAAATGGATGGACTGATTTTGATTACAATTTGATGTAGGTGTCATATTCTAGGAGGAAATGTGATAGATGAGCGGCAAAGGTGATGGTGGGGGGGGCACAGAAGAAAAGGGGAAAAGAAAAAAGGGAAAAAAAAAGGAAAAAGAAAAATGAATCATGCTCTTAACTGCCAGCATGAAAGGAACACCTAACTTACTTGAACTCTGTTTTTACAGAAAGGGATGGGGATAAATTTAACATGAAACTGCGCAAACCTGTTGATAATGACAGCTCGAATTACAGATGGCCCAGTAAGGTCAATATACACATTAGTATACAGTGTATATATGTATATGCACGGGATCAATCAAGCTTCAGCCTGCATTTCACTCATTTCTTCACTAATAACCATTTAGCTTCATTCAGGGTTTTAGGAATAGAAAGCAGTGTAGTAGTGTACATGACAGGAGCAGCAGCAGTATAAATGATGTGTTATGAGTCTAGCTGACATTTCTTTCAATGCCATAGTCTCTGAGTCAGTGTCACATCCTTCAACCACTTGTGTGGGGAGCAGGAGCGCAACATCATTTAACGGGGAGTGAAACCATGAGCTCGTACACTATGAACTTTACTACTGTAAAACTATATCAAATTTAAACTAACCTCGACTCTTTTTACATAATCACTTATTTATTTCAAACTAGACCAAAAAGTGAAAAGCAGTAATGGAGAGAGGGTATTACCTAAAGAAGCAGGCACCTTCGGTGAGTAGCATTACCGTTAGATATGGCTGTACTCAGGAAGCTTTCAGACCGCTACTGCCTCATGAAGGAGATGAAGTGGGATGTGGATGTGACCTGCTGTTTTGGAGAAAAGAGGAAACTTCATCGGGCGAGAAAAACATCAGTTTTTGTCCGTTCTTATCAGTGACTTGGAGCTTAGTGGGGAAAAGCATCCTGTAGGCGAAACCGGCGCTCCTCAGCTGTGACTTGACCGTGAAGTATGCTGCTCGTTTCTTGGAGACATCGATGCTGTAGTCGGGGTAGATGTGCACTTCAGACCCGCGGAAGGAGAGGGATCCACCGGCCTCTCTTGCCAGCTTCAGGATATGCTCCTTGGTCTGGTAGTGGTGGATCCGTGCAATGAGCGGGCGCGGGGGGTCATCTTGCTTCTTGCGGTGGGTGGCGATTCTGTGGGCTCTGTCGACAGATGGAGGAGTAGGAAAAGCCTCTGGGCCGAACATTTCTCTCAGAAATACCTCCATAAAAGCAGTTGGATGGACGCCCTCAACTTTTTCAGGTAAGCCAGTAATGTGGATGTTGTTGCATCTCGATCTGTTTTCCAAGTCGTCTATCTTAAATTTGAGGGCATCGTTGTCCTTAGACAGGGCGATGCAGGTGGACTCGAGGGTTGCCAGTCTAGTCTCCATGTCATTAAGTGACGTCTCCATATGCTGAATTGATTGGTCATGGCGATCAATGGTTGCTCGGTCAGCAGAAAGTTGGTCGGAGAGTTTGGCTATGATGCGGTCCTCCATTGATTTGAAAAGTTTCTCCATGTCAGCCAGGGTTAGCGGCGCATTGCTAGTAGCATCTTCTTGGTTTTGGCTAGCTTGCGTTCCGTCACCTTGCCTATTTTCAGATGAGTGTTCGTCTGCTTGGTGGTTTGGCTTTTTCGTAGGTTTTCCCATGTTTAACAATCTTTTGCATAAGTTTGCATAGGTTAGTCGCAGCAATAACTCCCTTAAATTAAGGATTAAGACAGGATTTTAACAGAGCTCTCCCGGCGTGCGACTTACTCCATCCTGCGACAAACCGGAAGTCCTGTCCCCCCTTTTTATTACAAAGATGAAAACATTAGCCGAACGGAAAATGTCCTCATTTTTTTTCTCAGAAATCTGGTCACCTTAAATTACATAATTGTTTTGGGGTTTTTTTTGCAATCAAATACAGTAATGACATGGATAATAACGAGTTCATGATGTAAACAAACCTGCAGTAGTCAGCAAGTAAACAATGAATGTGAAAACGTGTTGAACAACACCAATCACACTGTTACAGTAGCTGCATAATTAACACTGGTTGCCAATCACCGCTGGGAAAAGGGATGGATTAAACACAATGGATTAGTCTCATTTCCAATCGAAAAACAAAGACTAATAAAGTATCTTTAGAAAAAAGCTAAAAATACATCAAACAAAGCCAGTTAGCTCAGGTTAGCTCAGGTTAGCAATCGTTTAACAATTCTGTACAGGGCTCGAAATTTGTATACCAGCCAGCCGGACTAGTTACCTTCCAAAGTAACTAACCAAACAGAAAATCAACTCGCCAAAATTTGTTCATGTATGAATTTTACTCAGGGGTGAAAGTAACTTTTATTTCTTGCCGGTACTATTATTTTGAGTCATAGTGCATGCACCGAAAAATACACCTAATTATTTATTATTGTCTACTTATCAAGCATTCACTAGGACTTCTTATCACTCAGTAGTACTAGTGTAGTACTTTATCACACTATCACTCAGTAGTACTAGTACAGTACTTTTTTTATCACACTATCACTCTTTCATCCACCTGTATCAGTTTTTGATTATAAATAAATTGCAAACGCATCATTTCAACAACACAATCGTTTTAATAAATTTTTTTTAGCTGAACAGTTGAAAACTAACTTTTCATTTTGGACATTCTGTCTCCTAAAACACGTTAGCTAGCAGCTGCGCACGTGGCACAGGATGGTGAAGCAGTGGCTCCGCGCGCGCTCTCCTGCACTCTGTCTGTCGAGTGAAACACGGAAGGAATTCACTTCAGACAGAATTCAGAGACAGGGCAGAACCAGTTATATGCAATGTTTATTGAGGAAAATGTGTTGCTTTTGGTAAATTGACGTTAGCAGGTGTGTTGTTATGCGGAAAGTGCTTTTTTTTTTTTCCAGAGACAGTATATTTTTCTTTCCGGTACGGCCAAATCTTTTAGTGGTGTCCGGACCGGCCAGGACCGGCTTACTTTTGCCCCGATTTACTTCTGTCAAAAATAACACAAAAGAGAGTAGTTACCATTGTTCATGACTAATGTGCATTTATTTCAAGAACCCGAGTATTTTGATACTGTTGTTAAATACATAAATGAGAACAACACAGAGCACCATAATATAATATCAACAAATAATAATATATTGGACTTTTTTCCCCGGTCTGCAGGTTGGGATGTCTGTAAACCAATCAGGATGCTCTTTGTCAAGCATGCGCTTCATGAACAGGCGCACGCGCAGTCTCTCTCGCGCACCCCGTCATATGCGCGATGCAGACATTAATGTTGCGCGTGCACACGCTTGTTCGCTTGCTCTAGATTCCGGGAGATTTTCTCCAATTTGGGGGCATCAGGGAGCAGTGTTGCCAGATACTGCTGACGTTTTCCAGCCCAAAATATGTTCAAAACCCACCAAAATGCACTTAAAACCGCCCAATCTGGCAACACTGTCAGGGAGCCGCTATCAATATGCGGGAGACTCCCGGAACTTCCAGGAGACTTGGGATGTCTGTTATAAGCATGTGGAGTAGTGAAGAAACCGACAACCTGACCGTCCTGCCGATAAACATATCAATGAACACAGACACGGCATGCGCTTAATATGTGGCGGCTTTAGTTGACGGTGTGTCTTAATCTTCGCTTCATATATCTTTTTTATTTTCAATTCACCAGCTGGGGCAGCACGGTGGTGTAGTGGTTAGCGCTGTCGCCTCACAGCAAGAAGGTCTGGGTTCAAGCCCCGGCGAGGGCCTTTATGTGCGGAGTTTGCATGTTCTCCCTGTGTCCATGTGGGTTTGCTCTGGTTTCCCCCACAGTCCAAAGACATGCAGGTTAGGTTAACTGGTGACTCTAAATTGACCGTGAGTGTGAATGGTTGTCTGTGTCTATGTGTCAGCCCTGTGATGACCTGGCGACTTGTCCAGGGTGTACCCTGCCTTTCGCCTGTAGTCAGCTGGGATAGGCTCCAGCTTGCCTGCGACCCTGTAGAAGGATAAAGCGGCTAGAGATAATGAGAGGAGATGAACTCACCAGCCAGGCTGCCTAGTGACAGGAATTACTCGCCAAATGACAAATTAAGTTGCGACCGGAGTACCGTGAATTTCGAGCCCTGCTGTATAAAGTTGCCATAAAAGCTAACACTACTTTTGCATGACTAATGGCAATATAATGCACGTGACTACTGAAGATTATTTGAGAAGAAGGAAAAAAAACCCTTAATGCTCACTCACTTACCTTGATGAACTGCTTTGCGTGCCAGACAGCAGAACTCAAAACTTGCCTCTGTTCAGCGCTGTTCTCCAGTCATGAATATGTCCTCAGTGGCGTCACACGTTACATTGCACTTGCGCTGTAGCTCACGTTATCCAAGCTTTCAGTGGAAAGGAGTGCTGGGATTGGCTATTTCAAGACTGCTAACCTGTTTTGCTCTGCATGTGTGGATTTGAATCCCACCCTCATTGCATACGTGTCATTTAACCTCATCTTGACCATGAAGGGTGTATCTCCATGGGGTGGCCAAGATGGTGTCTGTGTAACTTGTGATGCGTGTAGCTCTGCAACATGATAAACGAAACCTAATATGCTGAATTGCTAAATATGTTTAAGGGCTGATTAGAATGAACCTAATTGATAAACTAAATAGCTATTACAAGGCCTTCACTTAGAAAGGTTGTTTTATCATCACTTTCTTTCATTTTATTCATTGTTATCCAGCTAGTTCCTAGAGTTAACCATTCAGTGAACCTGCTAACTAAAAGCAAAGTGAACATCGCACTATACGAACTAAACCAACAGGAGTTGGTAAACATACTTGCTACTTTTTCTGGGTTATCCGTCAATATGGAAACAGAGGAAGAGATCCACGGCGTAATGCATTCCTATGCCAGAAAGTCTCTGAGTGAAAAGTTTGAACTGGATGCTTTACAAGATGAAGAGTGTTTGGTGCCACAACCAGAAACTCCGAAACCACGATCAGCCAAAAAGTCGAAGACGTGCCAGTGACGAGGATGATAAAGAGGCTGTGCCCATCTTGCGTTTGCTAATAATAATGGAAAGAATTGAAAAGATGCGAGAAGAATCTCTCAAACGGCTGCAGTCACTTGAGGCAACGGTTAAAGACAATACAAATTCCATTAAAAGTGTTACCCACATCCTTGACTCTATGGGGAAACAAGTAGAAGACATGTCGAATAAAGTCATTGCCATACAAAGTAAAGTCCACATCTTAGAAAAAGAGAACAATGTCCTCTAAGACAAAAGCAGTGACCTAGATGCCTATAAAAGAAGATGGACTCTACGAGTGTCTGGCATTCTGGAGCAAGCAGGTGAGAATGTGAAGAATGTCATCATCAACATTTTCAAACAGGTCTCCCCAGACATCATGGATCAGCTGGCTTACTCAGTGAACATCACTCACAGATTAGGTCCCTGCTCTGCAGAGGTGTGTGCCAACCATCACATCATAGTTTGGTTCCTGCCATGAGCACACAGGGGCAAAGTTTGGAGGGATGCCAGAACATCAGCCATACTCAAAGAAAGAAAGATGAAAGTTTGCGAGGACCTGACTCAAGAGATCAAGGATGCAAGAAACAAACTGTGGCTGTTGGTTGAACAGGCTAGGAAAGAGGGCAAGAAAGCAGGCTTCAAAGGTCCCTTTGCATACATTGTTGGTAAAAAAGTCAAAGTAAATAATACGTGAATGAAAACAATTTTTCTATTTGCTGCCATTCTTGTGTAGTACTGCCTTCTATGGGGTTAAACGACTAAAAAGCATGTAATATGGTTTATTTAGCAATATCAGTCTTTCTCATTTAAAGCTTTGAATCTTAGGTTTGCAGCCCTGTGATGGCCAGGCGACTTCTCCAGGATGTACCCCACCTTTCACCCGTAGTCAGCTGGGATAGGCTCCAGCTTGTCTGCGACCCTGTAGAACAGGATAAAGATGATATGAGATGAGATCTTAGGTTTGCATGCTATACTGTTAGTCACCAGGTGGTGGTGCCTTCCTTTCATGATTTGGTGTCACTTAAAATGAAACAAGGAGAAAAAAAAAACTCATCTCATAGAACACCACATTGAGACATCCCCAGGGGTACTAGTGCGCAGCCACCCTTACAGACTGCCTGAACACAAAAAAAAAAGGTGGTTCGGGAAGAGCTCGAGGCCATGCTCGAAATGGGCATCGTCGAGGAGTCCCACAGCGACTGGAGCAGCCTGGTGGTCTTGGTTCCCAAGGCCGACGGGTCGGTCCGGTTCTGCATGGACTATAGGAAAGTCAACGCGGTGTCTAAGTTTGACGCGTACCCAATACCTTGTATTGACGAGTTGCTCAATCGACTAGGCACGGCTCGTTTTTATTTGACACTGGATTTGACAAAGGGATATTGGCAGATCCCCTTGACTCCGCTATCCCAAGAGAAAACAGCCTTTTCCACACCATTTGGCGTACACCAGTTCGTCACACTTCCTTTTGGGCTGTTTGGGGCACCCGCTACATTCCAGCGGCTTATGGATAGGGTCCTCTGCCCTCATGCCACCTACGCAGCCGCCTACTTGGAAGACATTATTATTTATAGTAATGATTGGCCGCGGCACATAGAACACCTAAGGGCCATCCTTAGGTTGCTGAGGCGAGTGGGTCTCACAGCCAACCTGAAGAAGTGTGCGATTGGGTCGGTGGAAGTACGGTATCTGGGTTTCCACTTGGGCAATGGGCAGGTGCGTCCCCAAATTAATAAGACAGCAGCGATTGCAGCCTGCCCAAGGCCCAAGACCAAAAAAGGGGTGAGACAGTTCCTGGGGCTGGCTGGCTACTATCGTAGGTTTATACCTAATTATTCGGATGTCACCAGCCCACTGACTGAACTCACTAAAAAGGGGGCACCAGATCCGATCCAGTGGATGGAGCAATGCCAGCGGGCTTTCTCTGAGGTAAAGGCTGCACTGTGTGGGGGGCCACTGTTGCACTCCCCTGACTTTTCTCTCCCCTTGATTTTGCAGACAGACATGTCGGACAGAGGGCTGGGGGCTGTTCTGTCCCAGGAGGTGGGGGGGAGGACCACCCAGTGCTGTACATCAGCTGGAAGCTGTCAATTCTCAAGGGCAGGTACAGCATGATCGAAAAGGAGTGCCTCGCCATCAAATGGGCGGTCCTCGCCCTCCGCTACTACCTGCTGGGGCACCCTTTCACCCTCTGTTCTGACCACACGCCCCTGCAGTGGCTCCACCGCATGAAGGATGCCAATGCGCGGATCACCCATTGGTATCTGGCACTCGAGCCGTTTAAGTTCAAGGTGGTTCACAGGCCGGGGGCGCAGATGGTCATGGCGGATTTCCTCTCCCGTCGGGGGGGAGTTGGCTTAAAGCCAGATGGATCCCTGGCCTGAGTTGGGCGGTGGGGGTATGTGGCGGCGGGGTGGAATCATTGCACCTGATGGGGATTAACCTGTGTTTGTGTCTCTTCCCCAGTGACCGCGCCCTTTAAAAGGAGAGGAGAGCAGAGAAAGGGAGCTCTCCCCAACCAGAACACTTGTGTGTGTGTGTGTGTGTGTGTGTGCGTGCGTGCGCATGGCTGGGAAGTGATAAAAGGCTGAAAAGCTAACAATAAATAGTTCATTGAGAACTTGAAGTTGATGCTTCTCAAATTCCTCTCGCAATAGAGTTGATTAAAAGTTTCTCTGATGCTTCTGGCCTCCACTTGAACTTAAAAAAATGTGAACTCATGGCCATAAAAGATTGTTCTGTACCCTCTTTACATGACATCCCTGTGATAGATTAGGTTACTTATTTGGGAATCATCATCTCCAAAGATCAAAATACAAGGTGTTCATTGAATTTCAACTCCATTATCCTTAAAACACAAAAGAAATTAAATTCATGGTTACAAAGAGATTTCCAGGGTTGCCTCTGTGCAGTCTCAGCGTAACAGTCCTAACTTACTAAGCCGGTTTAGCAATATCTGTCTGCAGTTCCCGCAGTGCTTTCTAATATCCAGAAGAAAGGCGTGATTATAAATATATTTTCACCCCACCGCTTTACAAGGCAGGGATGAAACTGCTCCTTACACTGAAAAACTTTCATGTGAGCAGAGGCTGCTGCAAGCATCGGTCACACTGCCATGATGTCCTTGGATGGGAGACTGCCTGAGAATGCCAGGTGCTGTAAGCTTTTTGTTTCACCCTTCTTGGGGGCTTCTGTTTGGATTCTCTCAGGACAACATGGGAAGAAAAAAAGAAAAGAAAAGCCACATGGCAAGAAGGGCGAAACAAAAATGTTTTAATCTTTGTAGTAAAAAGGGGGAATGTTTCTGTTTTTCATGTATTTTGATCATGCATTGCACAAAAAGTGGGATTTTCCCTCACTGAAACAAAAGTGTCTTGTTTATCCCTCATTCAATGCAGGTACAAGCTTTTACAGGTTCCACCGACATTTGAACTCAGATGACTGGATTCACCATCCATAGTGCTAACCATGACACCATGGAACCAAAGTCATGGAGTGTGATTATTTTAAGCACCAAATTACTGGCATATAGTGACATTGACCTGGCAAAAAAGCAAATCTCACACTGGCTGCAGACTAAGACATACACAAGCTACACTCCTCAGTGCCAAAAACCAGGCTTGAACCAGGGACTTTTAGACCTTCAGTCTACCATGCAGCCTACTGAGCTATTTCAGCAAACCCTGCTGTAGCACCACCACAGCTCTATTCAAGCAACTGGATGCAAAATTTGTCCCTTGTCAAATATGTGCAGCA
This sequence comes from Neoarius graeffei, assembly GCF_027579695.1. NCBI lineage: Eukaryota > Metazoa > Chordata > Actinopteri > Siluriformes > Ariidae > Neoarius > Neoarius graeffei. The sequence goes on from NC_083587.1 coordinate 9,470,739, forward strand.
AGCAGAAATTTAGTTTCGAGATTACATTACATTACATTACATTACATTACAGGCATTTAGCAGATGCTCTTATCCAGAGAAGTGCAAAAGTCAGGTACAAGAAGTGCTGAGCTTCTAGAAAAGAACTTACATTAAATCTACAGTAAATGTGTTACAATTAGCCTAATAGCTAGAGAAACATTGCAGTGCTCACAGGAGACAGGAAAGTCAAATACACAGATGAGATTGCCTCAGAGAGAAGCACTTATGAATTTAAAAAATGAGGAAAAATCAGTGCTCCTATTCAAAGTAATCTAATTGTGCTTCATTTTGAAAGTAAGGTTATTTTTTCCACATCACATAGATTTAATAAACTGTAAAATGTATCTTTAGTTGCTTAAATCACTCAAAACGACTCCAAAAACTAGCACTTACTAAATGATTCAGGAAAGTAGGAGCCAATATGAGGGTATGATTTGTGACTAAAAGACAGATAAATGGTCTTCTTCTTTGTGTCTTCTCCTCCCTTATTCACCACTAAATAATATAATCATTACATGATTGCTGTTCTAGAAAGTCTGTAGTGAGAATTCACCAGTTGACCACTATTTTATTCTGAGGCATCTGACTCAGGTGTTTTTCATTTAAAGTGCACAGAATCTGATCAGAACTTGAGATCATTCACAGCCCAACCCACAAAATCCAATATGACAATAGAAGTTACAATGGATGGTCCAGCACTCCATGTTAAAGGGCCAGGTGATTTACACATTGATGGGCAGTTATCACTCTGGATTGGTTGTAGGGGCACAGCCAATTACGGTTTCACTATTATATTTGCAAGGTACTGTTTTATCACTCTCAGAAGGTCCAGCATGTTTTGCACTGAACAGATGTGCAACATTTTGAATAAATGTTCATAAACATATTACATTAGAATTTAAAACAATGATTGAGATTATAGATTCAGACTCCAGGTTGGTGATGTCAAAATTCCCTGAAAGTTGCCCCAACGTGTGACCACTGACATTAAAATGACAGTAAACGTGCTAAAATTTGGGTAGTGTCCAGAGATATATTGACGCACTCACACAAGTTAGTTGCATCAAATGCACATATGTGAAGATAATTTGCCGCCTTCTGACAATAATTAAGAACCTTGTGGAAAGACTTTGCAGCTTCCACTGATATTTCTTCCATATTGTGCTCCCATGTTCTCACAACTGAGCTGCTTTGCCCAAAAATTTATGAATGTGTGAGACAAGAATCAGAAGCTTGGTTGATGGGCATGGGGAATCCAATTTTAGCCTACTACCACCTCTGTAGAACAAGATCAGCACTACCACCATGAGAACTCCATCCTAATGCTCCCCAAGCCATGATACTGCACCCAAAGCACACATTTGTTTAACTGCATGGATTAAAATTGAAAGCCAAGGCCCATTTTCATCTTGAACAAAAGTGTCTTGTTTATCCATCATTCAATGTGGGCACAAGCTTTTACAGGTTCCACAGACATTTGAAGTCAGATGACTGGATTCACCATCCAGAGTGCTAACCATGACACCGTGGAGCCAAAGGATTTGGTACTTGTGCTTTTTCAGAAGATCAATACAGGCATATAGTGCCCAATAGATAGATTAGATTATATAGAACTTTATTGATCCTTTTGGGAGGGTTCCCTCAGGGAAATTAAGATTCCAGCAGCATCATTACAGCATAAACAGAGAATAGAAAATAGAGAAAAAACTTTTAGTTAAATTAAATTAAGTATTTACATATACAAAAAGAATAAGCTATGGGGAAGAGAGGAAGACATTGCACTTTATATTGCACATTGTCCAGTATTGCTTATTGTTAGGCTACTGCTCTAAATTTCTCATCTCATTATCTCTATCCACTTTATCCTGTTCTACAGGGTCGCAGGCAAGCTGGAGCCTATCCCAGCTGACTATGGGTGAAAGGCGGGGTACACCCTGGACAAGTCACCAGGTCATCACAAGGCTGACACATAGACACAGACAACCATTCACACTCACACCTACAGTCAATTTAGAGTCACCAATTAACCTAACCTGCATGTCTTTGGACTGTGGGGGAAACCGGAGCACCCGGAGGAAACCCACGCGGACACGGGGAGAACATGCAAACTCCACACAGAAAGGCCATTGCCGGCCACAGGGCTCAAACCCAGACCTTCTTGCTGTGAGGCAACAGCACTAACCACTACACCACCGTGCTGCCCTGCTCTAAATTTTTTAAACTTTAATGAAAATAAAACTGAGGTCTTAGTCTTTCAGTCCAGTGCTGCTTGTGGTACACATGGAGACTTAGTCCCCCTTGAACCATATGTCAAAGACACTGTAAAAAACCTTGGTGTAACTTTAGACTGTAATTTTAAATTGGAGAAACAAATAAATACAGTTGTAAAATCTAGTTTTTTCCAGTTAAGGCTTTTATCCAAGGTTAAGCCCTTCTTATCCCTCAAAAACTTTGAGATGGCTATTCATGCCTTTGTCTCTTCCTGCCTAGACTACTGCAATGCCCTATATGTGGGCATTAGCTGTTCCTCCTTATTCCGTCTTCAACTAGTTCAGAATGCTGCAGCCCACCTTCTAACCAGAACACGAAGGTGGGAGCATATTACACCTGTGCTTGCAGCCCTTCACTGGCTGGCTCCCTGTCCATTAGAGAATAAAATTTAAAATTCTTTTATTTGTTTTCAAATCTTTACATGGTCTGGCTCCACTTTATATATCAGATCTTCTAAAGGTTCAGACAACATCTAGGGCATGTAGGTCAGCCGACGAACTCCGTCTTCTTGTTCCTCGTTCTTGGCTAAAAAGCAGAGGTGACCGGGATTTTGCAGTGATTGCACCTAAGCTCTGGAATGAGCTGCCACTGCACATATGCCGGCCACTTCCTGTTTCCTGAGTTGTTCGCGCCGAGTCCTTTTTCCCGTGAGTGCCGGCGTTAATTACTAATCCTTTTTTAACTTTTTTTCTATAAATAAATTTCCAGTATCGTCTTCATTTTTATTATACTGTCGCTTTCATTTTTGTACTTTTCACTTTCGCTTTCCTTTTTCCGTTTTTTTTCCCGGTTTTTTCTCTTTCTTTTTTCGGAAGAACGCCGAGACCGGAAGCTTTCTTTTTCTCTCCTCCTGTGTAAAGTCCACAAGCGGAGGCCATCTGATCTGCTTTAATATCAACAGATCTTCATTTAAGGTACGTGAATCTTTTCATCATGGCACACCTTCAGCCTGTTCAGTGTGCTGAGTGCAGGATGTTTAGTCATTCTTCCTCCGTCACTAGCGATAGCTCTATTAGCTTTACTTGTGATAAGTGCAGATTAGTTAGCTCTCTGACGGAGAAGATTTCAGTGCTAGAAGCGCGTGTCCAGGCTTTAGAGCAGGTTAGTGAGCGTGAGAACAGTGTAGTTTCTGTTAGGGAAAGTCTGGACGCCCTAGGTGGAGTTAGCAATCCCCCAACTCTGGCATTAGAGCCCTTACAGCGGGGCGAATGGGTGACTGCTCGGCGGCATAAGCGTAGAGCCAAAGCTACCGCAGAGGCTCGCCCACAGGAGCACCACTCCTCTCCGCGTCACGTGTCGAACAGGTTTGCTCTCCTTAGTGATGCACCCACTGAGAAACCTGAAAGAGCTCTGGTTATAGGGGACTCTATCATACGGCACGTGAAATTAGCTCAGCCTTTAGGGGCACCAGCAGCTTTAGTCAGGTGTATACCGGGAGCCAGGGCGCCGGACATAGCAGGTAATCTTAGGGTCCTAGGCAAGCACAGGTTCTCAAAGATAGTTATCCATGCAGGAGCTAATGATATACGCCTTCGTCAGTCTGAGGTTACTAAGAGTAACTTTGTAGAGGTGTTTAAATTAGCGAAGGCGATGTCCGATGCTGCTGTATGCTCTGGCCCCATCCCAATGCGGCGTGGCGATGTAGCTTACAGCAGGTTATGGTCGCTGAACTGCTGGCTGTCCAGGTGGTGCTCTGAAAACAGTGTGGGCTTTATAGATAATTGGGCTAATTTTGAGGGCACTGCTGGCCTGTTAGGGCGGGACGGTATCCATCCCACTCGGGAAGGTGCTGCTCTCATTTCCTGCAGCATAGGTCATAGTCTCAGAACAGGCCTAGTTAATTTCTGACAATCCAGAGCCAAGGCCAGGGAGCAGACGAACAGGCTAAACCAACTGTCTGCTAGCTGCACAGAGTCGTCACTCAGGGCCCACTACATCGAGACTGTGTCTGTTCCCCGAGCTCAACAAAAAGGTAGAAATTTTCAGAGAGTTTGTTCCAGTAACCTAATCAATATAAAATTAGATCATACTGACTGTACAGCTGCTGCCAGCACCTTTGATCTAAAGGTGGGGCTATTTAAATATTAGATCTCTTACATCTAAAGCGCTAATGGTTAATGAACTCATTACTGATCAGGAGTTTAATGTACTGTGTTTAACAGAAACATGGATTAAGCCAAATGAATATATAGCATTAAATGAAGCGAGTCCTCCTGGATACAGTTATATACACCAGCCTCGTCTAACTGGCAGAGGAGGAGGCGTCGCGGTTATTTATAACGATTATCTAGGTGTAACACACAAACCTGGTTAGAAATTTAATACATTTGAAGTTCTTCATACTCATATAATGTATGTAGCCTCGAAAAATAAGTCTACCCAGTTAATTCCTTAATTCCATTGCTTATTATTTACAGGCCCCCGGGGCCATATTCTGAGTTTCTTTCTGAATTTGCAGATTTTATCTCAGATTTGGTTATTTCCTTAGACAAAGCTTTAGTTGTCGGAGATTTTAATATTCACTTCGATAACCCAGAAGACCCTTTAAAAACAGCGTTTGTGTCCATCTTAGATTCAGTTGGGATTAAGCAGAATGTCATAGGACCGACCCATAATGGTGGTCACACCCTTGATCTAATACTAACATTCAGATTAAACGTAGACAATATAGTCATACTTCCACAGTCTGAAGTTATCTCAGATCATTGTCTCATCTCATTCAAAATATGTCTGAGTAATAATATATGCACCTCACCACGCTACTGTATTAAACGTACTTTCACGTCAACTACTGCACAGAGCTTTATAAATGATCTCCCAGAGCTGTCAACTTTGATTGGGTCACTGTCAGCCCCTGCAGAACTCGATCAGGCAACTGAATGCTTAGAGTCAACATTCCGCCATACTTTAGATAATGTAGCTCCTCTAAAAAGGAAAATGGTCAGAGACAAAAAATTAGCACCCTGGTATAATGATGACACTCGCACATTAAAACAGACCACTCGAAAATTGGAACGTAAATGGCGTCAAACAAAATTGGTAGTGTTCAAATTGGCGTGGAAGGAGAGCTTCCTGAAGTATAGAAAAGCTCTTAGTGCTGCGAGATCAACATATCTCTCCTCCCTAATAGAAGAAGATAAAAATAATCCTAGATTCCTATTTAATACTGTAGCAAAATTAACCAGGAATAAGTCCACTATCAACACATGCACACCTGCAGTATGTAGTAGCAACGACTTCATGAATTTTTTTAATGACAAAATTGAGAATATCCGACAAAAAATTCAAACTACTAATTTAAGGTTAGACAATGAAAGTGACCTTGTAGTTAACAATATAACTGTATCAGATCATCAGTTAGAATGTTTTACTCCCCTAAAAGAAACTGAATTACTTTCATTAATCTCTACATCAAAAGCCTCAACTTGCATACTAGATCCCTTACCGACACATCTATTCAAACAGATAATGCCTGGAGTAATTGAACCGCTTCTAAAAATAATAAATTCTTATCTTATGATTGGCTATGTACCCAAATCCTTTAAACTAGCAGTTATCAAACCCCTGATTAAAAAACCTGACCTTGATCCCTGTCAGCTGTCCAATTATCGGCCAATATCAAACCTCCCCTTTATCTCCAAAATCCTTGAAAAAACTGTGGCACAGCAGTTATGCTCATATTTACATAGGAATAACATCCATGAAATGTATCAGTCAGGATTTAGACCTCATCATAGCACAGAGACAGCACTGGTTAAAGTAGTAAACGACCTACTGTTGGCGTCTGATCAGGGCTGTGTCTCGCTACTTGTGTTGCTTGACCTTAGTGCAGCATTTGATACCATTGATCATTCCATTCTTCTGGATAGACTAGAAAACGTTGTGGGAGTTAAGGGAATGGCCCTCTCCTGGCTCAGGTCTTATCTAACTGATCGTTATCAGTATGTTGATATAAATGGTGATATTTCTAGACGTACCGAAGTAAAGTTTGGTGTTCCACAAGGTTCTGTCTTGGGTCCACTGCTTTTTTCTCTCTACATGTTACCTCTGGGCGATATTATTCATAAACATTGTATTAGTTTCCACTGTTATGCTGATAACACACAGTTGTATGTCTCTGCAAAACCTGATGAGAGACACCAGCTTAATAAAATTGAGGAATGTGTTAAGGACATTAGACACTGGATGCTTATAAATTTCCTTCTGCTTAACTCTGACAAGACTGAAGTACTTGTGCTAGGACCACATACAGCTAGAAGTAAGTTTTCTGATTACACAGTAACTCTGGATGGCCTTTCTGTTTCTTCACGTGCAGCAGTAAAAGACCTCGGAGTGATTATTGACCCCGTCTTTCATTTGAAACTCACATTGATAACATCACCCGGATAGCTTTCTTTCATCTCAGAAATATTGCAAAGATAAGAAATTTAATGTCATTGCATGATGCAGAAAAACTAGTCCATGCTTTCGTTACCTCCAGGTTGGATTATTGTAATGCCTTACTGTCTGGATGTTCCAATAAGTGCATAAACAAGCTCCAGTTAGTTCAAAATGCCGCAGCAAGAGTCCTTACTAGAACTAGAAAATATGACCACATCACGCCTGTCTTATCCACACTGCATTGGCTCCCAATCAAATTTCGTATTGATTATAAAATACTACTATTGACCTTTAAAGCACTAAATGGTCTCGCACCACAGTACCTGAGTGAACTTCTGCTCCTCTATGACCCGCCACGCCTACTTAGATCAAAAGGTGCAGGCTATCTGCTGGTACCTCGTATAGTGAAGGCTACATCAGGGGGCAGAGCCTTTTCTTACAAAGCCCCACTGTTATGGAACAGCCTTCCAAGCAGTGATGGGAATAACGGCGTTAGAAATAAACGGCGTTACTAACGGCGTTACTTTTTTTAGTAACGAGTAATCTAACTAATTACTTTTTACATCGTTATAACGCCGTTCCCGTTACTTACAATAAAATACTATGCGTTACTTTATTAAAGCTGTTCTCATCTGGCACGCTGCTCGTTCAGCCTTTCTTTACTCTGCTTTCGTGTGGGGCGGGGAGACATGAGACAACAACACAGTAAGCCAATCAGAGTAGATTTGGACAACATACGTGGGTAGGCCACGCCTACTGCACGCTCTTCCAATCAGAAGACACAGCGATGGCAAGCGGTCAGCCCAGCACTACGCTTTCACATTGGAAATACAGACATTACTTTTCATTACTTGAAATAAAAGGCAAGAGTGTTTACGTGCAATGCACATTATGTCGAGGAACAAAGTGTTTGTCCTCGTCAGTGGCCAGTAATTAGTAACATAATTTTAATAACTACAAAAATATATTACATTTGATAGATGTCTTATCTCACATTGTCCCACAAAAATATTAATATAGTGTAGATAACGTTACTAATTGGTTCTGTTAAGTGTCCATTTCAGTCATTAAACACATTTAACATTCACTTTTATTATGCTTACACTAATTGAATTTTTTTTTTTTTTTGAGGGGGAACAAAATGTAACGGAATAATTACTTTCCCTGGTAATTAGTTACTTTTATGACAAAGTAACTCCGTTACTAACTCAGTTACTTTTTGGGAAAAGTAACTAGTAACTATAACTAATTACTTTTTGAAAGTAACGTGCCCAACACTGCTTCCAAGTAATGTTCGGGAATCAGACACAGTCTCAGCATTTAAGTCTAGGCTGAAAACATATCTGTTTAGTCAAGCCTTTTGTTAATGGTGTTTATGAGGTAAAGGAGTAGATCTGGAGGGTCCTCAGACATAGAGTGTTTTGGTAAACTGGGATGTATGGATGCTGTCAGTCCCCACTCGCTTGCTCACTCGAGTTTGTTGACGGTGCAGTGGCTGGCTGCTTTATGTCCCGGGGCTCCCTCATGCCTGTGTTACCTTCTGGCTCTCTCCTTTTAGTTATGCTGTCATAGTTAGTTGCCGGAGTCCCTGCTTGTACTCGGTGCAATATGTATACTGTTCCTACTTATTCAGGTGACATTGGGCATACCTAACAACCTGTGTTTTCTTTCTCTCCCCCCCCCCAAATCTGTCCCTCTGAGTTACATGGAGTCAACAGGAAATCTTTTGGTGGAGACGGTGGGGACCTCGACTGGCTATCGTAGCCTGCAGGGAATCGGACGTCAGACATTCTGTCGCATGTCCCAGACCCGGTGAAATGTAACTGAATTGTCTTGGCCAGGCCTAAGGGTCCCATCTGCATCTCATCATTGCCGAGGAGTGTGCTCCCATCACCCAATCAAGCATCCAGCCAGAGCAGGTCATGATATATTTTTTTACCATATTAACATGCCATTGTGTGTCATGCCTGATGTAAAGACTCTCGTCTCTGCGAGCCTACCACACAGATTTAATACTTGTCATTTTTAGGGCATACCTAACAACATGTTTTCTTTCTCTCTCTCTCTTCCCCCCCATCTGTCCCTCTGAGTTACATGTTGATCCTGGGATTGAGATGCTGGCCTCTTCTGCCCCTCAGACCTGCTTGATCCATCCTGGTGCCCTGTGTCTGGTCGGAGTTTTATCGCCCCACTCCTGTGAAGGACGGCCCCATGAGGACAGTTGAGGGTTATACCTGTTAAAACTGTTAATATTACAGTCAGGCTGTCTGTTGTTGCCCAAATGAGGATGGGTTCCCTTTTGAGTCTGGTTCCTCTCGAGGTTTCTTCCTCATGTCGTCTGAGGGAGTTTTTCCTTGCCACCGTCGCCACAGGCTTGCTCATTGGGGATAGATTAGGGATAAAATTGGCTCATGTTTTAAGTCGTTCAAATTCTGTAAAGCTGCTTTGCGACAATGTTTATTGTTAAAAGCGCTGTACAAATAAACTTGATTTGATATGCCTGGCTCCTTCCTTGGCTGTTTTTAAATCTCATCTAAAAACCCATTTTTATGCCCTGGCGTTCAATACAGCATGAATTATTTATCTGTATGTATGGGTATATTGTTATGCTCACTTTTTGTTGTCTTTTCTGTTGTTTATCAAGTCATACTACTTTGCCTGTCCAGCACTTTGGTCAGCTGTTGTTGTTTTTAAAGTGCTTTATAAATAAACATGACTTGACTTGACTTTCCATCCTCTCTCCTCCTGTTACCCTTCCTCCCCCCCAGAGAGGAGTTGTACAGTCTGATGGTGTGAGGGACAAAGGAGTTTTTAAGTCTGTTCGTCCTGCACTTGGGAAGGAGCATTCTGTCACTGAACAGGCTCCTCTGGTTGCTGATGACGGTGTGCAGAGGGTGACTGGCATCGTCCATGATGTTCAATAGTTTGTCCATAGTCTTCTTCTCTGCCACTGTCACCAGAGAGTCCAGCTTCATGCCGACCACAGAGCCGGCCCACCTGATCAGTTTGTCCAGCCTGGATGTGCTCTTCTTGGACGTGCTGCCTCCCCAGCACACCACAGTGTAAAACAGGACACTGGCCACCACAGACTGATAGAACATCCACAGGAGTTTCCTGCAGATATTACAGGACCACAGCCTCCTAAGGAAGTATAGCCTGCTCTGTCCCTTCCTGTATAAGTGATTGGTGTTGCAAGCTCAGTCCAGTTTGCTGTCCAGCCACAGCCTGAGCTACTTGTAGGAATCTACAGCCTCCACCTTGACTCCCTCGATCAGAAATGGTCGTGACCTTGGTCTGGGCCTCCCAAAGTCAATGACCAGCTCCTTGGTCTTCGAGGTGTTGAGCTGCAGATGGTTCCTGTTGCACCACACAGCAAAGTCCCTCACCAGGCTCCTTTACTCCTCCTCTCTGTCGTCACTGATGCATCCAACGATAGCTGTGTCATCGGCGAACTTCTCAATGTGACACAGCTCCGAGTTGTAGCAGAAGTCCGTGGTGTACAGGGTGAAGAGAAGAGGGGCCAGCACCGTGCCCTGGGGTGCTCCAGTGCTGCTAATCACAGTGTCAGACTTGATGTCCTTCAACCTGACATACTGCGGCCTGTCAGTGAGGTAGCTGGAGATCCAGGTGACCAGGCAGGGGTCCACTCGCATCCTGTTCAGTTTGTCCTGAAGCAATAGGGGCTGGATGGTGTTGAAGGCACTCGAGAAGTCCAAGAAGAGGATCCTCACTGTGCCATTACCCTTATCCAGATGTGAGTAGGCTCGGTGTAGCAGGTAGAGGATGGCGTCTTCCACACCAACACCTGCCCGGTATGCAAACTGCAGACAGTCCTGAGCATGTTGTACCTGGGGTCTGAGGAGGCTTAGGAAGAGCTGCTCCAACGTCATCATCAGATGTGAAGTGAGTGCCACCAGTCGGAAGTCGTTCAGCTCATTGGGCCGATTCTTTTTGGGAACTGGAACGATACATGATGTCTTCCAGAGGGTGAGCACTCTCCCTAGCTGCAGGCTGAGGTTGAAGATGCGTTGGAGTGGTTCACTCAGTTCAGCAGCGCAGGTCTTCAGTAGTCGGGGACACACCTTGTCCGAGTCTGCTGCTTTCCTGGGGTGAAGCTTCCTCAGTTGACCTCTGACCTGGTCTGCAGTAATGCATGGAGGAGTCTGTGTTGAGGTAGGGGAGGAGGGGGCTGCTGTGATGACTGGGGGGAGGTGTGTTGAGGGAAGAAGAAGAGATGCCTGCAGTGAGGGAGAGGGTGGGGGGGATGTGGGCTGGTTGAACCGATTGAAGAAGTCATTCAACACATTCACCCTCTCCACTGTCCCCTCAATAACTCTGGTCTTTGTATTGTGGCCTGTGATGGTTTTCACACCTTCCCAGACCTCCCTCATGCTGTTCTCCTTCAGCGTCTGCTCTACCTTTCTCCTGTAGCTGTCCTTAACTTCCCTCATGCAATGTTTTACCTCCTACTGTGCTGCTTTCATTGCCTCCCTATCCCTGCTCCTGAAGGCAGCCTTCTTCCTGTTGAGGACAGCTTTGACTTCCTGTGTTACCCATGGCTTGTTATTAGGGTAACACCTGACAGTCTTAGCAGGGGAGACCACACCTGCACAGAAGTTGAGGTAATCCATCAGACAGTGTGTCAGCCCCTCTATGTCCTCACAGTGTGGGCTAAGCAGCACATCCCAGTCCATGATGTCATAGCAATCCCTGAGGGCATCTTCCATTTCAGGGGACCACCTCCTGATGGAGCTAGTTGTTGCAGGCTGCCTTTGAACCGGGGGGTGTACTTCGGCTGTAGAAGAACCAGATTGTGGTTAGACTTCCCTAGTGGGGGGAGGGGTGTGACTCTGTATGCATCCCTCACATTAGCATACAGCAAGTCAATTGTCCTGTTGTTCCTTGTTGGACAATCCACAGCCTGGTAAAGAGCAGCCAAAGTAGAGTCCAAAGTAGCGTGATTAAAGTCCCCAGAAATGATGATAAATGCTTCCAGGTGCTGTGTCTGCAGCCTTGCTGTGACAGAGTGAATCCTCTCCCATGCAGCGGCTGCGTCTGCCCTCGTCTCGTCTCGTCTTCTTCCGCTTTATCCGGGGCCGGGTCGCGGCGGCAGCAGTCTGAGCATGGATGTTGGTTTTTCAACGATGCAATGTCTTCTTATAAGACACTAGATGCCAGTCAGAGATTTCAATAGTTATTTTATTCCAAACGTAAATTAAGTAGTAAACAAAACGGTTCTTAAAGTCCATGAAACTAAACTTCACAAAAAAGAAAACAATAAGCAAACAAGCGATTGAAAAACCGTGTGCCTGCTGGCATCTCCAAGCTTCTAAACTTTCCATACACCCTTGAGCACTCACGCGCACTCCGCTAATTAGCGCAGGTGAACCAATTAACCCTTTCATGTACCGGGCTCCACTTAAAGCCAAGGCCAACATTTCATCTCATTGTCTCTAGCCGCTTTATTCTGTTCTGTTCTGGTCGCAGGCAAGCTGGAGCCTATGTTGCAACAAAAGGCTTGGTTCGTCTTAGAAATGGTCAATGCACGACATAGGGGATGGCGTACGAATCCCCAAGAACGTCACAAGAAACTAAATTGCTATAGAGCGTAATTTTTTGACACTGAATTTTCCCGATTCAGGGATTATTATTTTGAGTACAAATTCCAACTCTGGACCCACCAGAGAGAGAGACAGGCGTCCGTCCGTCCGCCCGCCCGCCCGTCCGTCCGTCCGTCCGTCAGTCAGTCAGTCAAGGGGTTGGCTTGGGAAACAGAGAATTTTGAGGTCAAAAATCGCAATCATTGCTGATCAGTGGTGAAGGTTTTGGGTTAAGAAGCAGAACATTTAGAGTTTAAGAATGCAATTATGGCTAGTTAAGTGGTTAAGGTCATGGGTCAAGAATTAGAAGGTTTTGAGGTTAAAACAGCAATCATTGCTAGGAAAGGGGTCAAGGTATTGTATACAGAATTAGAAGGCTCTGAGTGTAAGCAGCCAATTAAGCCAAGTGTATCGTATAAAGAATTGGAAGGCTCTGAGTGTAAGCAGACAATTAAGCCTTGTGGGGGTAACCAGTCAATCAGACTTGTTTTAAGGGCTATTCCCCACAACCCCTGAACCTAACCACAACCTCTACACCTAAACTTAACCGTGATCCCAGTACCTAACCCTAACCCCAACCACTAAAATCAAATGTTGGATCTGGACCTTCCCCTCATCCCGTTCCCGAACCCTGGTTGAGGACCGTCAGACTGATCACCAACCCCTTCGACCAACATCCAGATTAAGGTACAGAAAGATTGTTTGCTCGGGAGTGTAGTGTCTGGGCTGTGGGGGGTGAGAGAGTAGATGGACTTTGGACTGGCCCGTGCAGAACGCAGGCCCCAGCTTTTGCTGGGGCAATGGAAAACTTTCACCCTACCCTAATCCTAACCAGTGGTAGCCTATTTTGGGGAGTGGGCCAAAGATAGCACCTTCTGGAACACCAAATTTTACTTTAGCATGCATACGAAAGTCACCATTTACGTATACAAACTGACAATGATCAGTTAAATAAGACCTGAGCCAGCAGAGGACCATTCCTTTACCTCCAATGACATTTCCTTGTCTATCCAGGAGAATGGAATGATCAGTGGTGTCAAAAGCTGCACTAAGGTTAAGCAGCACAAGCAAGGAGACACACCCCTGATCAGGAGCCATTAGTTGGTCATTTACTACTTTAACCAGTGCTGTGGCTCTGCTATGATGAGATCTAAATCCTGATTGATACCTTTTATGGATGTTATTCCCATGTAGATATGAGCATAACTGTTATGCCACAGTTTTTCTAGGATTTTGGAGATAAAAGGGAGGTTTGATATTGGCCTATAATGGGACAGCTGACAAGGGTTGAGGTAGGTTCTTTAATCAAGAGTCTGACAACTGCTAGGTAAAAGGATTTAGGTACATAGCCATTGCTAAAAGAATAACTGATTTGTTTTTCAAAAAGAGGTTTGATTGCTTCTAGTGTTATTTGTTTAAAGAATCATATAGGTAAGGGGTGAAAAAAATCGTATAGGTAAGTACAAAAGTTGAAGATTTTGATTGAATAAGTGAAATTAGTTCGGTCTCTTTAAGGAGTGTAAAAAAAATCATTGCTCATAGTCATAGTGTTGGATACTTACCAAATTGTCTAGTTTCAAATTAATAGTTTGATATTTTTGCCTGATATTTTCAATTTTGCCATTGAAAAAAACTTCATTAAGCCATCGCTACTACATATTGAAGGTTTGCATGTTTCTGTGGTGGTCTTATTCCTAGTTAATTTTGTGAAAGTATTCCATAACAATTTAAGATTATTTTTGTTATCTTCTATTATGGTGGACAGAAACATGGAACAAACAGCATTAGAAGCTTGTCTCTGGAGTTCCAGTGTCTCTCATTCCATGCTAATTGGAATACTATCAATTTTGTTTGACACCATTTTCTAATTTTACATGTATTTTGTATGTTTTAAGGTGCATGTGTGATTGTTATACCAAGGTGCTAGGTTTTTTTTTTCTCCTGAATTATTTTCTCTTAAACTGGAGCTACATTATCTAAAGTAAAGCAGAATGTTGACTCGAAGCATTCAGTTGTCTGATCAAGTTCTGTGAGGTCAAATGGGGATCCAATCATAGCTGATAACTCTGGGAAACTACTGATAAAACTTTATGCAGTAGTTGCTGTGAATGTACTTTTGATGTGATGGTGTGCAAGGTGCATATACAACCCCGATTCCAAAAAAGTTGGGACAAAGTACAAACTGTAAATAAAAATGGAATGCAATGATGTGGGAGTTTCAGAATTCCATATTTTATTCAGAATAGAACATAGATGACATATCAAATGTTTAAACTGAGAAAATGTATCATTTAAAGAGAAAAATTAGGTGATTTTAAATTTCATGACAACAACACATCTCAAAAAAGTTGGGACAAGGCCATGTTGTGAGACATCCCCTTTTCTCTTTACAACAGTCTGTAAATGTCTGGGGACTGAGGAGACAAGTTGCTCAAGTTTAGGGATAGGAATGTTAACCCATTCTTGTCTAATGTAGGATTCTAGTTGCTAAACTGTCTTGGGTCTTTTTTGTCATATCTTCCGTTTTATGATGCGCCAAATGTTTTCTATGGGTGAAAGATCTGGACTGCAGGCTGGCCAGTTCAGTACCCAGACCCTTCTTCTATGCAGCCATGATGCTGTAATTGATGCAGTATGTGGTTTGGCATTGTCCTGCTGGAAAATGCAAGGTCTTCCCTGAAAGAGACGTCGTCTGGATGGGAGCATATGTTGCTCTAGAACCTGGATATACCTTTCAGCATTGATGGTGTCTTTCCAGATGTGTAAGCTGCCCATGCCACACGCACTAATGCAACCCCATACCATCAGAGATGCAGGCTTTTGAACTGAGCGCTGATAACAACTTGGGTCGTCCTTCTCCTCTTTAGTCCGAATGACACAGCGTCCCTGATTTCCATAAAGAACTTCAAATTTTGATTCGTCTGACCACAGAACAGTTTTCCACTTTGCCACAGTCCATTTTAAACGAGCCTTGGCCCAGAGATGATGTCTGCGCTTCTGGATCATGTTTAGATACGGGTTCTTCTTTGAACTATAGAGTTTTAGCTGGCAACGGCGGATGGCATGGTGAATTGTGTTCACAGATAATGCTCTCTGGAAATATTCCTGAACCCATTTTGTGATTTCCAATCCAGAAGCATGCCTGTATGTGATGCAGTGCCGTCTAAGGGCCCGAAGATCACGGGCACCCAGTATGGTTTTCTGGCGTTGACCCTTGCGCACAGAGATTCTTCCAGATTCTCTGAATCTTTTGATATTATGCACTGTAGATGATGATATGTTCAAACTCTTTGCAATTTTACACTGTCGAACTCCTTTCTGAGATTGCTCCACTATTTGTCGGCACAGAATTAGGGGGATTGGTGATCCTCTTCCCATCTTTACTTCTGAGAGCCGCTGCCACTCCAAGATGCTCTTTTTATACCCAGTCATGTTAATGAACTATTGCCAATTGACCTAATGAGTTGCAATTTAGTCCTCCAGCTGTTCCTTTTTTGTACCTTTAACTTTTCCAGCCTGTTATTGCCCCTGTCCCAACTTTTTTGAGATGTGTTGCTGTCATGAAATTTCAAATGAGCCAATATTTGGCATGAAATTTCAAAATGTCTGACTTTTGACATTTGATATGTTGTCTATGTCCTATTGTGAATACAATATCAGTTTTTGAGATTTGTAAATTATTGCATTCCGTTTTGATTGACAATTTGTACTTTGTCCAAACTTTTTTGGAATCGGGGTTGTATTATTGTTAAGACATTTCAAAAAAGATGAGGTAATGGTCTGAGGGAGCACCAGACTGTGGAAAGTATGACTGTTGCGGCGACCTGCCACAAGGAGTGCCTGAACGCAGGCTCACATGATTGACAGCTGCCTCCGCCACTTCCTGCTACGCTGAAACGCTGCGCTGAACAGGCAGCCAATCACAACGCTAGTTAGCAGGGCAGCCGTCGTTCTAGAACGATAGGCAGAATTGACATTCAGTTTGTAACGAAGCAGCAGCGCAGCAGCTGCAAAGAGAATTCGTTACTAACACAAACTTTACAGCACATCAGGGAAAAAAGGACAAAAAAGGCTACCGGTAAACCCACTGAACTTTTTTATATGCAAACGCTGTGCTCGCAGTAATCCGTGGGCATGAGAAATGTTTGTTCCTTACCTGTGATTGGTTAAATGATTTAAACTTTCTTTATCAGTGGCGTGTAGTAAAATATCTTCAGTTAAAGTGAACAAACTGCCTGTGAAAGGGCTAATGGTTAAAACGGTTCTTAGTTTAAAACTGTTTTTCTGTTCATTTATATTTGTTCAACAACATATTACCTGAATGATTAAAAATGGTTAAAAAATACTTAATTTACCTTATACATAAAAATTTATATATTGTTGCCTAATTAACTTGGGCTTAGTTATAGAAAAACAAGCATTTATTCACACATGCTTTGTTGTAGAAAAACAGGCATTTATTCATACATTTATTTATGTTTGTATGTTTAAAGGTTTTTCACCTTCTAACTTCGGCTTCAAGCTCCAAGCTTCTAGCTTCTACTTCTGATTCTACTTCTGATTCTAACGTCAGTTCCACTGAAAACCAATAAAATACAAGAAGAGTGGAATCCTGTGTCCAAGTCCTTCCCTTTCAAGTGTGGGAAACCCTGATGCTCACATACACTTGACAGTGAAAAACCGATGCACCAGTGGAAACTGACGACTGCCAGACAACTGCCAGTGAATCACCGCTGCACCAGTGCATCAAACCGAAACCAGTGACCAAGAAGCAAGACTCCACTCGTGCCACAACCCAACAGAGAGGGAAGACACTTCACCTGGGGGCCTGGAGGATAAAGCTTAAAGTCATCTGGAAAAAAGAAACGAAATGGCGAAGTCATTAGAAGAACTGAAAACAGAGCGAACCACAGCCAAAAGACTTTTCTCCCGTCTTGCTAACTGCATTGCAAGAACACACTCGGAGATGACTGTGGAGGAGCTAAAGCAAAACTTCAACAAGCTTACAGCAGAAAGCTCGAGACTCATGGAGGCGAACGAAGAGATTGAGGCCGCCTACATGGCAGAAGCAGCCGCTGTAGAGGACCTGGGCGCCGAGAAGAAAGCCGACCTGGAGAAGATAGAGGCATACTGTAAGCAGAGGACTAAAGAAGCAAAGCTCCTAATTCAACAAACACTCTGGGAATCGTATGGGGAGAAAGAGCTGCCCCTTGCTCTATACATCGCTGAAGCTGACTGCAAGAACGTCTCCTCTGCCCAGCTCGACGTGACTCTGGAGGCATATGAGTTCATGCTGAAGCACTTTGAGATGTTGGTGCTGAAGGCAAAAGAAGCGCACCGTGACTGGAACCGCTGGGCTCCCGCTGCAGAGCAAAGAGACTTTGATCACCGCATGACAGAGCTCGAAGTGCAACTTCCCCAGCTGGTGTCGCGCAAGGCCGCCTTCATCAAAGCTGCAAAAATCAAGACAGAATCTGAAGAGCCCACTGTCCACCGTACAGCTCCAGTGCCAGCAATAAAGCTGAAAGCCACAGCCCTTCCAAAGTTTGCTGGCAACCAGCGAAGTTACTACAGGTGGAAGAAGGAGTGGGAAGCTCTACAGAAGCAGGGTGAACCGACAGGGTCTAGAGAGGTCAAGAAATTCCAGCTGCTCGACAGCATCGATGAAAAGGTGGCCGAAAACCTACACCTGTCGACCTACAGCTCCTCAAACGAAATCTTCAGAGTCCTGGATAATCGGTTTGGGAACCAAGCCAAAATTGCTCTCGAGATCATTGAAGATCTACAAGCAACTCCTGCAGTCAAAGCCGGCCAGCCGAGAAGAGTCATCGAGCTCATCCAAACAGTGGAAAAAGCTCTCTACGACTTAAATGAACTGGACAATGCCGAGGCCATAAAGAACCCCATTGTGACCAAATCCATTGAGGGCAAGCTTCCAGAAACTTTAAAGAAAGACTGGCTCACCTATGCTGCTGACGTGAGTAACGCTGTGGACCATCACAACCGCTTTGACAAGCTGCTGGCTTACCTAAAGTCACAGGAAGCCATATATGAGCAACTTGACCAACTGAAAGATGGCGTTGAACCTGCCAAGGACAAGACCAAGTTCCTGAAGCAAGCCAGAACAAAAGCAACCAACAGTCCGGCAGTGTCATCCAACGGTGACGCAGCAGGCTGCATCGTCTGTGGTGACCCAAAGCACAGAAGAAAACTGTACTTCTGCAGAAAGTTTAGAACCAACCTAAAGCCATCGGAGAAGAGGGATGCAGCACAACAACTCGGTGCCTGCAAAAGATGCCTCGAAGTCCACACTGGTGAAAGCTGCAAGAAAACCACTTACCTGTGCGGGAATCCAGAATGCAAAGACCAACACCACTTCCTCCTCTGTCCAGTTACCAGACCCCAGTCCCAAAGAACACCCAAGTTCAGTCCAGTGAGGGCTGAGGGCAGAAGACTCACTGAAACCCAGGAGCAGTTCCTCTCCAAACTCACACCAGAGCTGGCACAACAGTGTCGAGATGCCTTCTGCAACATAGCGTCCAGGGCATTCAACTCCAGTGCTGCTGAGAGAGGTCTTCTAGATGAACACTGCCTCACCGAGTACCCAGTCATCCTAATGCTCCTCAATGTCACTGCTAATGACGGACAGAGTGTCGGGACCCTCATCGACCTGGCATCAGACACAAACTACATAACGCACAAAGCTGCAAGCAAGTTGAACCTGAGAAGTGAAGACGTTACACTGGTGGTTCATGGCGTTGGAGGGATGAAGGTGACTGTTGCAACCAAGCGCTACCTGCTTAAGATACGTGTCAGCACCCCAAGAGGGACACTCAAAGCACACCAACTCATCTGCTATGGACTTGACAAAATAGCAGAAGTCCACAGACATGTCCCGGTGAAAAAACTGCAGAAAATCTTCTCAGACATCTCCCTGGAAGATCTGGCAAGACCAAAGGAGATCCAACTCCTCATCAGCCACAAAGAAGGGCAGCTGGTACCCCAGAAGGTTCGTTCTGTTGGTGACTTGGTGCTCTGGGATGGCCCGCTTGGCAAAACCATTGGAGGCACACACCCGGACCTCTTTGAAGAAGTCACCTTAACGGCCCACACCTCCAAGACTCACTTCGCAAGATCCATGCGCACTGCAGCTGTCATTGGAGACAAACCTGCTGGTTGCATAGCCCAAGTTGCCATGCGAGAGACCGCCAGCCTGCCTTCATTCAACCACTTCAAAGAGGAGAGACGTGTCCTTGAAGAGGATGCCTATGTCGATGACATATTGACTTCCCACAACAACCTCGACCACCTGAAATGCCTCACATCCAACATTGAGCAGATCCTTCAAGCAGGAGGGTTCTTCATGAAGCCCTGGATCTACTCGGATCAAAGTGGGAGGAGCGAGTCGAGAGGTGAGAAGATCGAGTCAAACACCATGATCCTGCCAAACCAACTCACTGAAGAGGATAACAAAGCCCTGGGCCTCGGCTACACCATCGACGATGACAAGTTACATGTCATGGTTGCAGTGAACTTCTCCAAGAGGAGGAAGAAAATGCGCCTCGGCCAGGACTTGTTGAAAGAACAAGTGAGAGAACAAACCCCCCTTGACCATAAAGGTGACCCTGTGAAAGCAGAAACGTGCGGAGCAGTCTTTGCAGCACGGCTGAAGAATTACTTCCAAAAGCACTGCCGAATCGAGGTCAAGAGGTGGTATCATCTAGTCGACAGCCAGACCATCTTGGGTGCCATACAGCGTGAAAGTTATGGATACCAAACCTTCTACGCAGACAGAGTTGGTGAGATCCAGAGCAGCACCGACATCCGAGATTGGTGGTGGATTCCAGGTGCCGAGAACATTGTGGATATTATCACCCGAGGGGCCAGTCCTGATGACCTAATCGAGAAATCCAAGTGGCAGTCAGGTCCGCAGTTCCTTCAGCTTCCTGAGAGTGAGTGGCCAAAAAAATCAGCGAAAGATGTTGCTGCACAGGCAAGAGACAACGTCACAAAAATGCAGAAGAAAACATTCACTGCTGTACTCACCCGAAGTCAGCTGAAGACACAAAGCCCAATTGCAGTCCAGGACAAAGCACAATCCAAGTCCAGAAACCCGCCACCAACAGTAGCAGCAGTCCAAAATCTATTGGACGAAAGGCGCTTCAGCAGTCTAAGACGGCTGGTCGGGACGGTTGCATGGATTTGGAGGGCAGCTAAGAAGTTCTTGCATGCCAAGAGGGGAGATGAAGCAAAGTGGGAGGCAATACCCTCATCTGGCGTCATCACTGTCAGCGGAAGGAAAAACGTGTTCCTGAAACTATGTCTGGCAGCGCAAGAAGGTGTGAACTTCCCAAATACAACTACTGACAGGCTTGTCATATACAAAGACCAAGTAACTGGGATCCTGATGTGTGGAGGGTGGATACAGGCCTTCAAAGAGGACCGCATCAACTACGTAACCCCAAACACACTGTTGCTTGGCCGAGCCACACAAACTGGAGACTTCAAAACAGTAGACTACACCACCTACCCCTTCAAGAGACTGCGAGAAATGCAAACACAAGTTAGCCACTTCTGGAGGTCCTGGAGCCAACTTGCAGGTCCGAACCTGTTCATCCGCAGCAAGTGGCACACTGCAAAAAGGAATGTTGCCGTCGGAGACATAGTGTGGCTCTGCGACCAAAACGCACTGAGGGGGCAATTCAAGCTTGCAAGAGTGGTCAGCGTGAATGCAGACTCCAAAGGCATTGTCCGGGATGTCCATGTGAAAGTCCCCCTAGGTGGACGTGCTCAGGTGAAGACTCCAAAGCCAACTGAAAAGTCCTGGGACCCACAGGGTACCACACTGCATCGGGATGTGCGACGCCTCATTGTCCTCCTCCCAGTGGAGGAACAAGTCAGCACAGACCAGCTCGCCTGATGGGTGCGATCTTCCTGTGTCGCGCCACACCAAGATCGAGTGGGAGGTGTTGCGGCGACCTGCCACAAGGAGTGCCTGAACGCAGGCTCACATGATTGACAGCTGCCTCCGCCACTTCCTGCTACGCTGAAACGCTGCGCTGAACAGGCAGCCAATCACAACGCTAGTTAGCAGGGCAGCCAATCACAACGCTAGTTAGCAGGGCAGCGGTCGTTCTAGAACGATAGGCAGAATTGACATTCAGTTTGTAACGAAGCAGCAGCGCAGCAGCTGCAAAGAGAATTCGTTACTAACACAAACTTTACAGCACATCAGGGAAAAAAGGACAAAAAAGGCTACCGGTAAACCCACTGAACTTTTTTATATGCAAACGCTGTGCTCGCAGTAATCCGTGGGCATGAGAAATGTTTGTTCCTTACCTGTGATTGGTTAAATGATTTAAACTTTCTTTATCAGTGGCGTGTAGTAAAATATCTTCAGTTAAAGTGAACAAACTGCCTGTGAAAGGGCTAATGGTTAAAACGGTTCTTAGTTTAAAACTGTTTTTCTGTTCATTTATATTTGTTCAACAACATATTACCTGAATGATTAAAAATGGTTAAAAAATACTTAATTTACCTTATACATAAAAATTTATATATTGTTGCCTAATTAACTTGGGCTTAGTTATAGAAAAACAAGCATTTATTCACACATGCTTTGTTGTAGAAAAACAGGCATTTATTCATACATTTATTTATGTTTGTATGTTTAAAGGTTTTTCACCTTCTAACTTCGGCTTCAAGCTCCAAGCTTCTAGCTTCTACTTCTGATTCTACTTCTGATTCTAACGTCAGTTCCACTGAAAACCAATAAAATACAAGAAGAGTGGAATCCTGTGTCCAAGTCCTTCCCTTTCAAGTGTGGGAAACCCTGATGCTCACATACACTTGACAATGACTATATTTTCTATATTTAATACAAATGCAAGTGCTAGATCAAGAGTGTGACCACTAGGAATCATACAACCCCGATTCCAAAAAAGTTGGGACAAAGTACAAATTATAAATAAAACGGAATGCAATAATTTACAAATCTCAAAAACTGATATTGTATTCACAATAGAACATAGACAACACATCAAATATCAAAAGTGAGACATTTTGAAATTTCATGCCAAATATTGGCTCATTTGAAATTTCATGACAGCAACACATATCTCAAAAAAGTTGGAACAGGGGCAATAAGGGGCTGGAAAAGTTAAACGTACAAAAAAGGAACAGCTGGAGGACCAAATTGCAACTCATTAGGTCAATTGGCAATAGGTCATTAACATGACTGGGTATAAAAAGAGGATCTTGGAGTGGCAGCGGCTCTCAGAAGTAAAGATGGGAAGAGGATCACCAATCCCCCTAATTCTGTGCCGACAAATAGTGGAGCAATCTCAGAAAGGAGTTCGACAGTGTAAAATTGCAAAGAGTTTGAACATATCATCATCTACAGTGCATAATATCATCAAAAGATTCAGACAATCTGGCAGAATCTCTGTGTGCAAGGGTCAAGGCTGGAAAACCATACTGGGTGCCCGTGATCTTCGGGCCCTTAGACAGCACTGCATCACATACAGGCATGCTTCTGTAATGGAAATCACAAAATGGGCTCAGGAATATTTCTGGAGAACATTATCTGTGAACACAATTCACCGTGCCAGCCGCCGTTGCCAGCTAAAATTCTATAGTTCAAAGAAGAACCCATATCTAAAAATGATCCAGAAGCGCAGACGTCATCTCTGGGCCAAGGCTCGTTTAAAATGGACTGTGGCAAAGTGGAAAACTGTTCTGTGGTCAGACGAATCAAAATTTGAAGTTCTTTATAGAAATCAGGGATGCCGTGTCATTCGGATTAAAGAGGAGAAGGACGACCCAAGTTGTTATCAGCGCTCAGTTCAGAAGCCTGCATCTCTGATGGTATGGGGTTGTATTAGTGCATGTGGCATGGGCAGCTTACACATCTGGAAAGACACCATCAATGCTGAAAGGTATATCCAGGTTCTAGAGCAACATATGCTCCCATCCAGACGATGTCTCTTTCAGGGAAGACCTTGCATTTTCCAACATGACAATGCCAAACCACATACTGCATCAATTACAGCATCATGACTGCGTAGAAGAAGGGTCCAAGTACTGAACTGGCCAGCCTGCAGTCCAGATCTTTCACCTATAGAAAACATTTGGCGCATCATAAAACGGAAGATCCGACAAAAAAGACCTAAGGCAGTTGAGCAACTAGAATCCTACATTAGACAAGAATTGGTTAACATTCCTATCCCTAAACTTGAGCAACTTGTCTCCTCAGTCCCCAGACGTTTACAGACTGTTGTAAAGAGAAAAGGGGATGTCTCACAGTGGTAAACATGGCCTTGTCCCAACTTTTTTGAGATGTGTTGTCATGATATTTAAAATCACCTAATTTTTCTCTTTAAATGATACATTTTCTCAGTTTAAACATTTGATATGTCATCTATGTTCTATTCTGAATAAAATATGGAATTTTGAAACTTCCACATCATTGCATTCTGTTTTTATTTACAATTTGTACTTTGTCCCAACTTTTTTGGAATCGAGGTTGTACAAAAACCTGAACAAAAATATGGTTAGGTCCTATGACATTCTGATTCACCCCTACTGAATCTAGAATGGACACGGATGCTGTTCTCAGAGTCTTCCAGGTGATTTAAACAAACAATGTCTCTAACAATTAATTTGTTGTCTAAAGATACAACCAGGTTTGAGAAATTCCGCAAATTCAGAATGAACTTCAGAATTTAAACCACGGGTCTATAAATAATTAGTTGAATCAACTGTGTAGATTTTTTTAGCTACATACATTAGGACATACATACTGGAGAGGAGAATTCGACCGATAGTCGAACCTCGGATCCAGGAGGAACAATGCGGTTTTCGTCCTGGTCGCGGAACACTGGACCAGCTCTATACCCTTCATAGGGTGCTCGAGGGTTCATGGGAGTTTGCCCAACCAGTCCACATGTGCTTTGTGGATCTGGAGAAGGCATTCGACCGTGTCCCCCGTGGTATTCTGTGGGGGGTGCTTCGGGAGTATGGGGTTCGGGGCTCTTTGCTAAGGGCTGTCCGGTCCCTGTACGAACGGAGCAGGAGTCTGGTTCGCATTGCCGGCAGTAAGTCAGACCTGTTCCCAGTGCATGTTGGACTCCGTCAGGGCTGCCCTTTGTCACCGGTTCTGTTCATAATTTTTATGGACAGAATTTCTAGGCGCAGCCAGGGGCCGGAAGGAATCCTGTTTGGGAACCACAGGATTTCATCTCTGCTTTTTGCGGATGATGTTGTCCTGTTGGCTTCTTCAAACCAGGACCTTCAGCATGCACTGGGGCGGTTTGCAGTCGAGTGTGAAGCGGCTGGGATGAGAATCAGCACCTCCAAGTCCGAGGCCATGGTTCTCGACCGGAAAAGGGTGGCTTGCCCTCTCCAGGTTGGTGGAGAAGTCCTGCCTCAAGTGGAGGAGTTTAAGTATCTCGGGATCTTGTTCACGAGTGAGGGAAGGATGGAGCGTGAGATCGACAGGCGGATCGGTGCAGCCTCCGCAGTGATGCGGTCGCTTTACCGGTCCGTCGTGGTGAAGAAGGAGCTGAGCCAAAAGGCGAAGCTCTCAATTTACCGGTCGATCTACGTTCCGACTCTCACCTATGGTCATGAGCTTTGGGTAATGACAGAAAGAACAAGATCGCGGATACAAGCGGCTGAAATGAGTTTCCTTCGCAGGGTGGCTGGGCGCTCCCTTAGAGATAGGGTGAGAAGCACAGTCACTCGGGAGGAGCTCGGAGTAGAGCCGCTGCTCCTCCACATCGAGAGGAACCAGCTGAGGTGGCTCGGGCATCTTTTTCGGATGCCTCCTGGACGCCTCCCTGGGGAGGTGTTCCAGGCATGTCCCCCCGGGAGGAGGCCCCGGGGAAGACCCAGGACACGCTGGAGGGACTATGTCTCTCGGCTGGCCTGGGAACGCCTCGGTGTTCTTCCCGAGGAGCTGGCCGAGGTGTCTGGGGAAAGGGAAGTTTGGGCTTCCATGCTTAGACTGCTGCCTCCGCGACCCGGTCCTGGATAAGCGGAAGAAGACGAGACGAGACGAGACATTAGGATAAAGAACTTCAAGCATACTGAATTTTTGTTCAGGTTTTTGTACAATTCCTAGATTATTGTAAACAACTTTGATGCCTTCCCCTCAACCAGTGAGACGAGGTGGATGCATATAGTTGGACGAGCTTCATTTAAGTGCTCCGTACTCATTTGGTTTGATTGACATTTCCATTAAACATTAAAATCCTGATCAGCAATAATTCCATGACTAATTAGTCTCATGCTGAAGTACTACACTGATAAGTGTTACAGTTAAATCATTATTTGTATGGTGGTAATTAATGACTACTTAAGAGCAAAAGAAAACATTAACAGTCTCATTTTAAACATCACTATAAGGTTACACATTTTAAAACAGTCATAGAACACTGGTCTACAGCCAAAATGCTTCTGAAATAAATATAGTCAAACTTTACTAATTCTGGATCAGTGAGAACGAAAATGAAACTTAAAATTGTTCATTGGCTTGTTTTCAAGATTGGCTCTATGAATAAATCTGAGTGGGTTTGGATAGTACAACCCCGATTTCAAAAAAGTTGGGACAAAGTATAAATTGTAAATAAAAAGGGAATGCAATGATGTGGAAGTTTCAAAATTCCATATTTTATTCAGAATAGAACAGATGACATATCAAATGTTTAAACTGAGAAAATGTATCATTTAAAGAGAAAAATTAGGTGATTTTAAATTTCATGACAACGCATCTCAAAAAAGTTGGGACAAGGCCATGTTTACCACTGTGAGACATCCCCTTTTCTCTTTACAACAGTCTGTAAACGTCTGGGGACTGAGGAGACAAGTTGCTCAAGTTTAGGGATAGGAATGTTAACCCATTCTTGTCTAATGTAGGATTCTAGTTGCTCAACTGCCTTAGGTCTTTTTTGTCGGATCTTCCGTTTTATGATGCGCCAAATGTTTTCTATGGGTGAAAGATCTGGACTGCAGGCTGGCCAGTTCAGTACTCAGACCCTTCTTCTACGCAGCCATGATGCTGTAATTGATGCAGTATGTGGTTTGGCATTGTCATGTTGGAAAATGCAAAGTCTTCCCTGAAAGAGACGTCATCTGGATGGGAGCATATGTTGCTCTAGAACCTGGATATACCTTTCAGCATTGATGGTGTCTTTCCAGATGTGTAAGCTGCCCATGCCACACGCACTAATGCAACCCTATACCATCAGAGATGCAGGCTTCTGAACTGAGCGCTGATAACAACTTGGGTCGTCCTTCTCCTCTTTAGTCCGAATGACACGACGTCCCTGATTTCCATAAAGAACTTCAAATTTTGATTCATCTGACCACAGAACAGTTTTCCACTTTGCCACAGTCTATTTTAAATGAGCCTTGGCCCAGAGAAGACGTCTGCGCTTCTGGATCATGTTTAGATACCGCTTCTTCTTTGAACTGTAGAGTTTTAGCTGGCAACGGCGGATGGCACGGTGAATTGTGTTCACAGATAATGTTCTCTGGAAATATTCCTGAGCCCATTTTGTGATTTCCAATACAGAAGCATGCCTGCATGTGATGCAGTGCCGTCTAAGGGCCCGAAGATCACGGGCACCCAGTATGGTTTTCCAGCCTTGACCCTTACACACAGAGATTCTTCCAGATTCTCTGAATCTTTTGATATTATGCACTGTAGATGATGATATGTTCAAACTCTTTGCAATTTTATACTGTCGAACTCCTTTCTGATATTGCTCCACTATTTATCAGCGCAGAATTAGGGGGATTGGTGATCCTCTCCCCATCTTTACTTCTGAGAGCCGATGCCACTCCAAGATGCTCTTTTTATACCCAGTCATGTTAATGACCTATTGCCAATTGACCTAATGAGTTGCAATTTGGTCCTCCAGCTGTTCCTTTTTTGTACCTTTAACTTTTCCAGCCTCTTACTGCCCCTGTCCCAACTTTTTTGAGATGTGTTGCTGTCATGAAATTTCAAATGAGCCAATATTTCGCATGAAATTTCAAAATGTCTCACTTTCGACATTGGATATGTTGTCTATGTTCTATTGTGAATACAGTATCAGTTTTTGATATTTGTAAATTATTGCATTCCGTTTTTATTTACAATTTGTACTTTGTCCCAACTTTTTTGGAATTGGGTTGTACTTACTTTTTTGGCAAAACAATGAATGATGCAATCTGAAGCCGGTATTGCATCATACATGACATTATGTTATTCCTAGAAGTCACTGATGATGCATTAATAAGTCAAGTGACATCATTCTGCTGAACAAACTGGTCTTATATCAGCTCAAAAAAAAAATTTATACAGTGCTATGCACTCGATATCAAGTCTTTGCTTGACAAGAGATGCTCTGTTTCATGAATACAAGAGACAAGCTGCCAAAAAATAAATAAAACCCCACTGCATACACACAGAATAAGGACTAAACCTATTCAGTACTTATACATACTTGATTTTTGCAATTTGGTTCAGAATAAATTTTATTTATATAAACTTTTTGCTGATTTTCTAGTGTTACATCAAGAGAACAGGTGAAATATCATGTAAACCAACCATAAACACATGAAGAGACCTAGTTATACAATTTATATTTAAAACATTACGATCTACACAATGTACATAAGTATAAAATTTAAAATCTTAAAAATCTTGGAAGCCATAGCCAATCAGCTGATTAACTGTCACTTCTAATTCAGCACACCAAATTTCATAATAGCCAGTTTCATCTCTGAAGCAGACAACTTCTGAAAAATTGTTGACCAGTGTAACATGAACAATAAAGTTCAGAGTACAGGTCATTTTCAGTCAAAACTGTAATAACCATATTTAATTTGACAACTTTAAATCATGCCATGTCTCTGAGTTAGTGCACTTGAAGGTCTTAAATGTAACTAAATAAGCAAACAACTTCCCACACTGTGAGCACTGATACGGCTTCTCTCCGGCGTGAATGCACTGGTGTTGTTGGAGATCATCATACTGACGAGTAAAACTCTTCCCACACTGTGAGCAGTGAAACGGCTTCTCTCCTGTGTGAACACGCTGGTGCGTTTGGAGATGATTCTGCTGAGTAAAACTCTTCCCACACTGTGAGCAGTGATACGGCTTCTCTCCTGTGTGAATGCGCTGGTGTTGTTGGAGATCACTCTGACTAGTAAAACTCTTTCCACACTGTGAGCAGTGAAACAGCTTCTCTCCTGTGTGAATGCGCTGGTGTCGTTGGAGATGACTCTGACGAGTAAAACTCTTCCCACACTGTGAGCAGTGACACGGCTTCTCTCCTGTGTGAATGTGCTGGTGTTGTTGGAGATGACTCTGACGAGTAAAACTCTTTCCACACTGTGAGCAGTAATACGGCTTTTCCCCTGTGTGAATGCGCTGGTGTCGTTGGAGATGACTCTGACGAGTAAAACTCTTCCCACACTGTGAGCAGTGATACGGCTTCTCTCCTGTGTGAATGCGCTGGTGTTGTTGGAGATCATTCTGACTAGTAAAACTCTTTCCACACTGTGAGCAGTGAAACAGCTTCTCTCCTGTGTGAATGCGCTGGTGTCGTTGGAGATGACTCTGACGAGTAAAACTCTTCCCACACTGTGAGCAGTGATACGGCTTTTCCCCTGTGTGAATGCACTGGTGTCGTTGGAGATGACTCTGACGAGTAAAACTCTTCCCACACTGTGAGCAGTGATACGGCTTCTCTCCTGTTTGAACGCGCTGTTGTGTTTTGAGAGCACTCTGGTAAGTAAAATTCCTACCACGCTGTGAGCAGTGATGTGGATCTCCTCCTGTGTGAATGCACTGGTGTGTCTTGAGTGCATTCTGATAACTAAAACTCTTTCCACAATCTGAGTAGTGGTGAATTTCCTTCTGTATCTCATTATGGGAAGTATCAGAATGGATAATATCAGTTGATGTTGGTTGACGACTGGAGCATTTGGAGGGGATCTGAAGCTTATATTTAATCTCTCCTGATTCTCGCAGTCCCACATACTGTTCATAATGGCATCTCTGGATATGCTTGTCGAGGTAAATTTGAGATGCATCAGAACGAGGGCATGTGGAGCATGAAAAGACTTGCAGCAGAGCGTTCTTTACTTCTGGAGAAATGAAAGGACAAAAATAACAAACTGAACATGAAATGCAACAAGATTATAAAATATAACACTAACCCAATGTAAGGAGTGCTTTTACTGAAAATCAAGATTCTACATGAATTAAGACTGAGACAAAAACAAAAGGTTGCGGACTAAGACATAGCAGCCTCTAGCTTGGAATACTGGGAGATTCAATAAGGTCCTGGAACAGCAGCTATGCACAGCATTGGCCATATCCCCGTGGGTCTGAGCGACCAAAGGGGAGTTGTTGATTCCTGTTGGACATCATGTCAAGTCTAGGTAATGGCAAGCCTAGCCTTATTTATATCTCATCCAGGATTGAGAAGGAAACTCAGCCCTCACATTCAAGGTTCTGAAAGATCCAAAAATGGGCCTTATTTATCAAACTGGATATGGATAGATTTATTTGCAAATAGTTTCTAGGAGCATTTACACAAGCAAATATTTATTTTCTATCTGGATTTTTTTATATGGATTAGGTTGTTAAGTTTAAAACACTTATTAATTTCAATTACACACAAATTTCATGAAATTAAGTTTTGTGGGATTTTGTGAAGCCCCATGATTCATATTAATGTAACTGATGAAAGCAAGCCAACATCCATAAATTAAGACAGATAACAATAGTCATTTAATTTAAATGTAGGCATATAAAAAAAAAGGGACACACTGCATCGGTTCAGATGGCATTCAAGTAGGTCTGCAGCAGTAGGAATTTCCTTACTGCAGTATTTGAATAATGCCATGGTGTGGTTTGTAGTGATAAAGCAGCCAAACCTCCATGTGTTTAATTGTTCATTAATTCAATCGGATGCAATTTGTTCCTTAACATGTTGAAGTTCTTCAGCTGCAAGAGTTTAAAGTGCATATCCTGGACCAATTTCATTTTTTTTTATATGAAAGTATGTCCCTTTACACACTCATCCAAAAGGGTAATTTTGCACAAGGCCATCTGTCGACAGCAGAAAAAAATAAAATAAAATGTCTCATCTCGTCCGCTTATCCGGGGCCGGGTCGCGGAGGCAGCAGTCTGAGCATGGAAGCCTAAACTTCCCTTTCCTCAGACACCTCGGCCAGCTCCTCAGGAAGAACACCGAGGCGTTCCCAGGCTAGCCGAGAGACATAGTCCCTCCAGCGTGTCCTGGGTCTTCCCCGGGGCCTCCTCCCGGGGGAACATGCCTGGAACACCTCCCCAGGGAGGCATCCAGGAGGCATCCAAAAGATGCCCGAGCTACCTCAGCTGATTCCTCTCAATGTGGAGGAGCAGTGGCTCTACTCCAAGCTCCTTCCGAGTGACTGTGCTTCTCACCCTCTCTCTAAGGGAGCGCCCAGCCACTCTGCGAAGGAAACTCATTTCGGCCGCTTGTATCCACGATCTTGTTCTTTCGGTCATTACCCAAACCTCATGACCATAGGTGAGAGTCGGAACATAGATCGACCAGTAAATTGAGAGCTTCGCCTTTTGGCTCAGCTCCTCCTTCACCACAACGGACCGGTAAAGCGACCACATCACTGCGGTGGCTGCACCGATCTGCCTGTCGATCTCACGATCCATCCTTCCCTCACACGTTAACAAGATCCCAAGATACTTAAACTCCTCCACTTGAGGCAGGACTTCTCCACCAACCTGGAGAGGGCAAGCCACCCTTTTCTGGTCGAGAACCATGGCCTCGGACTTGGAGGTGCTGATTCTCATCCCAGCCACTTCACACTCGACTGCAAACCGCTCCAGTGCATGCTGAAGGTCCTGGTTTGAAGAAGCCAACAGGACATCATCCTCCGCAAAAAGCAGAGATGAAATCCTGTGGTTCCCAAACAGGATTCCCTCCGGCCCCTGGCTGCAGCTAGAAATTCTGTCCATAAAAATTATGAACAGAACCGGTGACAAAGGGCAGCCCTGCCAGAGTCCAACATGCACTGGGAACAGGTCTGACTTACTGCCAGCAATGCAAACCAGACTCCTGATCTGTTCGTATAGGGACCAGATAGCCCTTAGCAAAGAGCCCCAAACCCCATACTCCTGAAGCACCCCCCCACAGAATACCATGAGGGACATGGTCAAATGCCTTCTCCCAATCCACAAAGCACATGTGGACTGGTTGGGCAAACTCCCATGAACCCTCGAGCACCCTGTGAAGGGTGTAGAGCTAGTCCAGTGTTCCGCAACCAGGACGAAAACCGCATTGTTCCTTCTGGATCCGAGGTTCGACTATTGGCCGAATTCTCCTCTCCAGTACCCTGGAGTAAACCTTCCTGGGGAGGCTGTGAAGTGTGATTCCCCTATAATTGGAGCACACTCTCCAGTCCCCTTTCTTAAAAAGAGGGACCACCACCCCAGTCTGCCACTCCAGAGGCACTGTCCCTGACCGCCACGTGATGTTGCAGAGGCGTGTCAGCCAAAACAGCCCCACAACATCCAGAGACTTGAGATACTCAGGGTGGATCTCATCCACCCCCGGTGCCTTGCCACCGAGGAGCTTGCAAACCACCTCAGTGACTTCGGCTTGGGTAATGGACAAGTCCACCTCGGAGTCATCAGCCTCCGCTTCCTCAATGGAAGACGTGACAGTGGGATTGAGGAGATCCTCGAAGTATTCCTTCCACCGCCCGACAATGTCCCCAGTTGAGGTCAACAGCTCCCCACCCGCACCGTAAACAGTGTTGGCAGAGTACTGCTTCCCCCTCCTGAGGCACCGGACAGTTTGCCAGAATTTCTTCGAGGCTGACCAATAGTCCTCCTCCATGGCCTCACTGAACTCCTCCCAGTTCCAAGTTTTTGCCTCCGCAACTGCCCAAGCTGTGGCACGCCTGGCCTGCCGATACCCATCAGCTGCCTCAGGAGTCCCGGAGGCCAACATGGCCTGATAGGACTCCTTCTTCAGCTTGATGACATCCTTTACTTCCGGTGTCCACCACCGGGTTTGGGGACTGCTGCCACGACAGGCACCGGAGACCTTGCGGCCACAACTCCGAACAGCGTCGACAGTGGAGGTAGAGAACATGGTCCACTCAGACTCAATGTCCCCCGCCTCCCTCAGAAGCTGGGAGAAGCTCTCCCGGAGGAGGGAGTTAAAGACCTCCCCGACAGAGTGCTCAGCCAGACGTTCCCAGCAGACTCTCACCATACATTTGGGCCTGCCAGGTCTGTCCGGCTTCCTCCTCTGCCAGTGGATCCAACTCACCACCAGGCGGTGATCAGATGACAGCTCAGCCCCTCTCTTCACCCGAGTGTCCAAGACATAGGGCCAGAGATCAGATGAAATGACAAAGTCGATCATCGACCTCCGACCTAAGGTGTCCTGGTGCCACGAGCACTTATGGACACCCCTATGCTCAAACATGGTGTTTGTTATGGACAGACCATGACTAGCACAGAAGTCCAATAACAAAACACCACTCGGGTTCAGATCGGGGAGGCCGTTCCTCCCAATCACACTCCTCCAGGTGTGACTGTCGTCGCCCACATGAGCGTTGGAGTCCCCAGTCTGAGCACCTCTCAGTACCTCTCCCAGGGACTCCAAGAAGGCCGGATACTCTATACTGCTATTCAGCCTGTAGGCATAAACAACAGCAAGAGCCCTCTCCCTGATCTGAAGGCACAGAGAGGCGACCCTCTCATTCACTGGGGTAAACTCCAAGACATGGCGGCTGAGCTGGGGAGCCATAAGCAAGCCCACACCAGCCCGCCGCCACTCACCATGGGCGACTCCAGAGAAGTGGAGAGTCCAGACCCTCTTGAGGAGCTGGGTTCCAGAGCCCAAGCTGTGCATGGAGGTGAGCCCGACTATCTCTAGCCGGTACCTCTCAACCTCCTGCACAAGCTCAGGCTCTTTCCCCCCCAGTGAAGTGACA
The DNA here is from genome assembly GCF_027579695.1 of Neoarius graeffei. Taxonomy (NCBI): domain Eukaryota; kingdom Metazoa; phylum Chordata; class Actinopteri; order Siluriformes; family Ariidae; genus Neoarius; species Neoarius graeffei. Next base: position 9,504,020 of record NC_083587.1, read on the forward strand.
TTCCATGTCCCAACAGCTAGCCACTGTGTTCAGGGATCAGGTCGTCGAGGCCCCTGCCTTCGACTGCCGCCCAATTCACACCTCACCGGCCCCCTACAGCTACCTCTGTGGGTGGTGAACCCACAGGAGGTCAGGCCCACGTCACTGCTTTGGGCTGAGCCCAGCCACCAAGTGCTTGCATACAAGCCCCAACCCTGGGCCTGACTCCAGGGTGGGGCCCCGGCTGTGCCATACCAGGCGATGTCACGGTCCTTGATCTATTATTATCCATAAGGGTTTTGGTGAACTGCTCTTGGTCTGGCCTGTCACCTAGGACCTGTCTGCCTTGGGAAACCCTAACAGGGGCATAATGCCCCCGACAACATAGCTCCTGGGATCATTCAAGCACACAAACCCCTCCACCGCAATAAGGTGGCAGTTCTAGGAGGGGAAAAAATAAAATGCATCTGGAAAAATCCCAAGGGAGTCTGGAGTCTCGTGACATTACCTGCGGAAGCACCAGTAGGCTGCGAGAGCTTGCACAGTTTCAGTGCACAGTCTGTGTGAGTGTGTGTGCCTCGCACGAAGCGCTCCCATTTCTTTCATTGTCCGGTCTTTTGGAAAACGATGAGTACTAATCCCATCAAGATTGGTGTTGCTACAACCTCCTACTATACATCCGTTAACCATTTTAATAATTATGTGATCACGTTGAAGAAATTTGCAGAAAAACACCAGGTCATTTTTTTCATAAACAAACCAGCGCTGACGTAGGATTCAGAGGGAGGCGTCCCGCACATGATATCACGAAAAACAATGTTTGGCGAGAAATCCAAATGCCAAGTTTTTTCCAGAGGCGGACCAATTCGCCTCAAATGGCTTGATTTCAACTGAATTTTTCTGGTATTGCGCAAGGTAAAAAAAATTGCACAAAATGCAAAAATGTTACAGATATTTGACCAAAGTTTAATATAAAATAGGAGAATTACATTGATCTTGCTCCTGAATTTACCCATGATATGCACTTTAAGGAGCTAAAATTTAACATAATTAAAAAGATAAGTTCTCCATGGTATGACTCTTGTGGAATTATTGAATTCCATAAAAATACTAAAATTGTTATTGCTTGTTAAATTGCTTGATAATATAACCATCACATTATGCTCCTGAAATAAAGCAAATGTGTTGCAATTGATTTTTATAATGGTTGATGGGTTTGACTGACATCTGCATTATCCAATTAACAACTTCGCTTGGTTCAGACACACTGCATGTGTGTGTTCAGCTAACTTCTTTCCAGCCAGCTGGTTATATTGCACTGAAGGTATTATAATGCCCCCCCAGTGTTTCTGTAATATGGGGAGGTCTGACAGTATCCTATATTATGTGTTTGCTGTGACAGGGCATTCCCCCCCGATTTCTCCCCAATTTTCTCCCTAATTTAGCCATGGGCAATTCCCACCCATCAGACTCCTCTCCAGTATCACATAACAGCTACCAACCAGGGAGGGCTATCATGTGCTTCCTCCAAGACAAGAAACACCAGTTGACCACATTTTACTCATACAATGTCAGGAGGCTGCAAAGCACACTCGGATGAAAGCCCAATCCACTTACTTCCTATTAAATGTGCTCTCACACACCCATGACTGGCCAGTGTAACTGACAGGGCAGAGGAGAGAGAGCATGCCATCTCTCCCTCCCAGAGAGCCCAGACAATTTTGCTCTCTTGAGCTCCCAACCACAGATGATTGTGGCATCATCAGGATTTGAAAGTGGCAATATCTGGATGATGGGGAGGATGATGGGGACAACACTTTTCTGCTGTGCCACTCGGGATCCACAGGGCATGCATTTTATGCTACTTCTGGTTAAACTGGGCATGATGAATAAAACTACAACAATATCTTGTGGTTTACTATATACAGTGGTGCTTGAAAGTTTGTGAACCCTTTAGAATTTTCTATATTTCTGCATAAATATGACCTAAAATAGTGGTTCTCAAACTGTGGTACACGTACCACCGGTGGTACGCGAGCGCTCTCTGGTGGTACGCAGGGGGAAAGTCATATTTTCGCATTAACATTTTCAGCTAAAAAAAAAAAAACCCTGAAAAACATACAGTGCATAATAAATACAACGTTTAAAAAGAAATGTGTAGCTACGTGTGAGAATGTGAAAAATTATGTCTGGCTTTTACATTTTTGTGGCAATGCAAGTCTTCAGGTTACGTAAGCACAGGCTACACGGAATCATGGGATCACTTGAACGTGGCGCGAGCAGGGGAAACGGAAGAGGTAGATGTAATGTAGTATCATATAACTTCAAAATGAGCGTTTCGGGATCACTAAAAGCGTGGCTACAAAGTGGAACATTTAAAAAGACGGAGAAAAGGAAGATTGTCGATCAGGACACAGAGGATAATGTTTCGAGCAGTGTTGAAAAGGAAGCAGAACCTAGCACAAGTGCTAATGAAAATGCAAGAGGCTCGGGGCGTCGTGGCTCAGGTGGTTAAGGCGCCATACCATGAATGCGGGCGACCCGGGTTCGATTCCGGCCCGGGGTCGTTTCCCGATCCCTTCCCGTCTCTCTCTCTCCCGCTCATTTCCTGTCTCTGCACTGTCCTATCCAATGGGGGTGCAAAAAGCCCAAAAAAATATCTTTAAAAAAAAGAAAATGCAAGAGGCAGCGCTGCCCCTGAAATGTCCACGGCCTCTGCGAACACAAATCGCCGCAAAACAGTGCGAAAATATGACCCAAATTATCTCAAGCTTGGATTCTTTTGGAGCGGGACTGAGGAAGAGCCAAGGCCAATGTGTGGTGTGTGCCGAAGTCCTCAGTAATGACTCCATGAAACCAGCGCATCTCAAACGGCACCTCTATACCAAACACTCAGCCTTGAAAGATAAGCCTGTGGATTTTTTTCTAAGAAAACGGGAAGAACTGAAGCAGTCCAAGTCCACGATTCACTCCTGTACCGCGCCCTCAGCCAAAGCACAGGAGGCGTCGTACAGTGCTAGCCTGCTCGTAGCTAAATCTGGTCAGCCACACACAATCTGTTCGCAAATGTGTCTGCCACTAGCTAAAAAAATAACACGTGTGGGGAGAAGGCTGCCAAAATGTTAGACTTGGTGCCACTTTCGAATGATACTGTCTCTCGGAGAATACGGTCAATGTCCGATGACGTTCTGAAGACACTAATTGAACGAATTAAAAGAAGTCGATTTTATTCCCTTCAATTAGATGAGACGACTGATGTTGCAGATTTGGCAAATTTGCTTGTGTATGTGAGACACGAGTATGAAGGTGCAGCTCATGAAGATTTTCTGTTCTGTAAGCCCCTGGAGACTAGAACTACAGCTGAGCACATATTTCAGCTACTGAACACATTTATCGAAGAAAATGGGATTGATTGGAAAAAGTGTATCGGTGTCTGCACAGACGGTGCAAGAGCAATGACTGGACGTCACAGTGGAGTAACAGCCCGGATTCGTGACGTAGCACCTGAGATGCAATGGACACACTGCAGCATACATCGCGAGGCGCTTGCTGTGAAAAAGATGCCCGATGAGTTGAAGTCTATTCTAGACTCCGCTGTAAAAACTGTGAACTTTATGAAGGCCCGACCGATGCACTCTCGTCTGTTTCACGTACTGTGTGATGAAATGGGCAGTGAACACGTCCAGTTCCTGCTGCACACTGAAGTCAGGTGGTTATCAAGAGGCAAAGTGCTCTCAAGACTTTACGAGCTGCACAAAGAGGTCCATGTGTTTTTACAGGACAAAAACTTCCCCTTGTCACACCTTTTTGAAGACACTGTATGGCTGAGTGAGCTTGTGTATTTGTCAGATATATTCTCACGTTTGAACGACTTAAATTTGGGATTGCAGGGACTCTCTGTCAACGTTTTTGACGTGCAGGACAAAATCAGCGCAGTGATGAAAAAGATGGAGTTGTTCGAAATCAGAGCCAAAGCAGGAGATGTTTCAGCTTTCCCTCCTTTGGAGAGTTTTTTGTCCAACAACGACTTGCAACTTGATGACAGCGTCAGAGATAACATCATTGCGCACCTCATCTTCCTCAGGCAGCAGCTCAGGGAATATTTCCCAGTGACACCCAAAGGAAAGAACTGGATGAGAAACCCATTCAAGATCGAAACCTCGGACATGCCCACTGACTTAACTGTCGGTGAGCAGGAGAGTTTAATTGAACTGTCTTGTGATGAAAAACTGAGATGTAATTTCAAAAAACAGTCGCTGCTGGACTTTTGGATACAGCAACAAAGGGAATATCCAGCACTGTCAGACAAGGCCATGCGTGTTCTCATGCCTTTCACAATGACCTATCTTTGTGAGAAATGTTTCTCTTCACTGGCTGCCATAAAAACAAAATATAGGTCCAGGTTGGATGCTGAGCCAGACCTAAGACTGAAGCTGTGCTCGATTGAGCCAGACATCAAAGGACTGTGCACAGAGAGACAGGCACATCCCTCTCATTAGGTAGGCTATGTAAGTTCTTCATTCAGCGACATGCTGGTTATTCCTGAGTGGTTCATTGTTTCTGTTATTCTGATATAGATGTTGGAGGGTGTTAACAATAAACCTGGTTTAAGGAAGACTATTACTCAAAAAACTCTAAACAGGTTGCTTTTGATCTCGTGTGTGCAAGTGTCTTGACATTGGATTCTTTTTTTTCCTTTTTTGTGCTGAGATGTTTGATGTTTCACATATCTTCTGCTGAGAAAAAAAGACTTGATGTTTGTGTTATTTGTGGGCCAGATTAGGAGCATAATTTTGTAGAGGTCGAATATGTACTGTATGGTTCTGTGCCATTTTCATTCAGTTGCAATTTGAGTATGTATTGCGCTGTGTATGTAGGAGTATGTGAGAATTGTTGGACAGAGTTGTAAATGTCTGATTCGGTGTTAACAGCTATCAATAAATAACCATAATAAGGAATAAACATCTCTCCTGTGTGGCTGAAGCTAATAGGGAAGGCCTATGCTGCTATATTATAATGTTGGTCATCATGGTGGTACTCAGAGAGCTCAATATTTTCTCAGGTGGTACAGAGTATAAAAAGTTTGAGAACCACTGACCTAAAACATCATCAGATTTTCACACAAGTCCTAAAAGTAGATAAAGAGAACCCAGTTAAACAAATGATACAACAATATTATACTTGGTCATTTATTTATTGAGGAAAGTGATCCAATATTACATATCTGCGAGTGGCAAAAGTATGTGAACCTCTAGGATTAGCAGTTAATTTGAAAGTGAAATTAGAGTCAGGTGTTTTCAATCAATGGGATGGCAATCAGGTGTGAGTGGGCACCCTGTTTTATTTAAAAAAAACAGGGATCTATTAAAGTCTGATCTTCAAAGCATGTTTGTGGAAGTGTATCATGGCATAAACAAAGGAGATTTCTGAGGACCTCAGAAAAAGCGTTGTTGATGCTCACCAGGCTGGAAAAGGTTACAAAACCATCTCTAAAGAGTTTGGACTCCACCAATCCACAGTCAGACAGATTGTGTACAAGTAGAGGAAATTCAAGACCGTTGTTACCCTCCCCAGGAGTGGTCAACCAACAAAGATCACTCCAAGAGCAAGGCGTGTAATAGTCAGCGAAGTCACAAAGGACCCCAGAGTAACTTCTAAGCAACTGAAGGCCTCTCTCACATTGGCTAATGTTACTGTTCATGAGTCCACCATCAGGAGAACACTGAACAATAATGGTGTGCATGGTAGGGCTGCAAGGAGAAAGCCACTGCTCTCCAAAAAGAACATTGCTGCTCGTCTGCAGTTTGCTAAAGATCATCTGGACAAGCCAGAAGGCTATTGGAAAAATGTTTTGTGGATGGATGAGACCAAAATAGAACTTTTTGGTTTAAATGAGAAGCGTTATGTTTGGAGAAAGGAAAACACTGCATTCCAGCATAAGAACCTTATCCCATCTGTGAAACATGGTCGTGGTACTATCATGGTTTGGGCCTGTTTTGATGCATCTGGGCCAGGACAGCTTGCCATCATTGATGGAACTATGAATTCTGAATTATACCAGCGAATTCTAAAGGAAAATGTCAGGACATCTGTCCATGAACTGAATCACAAGAGAAGGTGGGTCATGCAGCAAGACAATGACCCTAAGCACACAAGTCGTTCGACCAAAGAATGGTTAAAGAAGAATAAAGTTAATGTTTTGGAATGGCCAAGTCAAAGTCCTGACCTTAATCCAATCAAAATGTTGTGGAAGGACCTGAAGCGAGTAGTTCATGTGAGGAAACCCACCAACATCCCAGAGTTGAAGCTGTTCTGTATGGAGGAATGGGCTAAAATTCCTCCAAGCTGGTGTGCAGGACTGATCAACAGTTACTGGAAACGTTTAGTTGCAGTTATTGCTGCACAAGGGAGTCACACCAGATACTGAAAGCAAAGGTTCACATATTTTTTGCCACTCATAGATATGTAATATTGGATCATTTTCCTCAATAAATAAATGACCAAGTATAATATTTTTGTCTCATTTGTTTAACTGGGTTCTCTTTATCTACTTTTCGGACTTGTGTGAAAATCTGATGTTTTAGGTCATATTTATGCAGAAATATAGAAAATTCTAAAGGGTTCATAAACTTTCAAGCACCACTGTAGTCAGTTTCGCAATAGCAAGATATGCAGTGGGCGGACTTCACGTGTCTCAAAGGAAGCTGATAGACTTCATCCTCTCTGGTTGGTCATGGTTATATGATCGAGAAGACCTACTTGGTTGGTGGACAGGCCAAAATGAGTTCTTTGGGGAATGCTCTAGTTATTGCAGACTGCATTGTACAACAGCTTTCATCCCAGAAACACTGGTAGGCTCAGAAACGTCACGAAATGATGCAGAAAATAACTTCTATAACCTCTTAGACAAAAGTAACACCTTGCTGTCTGGTTGTTCCCGTAGGTGAAGGACTGAGTTCTTTAGTGTACTCCTCTTCATAACACACCAAGAGCTCCTGTCCTGGGTTAATGGATCGACAGCAACGATACAGAATTCCCCCTTGATACTCAAATGCCACAAGATTCTGTTCTTCTTCATTACGGGCACAATTCACATACCTAAAAGAGTGAGGCAACATTTCAGAAAAAGGTAAAAATCAGATCAGAGTTACAGACTTGGAGAAAGCATGGCGGAGATATGAATGACATGAAGATAAAGTTCTTCCACCAAATGAGGAGCTGTAAAATCAAATCACTAAAACGACCCAGCAGCTGGTGTACTGCTCACCTCATCCAATTCACATGTGTCTCTCTTTTGGCATCGACGTATTCTTCACACTGCATGCTCCTGTATACCTATAGAAAAATACCACATTTACATTTTTTTTTTTTTTACACAAAATCAAAATATGGCTTTAAATGGGGTTTACAGAAACAAGAACAATGGCTCATGCCAATATTATTAAGCCTCATGAAGGCTGAATTAAAGGTTTTTGACTGTATCGTAAGATTCACAAAACAGCTGACAAGCTCGGAGATGAATTTAGTAACTATAGGAAAATGTAGGCAAGGCTTTATCAGAATTTAAGCAAAGGAAACATTTCTCATAAAAGGCTTTACTTCTGACATGGCAAAGCTGTGCTGTGAATTAGACCTCTCTGATAAATATCTGTCCCTTGTGTTTTGGTCTCTAAACAGACAGCTACAAAAATACACAACTTTAAGTCAGTTCTGTCTCTAAATGGGTTTTACATAAAATATTTTGATCTGTACAAGTAATATTTATTTGGGTGCCAATGTTGTTTTAGTTCAGTGTAGCAGTGTTCATCTTGAATTTAAATGATTTTAAGTTTACTTTTAATCTTGTGTCCTGAAAATAGTAGTTACATTTTAGTCTTTTTTTTTTTTTTTTGGTCAAGATTTCATCAATGGAACTCAATTTTAATTTTAGTCTAATTCTATCAATGTTTTAATCATAATTTCCTCAGATAGTTGCATGGTACTTGGAAAATGTGCCCTGCAGTTTTAAGAGGGCCTGTTGCAGCAGGGGTTTAGCCGGATTCCCCCCCAGCATATGGCTGGTTTTGTCACTATGCAGAAGTTACAGTACTCAGCGTAAATGAGTACACCCCCTTTGAAAAGTAACATTTTAAACAATCTCCGTGAACACAAACAATTTCCAAAATGTTGACAAAGTTTAATATAACATCTCTTTAACTTATAATGTGAAAGTAAGGTTAATAATATAACTTATGGCCCTTTTCCACTACCCTTTTTCAGCTCACTTCAGCTCACTTCAGCCCGACACGGCTCGCGTTTCGACTATCTCAAAACAGCACGACTCAGCTCGCTTCAGCCCTGCTTAGCACCCAAAACTTGCACGGTTTTGGAGTGGGGCTGAAGCGAGCCAAACTGACCTGAGTGAGGCTGGGGGCGTGAGCAGACACTCCCCTGTGCACTGATTGGTGAGGAGGAGTGTCCTCACATGCCCACACACGCCCTGCGAGCACGCTGGGATCTGTAAACACCGTAAACCCGGAAGAAGAAGAATTACGAATTACGAGAATTTCTGGAGCCTTATGCGCCTCGCCTCATTTATACGCTCTTGCCAGTATCTGTTGGCGTTGTCGGTGACAACAAGCCACAGCACCAAGACCAGCAACACTAACGACTCCATGTCCTCCATGTTTATTGTTTACTATCCGGGTCGTGAGACTACCGCTTAAAAGATCACTGATGTCACTGTTTGCGCCGCTTAACGACATCACGTGACGTCCACCCACTTTCGCTAACTCCACCCAATGTGTCCACCCACTTCCAGCCAGCACGGTTCAGTGCGGTGGTAGTCGAAATGCAACTCCAATAGCCCCGCTCAGCTCGACTCAGCCCAACTCAGCACGGCACGGCTCAGCCGCGTTTGTAGTGGAAAAGCGGCATTAGATTACACATTTTTTTCAGTTTTACTCAAATTAGGGTGGCGCAAAAATGAGTACACCCCACAACAAAAACTACTACATCTAGTACTTTGTATGGCCTCCATGATTTTTAATGACAGCAGCAAGTCTTCTAGGTATGGAATGAACAAGTTGGCGATATTTTGCAACATCAGTCTTTTTCCATTCTTCAACAATGACCTCTTTTAGTGACTGGATGCTGGATGGAGAGTGATGCTCAACTTGTCTCTTCAGAATTCCCCAAAGAAAATAATTTCTTTACACCACAAAGTGAAGGCTACAAGATGATCAGCAAAGGTTTACTTATCAGTCAGAATACTGTCACAAAAGTGGTACAAAAATTTAAGAAAGATGGAACTGCAACCATCTCACAGAGACGTCCAGGTCATCCACGGAAGTTAACACCTTGACAGGAGCGTCTTCTGATGAGAAGGGTTGAAGAAAATCGGCATGCAAGTTTACTGCAGTTATCTAAAGAAGTAAAGCCAAACTGGGGTGACTTTTTCCGGTGACACAATACGGCGTACACTGCAGCGAAATGGCATGCATGGATGCTGTCCATGAAAGAAGCCTCTCCTAAAGCCCAGGCACAAAAAAGCCAACCTAGAGTTTACCAGGGCCCATGATGACAAAGATGAAGACTACTGGGACTCTATACTCTGGAGTGAGGAGACCAAGATAAAAGTTTTTGGAACTGATGGCTTCAAAACTGTATGGCGTCGCAAAGGTGAGGAATACAAAGAAAAATGCATGGTGCCTACACTGAAACATGGTGGTGGCAGTGTCCTTATGTGGGGCTGCATGAGTGCTGTTGGTGTCGGGGAGCTGCATTTCATTGATGGCATCATGAATTCACAGATGTATTGCTCTATACTGAAAGAGAAGATGCTACCATCACTCCATGCCCTTGGTCGTCATGCACTTTTCCAACATGATCCTAAACACACATCTAAGGCCACTGTTGGATTTCTGAAGAAGAACAGGGTGAAAGTATGTCTCCTGATCTGAACCCAATCGAACACCTATGGGGAATTCTGAAGAGACAAGTTGAGCATCACTCTCCATCCAGCATCCAGTCACTAAAAGAGGTCATTGTTGAAGAATGGAAAAAGATTGATGTTGCAAAATGTCGCCAACTTGTTCATTCCATGCCTAGAAGACTTGGTGTTGTCATTAAAAATCATGGAGGCCATACAAAGTACTAGATGTAGTAGTTTTTGTTGTGGGGTGTACTCATTTTTGCACCACCCTAATTTGAAGTAAAACTGAAAAATGTGTAATCTAAGTTATATTATTAACTTTACTTTCACGTTACAAGTTAAACAGATGTTATATTAAACTTTGTCTTGTCAACATTTTGGAAATTGTGTTCATTGAGATATTGTTTAAAATGTCACTTTTCAAAGGGGGTGTACTCATTTATGCTGAGCACTGTATGTGGAGTCAGCCACGACTGTAATGGTGATGAGCGCTATTTTCATATGAAGACGTTACTTTGTTCGGACCAATGCCGTGTGTGTGTCCTGACTCATATACCCGTTAGAATCCAGGAGCATTATGAAAGCCATGCAAGCAGGGAAGTGAGTGAGTCTAGCAAACCGGATTCACTCCCGCTTCCCAACTACGGTCAGGAACGTGAAAAAGAGGGAAGGCAACATACTGGAATGAATTTTGCTAAGGTTATTTCCCCTAGCTGTAAAAATTCCCTTGAGAAGTAAGCTAGGATGACTGTCTGAACAGAACCAGCTATCTTGGGTCACGTTTATTCGTCAGGGCATAATGAACAGAGATTTTGTTTTGCCGTGCTTTTACCGGCCCTCTCTGTGGGCCTGTCATTTCAGGTTCACATGACAGCATACGTGTTCTCACCGGTCAATCACAACCAAGTTAGCTAATGCACATTAACATTCTACACTAATGCAAAAGCAGTGTGCAGCAGTGAAACAAAAGCCATGGAAAGGTCAAAAATTAGAGGGGCCAAAAAAACAAACAAACCAGGCATTAGAGGCATAGGCTTCTAAATGTTTAAAAAAAGATAATCTACATACCGTTTGGGCATCATAGGGTGACCAGACGTCCCAGGACAGTCCCGATTTGGGGTTGTGTGTCCCGAGTCCCGACAAAAGTCTGTCGGGACACGGATATGTCCCGGTTTTCACCACTCGCGACGTTTGCGACTGAGCAGCGTGGGAATCGGAGAAATGTCTGCATTTACTATTTTGATGAATTGACAGGAATCACAAACTTTCCTGGTTACTGCCCCCTGGCCCTGTGGCATGGGTGTTTATTTAGCCACATTATTCCAGACAACAGAACGTGTTGCCATGCAACAATAAAATAAACATTAACTGGCGCGAATGTTCTTTGTCTAGCAGCCAGCAGCAGTAATGCCGCAGCAATTATGCCGAAAAGAAAATGTACCCTTTCCAAAGAATTACAGGGCACTTACCCCTTCCTCCGAGAGGCGCAGAACAATGCGCACGAAGCTGACTGCACACACTGTAAGTGCTTTGTTCTTGTACTGAGTTGGGTAGCCTATGCTACAAATGCTGCGCGCTCCTGTGGGGGCTTTCCTCGGGCTGTCGCCCCTCTCCTCCTTTACTGCTGAGAGAGGCCCTTCATATAATCTTTTTTTATTCACCTTGTTATCCCGAGATAACGACATAATTAATTCAGTATCTCGAGAAAACAACACAACTAATTCAAGATCTCGAGAAAACAAAACCGTTATTCCGAGATAATGACCTAATTAATTCAGGATCTCGAGGAAACAACACAACTAATTCGAGATCTCGAGAAAATAAAACCGTTATTTTGAGATCTCGAGAAAACAAAACCGTTATTTCATGATCTCAGCTGGATCACTGTATCTCTGTCGGTAGAGACGAAGCCGGGCCAGTCTTCTGCGGAGGTGCCGCAGACTAATTTGAAATTATCCCTTATTAAAAGACTTAATGCAATCTCTCCGTGTCAACCCCTGATCAAAATATTGCCTTATTAGGTGATCGATTATTTCAGACATTCTAATGACCAAAGTTGCGTCTATACAGAATGAGAAATAGCCCCAAAGTCAGCATATCACAAGTCTCTTGGCAAGCCTGAATGAACCATTTCTCAGCTGTTTACTCGAGATCACGGAATAATTGTTTTGTTTTCTCGAGATCTCGAATTAGTTGTGTTGTTTTCTCGAGATCCTGAGTTAATTATGTTGTTATCTCGGGATAACAAGGTGAATAAAAAAAAGGATTATATGAAGGGCCTCTCTCGGCTTCCGTAGTATATATTCTCAAATCACTTGTCTCTTTTTTGTTTCTGTTTAACATACCATTCTGACAGTTTGGCCATATTGAACAGCTTGTTGCACCTTCCATTAAAGTGTTCACTTTTGTACACATCTTCTTGCTTTATTCATTCAGTTGTGGGGAATGGTTAGTAAGGTTGATTCTGACCTAGGCTATGTTGAGGTCACATATCTACTTTTTAAGTTCATGCTATAGTGCATACAATTTTAGAGATCTAGCCTACATGTGCATATGCATTCTTCTTGGTGTTCTCACAAACAGGTGAAATAAATCAGTTTAAATGTGGCCTATGGACATAGCCTGGCCTATTCTCAGCCATTACAAAATCTGTTGTCTGACCATAATTTAACTGATCTGTATACCACTATGCCACTAGATAACAAAATGCCTGTTTGTTTTATTTCATGTGAGATGTTGATAAATGTGAGCTTCAACAAAATGATAAGAGCACCTCTCTGAGTGTCACGTTTATGTAAAAAAAAAAAAAAAAGGTGTGCGAGCACGAGCATGGTCGCGCGCAAAAGTGTCCTGGTTTCAGACTAGGGAAATCTGGTCACCCTAGGGCATCAGCACCCTGAATTGGCCTGCAATGCCATTTTCAAAGACCAGAATGGAGAGCTTAAAATGGACATTAAAACATAGCTATAGACTAGGCTGTTGCCTCTCGCGGTTGCCAGGGGACTAGCCCCCCTGTAACCCTAGCTGTATAGGTGAGAGTATAGGTCTACTTCCTATCTAGAGTGTTTATACTGTTTATATTGTTTGTTTATGAGTGTTTAGTCCATGTCTAGTTCTTATCTAGAGTGTGTTTTATATTGTTTGCTTTTTCAATTATTCTATTTTATTTATTGCATTGCCTGTTTGCACCGTGGGTCAGAGAGGACTGAAATTTCATCTGTGCTGTATGTCAAGCATGTATAGCATATTTGACAATAAATTTTACTTGACTTGACTTGAGAGGCCGAGGGCTATGGAAACGAAAGTCAGCGCCGCCCAATGTGGCTGACTACATGGAGCGGGAAGGACTTTAGAGATGGGCTAGGCTGCATGTTCATTTAAAACTGCTGTAACTTGCCCAACCATAACTGATTATCATATGTACCAGAGATTTCCAAGCTTGTTGGGGCTGAAGCACATCAAAGGTCAAATCAGAATGTCAAGGCACGCCAAATTAAAAGTTGGCTATCGATTATGAAGAATGTCACACACATTATGATGGGCTAGAAGGTCATTTGCAAAATTTGACCCAGATTGCACTACAGCAGATTGTCATAATTATTAAAAGAGATAGGTAAATCAAACAGACAATTGTATAATTTATTAAAAACGTGAGGCAACGTTCATTACAGTGTTTTCCATGAGTTACCTAGACTGTAGTGACCAGGGCAGGAATTTCACGAGGGCCACGGCCCTTGTGCCCTCTCAATTTGGCCTTGTGCCCTTGGAAAAAAAATATTTGCCGTAAGGCCACAGTGGCCTTGATGCCCTGCGGTTTTGCAGTCTGCCTCGTGACTGCCAATAGGCTTTAACATCACCTGTGTCTATTGAGAAAAAAAAAAATACGTCTTTTGATGACATTCTGGATTCTTATTGGGCAACTCATCAGTGGTGGATCGGATTCGAGCCTGGCTTGAACTGCTCCGACGTGCTATAATGACACCAATCTATCACCAGCCAACCAGGAGACTTAATCAAATGCATCCTCCGCCCACTTGTGTCCGCGTCTGAGACGTTGAATTTTCACAGGAGGGAAGAAGTTGACTGAGGTAAGACTGTGTGATAAATTAATGAACGAATAAGAAAGGAATTTCAACATATAGGGCTTAAGTTTGTTACCGTTAAATAAGCATTGCTTGTACAGTAACGTTATGTCGTTACAATGTTGACCCACTTTTAACGTGCCGAGTACCGACTGTAGCCGGTAACAAATGCTAATTAGCTTGCTGTCAAAAGTGCAAAGACCTTAAGTTGCTCTGTGTAAATTGGAAAATGGCGCAACTTCCTCTGTAGCCGTCAACTCAACTTGTCTTGAGTTTTGAGCCAATCACAACAGGGCAGCACTGTGGCCTGAGGTAAAACATGATAGTTTAAGTTTGTTTAAATTACAAAAATGAGTACACCCAATGACTGTCTCATATACTCTTCATATACTCATACTGTTTAAGTAATGCAATAAAACTAATCTTTAAAAGTGGTATTTACTCAAACTGTGTGCATAGAATGAACTTTCGGGTTAACAGTGTAATAGTGTTGCAGTGTTCTGCAAATTTGCAATTTAATATTTCAGATCTTGAGACAGGGTGGCACGGTGGTGTAGTGGTTAGCGCTGTCGCCTCACAGCAAGAAGGTCCTGGGTTCGAGCCCCGGGGCCGGCAAGGGCCTTTCTGTGCGGAGTTTGCATATTCTCCCCGTGTCCGTGTGGGTTTCCTCCGGGTGCTCCGGTTTCCCCCACAGTCCAAAGACATGCAGGTTAGGTTAACTGGTGACTAAATTGACCGTAGGTGTGAATGTGAGTGTGAATGGTTGTCTGTGTCTATGTGTCAGCCCTGTGATGACCTGGCGACTTGTCCAGGGTGTACCCCGCCTTTCGCCCGTAGTCAGCTGGGATAGGCTCCAGCTTGCCTGCGACCCTGTAGAAGGATAAAGCAGCTAGAGATAATGAGATGAGATCTTGAGACATGAAAGTGCTATTTTAAAAAAATAAAAGGTCAGAAATGTTTTCTTTGTCATCTCTTTAGTTCATTTTATTTCCTCAATAATTTTCCTTGACTGAGCAATCGGTCTGGGCTCTTATGGGTTAATCAGTAGCCTGCATGCTACATTTACAGTCAAATTTACAGTCAAACATTTTGGTGTACTCCAGGCTCAATTTTGATTAATCAAAAATCTGCGTAGTATTACAGTCTGAAGATGCTCTTGCACATTTGGTGTCAATTGAACAAAAATTATGGGAGGATATAGGTTTAATAAGTTTTACAATTTTTGAAGTGAGTGATGGATCTATAAGTTTAGATATTTTCTTATCTTCAGACATAATAGTGTAGGAGATGTTTCTTTACCTGCTTGATAGTTTCGACTGAGACTCCAATCTTCCTCAGAAGAGTCATTAGTCCTTAAATTAAATTCACTATAGACGTGAACTTAAAATCATTGCTTTCTTTTATGGCCTTGGTGCCCTGGTTTTTGGCCTTCGTGCCCTCAAAAAATTGACAGCACAAAAGGCCAAGTGACCTTGCCCCTAAAATGACGAAATTCCAGGCCTGGTAGTGACAGAAGCATTTTCAGAACACAAACACCATTTGATTTGAGACTGATAACATTAACTTTACAGTGTCCACTCCAGTCATCCACTAGTCCAAACACAATACTATGGTTATCAATTTAAAACAGCAAACAGATAACATCAATGGAGAAGTTAGCATTGATAATCAGCATTCATCAAACTTGAGCTTAGTTAGAGGCTGTCCACACGGCAACGGATTCAGGTGAATCTGATAAAATTGTTTATCGTTTCAGCCTGGCGTCCACACGGCACCGGCGTTTTGGGTGCCCCCAAACGATATTTTTTGAGAACGGTTCCAGAGTGGAAAAATCTGGCAACGGCGCCATTGCGAAGTCGTCTGGATGAGTAGAACGGATTTGTTTACGATGACGTCACAACCACATGACTAGAACAAGCAGCACTCTCGCTGTTTTGTATGAACCACTGCATTGCATTCACTTTTGTATACAGCTTTTCTTTTAAATAAACAAGTAACTGAACCGGGGCGGCACAGTGGTGTAGTGGTTAGCGCTGTCGCCTCACAGCAAGAAGGTTCGGGTTCGAGCCCTGTGGCCGGCGAGGGCCTTTCTGTGCAGAGTTTGCATGTTCTCCCCGTGTCCGCGTGGGTTTCCTCCGGGTGCTCCGGTTTCCCCCACAGTCCAAAGACATGCAGGTTAGGTTAACTGGTGACTCTAAATTGACCGTAGGTGTGAATGTGAGTGTGAATGGTTGTCTGTGTCTATGTGTCAGCCCTGTGATGACCTGGCGACTTGTCCAGGGTGTACCCCGCCTTTCGCCCGTAGTCAGCTGGGATAGGCTCCAGCTTGCCTGCGACCCTGTAGAACAGGATAAAGCGGCTAGAGATAACAGGGTATCTGCACATTTCTGATAACCAAAAATAATACTTTTTAAGGCTATTTTAAGACCTATGAGAATAAAAAATAAGACCGCTACCGCGGGGAAAAATATTTTAAAAAATCAGACTCTAGGCTATTATGGTCAAAGCATATTTATATTTTAATCAGTGCATCTCCAGTTTACGAACAGAATCTTGTCTTTCCCACAAGTAAACGATTTTGCATATTCAGAATCAGGGAACATTGCCCTGAAGACGGTGCCCACGTCTTCGTTCGAATTGTAGGAGTGGTGTCGGTCAATCGTTTGCAGAACCCACAGTATTTCAGCCTTAAGTGTAGCGGTCGAGGCGAAAGCACCAAAGGCACTTGTGCTGGGAGAAGTACAACCCCGATTCCAAAAAAGTTGGGACAAAGTACAAATTGTAAATAAAAACGGAATGCAATAATTTACAAATCTCAAAAACTGATATTGTATTCACAATAGAACATAGACAACATATCACATGTCGAAAGTGAGACATTTTGAAATTTCATGCCAAATATTGGCTCATTTGAAAGTTCATGACAGCAACACATCTCAAAAAAGTTGGGACGGGGCAATAAGAGGCTGGAAAAGTTAAATGTACAAAAAAGGAACAGCTGGAGGACCAAATTGAAACTCATTAGGTCAATTGGCAATAGGTCATTAACATGACTAGGTATAAAAAGAGCATCTTGCAGTGGCAGTGGCTCTCAGAAGTAAAGATGGGAAGAGGATCACGAATTCTGCGCCAACAAATAGTGGAGCAATATCAGAAAGGAGTTCGACAGTGTAAAATTGCAAAGA
The DNA here is from genome assembly GCF_027579695.1 of Neoarius graeffei. Classification (NCBI taxonomy): domain Eukaryota; kingdom Metazoa; phylum Chordata; class Actinopteri; order Siluriformes; family Ariidae; genus Neoarius; species Neoarius graeffei. The sequence continues at coordinate 9,521,179 of NC_083587.1, forward strand.
GTTTGAACATATCATCATCTACAGTGCATAATATCATCAAAAGGTTCAGAGAATCTGGAAGAATCTCTGTGCGTAAGGGTCAAGGCTGGAAAACCATACTGGGTGCCCGTGATCTTCGGGCCCTTAGATGGCACTGCATCACATACAGGCATGATTCTGTATTGGAAATCACAAAATGGGCTCAGGAATATTTCCAGAGAACATTATCTGTGAACACAATTCACCGTGCCATCCGCCGTTGCCAGCTAAAACTCTATAGTTCAAAGAAGAAGCCGTATGTAAACATGATCCAGAAGCGCAGACGTCTTCTCTGGGCCAAGGCTCATTTAAAATGGACTGTGGCAAAGTGGAAAACTGTTCTGTGGTCAGACGAATCAAAATTTGAAGTTCTTTATGGAAATCAGGGACGCCGTGTCATTCGGACTAAAGAGGAGAAGGACGACCCAAGTTGTTATCAGCGCTCGGTTCAGAAGCCTGCATCTCTGATGGTATGGGGTTGCATTAGTGCATGTGGCATGGGCAGCTTACACATCTGGAAAGACACCATCAATGCTGAAAGGTATATCCAGGTTCTAGAGCAACATATGCTCCCATCCAGACGACGTCTCTTTCAGGGAAGACCTTGCATTTTCCAACATGACAATGCCAAACCACATACTGCATCAATTACAGCATCATGCCTGCATAGAAGAAGGGTGCGGGTACTGAACTGGCCAGCCTGCAGTCCAGATCTTTCACCCATAGAAAACATTTGGCGCATCATAAAACGGAAGATACGACAAAAAAGACCTAAGACAGTTGAACAACTAAGGCCCAATCCCAATTCTAATTTCTACCCCTACCCCTCCCCCTTCCCCTTGGCCCTTCCCCTTGAAACTGAGCTACAAGGGATAGGGCTTGAAATTCAACCCCTACGTATTGGGATAGCCCTTCAACGATCGCATACGTCATCGCGTACCTCCGTCAGCGTTTACGTTAGCAAAACGCGACCAAATGCGTCATTGGCTGCGACGAGCCGCTACAGTCAGAGCCAGAACCAGAAATCTCTGCTGGCAGGGTGTGATTTGTTAACTAACACCACTGAATGGGATATCTTTGGCGCTTCGTGCACCACATCCGACAGAATGAGGTGTCAGAACACTCATGTAAACAATAAAAGTGAGAATAACAGAACAAAACGTACGCAGTCAAGCAACCGAAAACAATACTTACTCCCAAAGCTTTTTAGCAGCAGCTTGGATTTCAGAAATCGCTGCTCATTCTCAGCTCGAAAGCGAATCAAGCGGCGTGTTTCCTCTGGATAACAACTTAAAACACGTAAATAATGCAGAAAATACATTTATGACAATCTTTCGCCGCGGGAACCGCCATCTTTCTGAAATCCGCATGAAATCTCGCTGAAATCCGCATGGCATTGTGGGAAATCACTCAAACCCCTTCGTTCGGAGTCAGCTCCAGGAAAATCTCCGTTTGGAGGGGTACAGAAGCCCTACCCCTTCCCCTACCCCTCCGCGTTAACTGGGATTGGGATACCCCTACCCCTTCACGTGAACGCGCAAAATGGAGGGGAAGGGCCAAGGGGTTGGTCCAAGGGGTGAAATGGGATTCGGCCTAAACTTGAGCAACTTGTCTCCTCAGTCCCCAAACGTTTACAGACTGTTGTAAAGAGAAAAGGGGATGTCTCACAGTGGTAAACATGGCCTTGTCCCAACTTTTTTGAGATGTGTTGTTGTCATGAAATTTAAAATCACCTGATTTTTCTCTTTAAATTATACATTTTCTCAGTTTAAACATTTGGTATGTCATCTATGTTCTATTCTGAATAAAATATGGAATTTTGAAACTTCCACATCATTGCATTCCGTTTTTATTTACAATTTGTACTTTGTCCCAACTTTTTTGGAATCGGGGTTGTAGGCACTGAAGGGAAAGTGGGCTTTGCGTTAACGTTTGCAACCGGTGCTGCAAACATCTGCATGGGAACTGTTGTTACCTGACTGGCGGCAAAGCGTTTATGCTTTTCCCCTTTCATGTGAGCGTCAAGAGCAGTAGAGCCCACTGTTCCCAACTTTATGTCTTTCTTGCAGAGTTTACACCGAGCTTCATTTTCGGATGTTGCTTTTGACAACCAACCACTATATTACTGGTCCTCAAGCCACTTGTCCCTAAACGTACACTTCCCCATCCTACATGTCTGCCACGCTAAAGAAACCACTTCTTCGTCTTTTCCCACAACACTATAAGGAAAACACTGCCCCCTAAGTGTTGTGTGACACCTGTACTTTTAGGTACAGAGCGGTCTTTTTGCCATCTTCTTGTTACACATTGACGTGCGCTGTTTGAACAACGTTAGCATGGAAAAAAAATGTACAAACATATATTTTTGTGCCCCGATGAAATTTAATGCCACCCATATGAAAATTATTGCCACACTTTGAAATATTAGCAAAATATAAGGCTATTTAAGGCCTTAAACGCCATATACTGTATATCAGACTTTTTCAGACTTTTTAAGGATCCGCGGACACCCTGGATAATGAGATGAGATGAAATAACTGAACCATTTCTTGAATTTCTTTTTTTATTGGATAAGACTGATTTTCAAAATGTTCACACACAATATAAAAAGTTATATAAATTATATAAAAATGCTTTTCAAAATGTTCACACAATAAGAAAATTAAGTTATATAAAACTATGCACACTAATAAAACTAATTTGTACACACAGAAGGCACGATTTCCTCGCGTAGTCGCAGCCATCTTCTTGCTGTTGTGTGTTTGTTCCTGAGAGTGTTTCATGCCGGGTAGAAGAAGGAGTTTATGCGCATGCGTCCTACTTCTTCTATTGTTCTGGTGTCTCCGATGGGACCGTCTTACAGCGCACGTAGAGGTGTGGCATGTGTATTGCATCGTTTTCAGCAAGCGTTGCCATATGTACCTGATATTTTACTGATCCGTTGCCCATGTGGACGCGATATTTTTTTAAATAAAATCTCGTTGCCGTTGTCGTGTGGATGTAGCCTTAGAGAACGTTAACATCAGCATGTCCGACTCTCATCTCCTCGCTTTAAAACAGTTCACAGTTAAATTTGTAGAGTTTTAGCTTATTTGAGTCAGAAAAGCTGCTAACACATCCAGTAGCATGTATTCGTCATTCAAAACACAAGTGCATGCTCTAACCAGAGTTCAAAATAGGTTTATTTTTGGCTAAAATGAAATTATTCTGCATGTTCTGTATTCAATATTTTAAATTTTCTAAAAAATAAATAAACCAGTTGAACACAGCTAACCACTTCTGCTTCATTTCTTTGAGGGCTGAAATGTATGCTCTAGTCATTTTTTTTTAACTGTTTATGAACTGTTAAACTCCTTAACCATGCTGTGGCATCACCATTCATATCGATACAACCAGTGTGTTTATGCTTAAATTACTAAAGCACAAAATTGTTTTGTGCAAGTTCTTCATAGATCTAAAACCCTTAATTTTGCTCTCAAAGTGCACCAATTTGATACATTTAACTTTAAAATAAACAAAATGCCCCCAGAGCGAGGGCCACTGATCCTAGTTTCACAAAATCCTGAGGGAAACACTATTATTCTGTCTTTTTTTTTTTAAATAACTACTGCCAGTGGAAAAGCTACCTGTTCTTTTGTAAGTTAGGGTAGCTGTGAAAGAAATCTCTCTCAACTCAGACGTAGAAGTAGGTGACCGTGATTATGCAACATATCCTAGAAGCATGTTGATGTTCAAAAATAAACTTGACGGGTAGTGAACTAATGTGGCAAGTGTGTGTGGAAGGAGAAATCATGAGACGGAGAGCTCCGCTTTTGAATATAAAAGTGTGTCATTGCATATCATACAACGAAATTGGACGCCATCCTACCAGTGCAACATCTGCTTATTTTAGATTTAATTATTTATTTCGGTCATTTCGGGGCGGCACGGTGGTGTAGTGGTTCACGCTGTCGCCTCACAGCAAGAAGGTCTGGGTTCGAGCCCCGTGGCTGGCGAGGGCCTTTCTGTGCGGAGTTTGCATGTTCTCCCCGTGTCTGCGTGGGTTTCCTCCGGGTGCTCCGGTTTCCCCCACAGTCCAAAGACATGCAGGTTAGGTTAACTGGTGACTCTAAATTGACCGTAGGTGTGAATGTGAATGGTTGTCCGTGTCTATGTGTCAGCCCTGTGATGACCTGGAGACTTGTCCAGGGTGTACCCCGCCTTTCGCCCGTAGTCAGCTGGAATAGGCTCCAGCTTGCCTGCGACCCTGTAGAACAGGATAAAGCGGCTAGAGATAATGAGATGAGATGAGATTTCGGTCATTTCAACAACATACACACTGATTACATACATATCAGCAAGAAAGACCGAAAAGGAATCGACTGAAGCAAAACGTCGCTGTCAGGTCAAAACCTGCTATGTGACATTTTTCCTTTTTTACAGGAGACGTAAAAAACTGAATAAAACTCTGAAATAACAAGCTGAGAAGCCAGTCAAAAGTTTACTTGTTCTATTATCAGCTTGGTCAGTTAAATATCCATCAAAATAGCTAATTGCAGCATTATATTAGTGTAAATTGCAAAAGAGAACCCAATTTGACTTAAATTGTCACATAGCAGGTTTTGAACTGACAGCAACGAAAAGCTTATTGCGTCTACCCTTATTACATTTCATAAATTAATAAATCTGTTTTTTATGCCAGAGGAACTAAGGAAAGAAACAAAAAGGAAAAAAAAAATAGTAACAATAGTATCTGTTATAGTAATGGCTCTTGGGTAGAAGCTCTTTTTCGTTCTATAGACCCCTTACACTGACATCACATTTACGTTAGCAACGGTCACTACCCTACCCTATACCTGGGGGACAAGCAAACTATTGCCGCTTTTCCACTACAAACGCGGCTGAGTCGGGCTGAGCCGTGCCGTGCTGAGTTGGGCTGAGTCGAGCTGAGCAGGGCTGTTGGAGTTGCATTTCGACTACCACCGCGCTGAACCGTGCTGGCTGGAAGTGGGTGGACACATTGGGTGGAGTTAGCGAAAGTGGGTGGACGTCACGTGATGTCGTTAAGCGGCGCAAACAGTGACATCAGTGATCTTTTAAGCGGTAGTCTCACGACCCGGATAGTAAACAATAAACATGGAGGACATGGAGTCGTTAGTGTTGCTGGTCTTGGTGCTGTGGCTTGTTGTCACCGACAACGCCAACAGATACTGGCAAGAGCGTATAGATGAGGCGAGGCGCATAAGGCTTCAGAATTCTCGTAATTCTCCTTCTTCCGGGTTTACAGTGTTTACAGATCCCAGCGCGCTCGCGGGGCGTGTGTGGGCATGTGAGGACACTCCTCCTCACCAATCAGTGCACAGGGGAGTGTCTGCTCACGCCCCCAGCCTCACCCAGCTCGGTTTGGCTCGCTTCAGCCCCACTCCAAAACGGTGCGAGTTTTGGGTGCTAAGCAGGGCTGAAGCGAGCTGAGTCGTGCTGTTTTGAGATAGTCGAAACGCGAGCCGTGTCGGGCTGAAGCGAGCTGAAGTGAGCTGAAAAAGGGTAGTGGAAAAGGGCCATTTGTTTACATACTTTTCACATACTGAAACCAAGCCAAGATGTCAGACATCCGTTGCTGTTGTCTGAAGAAAACTACAGCTAAAAAAGCTCTACTAACAGCTTACTTGGATAATCTTAGTTATAAAGAAGTGAAGGATACATGGAAATTAGAGTTTATTAGTGGCTATGATCTGTACAAAATTCCTTAAAACCAATGGAGTGACGGTGCAGATTTGTGGCCTAGTGTTAGCTACATGTTGGAATGTACTTTCCTTTTCCCGAAGAATCCGGACATGGAAGAACAGTTTAAAAAAAAATGCACACCCCACTACATAAACAAGAAAACCTTTGTGTAAAGAATTTTTACTGACATCAGCTTTAGGAAACAGAATGCTGCAAAAGCCTGAGCATTTACTCTCAAAAGACTACTACTTGAACTGTGGGCTAGATTGTATTCCCGGCCCGCCATGTCTCAACAACCTCAAGGACATCAAGTTACAGAGCTATTTGCACTCATTTATACATTGATATTTATGATTTTTTAAAAAAGAAACAAATCTCTGAAGTATTATTTGTAAAATAACGTTATCTTGCTCTAGACTTTCAAACAATGTTGTAAGATTTTATTTTAATTTTATCTAATAGTGGATGGTACAATAATTACAAATGCAAACAGAATCGGCACGTTCCAGTTGTAGCTGTAGTCATATAGCTAACTATAATCATATAGCTAACTATAATTACCCTTGTAATAATAATTTCAATAAACTGTTCATGTTCAGTTCCCTCTTCATTTATTCTCTATTCAAAAGGCACAACTGAGTCATACAGGTTGATAAGTGTGCAACAGACAGTAACAATTTTATCTAAAATAGTTTTTCCTGCCTTAGTCGATTTATTTCCATTTCACATGCCTGCAGCTGTTGTAAAGTTCAGTGTGTTTGTGTAGAACTCTCTCAAACTGTAGGTTCATTACTACACTCTGGCTCCAGGTTGACATTTTGCACAGGACCGAGTTCCTTTGATAACAAAAGCAAAGCTTCAGCGCTTTTTGCTCTTAATCTTTTCTGTTCTTTCAGGATGCATCAGGAGCATGTCACTCCTTGTTGGGATTTTTAATGAATTATGTCAGCGTTGTTTGTTTGGTGCCCAATCTGGGTTTTCCATGTCGAATAAGGAAGTTGGTTCATCTGGAAGAAAATCATTTGATTTTGTCTGAACACTTTCATGAAGAAGCTAATTCAAATGTGAGCAGAAATAAAGGGAGATTCTTAAACTCTTCCATACTCCATTGCGCCTGTCTATTTTTTTAAAAATACATTTTAAATAGTCGCAAATTTCTATGGAGTTTTCAGGGTTAGCTCCTCTCGCTGTATTCTCTTTAACCACTCATTTCTTCATTGTTCTTGAAGCATTTGCTTCTCTTTAACATTTTTCTTCATAGCAGGGAAATGGTAATATCTTATCTATTCCTCGATTTAAATGATTGGAACAACCAAAAACAGCGCAAAAATTAACCATATTTAAGACTGGTTAAGCCTTGCTTACACGAAAACTGGTGTCTTTTCACCTGGGGGTCAATTATCACGTGATGCGTAACGTCATGTGCAAGGGGTCTATTTGTCCATTTCTTAATTGACCTGAACTGCCTGCCCAAGGGCAGCAGTTCAAACAGAGAACTTCTGGGGTCGGACGGATCTTTTAATATACAGAGGGTTCTTTTGAGGCAGCAGGAACTGTAAAGCTCTTCCAGGCAGGGAAGAGGGCATCCGATGATCATCTGGGTGGTGGTGACAACCCACTGGAGCACTTTTCTCTCTGCTCCTGTGCAGCTGACAAACCACACACTGATGCAGTATGTAAGTATGTTCTCTATGGAGCAACAATAGTAGGACACAAGCAGTTTTTGAGGGAGGTCGTTCATCCTGAGGATCATCAGGAAGTAGTGTCTCTGCTGTGCGTTCTTGATCACTTGTGGCATTAGAGCTCCAGGTCAGCTCCTCCTCTCTGTGCACCCCAAGGAACCAGAAGTTCAGGATCCTGTCCACACATTGCGCACTGATGAGAATAGGCTGAAAGTCCGTTTTCTTTTTCCTGAAGTCTATGATCAGCTCCTTGGTTTTGGTGGTTGAGGACCAGGTTTGTTTTCTCAGCACCACCCAGACAGCTGTTCCACCTTGTGCTGATAAGCAGACTCCTTCCCCCCAGAGAAGATGAGCCCCACTATGATAGTATCATCCGCAAATATGATGATGCAATTACGGGAGCAAGCAGGGTGCAGTTGTAAGTGTAGAAGAACTACTTTTTTAATCCTAGAAAAAGCCATGGCACAGCAGTTATGCTCATATTTACATAGGAATAACATCCATGAAATGCATCAGTCAGGATTTAGACCTCATCATAGCAAAGAGACAGCTCTGGTTAAAGTAGGGAACGACCTACTGTTGGCGTCTGATCAGGGCTGTGTCTCAGTGCTTGTGTTGCTTGACCTTAGTTCAGCATTTGATACCATTGATCATTCAATTCTTCTGGATAGACTAGAAAATGTTGTGGGAGTTAAGGGAACGGCCCTCTCCTGGCTCAGCTCTTATTTAACTGATCGCTATAGAGATCTTGCAGTCACGTGACCGGAAAGTACACAGCCGCCTTCTTGTCGGTCAACAGCACAGCTGAATATTGCTGCACTCGTGTACAGAATGGATCAATTTCAACCGACGGACTACACAGCTCATTTTTCTAATTAACAGATAACTAGATATATGTCTAAAATAAACGATCTACAGATTAGTGACCCTTATGGCTTACCGGACGGAGTTTTCACGACCGTGTCAGTGGATATGGAACTGCCAGAGGTGGAATACCCGGACGTGTATAATTACCTCATTAACTTTCCCTCGCTGTTCAGTGGTGAAGCACTGCGGGCTTATAAATCTCTGGACAGTTATCTTTACAGAAATTCAGGATTTGTCAGCGACTCAGATGTGGCATCTTGTAAACAAGAAAATGATCCTCACTGGATGGGTAAGTCACTTAAGTATTGAGTATAGCACTGACCAGACGATTATAGAATAGAATAAGGTAATTCCAGCTGTAATTCCAAATCGTCTGTCTTGTTTACCTGGCGTTGGAGAGGTAGAGGCTTAGCAGTGGAGATTTGAGTGGCTGTTTTCTGAGCTTAGTCAACGGGCTGGCTCTGCAGCCTCGCTTTTGCTTCCTCTCCCGGCACCGCCTCCTTAGCTTTGCTTCCAATAACAATCCACGGAGACCCCGCTGGTCTCGCCATCTCATCCGGAATGTTTTTTTTTTCCTCATCCGGAATGTTGTGCATGCGATGGAAATCGCTACAAACCGTCATTTTCTACTGGAAACCAATGTCCAGTAAGTCCACACGGTTGTAGTGGATATTGAAGTCCGGTACAGACGAACAACACGCAAAAATACACACAAAAAACATAAACGTGCACAGGTAGGGAGAGCTTGTAGCCGCAGCCGTTGTAGTAGAATTGTATAGAGTAGGTTTTTCCAGAAGAAAAGGTAGAAGCAGAAGTAGAACCAGAAGTAGAAGGCGGAAATATGGCATTTGACTGACAAGATGGCGTCTGTCACAATCTGGATCGGCTGTGACGTCACATGCAAGTGTTCCATACTGAGGTAAAGTTTGGTGTTCCACAAGGTTCTGTCTTGGGTCCACTGCGCATATATATATATATATATATATATATATATATATATATATATATATATATATATAAAAATGTGTGTGTGTGTGTATATATATATATATATATATATATATATATACACACACACACACACACACACGATTCCAAAAAAGTTGGGACAAAGTACAAATTATAAATAAAAACAGAATGCAATAACTGACAAATCTCAAAAACTGACATTGTATTCACAATAGAACATAGACAACATATCCAATGTCGAAAGTGAGACATTTTGAAATTTCATGCCAAATATTGGCTCATTTGAAATTTCATGACAGCAACACATCTCAAAAAAGTTGGGACAGGGGCAATAAGAGGCTGGAAAAGTTAAAAGGTCCAAAAAAGGAACAGCTGGAGGACCAAATTGCAACTCATTAGGTCAATTGGCAATAGGTCATTAACATGACTGGGTATAAAAAGAGCATCTTGGAGTGGCAGCGGCTCTCAGAAGTAAAGATGGGAAGAGGATTACCAATCCCCCTAATTCTTCGCCGACAAATAGTGGAGCAATATCAGAAAGGAGTTCGATAGTGTAAAATTGTAAAGAGTTTGAACATATCATCTACAGTGCATATCATCATCAAAAGATTCAGAGAATCTGGAAGAATCTCTGTGCGTAAGGGTCAAGGCCGGAAAACCATACTGGGTGCCTGTGATCTTCGGGCCCTTAGACGGCACTGCATCACATACAGGCATGCTTCTGTACTGAAAATCACAAAATGGGCTCAGGAATATTTCCAGAGAACATTCTGTGAACGCAATTCACCGTGCCATCGGCCGTTGCCAGCTAAAACTCTATAGTTCAAAGAAGAAGCGGTATCTAAACATGATCCAGAAGCGCAGACGTCTTCTCTGGGCCAAGGCTCATTTAAAATGGACTGTGGCAAAGTGGAAAACTGTTCTGTGGTCAGACGAATCAAAATTTGAAGTTCTTTATGGAATCAGGGACGCTGTGTCATTCGGACTAAAGAGGAGAAGGACGATCCAAGTTATCATCAGCGCTCAGTTCAGAAACCTGCATCTCTGATGGTATGGGGTTGCATTCGTGCGTACGGCATGGGCAGCTTACATATCTGGAAAGACACCATCAATGCTGAAAGGTATATCCAGGTTCTAGAGCAACATATGCTCCCATCCAGACGATGTCTCTTTCAGGGAAGACCTTGCATTTTCCAACATGACAATGCCAAACCACATACTGCATCAATTACAGCATCATGGCTGCATAGAAGAAGGGTCCGGGTACTGAACTGGCCAGCCTGCAATCCAGCTCTTTCACCGATAAACATTTGGCGCGTCATAAAACGGAAGATACAACAAAAAAGACCCAAGACAGTTGAGCAACTAGAATCCTACACTAGACAAGAATGGGTTAACATTCCTATCCCTAAACTTGAGCTACTTGTCTCCTCAGTCCCCAAACGTTTACAGACTGTTGTAAAGAGAAAAGTGGATGTCTCACAGTGGTAAACATGGCCTTGTCCCAACTTTTTTGAGATGTGTTGTCATGAAATTTAAAAATCACCTAATTTTTCCTCTTTAAATGATACATTTTCTCAGTTTAAACATTTGATATGTCATCTATGTTCTATTCTGAGTAAAATATGGAATTTTGAAACTTCCACATCATTGCATTCCATTTTTATTTACAATTTGTACTTTGTCCCAACTTTTTTGGAATCGGGGTTATATATGTATGGGTGATATTATTCATAAACATGATATTAGTTACCACTGTTATGCTGATGACACACAGTTGTATGTTTCTACAAAACCTGATGAGAGACACCAGCTTAATAGAATTGAGGAATGTGTTAAGGACATTAGACACTGGATGCTTATTAACTTCCTTCTGCTTCACTCTGACAAGACTGAAGTACTTGTACTAGGACCACATGCAGCTAGAAGTAAGTTTTCTGATTACACAGTAACTCTGGATGGCCTTTCTGTTTCTTCACGTGCAGCAGTGAAAGACCTCGGGGTGATTATTGACCCCGGACTTTCATTCGAAACTCACATCATCAATAACATTACCCAGTTAGCTTTCTTTCATCTCAGAAATATTTCTAAGAGAAGAAATTCAATGTCACTACACGATGCAGAAAAAGTAGGTCATGCTTTTGTTACCTCCAGGTTGGATTATTGTAATGCCTTACTGTCTGGATGTTCCAATAAGTGCATAAACAAGCTCCAGTTAGTTCAAAATGCAGCAGCAAGAGTCCTTATTAGAACTAGAAAATATGACCACATCACCCCTGTCTTATCCACACTGCATTGGCTCCCAATCAAATTTCACATTGATTGTAAAATACGATTATTGACCTTGAAAGCACTGAATGGTCTCGCCCCACAGTACCTGAGTGAACTTCTGCTCCTCTATGACCCACCATGCCTACTTAGATCAAAAGGTGCAGGTTATCTGCTGGTACCTCCCATAGTGAAGGTTACATCAGGGGGCAGAACCTTTTCTTACAAAGCCCCACAGTTATAGAATAGGCTTCCAAGTAGTGCTCGGGAATCAGAAACAGTCCATGTTTAAGTCTAGGCTGAAAACATATCTGTTTAGCCAAGTCTTTTGTTAATGGTGTTTATGAGGTAAAGGTGTAGATCTGGAGGATCCTCAGACAGAGTGTTTTGGCAAACTGGGATGTATGGATGCTGTCAGTTCCCCACTCACTTGCTCGCTCAAGTTTGTTGATCCTGTAGTGGCTGCTGCTTTATGTCCCGGGGCACCCTCATGCCTGTGTTACCCTTTTAGTTATGCTGTCATAGTTAGTTTTGCCAGAGTCCCTGCTTGGGACTCTGGCAAAACTCAGTGCAAAATGTATACTGTTCCTACTCATCAGGTGACATTGGGCATACCCAACAACCTGTGTTTTCTCTCTTTCTCTCCCCCCTCCCCCAATCTGTCCCTCTGAGTTACATGGCAATCCTGACCTCTTCTGCTCCTCAGACCTACCTGATCCATTCTGATGAGACTCCAACCAGATGTAGGGCATCACATCGCCCCTGTGGAGGGCAGCCCCATATGGACAGTTGAAAGTCACACTTGGAAGATGCTCTGGACACTTACAGTAATGCTTTTATGGCTGAGGACTACAGCTGACTTGCTAACTTTAGGACTGCAGTTGTCATGACCAGTTTTGCACTCAAGTTTCCATCAATGGAGAGTTAGAAAATCAACAAAACTGACTTCATGTTAAAAATGTTATAATGACATTGTCTTTTATCACCCAAATGAGGATGGGTTCCCTTTTGAGTCTGGTTCCTCTCGAGGTTTCTCTCTCATGTTGTCTGAGGGAGTTTTTCCTTGCCACTGTTGCCACAGGTTTGCTCATTGGGGATAGATAAGGATAAAATTAGCTCATGTTTTAAGTCGTTCAAATTCTGTAAAGCCTCTTTGTGACAATGTCAATTGTTAAAACCACTATAAAAATAAACTTGACTAGAGGGTGAAGAGTGGGGAGCCATTGCTGAGGTGATGTGGGGGCCTTCTCTCACCCTCTGTGAGTGATCAGACAGGAAGTCCTTTATCCAGAGGCAGATGGATTAAGACAGTCCCAGGTCTGTCAGGTTGGACACCAGTCTGTGAGGGAGAATGGTGTTGAATGCTGAGCTAAAGTCCCCAAAGAACAGCCTAGCATAGCTCTCCTGCTGCTCAAGGTGAGTGAGGGCAGTGTGGAGAGTTGTAGCTATGGCGTCCTCTGTAGACCTGTTAGCTCTATAAGCATACTGGTGTCTAACATGGGTGGGGGACTTGCAATGATGCAAGTCTGAACCAGTTGCCCAAAGCGCTTCATGATGATGGGAGTACTGTAAGTGCCAATGGACAGTGGTCATTCAGGCTGCTAATGGTCTTTTTTTTATTTATTTGATTGATTGATTGATTGATTGATTTTATTTGACATTCTCAGTTCTTGTATAAAAAAATAAATACATGATTTAGTTTCAAATAAACCACACCACATACTTAAACTAAAAACAGAGAGTCAGGATAACACAAAGCTTGAAAGCTTATTTCCATTGTGGTCCTTTGATGTTGGATGGCAGCAGATGTAAAAATGACAAGAGTGATGCTGTGACATTACTAAAATTGTAAAACAAAATTACATAGACCGTATACACATCAGATTAACATTGTATACATACAATGTTACATGTATACATGCAAGTACAAGCCCTACACTATCTGATCTCTAAGCCATGTTTTCACAGCACGTTTAAACCCATCCTTCTTTGCTTTGCTCCTGCTTGATCTTTATTTTATTTTACTTTTTCACTTAATTTCCACTATTTCTTCATTTTATTTTTCACCTTTACAAGATAAGTTAGCTTTTAAAACAAAATGCCAGGAGGCAAAAAATCCAGGAGATCCTGCAGAAAATGCACAGAACTAGAACAGAGGATTTCTATCCTGGAATTAAAGATTGATGCCCTGCCAAAGACAGACGAACTAAGAGCGATATCTCAGGAAAGGAGTACAGAAACAGTGGCTGAGAATGCAGAGATTGCACCCCGACAGGCCGATGGCATTGCAGATCGAGTGGATGAATACATTGATCTAACAGAGCAAAATGTGAGTACAGAAAACTGGCACACGATGGGTGGCAGGCCCAAAAATAAAAACAGAAGAGTAATTACCTCAACACCAGTTCGTTCTGATACTGTGCAACCCATGCTCCACAGCCATGCTATTAGAAATAGAGCCAGGTCTACAAACTACAATAGGATTTACAATCCTATGGAAAATCCACAGCCCATAAGGCTTCAGAACAAATTTGAATGCCTCAGGGATGTGGAAGCGGAATTTTCAGGTAGACAAGCACATCATCGAAAGAGATCGCACCACAACCGAAGAGCTGTGGGAAGAGGCAAAAAGCAGCTCGTAACACCACCTGATCCCACAACCCTTGTTCTTGGTGATTCCACTGTAAGACATTAAAAAGGACATGGGATGATTATTTGCTGCCTTCCAAATGCATCCATCTCTAACACCAAAGACAGCACTTTGAAACTCATGTCCGAGCATAAAACTATCAAACGTATTGTTGTGCATGTGGGAGCAAATGATGTTTTCAGAGAACAGCTGTTTGTCCAAGATGATTTCAGAAAACTTTTTTCTGATCTCTATAAGACTGGAATACAATCTTTTATCAGTGGCCCACTCCCTGCAAGGGGAAGCTTTGCATTTACTACTCTTCAGTCTTAACACCTGGCTTGGAAAAACTTGTTTTTTTATTTGGTATGAACTTCATAGACAATTTTAACCTTTTCTGGAATCGCAGAGAATTCTTCAAGCCAAATAGCACTGAACTCAGCCGGATTGGGACCAAAGTTTTAGCTGATCACTACAGCCTCTCTCTCCAGCATGCATTCTTTTCTCAGCCAACATTGAGGAGAACTGTTGATAAGATATCACAGATTGACCCAGTTACAGATATCAACAAAACTTCTGCAAAGTCAAAACAACCATCCATCCAAGTACATCAGAGATGCTTCAACAAGGACACACAGCCATCTGGGGCAGACTGCCAAGGACATCAACAAATCACATGGAGAACATGTTGTTAACAATGGGCAGCCACAGATATCTGCATCGCCCATCCAGATTGAGGACCTGACCAAAGACAATCATGCCAAGGCTGCATCATCCACATTAGAGCCCTGCACTCCCGTGGGAGTCCTGCGGGACTCGCGGGACCCGCCGCAAAGCAGTGTGGCGCGGGACAAATTTTGAAAGCTTATTGCGGGTGCGGGCGGGACCGGAAGTGCACATATGCGCGAGCGGGAGTGCACATATGCGGTGTGGGCAGGAGCGGTGATAAGCTGCAGTCCTGCTAACTAAAAATGTGTTTGAAATAAAATTTATAAATTATTAATTTATGTCTATCATATATAATTTGTGCTGGATATTTTATTTGGCATTAATAAAAACATTTTAAGATGCCTATATTTGCAGAGAGAGTCAGATTGAGTGTGGAATGGCATCTTAAATTTGCCATTGATCACCCTAACAGGAAATCCTTTGATCACTCTAATGACTCGCAGTTCACACCCAGCTAGCAAGAGAACCATGAGGGAAGTGATTTACTGCTTGCGTTAGTCTACAACTTTAATCAGAGAGACAGGTTACACAGTGACGGTAGGCTTGACTCAATGCTATCCCAGAAATCCTTCCTGTAATATGCAAATGTGGCTGTCCAATCAGAGGCAGCCAAATTTGCATATTACAGGAAGGATTTCTGGGATAGCATTGAGTCAAGCCTACCGTCACTGTGTAACCTGTCTCTCTGATTAAAGTTGTAGACTAACTCAAGCAGTAAATCAATTCACTTCTCTTACTAGCTTTGCTTTGCAAAAAAAAAAAAAAAACCACACCACACCATTGGTACAAAGCAAGCCCATTCACTTTTTTATGCTGATCAGAGAATTGCAATGGTTTCTCATGTGATAAAAATGTGAGATTCACGATTAAATATTTTAATTGCTTGACAGCACTAATTATTATTATTATTAGAGACACTACATGCTGAATTCAGAAACAAGGTAAATAATAACAAACGTGAAAGTGAGCTGTAGATATTTATGCTCAAATCCACTCAAAGTAGGGGGCGGGGCACCATCACGCTGTGTCAAGACAAGAACTTTCCTGAGAAATAACACGAACGTCTGCATCATGCGGGATTTGCGGGCGGGAGCGGGACTGAAAATCATAATTTTTTTGTGGGCGCGGGCGGGAGCAGGACTGAAAATCATAATTCTTTGCGGTCGCGGGCGGGAGTGGGACTGCACAATGCGGGCGCGGGCGGGAGCGGGACTGAAAAATCCGACCCGCGCAGACCTCTAATCCACATCTCGACCCCATGCAAGTATCACAGAGACTGTCAGGGAGACAGTCACCACAGAGACAGTCATGGAGACACTCACAGAGACCTCACCAAAGTCCCAATCTCAGTCTCGCTCTTCTGACTTTGTTGTACCATCTCTGTCTCCCCCCTGGATGGATTTCCCTAAAAGTATGCAGAGATTGCTGCCAATGGCTGCACTTTCTTTTTCCAGCCCAACTCATTCGCGACAAGCAGTGTACCCAGTTTATCAAAAATCGACCAACAGACTGAATTGTGTTCGCCCAGGACTTTCAGCTGGCTACCAATCTTTTTCACCATCTAAAAAATACATGACATCTCCAATCCTTCCCCCTCCCAACCTCATGGAACATACAGAGAGTCTTGTATGATGTGCTGTGGGTCCCTGCATTGGGTGTAGTTTTGAAAACAAGCTGGGACCCAGTATGCCTATGCCATTCTCTATTCCTGTGTTGATAAGAAATAGAAAACATAGAGCATATTTAACCCAGGGGGTAAACCAGTCTAGTCTCCTTCCTGTTTTAAAACAACATCAGAGTGCCCAAGCGGATATTACTTCTAGACTTTCTGTAAAGCTAGCTCTTCTGAACGTTAGATCACTTTCAAACAAGTCATTTTTAATTAACGATCTTATTTGCAAACACAATCTTGATTTTTTGCTTCTAACTGAAACATGGCTGGAACAAGCAAAGACTGCTACCACTCTTATTGAAGCAGCCCCCCCAAATTTTAATTTCATGAGTGCTACCCGACATGGGAAAGGTGGAGGGATTGCAAATATATTCAAAGCCTCTTTTCAATGTAAACAGTCCTCACTTGGTGATTTTACATCCTTTGAACACTTATGTGCACTTGTTACATGCTCTCCTAACATATTGTTATTAACTATTTACAGGCCTCCGAGACATTCAGCCAAAGTTTTTCTGGAAGAGTTTGGTGAACTGTTGTCAGTCATTTGCTTAGAGTTTGACTGTCTTATTATATCTGGGGATTTTAACTTGCATATAGATAATCCTGAAAACACTTATGCCAGAAAACTACTTGCACTTATTGACAACTTCAACCTAGTACAACATGTACAGGGGCCGACCCACTCTTGTGGTCATACCCTTGACCTCGTTATCACAAAGGGTCTTATTGTTTCTACTACTGTTGTTGACCTGGCCTTATCTGATCATTTTTGTGTTTTCTCTGATGTTTCTATGTCCCCTCACATTCAGAACAGCTCAACGACTATGGGTAGGAGAGTCATAAACGACAACACGTGTTCTCTTTGAGCAAGCTCTCTCATGGATCTCAACTAAAATGTCAGACTCTGTCGATGACTTACTGGAAATTTTTAATTTAAATATGACCCAAATTATGGATGATATTGCTCCATTCAAAATCAAAAGAGTCAATGACAAGCAAAAAGCACCATGGAAGCAATACCCAGCTGTTAAATTGCTAAAGAGGGAATGTAGGAAGACTGAAAGAAAATGGCGCAAATCTAAACTTCACATCCATTATCAAATCCATAAAGAGATGCTTTGTAAATATAATTATGAAATTGGTAAAGCAAGACAGTCTTTCTTCTCCAACATCAACAGGAATATGAACAATGCCCGTGTGCTATTTTCAACAGTAGAGAAGCTAACTAATCCCCCACCACAATTAGCACCTGAACTTCTCTCAGTTAATAAATGCAATGAGTTTGCATCCTTCTTCAAAGGTAAAATAGATAAAATACGGCAGAATATTGCTCATAATATATCTCAGTTTCAAATAACTGAAAAACTGCAATCACCAGTGACACAGATAGACAATTTCAACACAATGTCAGAATTTTGTTTGACTGATTATGAGACTCTTGAAAAAAACTGTACAAAATCTCAGTTCCTCAACATCTGAATTGGACATTCTGCCCACCAACTTTTTTAAGTCTGTTCTTCACCTTATAATTACAGATGTGCTTCAGATCATAAATACATCCCTAGAGACCGGCATTTTTCCTGTGTCCCTGAAAAAAGCCATTGTAAAGCCCCTACTTAAAAAGAATAATCTAGATGCTTCAGTATTGAACAACTACAGGCCAATATCAAATCTACCATTCATCGGGAAAATCCTTGAAAAAATTGTCTTCAATCAATTAACTGCCTTCTTGATATCAAACAGCTGTTTTGATAACTTTCAGTCAGGATTTCGTGCCAATCATAGCACTGAAACAGCGCTGATTAAAGTTATAAATGACATACGTCTTAATACTGATGCAGGCAAAACATCGGTCCTGGTGTTACTGGACCTCAGTGCAGCTTTTAATACTGTTGATCACAACATACTGCTATATCGACTTGAACACTGGGTTGGGTTGACTGGTAAAGCTATTAATTGGTTAAAATCATACTTAAAAGATAGAAGCTTCTTTTTACCATGGAAAATTGTACCTCAACATCAATGTCCTTGGCCTGTGGTGTCCCCCAGGGGTCGATCCTTGGACCATTACTATTCAACCTTTATATGCTCCCACTTGGACAAATTATCAAGAACAACTCAATTTTGTATCACTGCTATGCAGATGACACCCAAATTTATTTTGCTCTATCACCTAATGATTATGCCCCCCTTGAATGTCTCTACCAGTGTATCGACCAAATCAACAACTGGATGTCACAAAATTTTCTCCAGCTGAACACAGATAAAACAGAAGTAATTCTATTTGGGGAAAAAAAGATGAAAGACTCAGGATTACCACTATTCTTGACACAAAGGGGATTAAAACAAAAGATATGGTTAAAAATCTTGGTGTTTTCATTGACAGCAAGCTAAACTTTGACAGTCACATGAAAGCAATCACTAAATCGTCATTTTATCACCTAACTTATGTCAAAAAATGATCTGGAAAAACTTATACATGCCTTCATCTCTAGTAGGGTTTATTACTGCAATGGCTTTTTCACAGGCCTGCCAAAAAATACCATCGAACGACTTCAGCTGGTTCAAAATGCAGCGGCTAGGGTTCTCACACGAACAAAAAGAACAGAGCACATTACTCCAATTCTAATGCTGCTTTTCCACTACCAACGCGGCTGAGTTGGGCTGAGCCGTGCCGTGCTGAGTTGGGCTGAGCGGGGCTGTTGGAGTTGCATTTCGACTACAACCGCGCTGAACCGTGCTGGCTGGAAGTGGGTGGACACATTGGGTGGAGTTAGCGAAAGTGGGTGGACGTCACGTGATGTCGTTAGGCGGTGCAAACAGTGACATCAGTGATCTTTTAAGCGGTAGTCTCACGACCCGGATAGTAAACAATAAACATGGAGTCATTAGTGTTGCTGGTCTTGGTGCTGTGGCTTGTTGTCACCGACAACGCCAACAGATACTGGCAAGAGCGTATAGATGAGGCGAGGCGCATAAGGCTTCAGAAATTCTCGTAATTTGTAATTCTTCTTCTTCCGGGTTTACGGTGTTTACAGATCCCAGCGTGCTCGCGGGGCGTGTGTGGGCATGTGAGGACACTCCTCCTCACCAATCAGTGCACAGGGGAGTGTCTGCTCACGCCCCTAGCCCCACTCGGCTCGGTTTGGCTCGCTTCAGCCCTACTCCAAAACTGTGCAAGTTTTGGGTGCTAAGCAGGGCTGAAGTAAGCTGAGTCGTGCTGCTCTAAGGTAGTCGAAACGCGAGCCGTGTCGGGCTGAAGTGAGCTGAAAAAGGGTAGTGGAAAAGGGCCATAAGGTCCCTTCACTGGCTTCCAGTAAGCTACAGAATTGACTTTAAAGCATTGCTGCTGGTGTACAAATCTCTAAATGGTACAGGGCCCAATTACCTCTCTGATATGTTGCAGCAGCCTAACCCAATCAGATCTACCAGATCGCAGCAGCAAAATTTACTGGTAAAACCTGTTGTTAAAACAAAGTGTGGTGAAGCAGCTTTTAGCTACTATGCAGTACAGCTATGGAACCAACTCCCAGAGGACATCAAAAATGCTCCTGCTGTTGGCAGCTTCAAATCTAGATTAAAGACCAAGCTGTTTTCAGATGCTTTCTGCTAATTGATAAATATCATCATCTTTACATGTCTTAAACTTTACTTAACTTTTATTCCATTTTATTCTGCTGTTTTTACTGAACTTTCTATCTTCTTCCCCCTTTATTTTATGTAATTTTATTTTCTATTGTTTACTGTTTTGCTTTTACCTCTGTAAAGCACATTGAACTGCCACTGTGTATGAAATGCGCTATATAAATAAACTTGCCTTGCCTTATGATTACCTTAATATTACCTGGTAACTTATTCCACAGACTAGTTGCAACATATAAAAAGGAATCCTTCCCTATTTTAGTTTGCACTCTTGGATGAACAAAATCTGTGGAACACCCCCTAGTGAAGTAACTATGAACGTCCCTCACTCTACTAAAGAAATGATTTAAATATTTAGGGACATCTCCATTTACAATCTTATATACCATGCTCAATTCAATTTGAGAGACTCTATCCTCTACCCTCAACCATCCCAGCCTCTTAAAATGATGAGGATCAAGGTGAGTTCTTGGGGGCAGATTCAAAATGGTCCTTACTAATTTATTTTGTGAGGTCTGGAGCTTGTTCTTGAAATACCTAGTAAAGCCATTATACCGAGAGCAACAGGCATAAATCATAGTAGGGCTGAATTATAGCGCCTGCTAAAGTCAACATAGCCTTCTTATCCAGATACATGAAAATTCTGGCCAGAAAACGTACTCGTTGATTTACTTTAGTAATTACTTTCTGGGCTTGACCAGCTCCAGACAACTGACTGTCCAGTATACACCCAAGATAGCTGACTGAGTCCTTAGCATTAAGTGCAGTGTCACCAACTAATACTTCAAAGCCTGGGGTTTTGTTCAACTTAACTCTAGACCAAAACAAGATGGATTCAGTTTTTCCTATATGAAGAGATAATCTATTAAATGATAGCCAATGGCTGACTTTTAAAAGCTCAACACTTAAGGTTGATTCAACAGTGAGCTTGTCCTTGTGTGAAAACACTAGTGCAGAATCATCAGCAAATAAAAACAGTTCACATGAACAAACTGATTTAAGATCATTAATATATAAAAGAAAAAGAGGACCTAAAACACTCCCACTGAGGGACCCCACATTGCACAGTTTGTGGCTGGGATAAAGTTCCCCCAACATCCACCACTTGTTTCCTATTCCTCAAATATGAGTCAAACCATCTAACTGCTGTGTTGTTAAAGCCAATAGCCCTCAATTTTGACAGTAAGATACTATGATCTACCGTATCAAAAGCCTTTTGCAAATCCAACACGTGTCACGAAATAGACAGGAGAGGAGATCAAATGCGCTCAAAACCACAGTTTATTAATAATAGGGGGAAAGGGAGTTGGGAGAATGTGTGTGGGTGAAGTCCAGTGGCAGGAGAAGTGAGCAGCAGGGATGGCTGGAGGTGACATCTGAGGTCTCCCATCCAAGGACTGACCCTGCTTAGCAGCTGAGATCAGACAGGATCTGGCATAGTCAGAGAGCTGTAGGCTGATAGAACTTGGGTTTCAGGCAGTCTCCCAGCGAGCAGTCCCTCAGCAGGCAGGAGTTAGAGAGCAAAACCAGGTAGATGGAGAGACAGGCTAGCAGCAGGGCTGGGCGAGCTGGAGATCAGGCAAAAGTACAGGAGGAGTAGGCAAGAGGCAGAGTCGACAGAACAGAAGGCAGATCAGGTTACCGGGGCTGGAGAGCAGACAGAGTCAGACAGAACAGGAAATCTTCAGGAGTCAGAGTAGTGGGAACACAGAGCAGGTTATCAGGCTGAGAGTTGCAGATGATCTGACACAGAAGCTTGGGAGGACTGCAGCTTAAATACACACAGGGGGGAAACAGGTGATCGGTAACAGCCAATGACAGCCACTGGGAGTTAATAAGAGGAAGTGAGTGCGGGCGTGGCCGGTAATGCTGAGTGGAGATGTTACCTGAAGAGAGAAACCCACAGGTAGGACCATGACAACATGACCATACCACAGAAATTGCCCTTGTCAACCTCCTTTCTGATATAGTCAGTTAGGTACAATAAACGTGTCAGTGGAGTGTAATTTACGAAATCCTGATTGGAGTTCATATAATAAATTGTGAGATAAAAGATATTTATTCACCTGCTCAAAAACAAGTCTTTCAATTATTTTTGATAGAGTACACAAAATGGAGACGGGTCTATAATTACCCTGCTCCAGTTTGCTCCCCTTCTTATAAAATGGAATCACTTTTGCCAGCTTAAGGTCTTTAGGGAAGTATCCATACTCAATAGACATGTTTATAATGTGAGTAATACTTGGAGTAATGTTCTCCGCAGCATCTTTCAAGAATCGAGGTGGAATATTATCAAGACCTGTAGCTTTAAAGCTATCTAATTTATTAAGTTTCATAAGTACATCTACCTCTGACACCTTCTCTAACAAAAATTTATTTGCCTGAACCCCTTGCTGGGAATAAAACTCAGAAACTTTACTTTCTTCATATTGTTTCGACATGGCAGGAAGCTTTTCAACCAGCTTACTAGCAATTGTTGGGAAATATGTGTTAAAACTATTTACTACTTTATCCTTGTCTGATATAATCTTATTTCCAAGGTCTAGATTAATATTACATTTTTTAGTTTTCAGCCTTTTATTATAGCCCAACTCTTTCAATGACTGCCATAACTTTTTCGAGTCATGTTTATACTCCATAATTTTCTCATTAAAATAGGTCTTTTTAGAACAAACCACTAATCTACTCACTTCATTTCTCAATTTTTTATACTCTGTCCAACTTTGATCATCCTTATTTTTCCTAACTTGTTCATATAGTCTGTTTCTCCTCAGTATGGCCTCAAGTATACCATCATTTATCCAAGGTTCTGTTCTCTGTTTCACTCTTACATCTCTAAAAGGTGCAATTTTGTCTATAGATTGCAAAAATAATAATTTAAAATAATGCCAAGCCTGATCAACATCTTTACATTGCAACACAGATGACCAGTTTACTTCATATAAGCAATTTATAAATGCCTCTTTACTATACCCTTTCATAGATCTAATTTTTATGGTATTGTGAGCACTAAATACTGTTTACTTTTCTGGTGCAAAAAATCATAGAATGGTCACTTAACCCGTAGTGTATTACCCCACTGTTTATAATTCTTGATTTGTCAGAAACTAGAACAAGATCAATCGTGGTTTGAGTAGAAATGCAAACACGCGTCGGTTCTTTAATCAGGTGATGTAGGCTAAGGCTACATCCACACGACAACGGCAACGAGATTTTTTTTTTTAGCGGGTAAAAAAAAAAAAATATCGCGTCCACATGGGCAACGGATTAGTAAAATATCAGGTACATATGACAACGTAACACTTGCTGAAAACGATGCAATACACATGCCACACCTCTACGTGCGCTGTAAGACGGTCCCATCGGAGACACCAGAACAATAGAAGAAGTAGGACGCATGCGCATAAACCCCTTCTTCTACCCGGCGTGAATGAGTGAGTGCTGCTTGTTCTAGTCATGTGGTTGTGACGTCATCGTAAACAAATCCGTTCTACTCATCCAGACGACTTCGCAACGGCGCCGTTGCCAGATTTTTCCACTCTGGAAACCGTTCTCAAAAAATATCATTTTGGGGCACCCAAAACGCCGGTGCCATGTGGACGCCAGGCCGAAACGATAAAAAATTTTATCGGATTCACCTGAATCCGTTGCCGTGTGGACAGGGCCTAAGGCTACTACAAAAGTTCATCAGAGCTTTAGACATTGAAAAGTTCATCTCTGGAAACATCTGTATTAAAGTCCCTCAACACGATAACTTCTGAATTTATGAAGTCCAAGCATTTCAAAAATACATCATCCAACAGGTCATAAAAGTTTGTCTGATCGGGAGGCCAGTAACAAACTCCCACTAGTATTGGTTTACTTTTAGGCAAAAGAACATTTACCCATATAGCTTCAATCTGGTCCTCATGCATAGCCTCCCTTTCATTAAAACAATTATCCGATCTTAAGTAAATACAAACGCCTCCACCTTTTCTGTTTTGATCTTTCCTAATTAAACAGTAATTCTCTATTTCAATTTCAGCGTCCTTTATTGATTCATCCAGCCACATCTCAGTAAAACATAAAAAGTCCCACCTTGTTACTTTTACAGATAAGTCCGATCTTGTTAATCTTAGGTAAAAGACTCCTGATGTTAAGATGAGGCAGATGTAGTCCCTGACTCGATAAGAAAGTGTCTACACATGAAGTATCTCGGCAGATGTTCAGTTTATCCGTAGTTACCTGATCTGATTGTAGCTGCGCTCCCTGCGTTACTTGCGCTGCGATACATTCTCCTTGAGGGGACAAACTTTCTCCAGCTACCTTCGCGAATCCAACTCCCACCGCTTGCGCTACGTTGCATTCTCCCTGGCGAGATACTTCTCCTGCTTGCCTCACATTTCCTACTCCCATTCTCGGGCCCAACTTTCCTAGTTTCCCTGTGTTATCTCTCTGGTCATCGCAGCTTTCTCCAGCTTGCTTCGCTACTCTGACTTCCACCACGCTAGGTCCCAGCTCTTTGTACTTCCTGGTGTCACAAATCAATCTCTCTCCTCTCCGGTCGTCAAGCCCTCCATACAGAATGCCCCCAGTGCAATTGGTGCTTTCTATCCTTGCCGCTGCTATTTCCAGTTGTTCACCAGATTCACATTCAACTGGATCCGGGCATTGATGTATATCCCCAGATAATAGTAAGCATAGGCAAATAATCAAATCGCCACCGTTCACCTGCCGCTTCACGGTGGTCATGGCCTTGGGGCTGCGTTTAATTGCATACCAGCGAGTGAAGAGGAAATAATCCAGAACGGTTGTCTTCCCAAAACCAAAATGCTTGAGCATTTCTAAATTTTTATGGTGTGCACATTTACTTGGCACTCTCACTGCCCAGTTTTTATCTAAAAAAATGGCAATGGAAGATGGTAGAGGACTTCAGGCAGGGTGGGATGGTGGACTGGGATAGGGACTGATTGACTTATGTGACATCCTATGCTCTGTACATAACATGGTTCTAGATGTTGTTTTATTTTACTACAAGATACATGCCTATCTGAAATACTGGACAGAGATGGTCAATGACTGCAGGAGTCTTGGTCAAGGTGGCTCATTGATATTTAGCCCCTAATGTTCTCCAAGCTTAAACATTAACAGCCCCTTGAGCCTTTGCACTCTGGCAAGGCTCCGTGGAACTGGCAACAACTAAAGTAACTGCCTTTTCTGGTTGCTACAATAATAATCCTCCTCCCTGGACCCAAATTTATTTTCAAAATGGGATTAAAGGCCATTCAGATTTTTAAAAAATGTAAAAGTGACCACCTACAAACATTTTTAATGAAAAAGTACAGTCATTGTTGTATTTCAAAAAAATATTATTTCATGAGCCTGCATAAAAATGCATGGGGTTGCTCAAAATTCCACAGCACACTTCACTTTGTCTCACAGCACACTGGGTATATACTGTACATACTGTATCTAAATCAACCCTCACTGAACCGATGTTCAAATTATATTTTGTCTGCATTTGTGAATTCACGGAAATGAAACAACGTCACACCAACTGCAGACCCCAGCATCAAATCAACTCGCATAGGTGGCAAATTTTGTGGCATCGAAAACCATTGGCTCGTTGGTGTGGTAACAAGTTTTATATTAACTTTAGCATTAATTATAGTTAACAGTATCTGTTCAAATCCTGTAGTGTCATGCTTCTCTGTTTATCCTCGACATTTAGAAAAGAAACAAACTAAGTGTAAATGAATACGTTTCTTGTTTTTGTGTGTGTGTGTGTGTGTGTGTGTGAGAGAGACTACCATGTTATGCATGCAGCAGAGTCAAGGAAAACTTGGTACAGTTTTTCTCAACTGCACTTGGGAAAACAGACTATAACAGAATGTTGATGATGATGACAACTAATATTTTGTGTAATACAGGAAGCTGACCATGTTTAGGAGTCGTTATGGGAGGACCTATGTTGATGACTACCTGGGTAGGTGATTTTATGGGACTTTCATGAATAATTATACAATAAAGAAATATTTGCTTGAGCACTGAGGTGTTACTAGTATTTTTATTAACAGGTAAGTTCCATCACACTGGCTAAAAGAGCTGATGTTGGACCGCATTGTGCTCAAACTTCGATTTACACCACTACTCCACATATCAGAGAAAAGAAATTGATATTAATTGGAGCTACCTTCATCTAGTCATCATATTTTGTTACATAAAAATATACAATATAATAAAATTTATGACAAACTCACAACCGAGGAGTCTCCACTGTTCTTGGCTTCCTCTCGGTTCTCCAGCTCTCCCTGGCAGGGGCCGAAGTGTGCACCTACTGGAACAGTCTCCCCCCTATTAAACACTCCCAGGCCCGCATCAGGAATACTGGACTTCTGGATTTCTAGCCCAGGAGGAAGTGTTTGTCTGGCTCGGTCAGGGACTCCCATGGGAACAGGAGTATCGGGGATGAAGAGGGGTTGTCCATGAACCTCGCATTTGTTGAGGAAGAAGGATTTGCAAACTTCACAGTCTGGGAGTAGAGAAAACACAACAGGAAGAAATGAGGCCCAAATGTGTGTGCAATCTGTGTGTGTCTATCCAAGACCATATACGGTACATTAGTACTGTATAAAGATTATCCTAAGAAAGCTTGCCAGTAAGGTTCACTGAGCATCTGGTTGAGACTAGAGGTGTCCATCAGGACTGGGATCAAACAGGACACAACAAAGTACCAGTATTGGCAAAAAAATATGGAAACACCTACCAAAACAACAAAATTTGACCTTTTGTTCTCAAGTTCTCTTAATAAACTAAACATTTTCATCATAACAAACAAATGTTACAAGTAACCAGAGTAAATCATTCTAAAACATTATCAATATTTGGTATGGAACCCCTTGACACTGAAGTGCACTGACACGATCAGGCATGCTATTATAAAGTTTATGAATAAAATCAAGTGGAATTGATCTCCATATGTCTTGCAAGACTTCCCAGAGCTGTGGCAGGTTTGAAGGAGCCCTTTTCACCTTCTCTCGCTCCATGTACGGTAATTCCAGACTTGCTCAATTATATTCATGTCAGGACTTTGGGCTGGCCAATCAAGAATTGTCAAGCTGCCATCTTGTTCTTTGTTTTGTAAATACTGTTTAACCATCCCGGCTGTGTGTTTTAGGTCATTATCTTGCTGGAAGATAAAGTTGTTGCCAATGAGAGCTCTTCCAGGAGGCACAGCATGATGGATAAGGATTTGTCTGTACTTGTCAGCAGTGAGGGTCCCATCTACTTTGTAGAGATGACCAACTCCATTGTAGGTGATGGCTCCCCATACTTGCAGGACCCCTCCACCATGTTTTACTGTGGGAGAAATACAGTTTGCCTTGTATCTTTCTCCCTTTCTGCACCTGACTTACTGTTGCATAGCGTTGCCAAATAATTCAAATTTCTTCTCATCTGAGAACATGACCCTTTTCCACTGCTCAGAAGTCCAACTCCTGTGAATTTTTGCCCAGTTAAGTCTCTTCTGCTTATTTCCACCTCTCAACAAAAGTTTTGCGCACTGACACATGACCTTTGAGGCCTTCTGCTGAGAGCGTCTTCCTAACCAGGTGTGGGGAGACATCCTTGCCTGTAGCATCTTGGAGGTCCTGTGCCAGTTCCTTGCTGGATTTCTTCCTCTCTCGTGGGGATGTAGTCTTGAGGTACTGGGCATCAGCTTTAGTCAACTTTTTCTTCCTTCCTCTGCCTGAAATGTTCTTGAAGTTCCCAGTCTTCTGGTGATGCTTGAGGCATTTCCAGACAGCACTGTGGGTCATATGCAGTTTCTTTGCTATGGCTCATTATGAATGGCCCTCCTCCCACAAAACTTTCATCCTAATATGCTGCTCTTCTGTAGTTTCTCCCTCTGATGCCATTTCTGCCTGTTGTCTGGCTGTAGTCAGAGAATAAATACTTTTTCTAATGAATTATTTGTACAGACCACATGATTTAGTTAATGGCTTTCACCTGTGGAATAATTAGCATATCAGGGTAGGATTGCCCAACAAGGAGTGATTAAGGTTGGTTTTGGGGCTAAACTAAACAAAGAGATACTATTTCCAATATTTATGATGTTTATCACACAACGATGGCCAAAACTGCTAGTGTTTTCATGGTTAAAGTATAAAATTGTGGTTAAAAGGTGTCTCTGTATCTTCATAATGTATTTCAGTTGCCTTCAGTGCAGATTCTGATGTCATTTGCACGGATTAAGTCTGCAAAACCGAGCTTTTCCTAGGCATTTCCATATTTTGTGCCAGTACTGGATACGAGTATGAGGTTTTTTTACTTTCTTGTGGGAGTAAACAAAAATGGTCAGATACGAAGCTTGCAGGGCAAAATAAAACGAATGTTCATTAACATGACTGTGGCACTGCATGATGTATTTACAGTCTTCTCTTAAGACTTGCCTGGTCAGGGTTGTTTTAAATTCAGCTACTTGTTTGCTTATCTTCTGGGGAACAGAATTTCCCAAAAATTGTTATGAAATCACATGCAGGTACAAACAAAATTAACTGTCCACACAGTAAGAAAGTAAGTAAAGAAATAAAAATAATCCAACGCACATCTCTATTTGAGCTTGCTGACAATTATGGCATTTCTAAATCTAGACATTTTCCCCCCAATGCCATACATATAGGATTCATATTTAATTAAAAAAAAAAATCTCCCCCCCCCCCCACACACACACCGAATGGCAATTTAAGCATAACTAATTTGCTGAAGAAGAAACCATTGGACCCAGAGGAAACCTACACTGACAGGGGGAGAACTTGCAAAACTTCACACAGACAGCAAACCAAGCTTAGAATCGAATCCAGGACCCTTTAGCTGCGCCACTGTGATGCCCCGAAATCCATATATTTGGACTCCTGTCTCTCACACCCACTGTCTCTTATTGAACATCCCATTCCAGGGGCATAATGAGGGGCATACTCTCTGTCCCCTATTAAATCACAGCTGGTTGGGATCTTCTGCGACCTTATGCATGTGGGGAACAGAGCACATAGCACTGTCCTCCACGTGTGTTTTGCTATCATGCGACACAGTATAGCAAACCCCAGCCAGACAATGATGAAGCTTACTGATGTTTCAAGAAGCATTTATTATGTTCAGCCATCATCCTTAATTTGCACACAAATATACTTCCTTTCCTTCACAACCTTTCTTCACAAACACCGTAAGAGCTGCAGATGGATAAATAAAATAATGCTCTCACAAGCATAAACATTTCCATAATGCCAGTTAACCACACATGTGGACATTTATCAAATATTCACTCACATATAAATTGGTCAAAGCACATGAAAAGCTAGAAGACCAGCATTAACACGACATTACAGCTTATCCATGTAGCACCCTTTCGCATAAGCTAACCTTAGCATGGCTAATACAACAACGATATATGTAAAGACCCTTTCTGCAGTTAATTACAGTAGGATAACGCGTCACAGCAAACAGTCATAAAACAAGTTGAAACACACAATACCTTGTTCCCATTTCCAGCTAGGTGCTTAATTATCCATAATGAAACTTTACATTGCAAGGCAACGTCTTCAAAACACCTTTTCCTTCCGTACACTCTTCAATTAGCTGCCGTTCATGTGTGAACACCTACAGTGGCAGCCATTGAATTTGTTCCATGTTTCCGTGACTGGCCCTCAGCAGGCCCTTGGCCGTCCCCTGACTGGTTCGTGACTGTCTGCCGATTGGTCCATGCAGATAATTTATCCCCCACAATGACATAGTCAATGCAGTCCTGACTGGTGACGCCCCTAAGCAGCTTATGTGAAAACCAGCTGCTATCCCTCATTTTTCCACGGGGAGGAGCAGTGATTGTCCGTTTCACAAAGCAGGTTTATCAAACGCTGAGAACAGCTGATTTCAGTTAGTTAATTCAACCCGGAGGACTTTCACCGGGAGTTAAAAAAACATAAGATTTTAATGCGCTCATACAGCGAGTTTGAATATGTTTATATATAATTGAAATAAAAGATAGATTGATTGATTGAAGTGTGCATGCTCTCTACATAAACACTGTCTAGTGCAGCATGGATAGGCATAAATAAATAAATAAATAAATAAATACAGCCTCTGCTACTGTCTAGTCCCAGAGAGGCTCGGCGTAGGCCACTGATGAAACTATTTGGCTGTCCTACTACTAGGCAACTACTTGTCTCAATACTAGGCCTTTTGTAGTAGTAGTAATAATGATATTTGCCTACTGAAAAGTGATCAGGTGAAAAGTTGAAGCCGCAGCAAGACCTTTGCTATTAAGCCTTTTGTAGGTTAAACAGGCTTCGGCAGACAACATCCTGGAAAGGCTGTGTTTTTCTTTGGTTTGATTAGCCTACGATTTAATCTTTAAACATTATGGTTTCAGCAGTTCGCTTAAACATTGGAGGCTGCAGAGTCGGGCTGCAAGATTTCCCGATACTTGTTTAAGATGACAAACTTCATAGTAAGGAGAAAATAATTCCACAGTATTTAGTGCCTCGTCAGTCTCAAAAATTAATAGTGAAGGACCAACGCGAATTAAGTCCCAAAAAAACATCTCGTAGGCCTATATTTTACATTTTCAAAAAAGTCCGGAACTGGAAGTCGGTCAGTGGAGTGTAATGAAGTGTCTCATTCACTAAACACAAAAGGTCGGAAAACAGTGGAGAAAACAGCGATTGCTTAAATAGGCTACTAATGTTTTACATTAGTAATTTAATGTATGTGACAAATAAATTCATTGATTAAATAGATAAAGAAGCGAATACTCCGAAGCTCAAAATTCAGGAAAGTGGCTCTGGTGTCGCAAGTGCACAAGAACAGTTATTTGAAAGTTAACCTAATGAATTTGTGCATGCGCGTGCGATTTCATGAAGAACCGGGACAATTGGCATTCGGTGAAAGATTCACACCTCTGACTCATTATATTCGCGCGCGCCCTCTCGCCCACTGTTGCTTCGTTTTCCCGATTTACACGCGTGTCTGAAGATGGAGATTTCAGAAATCTCCACTCTGCCCAGAGTTTGCAAAAGTAGCTGTTTTCAGTGACTGAAACCTCCGTATAGGTGTGAATGAGAGGTGCAACCCAATAAATAAACATGCGTCTTTTTTATCCGGCTACATGTAGGCTATCACTGCGCAAAGCCTCTAATGTTGAAATGGTAGTAATATTTGTTAAAATAATAGTAGGCTAATTTCCACATTAATCGGTAAAATGGCACAAGGGATGTGATGGGGGGATGGCCGTTTTATAAGGGGAATGATTTGAGATTTTTATTTCAGAAGGGGGATGCCTCCCCCCACATCCCCCCTCAACTCGAGTACTGCGTATAAGGCCACCGGACATAGGCCCTTCGATTTCCATCACTGGAGAGCGTCAAATTACTTTCAGTTTTGCCAGCATGGACGCGCTTCTTTTAAATGAAAGCACAGATGTGTCAGACATCGACAAAACGGTAAAGAATAAGTGGAGATGGGCTTGGCTAAATGAAATGGGCGATAATGGCAAGCCATTTAGTTCATGGTGCAAAAAGATGAAAATGGCAGGTGTGTGCTTTTGTGTAGTTTGCCATAAAAAAAGTCTATGGAAGCAATGGCAAGAAACTAGATGCCTTTGGCTTCACTGCGAAGAAGCAGAAAAAGTGAACTTTCACTTTACTTTTCTTGCAAGTTCTTTCTGTTCCACTCTTTTGAAAGCATGGTTCAAGTTCGACTGCACTTGCACTTTTCTCTTAACCACTGTTGTGCATTACTAAAGTATTGTTGAAATAAATTTGCACTTTACGCTGAAAACTTGATGTTTCATCATTTATAGCCAGTAATGACAATGGTAAAGTCTTGCCTTAGCTTTAGTCATTGTTAAAATTATGTAAATGTACTATAAGTAGGGGCCGAGGGGATAATGGACAACACGGCATTTAAAATTTGATGCATCGCTGATGTGGTAGGGGCCAACGACATGGAGCTTTTTTTTCAGTCAGATGATTTTTTTTTTTTTTGGTTTAATCCATGAGTGCAGACATCCCAAGTCTCCCGGAAGTCCCGCATATTGATAGTGGCTCCCTGATGCCCGCAAATTGGAGAATATCTCCCGGAATCTCGAGCAAGTGAGCAAGAGCGTGCACACGAAACATTAATGTCTGCATTGCGCATATGATGGAGTGCGCGAGGGAGCCTGTGTGTGTGCCTGTTCATGTAGCGCATGCTCGACAAAAAGCATCCTGATTGGTTTACAGACATCCAAACTCATTTAGAATAGTGTAGAAATGAGCAGGAGAAAAACAGGGAGGGCTCGGAAAATGACTGCAGGCCGGAATCGAACCCGGGTCCCCGGATTTATGGTGTGGCACCTTATACACCTGAGCCACAAAGTCTTGCTGGTATTGCTTTTAAATAGCCTACTTAAATCCTTAAAATGAGTCATGTAACGTATGTCTTCTGTGATCTGATCTCCAATGGTGAAATAAACCAGTTGTGATATGAGTACAGTCTGTTATTTTAGAAGATAAATTTAATATATAATTTAATATATAGCCTAATGAAAAATAATATTTTATAATATAATATCACGACATATTACTGTCTGTAACAGTTTGTCACTAAAGCGTTTTCTAAGATCATAATGCCTGATATCTCATCTCATTATCTCTAGCCGCTTTATCCTATTCTACAGGGTCGCAGGCAAGCTGGAGCCTATCCCAGCTGACTACGGGTGAAAGGTAGGGTACACCCTGGACAAGTTGCCAGGTCATCACAGGGCTGACACATAGACACAGACAACCATTCACGGTCAATTTAGAGTCACCAGTTAACCTAACCTGCATGTTTTTGGAGTGTGGGGGAAACAGGAGCACCCGGAGGAAACCCATGCGGACACAGGGAGAACAGGCAAACTCCACACAGAAAGGCCCTCGTCGGCCGCTGGGCTCGAACCCAGGACCTTCTTGCTGTGAGGCGACAGTGCTAACCACTACACCACTGTGCCGCCATGTCTGATTATATTATTTTTTATTACATATTAATATTACATCACTTTTAGCGATTTTAACAAAAGGTCTGCAAACATGTTTTTTTTTCTCAAGACCACATTTACACCGTAATGTAATCATATGAAAAATACCATTACAGACTGGTGGAGCAGTGTGCCAAAAATAATATGTATTTGGTCCAAGGTGTGGGTTTTTTCATACGTCGCTGGCTCTTTTGCCAGTAGTGCATCACTTGTGCAGGTCTGGGGTTACCCTGCAATTTTCAGGTTGTTCTATTATTATTAGGCTACCGCATAAAAGCGGTCACATTGTGTGCTCAATACCTGTATAAAGCGCTGAAATAAACGTTTTGCAATTAATAAGAAGTGTTTTGAGTTAACAGCATATTTTTAACACTAGAAGGCCCAAAGTGCAGACTTTAGTCTGCAATGAAATCCTCCCCCAAATTTGTAAATAAGTCTAACGTACCATTACCTGCCTCCCATTGTTGTGTAAAGAAGCCTAATTATTGTGTTACCTGAGAAATAGCCTCTTTGTTTCTAATGCTGCTTTTCCACTACAAACGCGGCTGAGTTGGGCTGAGTCGTGCCGTGCTGAGTTGGGCTGAGTCGAGCTGAGTGGGGCTGTTGGAGTTGCATTTCGACTACAACCACGCTGAACCGTGCTGGCTGGAAGTGGGTGGACACATTGGGTGGAGTTAGCGAAAGTGGGTGGACGTCACATGATGTCGTTAGGCGGCGCAAACAGTGACATCAGTGAGCTTTTAAGCGGTAGTCTCACAACCCGGATAGTAAACAATAAACATGGAGGACATGGAGTCGTTAGTGTTGCTGGTCTTGGTGCTGTGGCTTGTTGTCACCGACAACACGAACAGATACTGGAGCGTATAGATGACGTGAGGCGCATAAGGCTTCAGAAATTCTCGTAATTCGTAATTATTATTCTTCCGGGTTTACAGTGTTTACAGATCCCAGCGTGCTCGCGGGGCGTGTGTGGGCATGTGAGGACACTCCTCACCAATCAGTGCACAGGGGAGTGTCTCCTCACGCCCCTAGCCCCACTCGGCTCGGTTGGGCTCGCTTCAGCCCCACTCCAAAATGGTGTGAGTTTTGGGTGCTAAGCAGGGCTGAAGCGAGCTGAAAAAGGGTAGTGGAAAAGGGCCATAACCCTAACCAGACTTCGTCACAACCAAGGCAACCAAGAAGGATCAGTTCTAACCCTAACCCCAAATCCTGGCTCTAACCCCAACCTGAGCTCACCCCTAACCCAACCCCTAGCCCAAAACCTAGCCTCAAATAATAATGGAATAATAACCCAAATATAACATGGGGGTGCTGACCAGGCACTTGTGGAGCATTGAGGATGGGGCTTGGGAAGGACAGTGCACCCTGCAATAATAACAGAAGCACTGAACTTTGTGTACGCTGCCACAAATACACCTGTGGCAAATGTACCATAGGAAAGACTCACCATAGGAATGTGGAAACTACTAGATGGGACAACTCTATGCTACATTTCTGTGCTTTGTATAGCCTCCATGTGTAGTGAGTCTGCTTTTCTTAGTGTGAAATAAATGTTTATTTTCTTCCTGAAGTTATACCGTCTGTAGTTTTTCCAAGCTGAAATTGTGTTT
The DNA here is from genome assembly GCF_027579695.1 of Neoarius graeffei. Lineage (NCBI taxonomy): Eukaryota > Metazoa > Chordata > Actinopteri > Siluriformes > Ariidae > Neoarius > Neoarius graeffei. The sequence goes on from NC_083587.1 coordinate 9,555,995, forward strand.
TTTGGGACACTCAGGCCCTGTCCACACGGCAACGGATTCAGGTGACTCCGATACAATTGCTTATTGTTTAGGCCTGGCGTCCACACGGCGCCGGCGTTTTGGGTGCCCAAAACGCAATCTTTTTGAGAACGGGTTCCAGAGTGGAAAGATCTGGCAACGTTGCCGTTGTGAAGTCGTCTGGATGAGTAAAACGGATTTGTTTACGATGACGTCACAACCACATGACTGAATGCTTCACGCCGGGTAGAAGTGTAACGAATATCACCAGGAAAAAGCCTTACAGAGCACTAGTGAGAGTGAAACACGAGCTTGGATATTATTATTATTATTATTATGTTCAGTGTTAGTTCACAGTAGTAATGCAAGAAGCAGAATAGTGACAGTAATAGTGAAGCAAAAACATGCAATTGTACAAACACTGCAGCTCTACAGCAAAATATTCATTTATAAAATGGTCTGATTCTTAACACCAGTAGTGCCAATGATCTCATTGCGATGCGATGCGAGTTGTCAAGAAATCCTATAACTTGGTTCATGAAACGCGCTTACAAAATATTTTCACTGTGAATATTTATTGTGTAATGCCTGGTGCAAAGTGAGAGAGAGAGAGAATAGCCCTTAGGGCAGAGTCAATCCCGCCAGCAAAAATAAGGGGAAAAAAGGAGCGATCTCACCTCTTCAGATGATGGTTTAAGTCCTACAGTACATTCCTCAAAAAAGGGCGTAGAAAAGCAAATTAATCTATCAACGTGTATCATTCAATTTATTCCGGACAATTAAAGACGCCGCCTTCCGCGTACGTCATCCTCGTCACCATTTTGGAAAGGTCAAAGCGGAGAATAAAGATTAGCTGCGTTTAACTGTACCAACAGGTTTACCGTCCAAAGGAGATCACATGGGATTACCTTTCACAGGTGAGAAACAGCAAATTAATCCATCAACGTGTAGTATTCAATTTATTCCGGACCATTAAAGACGCCGCCTTCCGCGTACGTCATCCTCGCCGCCATATTGGAAAGGTCAAAGCGGAGAATAAAGATTAGCTGCGTTTAACTGTACCAACAGGTTTACTGTCCAAACGAGATCACATGGGATTACCTTTCACAGGTGAGACTGGAAAAATACTTTTCATTGTATTTGGTCATTATAATGTAATTTTACGAACAGATTTTCCTGACTTTGTGGCTAATATGAAGTCTCGCGCATAATAGTTTATGCGCATGCGTCCTTACTTCTATTCCCATACGAAAAAGAACAGTAAAGAACTTATAAGAGTTTACCACTGTCTTAGTAGTAAATCCTTATAAATATAAGGATAAATCCTTATAAGGATTTATAAATAAATATATATGCCATGTATGATTTACTCCTGAAAGTGGCCCATTTTGCATTTTCCTCATACAAATTTTTTTATGAAAATCTAGTATGTATGAAGTGAACATTGTGCATGGTTTTTACAGATAATGTGTATGATGAATTACACCGTCTTTGTATGCTTCATGTAATGTTTGTAGTTTTAAATTATATTTTACAGTTTAAAATGTATATGCCTTTTATATGTAAATCCACATATGTTTGTGTTGGATTTACATATAAAAGGCATGTACATTTTAAACTGTAAAATATAATTTAAAACTACAAACATTACATGAAGCATACAAAGACAGTGTAATTCATCATACACATTATCTGTAAAAACCATGCACAATGTTCACTTCATACATACTAGATTTTCATAAAAAATTTGTATGAGGAAAATGCAAAATGGGCCACTTTCAGGAGTAAATCATACATGGCATATATATTTATTTATATTTATAAGGATTTACTACTAAGACAGTGGTAAACTCTTATAAGTTCTTTACTGTTCTTTTTCGTATGGGTTGTTCTGGTGTGTCCGAAGGGACCGTCTTACAGCGCCCCTAGAGGTGTGGCATGTGTATTGCATCGTTTTCAGCAAGCGTTGCGTTGCCATATGGACCTGATTTCTACTGATCGTTGCCCATTTGGAGGCGATATTTTTTTTTAAATAACATCACGTTGCCGTTGTCGTGTGGATGTGGCCTTAGGCTACATCCACACGACAACGGCAACGAGATGTTATTTAAAAATATATCGCGTCCAAATGGGCAACAATCAGTAAAATATCAGGTCCATATGGCAACGCAATGCTTGCTGAAAACGATGCAATACACATGCCACACCTCTAGGGGCGCTGTAAGACGGTCCCTTCGGAGACACCAGAACAATAGAAGAAGTAAGGATGCATATTAGCCACAAAGTCAGGAAAATCTGTTTGTAAAATTACATTATAATGACCAAATACAATGAAAAGTATTTTTCCAGTCTCACCTGTGAAAGGTAATCCCATGTGATCTCGTTTGGATGGCAAACCTGTTGGTACAGTTAAACGCAGCTAATCTTTATTCTCCGCTTTGACCTCTCCAAAATGGCGGTGAGGATGACCTATGATTCTATGCGGAAGGCGGTGTCTTTAATGGTCTGGAATAAATTGAATGCTAATTAAATAATGATTAATTTGCTCCTCTACGCCCTTTTTGAGGAATGTATTGTAGGACTTAAACCCACATCTGAAGAGGTGAGATCGCTCTTTTTTTCTCTATTTTTGCTGGCGGGATTGACTCTCTCTCTCTCTCACTTTGCACCATTACACAATAAATATTCACAGTGAAAATATTTTGTAAGCGCGTTTCATGAACCAAGTTATAGGATTTGTTGACAACTCGCATCGCAATGAGAAGATCATTGGCACTACTGGTGTTAAGAATCAGACCATTTCATAAATGAATATTTTGCTGTAGAGCTGCAGTGTTTGTACAATTGCATGTTTTTGCTTCACTATTACTGTCACTATTCTGCTTCTTGCATTACTACTGTGAACTAACACTGAACATAATAATAATAATAATAATATCTAAGCTCGTGTTTCACTCTCACTAGTGCTCTGTAAGGCTTTTTCCTGGTGATATTCGTTACACTTCTACCCGGCGTGAAGCACTCACAGTCATGTGGTTGTGACGTCATCGTAAACAAATCCGTTTTACTCATCCAGACGACTTCACAACGGCAACGTTGCCAGATCTTTCCACTCTGGAACCCGTTCTCAAAAAGATTGCGTTTTGGGCACCCAAAACGCCGGTGCCGTGTGGACGCCAGGCCTAAACGATAAGCAATTGTATCGGAGTCACCTGAATCCGTTGCCGTGTGGACAGGGCCTTAGTCTTCTGTCCTCTGACATTGTAAGCTTGGCAGAGTAAATTGTCACTGAAATTAGGGTGTAACCTAAAACCAAATTACCATTCATGAATAGCAACCTCAGTGGGGGGTGGAGTGGCTGTTCACAATACAATGGAGACAGTTAGCACCTTGAGAGGAATACACAATTTTTGCAGAGAGGAGGGGGCATGCAGCAGAAGTGGGCCTTTTCACATACGGTAACACATTATCAACAAAGAAAGAAAAAACACAATGCCAAGGATCAGGAAAAGAACCACAGCGCTGTGATTAGTTGGCCTATCAATGACTGACAGAGCCCTGGCACGTAACTAAGCATTATAAAGTTAAAAAATATTATTTTTATTGAAAAAACAAGAATGTAATGATTTCCAAAATTTCTAAAATGATTTTACCTAACGCAATTTTCTGCTTTAATCCACATTTGCTGGTGTTGAGAGTTTTTTTTTTTGCTTCTCAAAATCATCTCAATCACAGATCACTCGCAGCTGTGTGCGAGCTTCCCTGCCCCCTATTTGTTGAAAATCTTCTGTAGATGTCGGGGTTTTATATTGATTTATTATTATTATAATTGTTAATAATTAAACCTGATAAATCTGGTTATTAGGAACAAAGGAGGGCATAGTGGGAAATGATACGGTAACTGTCTCTTGTCGGTTCAAATACGATACTGTTTTGTGATTACACTGTACCGGTTAATAAAAATCGACAAATGGCATGAACCTCTCTACTGTCTCTTATTACACTAAAGAAAGGGCCTGGCCAAGTCATTGCGTATTACTGAAAAAAAGAAAGAACGAATGATACACGGATTGTGTATCATCCGTTCTTTCCATTTTTAATTGGCAATCAAAAAATGAAAAAAATTGTTTTTCATTTCAATTTTAGGCTCATATAAAAAAAATGAAAAAAGTCATTTTTTTTCTTTTTTTTTGTGTTAAAATAAAAACAAATAACAAAACCAGTCACTTTTTCATTTTTTGATTGCCATTTGAAAATAGAAAGAACGAATGATACACTGATTCATGTCCTCTAATAAAAAGCAAAGTTGGTCTGACACAATATGTTGAAAGCGACAAAATGAATGCCATGTTGTTATTGTTATCATTATTTATTATTACGATCAGTGGTCGAGTTGTAAAATCAAACCAGGGGGGATGGTGAAATTTTTAGTCGCGTGTCGACCCATCGGTCGGTCCGTCGGTGGGAAACTGGTTTGCTTTTAGGAGGGTTTGCATACAACGTAGGTCTGTGGACCTTGTTCATTTACCAGACATACAGTATTTTGTGCTGATAAAGTGTGTAGTACACACTGTGTACCATTTTTATTGTTGTAAAAAACATAATACACTGGTATTTTACTGTAAAACATGCACAGTGTGGATGTCGTGTCATATTTAGTCAGTCTCCTGGCTGACATACCTACCACATTCTCCATATTAGGGTGAAATGCAGATGACAAATTTGAAGTGCAACTTCATAGTCATGGTAGGCTCCTTTTAAATCATTTGGTAAATAATTTATTAAAACCTCAGCAGGCAATGTAAATGAACAACTGAATCTTTTCATATCAAGTCAATAGAATTTTTATTCAAAGCTGAACATTGGGAACACTGAATTAAATACAGAGGTAGGTAGGTAACCAATAAGCTAAAACAAGCAACAGTAAATTGTAAATCTTCAGCTCTTCAGCTGTTGGTTCTCCTGCTTGCTCCTGCTCCTGTATTGTCTCACACTCCGGGTCCTCCAGCTCCTGTCACACTGTGTTGCAGTTGCTGCTGACTGTCATCTGGAATAAAGAGCAGTGGATAATATAATTTAATTAAATATAATTATAATGTTATTTCTGTTTTATTTATTATCTGAACGAGAATTTGAGCTTTGAAAAATGACCGGATTCTTTCTGTAACATTGATTCCCGCTGTTATCTAGGTCACGTGACACCGTAACATTGACGGTTACCAAGGAGCTGCCTTGGATACTTTGATACTTTGCTTCGATACATACCAGCACTTTGATACATACGGGATACAAGCTAGCAAAATGAGTTAAAAGCAAGCATCTTTGGAAAGTTTCTTTGGAAAGGGGAAAAGGCCCATTGAGGAGACAGAAGAAGAGCCTATGACGAAGAAAAAGAAAGCTGCATTTTAGCAGACACTTTGTCAAGTCCTACACCAATCCTGCTCTGCCTTACATGTTGTGACCGGCTCTCTAATGAGGCAATGAAGCCTTCAAAACTGCAAGTGTCATTTATTTTAGCCTTCCTGTCTTGAATAACACTTTTTGTTGCCTGAAGAATAACAAACGAACGTCCAGGCTGATTAAATTAATGGCCTTATACAAGAAATCAAAGCTAACATGAACCTGAGTAAGCTATCGATAGCTGGATAGACTCCAAACTAACATTCATTATGATAGCTGTGTTGTTATCTGCCGCCCACAAATTAGGCTCCATATCGGTAACTTTACAGCATGATAGTGGGCTCACAGAAAGTGTGACTGATATTCGTAACTCTTGACTTACCTCCTGAAATGTTTTTTTCTTGCGATCTTAAAGCCGAACTTGCTTAGGTCTTGCTGTCCACTCCACTTGGCCATGATGCTGCAATCCGCTGCTGTCACTGACGCCGAATGAAATCAAAAATAACGGAACCCCAAATGAATGTCACCTCCTCAAACGCTTCGCTTGCGCGTGCCCTCTCTCGCGGTAGCTTATTGTATGCTCAGTTTCAGCAAAGCTACGTGGAATGGCATTTCTAATTCCAATGTTAAATAGAAGTAATGTCCACATTTATTGATAAAATTGCTCAAGGGAAGGGAGGGGGGATGCCCATTTTAGAGGGGGGATGATTTTGACCATTTTTTATTCCAGGGGGGAAGGCATCCCCCCCATCCCCCCTCAACTCGAGTACAGATTACTATTATATTGAGATAATAATAATTAAGAGATCATCAGCTTAACATTAACAGCTTAATATATTAAATGAATAGGATGTATGAATAAATTACTTGATATATACATGCACATGCAATTTTTCTGTTTCAGAGACGCAGAGATGATGATGGACTGTCGCTGAGGATCATGGGAAGGCTAATGTAGCGTGGGGAATAGAGAAAATCAATAATCGTAAATTAGAGTTATTTTGTTTTGGTTTCCCTGTTTATTATTTGTTCTGTTTTGAGTTGGAAAAAGGAAAACAAACACCAATCCCTCATTTTTTGGTCATACAGAAAAACAGGAAAACGAAATATTGAGTGTTTTTTTTGTTTTTCAGATTAAATGGAATACTTGAATGATTGGATGATACAAGGACCTACATGTAACACTAAAAAGTGCACAGTGCTTCATTGCAAGAGTCATTTTTTTAAAATATTTATTTTTGAGCGAGTAAACCCAAGGCAAGAATCAAACCATGTTTCAGGAGTTACCGGTACAGGATATGTGCAGTAACCACCAGACTACCAAGACCCGCAGTTTCGTCTACTCCTGCACTGAAAAAGTAACCTACCATATAGAATTTACCCAATAAATCTGAGGTAACAATTTGCATTGACTTGTTTGGGGTAGATTTAATTCCATACATTGAGTATAAAATAACTGAAATAAAAAGCTATGAAATACTTAAATTAGATAAAATTTACCTCACATTTATGTATCTATTCTACAGCTACTTTCTCACTGAAATCGGGAAGCGCAGTACAAAAGCTTCACACATCATTTCAAGATTTTTTTTATGAGAGAAGCGCCATCTAATGGTGACACCGTGGAATCGAATGAATGGGCGTGTTTAGAATTAAAATGGGGGAGGAAGGGGGGTCTGAGCCATTCATGGCAGCCGCCTGGCGTTCAGCTGGGAACTGCACGGCAGTCGCATGGCGTGCAGTTGGAACAGGAAAAATTCAATTGCTGCTACTGTATGGGCAAGTTGCTGACTCTCAGATGAGAGTACGCCAGAAGGGCTTCAAAATAAAAGATCTGAAAACGTAAAAGGCACTAACAAAAATAAAACTTACAGGAAGTAGTTAACTTGCTTATATACCATCAGTAAGAGTAAGTTACACTCCCACCAATCATGAGTAAATAATGGAACAGTATATGGTTTACATTAGGCACGAATGACTTCAAACTGAAAATGACCTTCCCTATACAAATAACTTGTTTAGAAGGTGGAAAACCCTTTTAAACCATGAACTATGAGCTTACAAGCTATAGCTAGAAGGTATTATTAACTATAGGGTGAACAGGCTTAATCAGTCTCCAGCAGCAAGACTAGCTTCTGGACTGGGCGCTCCACTTCAGACATCTTGTGGAGACGCTCCTCTTTCTTGCCAAGCTTCCTGTCACCGAGGCAGACCTTAACTCTCCTTACTAGTCCGTCTTTGTCAGTAGTGGTTTCTGGAACTCTGCCCAACCTCCACTCATTCCTGTGCACATCCTCTCCTTTCATCATTATGATATCTCCAACTTGCAGATTTCTCCTGGGAGTATGCCAGCGCTGTCTGAGGACAATGTTGGCCAGGTATTCCTTTCGCCATCGACTCCAAAACTGTTCTGCCAGGTATTGAACATGTTGCCACCTTTTCTTGCTATACATGTCTTCTCTGATGAACTCACCTGGAAGAGGCAAGGCCTTGACAGATTTCATAGTTAGGAGATGATTAGGGGTGAGTGGCTCGAGGCTGTGTGTGTGTGGGGTGGGGTGTCACTGAGGTTGTTAACAGTCAGTGGACGGCTGTTGACGATTGCCATAGCTTCATAGAGGAAAGCTCATAGCGAAGCATCATTTAGCCTACCAGAAGAAAGAGCAAGCATGGCCTTAGGATGCCTTTCACTGTTCTAATCAGTCTCTCCCACACCCCTCCGACATGCCTCGAATAGGGTGCATTCATGCTGAACTCGCATGGTTTCTCAGCAAGAAATGCAGCCAGACAGTCTGCAATGACTTCTTTTAGAGCTTCTTTGAGTTCATTTTTGGCTCCAACAAAAGTTGCTTCCTTGATCAGACTTGATTTGACGAACAGTGCCACGTATGGCAATAAAGCATCGTAGGTCATTTATGAGGGCGTCGGTGGACATGTCATCAAGCATCTCAATATGGATGGTGCGGGAGCTAAGGCAAGTGAAGAGAAGACCATACACCTCTTGTTCTCCTTTCTACCCTGCTTTGTAAAAAAAAATGGACCAAAGTAGTCCATTCCACAGAAGGTAAAGGGGGGGGTGATGGTTCCACACGTTCAGGGGGTAGATCAGCCATCCTTTGCTCTTCCGTTGGTTTCCGAAGCAGTCTACAGGTAACACATTGACAAATGTAGGATGCTACTGCCCGATTGATGCCAGGAATCCATGAGACCTGATGTCATTAATGGTAAGACCTTTGCCTTGATGATTCATCCTTTCAAGGTGATGAGCAATGATCATCTTTGCAATGTGATGATCCTTGGGGACGATTGCAGGGTGCTTGATGGAGTCGGGAAGAGAAGAGCTGCACAGCCTACCTCCCACCTTGAGGATGCCATCTTTGTTGAGGAAGGCATCAAGTGAGTATAATAGATTTTGAGATGGTAGGGGATCCCTTTGCTCAGCAGTTTCAACTCCTCTTGATACACATTTTTCTGCAGGTCTATGATTATGCAATGTTCTGCATGTTCTCGTTCTGTTACAGTGGTGAGACTGTTTGAGCTGTTCTTACTGATGCACCTTAGTATGCGTGCAACTGCTTGAGTAGCCAGTGACCAAGATGAGAGCTTAGACAAGCAATCAACAAGGCTTACTCGTTCTGTGGTTCTTGTGCTAAGCACTAGAGCACTTCTGATCTCTGGATCTCCGATCATTAACTCTGGAATCTCAGCAACAGGCAGCTTCATTTCCTTGTTCCATAAGAACTTGGGTCCAGTGAGCCAGGTGGATGAACGAAGCTCGCTGGGAGTCAAGCCCCTAGAAGCATGGTCAGCAGGATTCTCATTGGTTGGGACGCATCTCCATTGCTGAGGGGGCGAGCTGAGATGAATCTTCTGAACGCAATTAGCCACGAAAGGTGTGGAATCATCATGCTTCATTGTTGATATATCCTAAGATCACCTTAGAATCAGTCCAGAAGAACTCCGCAGTCCCAGTAGATGCAAATACGTCCTTGAGCATGTTGCTTATCTTCACAGAAACAACTGCAGCTGTTAGTTCCAATCTCGGAACAGTTGTGACCTTGGATGGTAAGACGCGTGCCTTTTGTAACCCTTGTTATGATGTAATAACAGAGCACAGGTAAATAATAGTCAATATTAATAGATGGACCAGTAATATAAGACTATGAGCTTGTGAGAGCCTTTGTTGTTGAGTAATCAAAAGACACAGGCAACAGTGGTTTGAGTTTTTTGTGTGGCCACTTGTTGTTAATAACCAATAACACAATGAAAATACAACAGTTTGTTGCAAGACATTCAATAAAAAAATAACTAAAATAATAAAGCCGGCAAAATAAAACCCTCTGTCCCAAAGTTAGCGTTGGGGTCCTTTTTCTTCAGATCCGTGTCAAGTGTATCAGTGTATGTGTATTCTGTCCTACCACACACAGTCCGTGAGGAAGGGGGAATGAAGGAATCCTTCACCAATCTCAGTTTAATATCAGTGGTTTCGATGTGGCTCGCCACCCAGCTCACACTGGTTTAAATCATGCTCTCAAAAGGTTTAGTTATACAACAAAAATCAAATCTATCTTTAGTTCAAGAGTTCAAGTATTAATTTGTAGTTGCGAAACTAGAAATACATTCAAAGTGCTCTTTTTTTAATTATATTCAAGTACTGTAGTTACATTAATAACTTTCAAGAGTTGAAATAGTTTGTTACATTAGTAACAAAGAAAATATTTTTTAAAATTAAAAAAAATTGCATCATCCCCTTTAATTTGGTAGAAAACTGCATTAAATTCAGAAACCCCATGGTAGCTAGAGGCATTAAGGCCTAACGTGCTTAATTGTCTCTCCTTGCACCGGTAACAATGAGAAACTGCACTAAATATTTACCTCTTTAAGTACCACAAGCACACACTTACATCAAGCAGTCTCGCCAATATCTTATTTTTTCAACATGTGCAATGAACAACAGCTTAGAAAAATATTCCTTAGCAAATAACAAACACTGAAATGATTATTTAGGTGAGGTTTACATTAGACCGTATCAGCGGATCATCAGATTAACGTTTTTAAAACGATTAGCGTGCACACAGCAACGCAAATACACGATTCACGTGCACACAGCAACGCCAATACACGGATACGCTCGGCTCCGCAGGCATCCTGCGCTCCAAATCACTCCACCCTGAACAGCGAGTGCCCTCTGGAGGGTGCGCACTCCGGCCCTGCGCAGCTCACAGTGCGCGCAAGTGAAGCGCACGAGCAGTGATTCGGGACTGAGCCGCTGTGTGTGTGATCCCCGTGCATATCGGGCATGCGCGTCACTTACCACTTGCAAGTGGAAGGATGGCAAGCCTAAAAACAATCATAACTACACAATGGGCAGTATTTGCATCAGTATTTGCAGTATTTTCATACTTTTATACTCTTTAATGAAAGGTGATACAAGGCGGAAGTCCGCGCCGTTTTTCAGCAGTCGCGTCACATGACCAACGCCAGCGAATCAGGAAGGTGGATGTCACAGTGATGTCATCCAATGACGACGCCAGCTAGAGCTCAGCACAGCATACCCACGTATTCTCAATGTTTACACAGCACCGGACCAGACACGATCTGGATTGAATACGTGGACCCTGGCGGATTCCCGTTTCCCGGCGTTTTAATGTAAACGGACAGTGCATCCGCGAAGAAAACGAGACAGATACGGTCTAATGTAAACTTGGCCTTAGATGTGACACCAACAAGCTAAGCTGCTAAGTTCAGGTAGGTGGCCCATTAGCATCACAACACAGTCTCAGGTGGCTATAGCACCATTAGCACCTTTTTCATAGCTGCTGCACCGATTAACATAACGTTCAGATGCTTTACAATCAACCAAACAAGTTAGAGTGTTTTTTTCCCTTTCTTTTCACTCACCGAGTGATCAATTTAGGAACGGGCGTTCCAGCAATTACCCTCGCCCGGTCAGCAGAAATCGTCCGGTCTCACACTGCTCTATAAAGTTTAAATATTAACAATATACCGGTCAACCAGTGTTTAACATCAAGAATTATTCCAACTCAGTTTAAAACATTATTTTCAGGTCTTACCCCGCGGATGAAAACAGGTTTTATCTGCGTTTGGATCAGACAACGCACGAGGCAGCAACCGTAAACATGACCACAAGACAGGAAGTGATGACCGGACGTAACGTACGAGGTTGATCACCTGGGGTGCACGAGGTGCACTGATGGCTATTTGGGAAGCTCGTTCTACGTAGCCCTCTGCAGCAACTCTTTTTTTTCTATTTCTCCTTTTCTCCATTTTAAACACTTTTCAATAGTTCTTAGTGCATATAAATCAATTTCAATTAATTATTTATTTTAAAATAAAATGAATTATTTGTAAAGCATCTATTTATTTCAAAATAAATGAATTGCTTTGAGAATTTGAATGACTGCTCAATGACTTTCAATGAATTGTTTTTTTTTTCCCCACAAATAAAATGGATTATTTTAAGGGGATAGTCTTAACAAAATTATGTGTCACTTTACAGACTGGGCTACACCCTCCCCTCCTGATCTTATGTACGTCCCTGTACATGGCAGCAGTCAAATATAATTTATCTGAGTGGGCAGGTCAGAGGGGTATAGGGAGTTCTCTTCTTCACTCAAAGCATCAGCCAGTGCTGCCGTTAGTCTATGAAAGCATGACTTAACCACTGTGACCAAGGAATTCCCAAGTTCAGCATAGTCAAGTCGCTTTGGCGGTTGTCGTGTCCTCTCTGATCTCCCGACAGAGGTATCCATTTCTGTCGGTCTCTCTGTCTCCATTTCATCCAACTCATCCTTTCTTTTCTCCTCAGATTTTCCACTTCCAGTCCCATCCATGTCCTCTTTACTTGCTGTCACATCAGAGAGCACCGGAAGCTGTTCATCATGGACATCACATGGCTGGATGACATTATCAGGTACGTTTCCTTCTTCTACAGGGTATACATTTTCAGGTAAGTCACTTTCTGTTTGATCTGTTTTATGCATTTGTTCAGGTGAGTTAACTTGTTCAGGTAGGTTGTCTTGTTCAGGTGGATTGACCTGTTCAGGTAGGTTCTGCATGGATAGCTCATCTCTGTTCTCAGCAAGGAGCTTGTATGCCGGAGAATCAGAGAGAACTGGAGCAGATGACACATCCGGTTCATTTGACTGCCTGATCGCACATGGGGGATTCCTCAATATGGGAGTCTCATTGACATTAGGCTCTGGTGTCTGGAAAGGGGGACACATCCGAGTGACTACAATTTCTGAGTCCGAGTCCGAGTCCTCTTCCTCACTTTCAGTGGTGGGACATTGTCTTGTCCTAGGTCTTCTGACCAGGAGCTGTTTGACAGGTTCATTCATCACAGCTGCAGACAGAAAGTCACAAGGGAGGAGCAGGTCACGATGTAGGGTGCGCACTGGCCCATCTTTGCCCTCAGGCTTAACGGTGTAGACAGGCATGTCACCAGCTTTCCTGAGAACAGTGTAGACATCGTCCTCCCACTTGTTTGCCAGTTTATGCTTTCCATGCAGCTTGACATTACGAACAAGGACCCTATCACCCACTTCCAAGGATGAGTCCACAACTTGTCTGTCAAACCGGGTCTTATTTCGATCAGCATTCTTTTGTGCATTGGAGGTTGCAATCCTGTAACTCTGTTCCAAGCGACATTTTAGGTCTTTGACGTACTGGGAATGAGACAGCTTATTGGTGTTGGTGGGCAGGCCAAAGGCTAGGTCAATGGGAAGCCTGGGCTGTCTCCCAAACATCAATTCATGGGGGAAAATCCAGTCGTATCATTTTTGGTGCAATTATAGGCATGCATGAGAGGTTTCACAAAGTCTTTCCAATGCAGTTTGTCAGGTGGACTCAATGTCCCGAGCATTTGGAGAAGTGTACAATTGAACCTCTCAACCGGATTTCCTCTGGGATGGTATGGAGTCGTATGCACTTTTTTTTTTTTTTTTTATCCCAACCAGCTCACAGAGTTCCCGTATGGTGCGCGACTCAAAGTCTGGGCCCTGGTCGCGGAGTAGTCACTCTGGGAAGCCATAATGCACTACGAAATTATCCAAAAGACATTTTGCTACCGTACAGGCTCGCTAGTTTGGAGTTGGTATGGCTAGTACATACTTTGTGACATGATCGGTAATGACTAATACATCCTTTGTGTTGGACCGATCTGGCTCCAAGGATAAGAAGTCAATACACAAGAGTTCCAGAGGCCGACAAGTCTTTATATTGACCAGCGGAGCAGCTCTCTCAGGAGGAGTTTTACAGCAGACACATCGCTCGCAGGTCTTTATCAGTTTTTCAACGGCTATATACATTTTAGGCCAGTAGAATCTGGCTCTTACTAGATCAACTGTCCGCTCGACTCCTAAATGGCCCATGTCATTATGGAGGCTCTGCAGGGCTGTTGCTCTCAACTCCTCAGGGAGCACTAACTGGAAAGTGACATTGGGTCCATCTTGCCACTGTCGATAGAGCACTCCATTCCGTAGCTCCAGCTTGTTGAGCTCTTGCAGTAGCAAAGGGAGCTCAGGCAGCTCTGCTTTGAGAGTGGGAGGTGGGGTTTAACCAGTCTCCATTTGAACAACCACTTCATTGATTGCAGGATCTGATCGCTGCTTTTTCCTTAGTTCCTCTTCGGAAAATGAGGGTACAAAAGGAAACCCATCCACTTGCTCTTCCTGAAAACAGTCTGGAATGGCTGTGGGCTGATGAGAACGAGATTCAACTAAATTCAACCCAGGGCTGGAGCTTTCAGCCTTCGCACCTCCGACACTGGTGACCATGTGTCGATCACAAATAGCTTGAATCACCTCCTGAGGAACAGTGTGTGGTGTGTCAGCATCACTCAGGTGGTACAAAGCAAATTGCTGGATTCTCTCACTTTCTTTTTGTGATACAGGGTCATCCTCTGGTGGTCCATGGGAACAGCGAGACAAGGCGTCAGCGTCCAAGTTTTGCTTGCCAGTTCTGTACTGAAGTCGGAAGGAGAATGTCGACAGGCTGGACAACCACCGGTAACCTGTTGCGTCAAGTTTGGCTGAGGTTAAAAGGTAAGTCAATGGGTTACTAATTGGTAACCACAGTGAAATCTGTCCCATATAAATAATCTGAAAATTTTTCTGTAACTGCCCACTTTAGGGCCAGAAATTCGAGTTTATGGGCAGGATACTTCCTTTCGCTCTTTGAGAGTCCTCGGCTAGCAAAGGCTATAACTCTCGGTTGGCCATCCTGAACCTGGTACAGTGCAGCCCCAACACCGAGGGTGCTGCCATCTGTATGTAGAACATACAGAAGCTGGGGGTCTGTGAAACCTAAGACCGGAGCTGACGTCAACTTCTGGATTATCAGGTGGAATGCTTCCTGACACTGGGGTCTCCATCTCTGATGAAAAAGGCTCCTTTGGGTTGTAATATTCTCGGGCTGTGGCTTTCTTAGGTTTTTTGCCCTTCCAAAGGGGTGGATAACCGGAGGTTGATTCAGTTAGGGGCTTGATGACATGAGAATACCCCTGAATGAACCTTCTCTAATACCCTGCGAAACCTAAAAAGGACTGGAGTTCCTTTAGGTTGGTGGGGACAGGCCACGTCGTCAAGGCCTTTACTTTCTCTGGGTCTGTTTGTACGCCCTTCTCAGAAACCACATGAACAAGATATCTGACAGAGGTCTGAAAAAATTTACACTTCCCTGGCGCTAACTTCAGTCCATATTCCTTCAGCTGTTCTAAGACACACTTCAGGCGCTGTTCGTGTTCCTCCAAGGAAGATGAAAAAATAATCAGACCATCAATAAACACTAAAACCTCTTTAAGGTTCATCTCTCCAACACATTTCTCCATCAGTCATTGGAATGTTGATGGGGCATTTGTAATACCCTGGGGCATTCTTTTGAACTCCCAAAATCCTAGCGGGCAAACAAACGCTGTCTTCTGCTTATCTGATCCTGCCATTTCGATCCGATAGTACCCTGATTTAAGGTCCAGGACAGAGAACCACTTCGACCCAGCCAGCGCAGAGAATGCCTCTTCGAGCTTTGGGAGAGCATCGGCATCTTTAATTGTCTGAAGGTTTAACTTCCTGAAATCTATACAAAGACAAACAGAACCATCCTTCTTCCTGATAATGACAATAGGAGATGCGAACGGGGACTCAGACTCTTGAATAACCCCTGAATCAAGGAGCTCCTGTAGGTGTTTTCTCACTGCATCCACATCATGGGGGTGTATCGGACGTGGTCTGAACTTGAAAGGGGTTTCATCACTGAGCCTGATACGATGTTTAACTTTGTATGTCCAAAATCCAGGTCGTGATGGGAGAAGACGTCTGGCATGGAGTTCAACATGTTTGTTACCCGTTCTCTCCACTCGGGGGGTAAAGGTGAGTCTCCAAAATCAAAACTCAGTTTTGTCGGTTGGGGGGACTCCCTTTTCATGTCAGGGGGGTTTGGTTCTTTTACTGTTTGTTCTTTGTGTAACACCCTCACAACAGCATTAACATCTGCCAATATTGTCTTGGACGGAATTGTAATGTCATGTTCTGTTTCATTTTTCAACACAACAGGTAGGTGGCAAGGTTGTTTCGTTGGCAAGCTGACCAAGCTAGCTGTGACCAGGAGGCCGCTGGGTAAGGAGGATGCTGATGGTTGTTCAATAATGACGTACTTCTCAGAATGAGCACTAGAGACATTAGCCATGCTTTCGAGGATGACTGTCTGTCCTACTGGAACAACCTAAGGTGCTTTTCCAATCGTCTTTGCCCAGCCAAGGCTACTACTGGTGGAGCGTTTCTGACGCAGTTGGAGGATTGTGAGGACAGCCCTGTAGCCATAAGGCAATGGCTGGAAGGTGGAGAAATTTGGGTCATCTTGAAGGTCAGCATACAGGGCATCAAGAGTGTTAGTGCCAATAAGTACCTGTTCATGGACTGCAGATCTGAGGTGGGGAATAACCAACGCCAAAGTTGGGACTTCAATGTCAGTCCCTACAAAGTCTTTTGGAAATACAACAGAGAGCTCAATGCATCCTACGTAGGAGACTAGTTGGCCATTGGCACCCTCCATGCCAAGAAGACTGCCTAATGGATGGATGGTCAGATCTGAAAGGTGTTGCTCATAAAAAGACCAGGGCACCGTAGTCACCTGTGAACCTGTATCTAAAAGAAAACTGATGTCTTTTCCTGCAATAGTTACCTGAGCTGTGGTTTTAGTTCCCACAAGGCCACGAGGAAGTGTACTGGGTTTCCTCTTATTTCGAGCTCTCTTCCAGGCAGGTTTTTTAATTGTGGGACTGGATTTGTCAGGTGTCACTCCCATATGTCCCTCTGTGGGAGCAGATATCAGTTTAAATGTGCCTGATTGCCAAGGGGATTGGAGGACTCCCATGCAGCCTGCCTTTCTCTCAGCTGTTTTTTCTTTGCTGCTACGAGGGAAGGATTTGGCTCATTTTCACATGCCGAGACGATATGACCATCCTCCCCACACTGGAAGCAGTACCAAGGGTGTGGTTTGCTGCTCATTTTGATAGCGGGGCTCTGCTGAGTTGTTCTTTTCTTTCTCATGAGGTGAGCCTCAGCTTTGGCACTAGAAGCAAGGGACTTTGCTTTCTGTTTGGGCAATTTCTGTTTTTGACTCTCAACTGTCATGCTATTAAGCTGGACACTAATGTCTGATATCTGTTTCCTCAGCATCTCGACTTCAGTGCAATAATCAGAATCAGTAGCGGCATGTGCTGTTTGAAGATGAGACATGACATGCTGTTTACTGGCACTATAAGCAGGCTTGGTGCTTCCCAAATGCTGCTTCATGGGACTCATTTTCGGCACCTGTTTATCCTCTTCTGTCCTTAATAGCAGCAACAGTTCTGCAAAGATGGTGGATTGTTCAAGCTGGAGGTCGACTATTAGGGAATTTTCCCAGCAGCCGTGGCAGAACTGCTTTAAAAGCTGCTGGTCGAAATCATGAGAGGATACACCACCACGTGTCATAGTTGTGCCCAGTGCCACATGCAACCTCTGCAGAAAAGCAGATGGCTTCTCCCCAGCATTTTGAAGTGAACTCATGAACCTGGCATATAGTTCATCGCCATCTTCAACCGTTCCATAAGCAGAGTCCAGTAGTTCAGGATAGCCCGAAGGCCTAGCATGTGGGCCAAGATGCTTAGTCATCTCAGAAGGAGGGAGGAGACTGTCAAGGATGCAATGCGTGCAGTGTGAATCAGAGACTGAGGGATCTTTCAGGAGAACTTCAACACTGGTATGCCATGTGTTGAAATCCACTTCATTATTAGGACGTGGACATTTCCCTGACAAAGCTTGAAGCCTACCTAGTGTAGTCAGGTGTGATGGGCTTTCACTGCTGCGAACAACATGTTCAACCACCACTTGTTGAATGCTGGGGGGATTCAAGTCGATGGTGGACTGGGTCATGCTACCAATCACAACTGGAGGAGTCGGCGACAAGGTTAACTCGGTCAGGTTTTTGTGAGGATCAAAGAGGTATGAGGCTGACCCTCATTGTGAGAAGATTTCTTAGCTGCAAGATCAGATGGGTCGACAAACAAAAGCCGTGGAAAGGATGAGACATTTTCCTGGTGAGGTGGTTCCGTTTTGGAGAGTGGGCTCTAGTCAGGTGAGGGATCTTGGTGAGACTGAGGAGAAGAGGACAGTGTGCTATCTATAGACAAAGCAAGATGTGCCAGCTCTTCTTTCAGCATTTGCTCTAGTGATGTTCCACTCAGCTTGGCAATGTCACAAAGTTGTTCCATGTATGTTTTGGTAGCTTTGCTTCAGGCATCTAGTGTATAAACACTTGCCAAGATCTTCACTTCATACACCGTGCTGGTCTGGGTGGGGCTTTGAAGCTTAAGGGGCAATAGGGGCTCTAAGGCTTCCATAGCAGTGCTATGGGTGAACTCCACAATGATGTGTCTGTGGAAATCTGATTTGGGATCATCTATGTGAAGAAAATGTTTGATTGAACCATATTTCTGAAGGTAAGCAGATACTTCATCATCACCATCTGTCTCAGTTAATCCACTAACCACTACAGAGCAGGGAATTGCAACTGATTCCTGCATTACTATTTCCATTTCGCTGTATTTTTCTTTTTTTTTTTGGGAACCTACCTTTAATTTCAGCAGCTTGTACACACAAAATAAATTTAAGAATTACACACTCAACACAGCTCTCCTGGCTGGCTCGCCAAATCAGTAACCCTTGTTACGATGTAACAACAGAGCACAGGTAAGTAATAGTCAATATTAATAGATGGACCAGTAATAGAAGACTATGAGCTTGTGAGAGCCTTTGTTGTTGAGTAATCAAAAGACACAGGCAACAGTGGTTTGAGTTTTTTGTGTGGCCACTTGTTGTTAATAACCAATAACACAATGAAAATACAACAGTTTGTTGCAAGACATTCAATAAAAAATAACTAAAATAATAAAGCCGGCAAAATAAAACCCTCTGTCCCAAAGTTAGTGTTGGGGCCCTTTTTCTTCAGATCCGTGTCAAGTGTATCAGTGTATGTGTATTCTGTCCTACCACACAGTCCGTGAGGAAGGGGGAATGATGGAATCCTTCACCAATCTCAGTTCAATATCAGTGGTTTCGATGTGGCTCGCCACCCAGCTCACACTGGGAATCTATGGATCATGGACTCTAGAATCAATCTCTCTGGATCTCTGGAAACCTCACACGAACCCAGCTGGAAACTCCCCGATAGATGGTGGACCGTGGCTGGGACCTCATCAAATGAAGTCACAGAAAAAAACCTGACCTACAGAGAGGTCAAAGCAGATCCAAATAGCATGTTGATTATCACCAATCAATAACACTCATTTGCATTAACCGGTTTAAATCATGCTCTCAAAAGGTTTAGTTGTACAACAAAAATCAAATCTATCTTTAGTTCAAGAATTAATTTGTAGTTGCGAAACTAGAAATACATTCAAAGTGCTCTTTTTTATTTATATTCAAGTACTTTAGTTATATTAACTGTTTCAAGAGTTGAAATAGTTTTAGTTACATTAGTAACAAAGAAAATATCATTTTTCAAAATAAAAAAAGTATTGCATAGTCCACTTTAATTTGGTAGAAAACTGCATTAAATTCAGAAACTCCATGGTAGCTAGAGGCATTAAGGCCTAACGTGCTTAATTGTGTCTCCTTGCACCGGTAACAATGAGAAACTGCACTAAATATGTACCTCTAAGTACCACAAGCGCACACATCAAGCAGTCTCGCCAATATCTTGTTTTTTCAACATATGCAATGAACAACAGCTTAGAAAAATATTCCTTAGTAAATAATTGTGGCAGCGGGGGCATGGTCAAGCGTTGGTCTGTGACCGGAGGGCAGAGTCAGGGAAGGTAAGTGGCAGAATCACTGCACCTGATGTCAGTTAACATGTGTTTGTGTGTCTTCCCAAGTGACCACGCCCTATATAAGGAGAGAGTAGAGGAAGGGAGCTCTCTCCCCAGCCAGACGGATGATGTGTGTGTGTGTGTGCGTGTCTGTGTGAACTGGGAGAGTGTGAATGCTGAAAAGCTGCTAAATAAAGAGCTTTTGAAAACTCAGTTCTGGCCTGCTGTCCTTCTGTGCTCCACCCACCCGTCCGAATTGCAACAGTGGTGCCAAAACCCGGGATCGGAGCACAGACAACAACAGCCCCATGGAGTCCTCCCCCTTCGTGGACCTGGTCCACGCCCTCACCACGGCCCAGCAGAGCCAGCACCAGGCGCTAGTCGCCCTCCGGAAGGAGCAGGAGCAAAGGTTCAAGGCCCTAGTGCTGGCACAGCAAGAAGATCGTCAGGCGTTCCGGCCCCTCCTCGCATCAGCGGGGTCCACCACCTCCACGGGCCCTCACCACCTCACCCTAATGAAGATGTGCCTGCACGATGACCCCGAGGCCTTCCTCACGCTCTTTGAGCAGGCAGCAGAGGCCTCGGGCTGGCCGGTGGAACAGCGCGCAGCACGCCTCCTCCCCCTGCTAATGGGCGAGGCACAGCTGGCCACGCTACAGTGCCCCACCGACAGCCGGCTGGTCTACGCAGACCTCCGCCGGGCCATCCTCCAGTGTGTGGGGCACACCCCCGAACAACACCGACAGCGCTTCCGCGCTCTGCGCCTGGAGGAAGTCGGCTGGCCATTCGCGTTTGGGCAGCAACTCCAGGACGCCTGCTGGCGGGGGCTGAGGGCTGACAACCGTGATGCCGTGGGAATCGTCGATCTGGAGGTACTGGAACAGTTCATTGCCCGACTACCCGAAGGGACCGCGGAGTGGATCCAGTGCCATCACCCGGTGTCGCTGGATCAGGCCATCGAGCTGGCGGAGGATCATTGGGCGGCTGTTCCGACGGCAGGACAGCAGATCTCCTCTTCTCCCCCTCCTCTCTCTCCCCCTCCCCTTCTGTGTCTCGTCCTCGCTCCGTTCCCCCACCGCAGAGGCGAGGGCCGGCTCCACCCAGCCGGCCCGCCACACCCGCGGTGTCCTCCCGTTTCCCGCTTCCATGTCTATCTCTTCCCCCCCTCTCAGGTGAGTGAGCCCCAGAGCGCCAGTGCAGAGAGAAAGCCTGGGTCGGTTTGCTGGTGCTGCAGGGAGCCGGGGCATCTCGAGCAGCCGTGCTCGGTGATGGAGGTGGGCACGGTGATCCGGATCCCCGATGCGCCAGGAGCCGCCCTCGATCGGGCCGGAGCGTATCGCATACCGGTGAGCGTCCAAGGGGATACACATCAGGCGTTGGTGGACTCTGGCTGTAATCAGACCTCAATCCACCAAAGCCTGGTGGAAGATGAGGCATTGGGGGGAGCACAATTAGTGAAAGTGTTGTGTGTGCATGGGGATGTTCACAACTACCCTTTAGTGTCGGTCCACATTCTTTTTCAAGGGGAAAAATTTAGTGTAAAGGCGGCGGTTAATCCTCGCCTTACCCAATCGATAATTTTGGGGGCTGATTGGCCGGGATTTTGGGAATTAATGAGTCATTTAGTGAAGAGTGGGTCCTGCTGTAGTTCAGCAGGGGGAGGTCCCAGTGTGGCATTGGCGGGAGCAGCTGTCACAGAGCCGTCTACGTCATCTCCGCGTCAGAGCCGCAGTGTCCTACTCCTTCTCTCGGGGAATCCCTCACGGATTTCCCGTTAGAACAGTCGCGGGACAAGACTCTGCAGCATGCGTTTGACCAAGTGAGAGTAATCGATGGTCAAAAGCTCCAGCCAAGCACCACCCCGTCCTTCCCCTATTTCTCCATTATGAGAGATAGATTATACCAAGTGACGCAGGACACTCAGACTAAGGAGCCGATTACACAGCTTTTGATTCCAAAGAGCCGCCAGGAATTGGTATTCCAGGTGGCTCACTTTAATCCCATGGCTGGACACTTGGGGCAGGATAAGACACTAGCCCAAATAATGGCCCGGTTCTATTGGCCAGGGATTCGCGGCAATGTCCGTAGGTGGTGTATGGCATGCCGCGAATGCCAGTTAGTAAATCCAGCAGCCATTCCAAAAGCGCCTTTGCGCCCCCCCTACCATTAATCGAGACCCAATTCGAAAGAATTGGGATGGATCTCGTCAGGCCATTAGATCGGTTAACACGAGGGTATCACTTTATTTTGGTTCTGGTGGACTATGCAGCGCGATACCCGGAAGCAGTGCCTCTTCGCAATATCTCAGTATGCAGTATTGCGGAGGCACTCTTCCACGTCATCTCCTGAGTCGGAATCCCCAAAGAGATTCTGACTGACCAAGGCACCTCGTTTATTTCACGCACACTGAGCGAACTGTCTGGGTTACTGGGAATTAAGCTGATCCACACCAGCGTTTATCACCCACAAACAGACGGTTTAGTCGAACGGTTCAATCGCACACTCAAGAATATAATTAAAAAGTTTATTCGTGAGGACGCACGCAATTGGGATAAATGGCTCGAACCCCTGTTATTTGCAGTGCGAGAGATCCCACAAGCCTCCACGGGGTTCTCCCCATTCAAATTATTATATGGGTGTAAGCCGCGCGGCATCCTAGATGTGCTGCGAGAAAATTGGGAAGAGGGACCTTCCCCGAGCAAAAATGAAATTCAATATGTTCTTGACCTGCACGCAAAACTCCACACACACACACACCTAACCAAGGAGAATTTGCGGCAGGCCCAAGAATGGCAAACCCGTCTGTATGACAGGGGTACACGCCTTAGGGAGTTCGCACCGGGAGATAAAGTACTCGTACTGTTGCCCACATCGAGCTCCAAATTGATCGCCAAGTGGCAAGGACCCTTTAAGGTCACACGGCGAGTCGGGGACGTCGACTATGAGGTGAGGCGAACGGACAGGGGTGGGGCGCTACAGATTTACCACCTCAATCTGCTCAAACTCTGGAACGAGGAGGTCCCCATGGCGTTAGTGTCAGTGGTTCCGGAGAAGGCAGAGCTGGGGCCGGAGGTTCAAAAGGGAACATTGACATCGCGTACCTCTCTGGTCCCCTGTGGAGACCACCTCTCCCCGACCCAACTCACAGAGGTTGCTCAGTTGCAGACCGAATTTTCGGACGTGTTCTCGCCCCTGCCCAGCCGCACCGGCCTCATAGAACACCACATCAAGACGCCCCCAGGGGTGGTAGTGCGCAGCCGCCCTTCCAGGCTATCCAAACACAAGAAAAAAAAAAAAAAAGGTGGTTCGGGAAGAACTTGAGGCCATGCTCGAAATGGGCATCGTCGAGGAGTCCCACAGTGACTGGAGCAGCCTGCTGGTCTTGGTTCCCAAGGCCGACGGGTCGGTCCGGTTCTGTATAGACTATAGAAAAGTCAACGCAGTGTCAAAATTCGATGCATACCCAATGCCTCGTATTGACAAGTTGCTGGATCGACTAGGCACGGCTCGCTTTTACTCGACACTGGATTTGACAAACGGTTATTGGCAGATCCCCTTGACTCCACTATCCCAAGAAAAAAATGGCCTTTTCCACACCGTTTGGCTTACACCAATTTGTTACACTTCCTTTTGGGCTGTTTGGGGCGCCCGCTACATTCCAGCGGCTTATGGACAGGGTCCTCCACCCCCACGCCACCTATGCGGCCACATACTTAGACGATGTTATAATCTATCGTAACGATTGGCCGCGGCATTTAGAACACCTAAGGGCCATCCTTAGGTTGCTGAGGTGAGGGGGTCTCACAGCCAACCTGAAGTGTGCGATTGAGCAGGTGGAAATACGGTATCTGGGCTTCCACTTGGGCAATGGGCAGGTGCGGCCCCAAATTAACAAGACCGCAGCAATTGTGGCCTGTCCGAGGCCCAAGAACAAAAAGGGGGTGAGACAGTTCCTGGGGCTGGCTGGCTACTATCGTAGGTTTATACCTAATTATTCGGACATCACCAGCCCGCTGACTGAACTCACTAAAAAGGGGGAGCACCAGATCCGGTCCAGTGGATGGAGCAATGCCAGCGGGCTTTCTCGGAGGTGAAGGCTGCACTGTGTTGGGGGGCCACTGTTACACTCCCCTGACTTTTCTCTCCCCTTTATGTTGCAGACGGATGCGTCGGACAGAGGGCTGGGGGCTGTTTTGTCCCAGGAGGTGGAGGACCGTCCAGTGCTGTATATCAGCAGAAAGCTGTCGGTGCATGAGGGGTGCTACAGCACCATCGAGAAAGAGTGCCTAGCCATCAACTGGGCGGTCCTCGCCCTCCGCTACTACCTGCTGGGACGCCCTTTCACCCTCTGTTCGGGCCACGCGCCCCTCCAGTGGCTCCACCGCATGAAGGATGCCAACGTGCGAATCACCCATTGGTATCTGGCACTCCAGCCCTTTAACTTCAAGGTGATCCACAGGCCGGGGGCGCAGATGGTCGTGGTGGACTTCCTCTCCCGTCAAGGGGAGGGGGGGGGAGTCGGCTGCAGGCCGGACAGCCTCCCGGCCTGAGTCAGGCGGTGGGGGTATGTGGCAGCGGGGCCATGGTCAAGCGTCGGTCTGTGACCAGAGGGCGAAGTCAGGGAAGGTAAGTGGCAGAATCATTGCACCTGATGTCCGTTAACGTGTGTTTGTGTGTCTTCCCCAGTGACCGCGCCCTATATAAGGAGAGAGAGAGAGCAGAGAAAGGGAGCTCTCTTCCCAGCCAGACGGATAATACTGTATGTGTGCGCGCGTGTGTGAGGACCGGGAGAGTGTGAATGCTGAAAAGCTGCTAAATAAAGAGTTTTTAAAAACTCAGTTCTGGCCTGCCGTCCTTCTGTACTCCACCCACCTGTCCGAATTGCAACAACAATAAACAACACTGAAATGATTATTTAGATGTGACACCAACAAGCTAAGCTGCTAAGTTCAGGTACGTGGCCCATTAGCATCACAACACAGTCTCAGGTGGCTATAGCACCATTGGCACCTTTTTCATGGCTGCTGTGCCGATTAACATAACGTTCAGATGCTTTACAATCAACCAAAGAAGTTAAAGAGTGTTTTTTCCCATTTCTTTTCACTCACCAAGTGATCAATTTAGGAACAGGCGTTCCAGCAATTACCCTCACCTGGTCGGCAGAAATCGTCCGGTCTCACACTGCTCTATAAAGTTTAAATATTAACAATATACCGGTCAACCAGTGTTTATCATCATCAAGAATTATTCCAACTCAGTTTAAAACATTATTTTCAGGTCTTACCCCATGGATGAAAACAGGTTTTATCTGCATTTGGATCAGACAACGCACGAGGCAGCAACTGTAAACATGACCGCAAAACAGGAAGTGATAACCGGACGTAACCTACGAGGTTGATCACCTGGGGTGCACGAGGTGCACTGATGGTTATTTGGGAAGCTTGTTCTACATAGCCCTCTGCAGCAACTCTTTTTTTTTTTTTTATTTCTCCTTTTCTCCATTTTAAACACTTCAATAGTTCTTAGTGCATATAAATCAATTTCAATGAATTATTTCAAAATAAAATGAATTGCTTTGAGAATTTGAATGACTGCTCAGTGACTTTTTCAATGAATTATTTTTTTTTCCACAAATAAAATGGATTATTTTAAGGGGATAGTCTTAACAAAATTGTGTCACTTTACAGCCTGGGCTACACTTTCCTACAACTAAGGCACAGTGAACATCTCCCTCTTCATTTTGAAGTCTCAAGTACGAGCACTGGCCATAACCCTTAAGGCTAGCATCCGAGAAATGATGCAGCTCTGTCTTTGTGACCTTTCCAAATCCAGCAGGTGAGTAGGTACAGGATATGGTAACATCTAATTGGGCTAGATCACTTCTCCACTGTTCCCATTTTGGATGAAGTTCGTCTGAGAGAGGATCGTTCCAGCCTGTGCCTACACATCTCCTGAAGAATGATCTTCACTTTAAACAGAACAGGCGCCACAAACCCGAAAGGGTCATACAAGGAAGCCACTACAGACAGGATGCCACGGCGTGTTGCAGGCTGATCCTTTAGGCTGATGTTAAGCTGGAAGTGGTCGGATTCCACATCCCATTGAATCCCTAGGACTCTCTCAAGTGGCAGGTTGTCGAAGGTGAGGTCCATATTTTTCACATTAGTTGCTCGTTCTGAGGGTGGTATACTCTCTAGACGTCTCGGTCATTTGACACAAACTTGTGTAGTCGCAGACCACCCGTGGTGCACAGTTTGCGAGCTTCTCTGGCAAGCTGAATAGCATCTTCAGTGCTTTCAACACTGGCAAGCCCGTCGTCTACATAAAAATTCCTCATGATGAACCGGGAGCCCTTAGGGTAAAGGTTGCTATTCTCTTTAGCTAGATGCTTCAGCCCGTAGTTTGCACGTCCAGGAGAGGAAGCAGCACTGAACAGATGCACCTTCATCCGGAGCTCACTGGGTGGTGAGTTCAAGTCTCCTTGCTTCCGACAGAAAAAGCGCAGGTAGTTGCGATCAGCCTCATACACATGAAATTGATGGAACATTTTTTCCAATGTCGCACATCAGAGCAACAGGGTGTTGTCGAAAGCAAATGAGAACACCACTCAATTTGTTCAGCATGTCAGGACCCAAGAGGAGGTGGTCATTTAGGCTGGTTCCTTTGCATCTGGTGGCGCAATCGAACGCTACACGAAGCTTTTCCGGCTTCTTTGCATGACGAACACCGTGATGGGGAATGTACCATCTCTCACCTTCACTCCCACCATCTTCAACTTGCATCTCTCTTCTCGATTACCTCCTCCATGAACTCGACATGCTGCTCCTTATACCTTCCGTCCCATTGCAGTTTCCTTTTCAGGTGGTTGAGGCATATCATGGCTGAGTCTTTATCATCAGGCAAGCTAGGTCTATTTTTGAAGGGCAGGGGCATTTCATAGTGGCCATGCGTGTTTTTCCATATACCCTCATCTAGCTTATGGAGGAAGGCGATGTCATCTTGTGACACTGCTTTGCTGTCTTCACTGCCATCCTTGAAGTCAGATTCTAGAATGTGAATAGCATTGGCAGAAGTTACCAGAGGCAGCTCTTTAACCGTGATTTTGCGACACAGGTGACTTGTGCTCAATGGATCATGGCCTTGGGATGAGCGCCCCACAATAGTCCATCCTAAGTCTGTCCATATTGCACAGGGTTCTTTATCTCCTCCTAGGATGACCTGCCTTGGTGCCATGGCTCTGGAGCAGTTGTAGCCTATAAGAAGTCCTACTTCACAGTCCTTTAGTGGTTGGATTTCGTCTGCTAGTTCTCTGAGAGGACTCCATTGTTTAGCCGTCTCACAAGTGGGAATGTGAGCATGGTTAACGGGTATGCAATCCTTCGTGTAGGCAACTGGAAGATCAACCTAAATAGCAGAACTGTATCCCCTTACACGAAGGCCGGAGACACTCTCACTTGGGAGAACTGTGTTTTTTCCCCACTCATGGTGGTCAACTTCAACTTCACTGGATACTTGTCAGCAATTAGACTGTCACTCACTTCTTGGTCGATGAATGTTGTATCGCTTTGAGTGTCGAGTAGAGCATAGACAAGCTTCTCAGCTGTTGAATTGTTTTTAGTTGACACCCACACTGGTATGACCATAGATATGTAGGATGAGCCTTCGCCTGTTACACTGAGTGATGTTGCAGCAGCAGCACTTGGATTCATCCCTGTTTCAGATGAACACCTTTCCTTTCCATAGTTGTAATCATGGAGGACTGTAGGATGCCTTCCTTTGCAGTTGTCACAGAAGTGACTATGATGACAGTCTTTTGCGCCGTGTCCAGATTTTAAGCATCCGTAACAGTTTCTTCTCCTTTACGTAGTTCCGTCGTTCTGCCAACATCCTCCCTGTGAACTTGGGACATGCATGAAGTTGGTGTCTGTTATCTTGACAAAGGATGCATGGAGCTTTAGCCCTTTTCTGGTCTGACCCTTGATTTGTGTTGTCTGTACCTGTGTGAGTGGTGAGAACAATGGCCTTGTTTCTCTTTGTGTCTCTGAGATTTCTCTTCTCACTGTTCGAGTCTGATAAATGAAGAGCATGAAGCGATATAATTGGATTGCAGGCAATCTCAGCTTCAGCTGACACAAATGTTGCAAAGCCCTTGAAACTTGGAAATTATTGCTTCTTGTTCAGGCATTGGGTGACTTGTCGGTTCCAGTGTGAAGCTGCTCAGTCTGGTAGTTTGTGGGCAAGCTTCTGGTTCTCCTCACAGTCATTTAGTATGTCAAGACCCTTGACGTGAGGCATGGCATCTTGACAGGCATTCAGAAAATCTGAGAAGTTTCTGAGTCCTTGAACATCCTTAGGTTGAATCCTTGGCCAATTGGTGAGCTTCTCTCTGAATGCTCGCTGAATGGCAAATGGCTGGCCAAAGTGACGATTCAGCTTG
This sequence comes from Neoarius graeffei, assembly GCF_027579695.1. Classification (NCBI taxonomy): domain Eukaryota; kingdom Metazoa; phylum Chordata; class Actinopteri; order Siluriformes; family Ariidae; genus Neoarius; species Neoarius graeffei. Next base: position 9,584,200 of record NC_083587.1, read on the forward strand.
TTCCAGGCCTCCTGATAGGCTTCAGCATCATTCTGGAAGAAAGTGCCTTCTAGCACCTGGCATGCTGGACCACCAACGTATTTCTTCAGATAATAGAGAGTTTTTCAACTGGTGTGATTGCTCTTTGGTCAATGAGTGAGGTAAACGCTGCTTTCCATTCAATTAACCGTATTGCATCACCATTGAAGACAAATGGCTCTGGAACAGGGAGCCTATTTAAGGCTATGCTGTCTTGAAAGACCCGAACAAGAGGGGAAACATCTGTGTGAGGGGGTGTTGCAACATGAGATAGAGGGACTGCAGTTACAGGCACACTCTCTGTTTCCTTGTTCTTTTCATCGTTAATGCAGTCAGCAGCTTCGTGTTCCGTCTCTTTATCGTATACCTTTAGCTTAGCTTGAGCTGCCCGCACTTCCTTCACTGCCTGCAATCACTCCAACTCGTGCCTTTGTGCCTCCAGAGCCTTCTGTTGTTGTTCCTCTAACTCTCGGATGACTTCTCTTTGTCTTTCTTCTGCCTCCATCATTTCATAATTTGCTTCCTTCACTGCTAGCTCTGCAGCTGCATCTGCACGCTTGGCTGCCATGGACGAAGCTGTGGAGTGTTGGTCAGACTTGCTGTGACTTGTCAAGGAAGCAGCAGATCCATAGACAGACTTTGCATAGTCACGGTGGAGCAGTTCATGAAAGCGGCGTCTTTCCATGTCCTCGTTAAACTCACCTTCTTCGTCTATTGCTCTGCCGTAGGCAATGGTGATGATTTCTGTGGTAACTGATTTGCAAGTGTCAACTCTTTTTCTCATGCCAGTGGAAGGTGTGGCATGATCTCGAATTCCAAAATACAGGTTCATTACGTCTTCCTTCACTTTCTTAAGCTCTTCAATGAGAGGCCAGAGCTCACTCTCTGGCATGTACGTCTTCAGCTGATCTCTTGCTTTGCATGTGTCGAGCTTCCATTTTTTGTACATGGAGAGCAGCTGTTTCTCCTTTTTCTTGGCCTCTTCATCTTGTAGTGCGCGCATTTTCTCTGTCGGGTTCCATGCATGTTCAGAGCGTCGAGGCCCTTCAGGTTCCTTCAGGCCAGGTGTCTCAGATACAACTGTCACTGAGTGGAGCTCACTCTGGAAGTCTTGAACTTCATGCTGGGAACCAGGCATCTGCTCCTCTGTCTCCTTGAAGCTACCTGACTTTGACATTATCAACTCAATTTGAAATTATTAAGTCAGAAGAAACCTCTTAACAAGTATGATCGAACCTTTGCAATAAACAGAAAGTTGCTGTAGATATCCAGGTAAGTATTACAATAAAGGCAAACCTTAAAGTACTTGAAATGCAAAAATCAGAATATGAGCATGAACAACTACAGTGTTTCCCCACACATTGATGAGACTATAGCGGCCCACCATAGTCTAATTTGGGCCACCATAGTCTCAGTCCGCGCCCGCTCGCGCCCAGCCTGACATTGCGTGCGTTGCCTATCTGAGACAGCGTGAGCAGACAACTCTGATAAGCTACATCCTGTCTGCATCTACATGTTAAGGTAAGTTTATACAACTTTATGTAGCCTTTGACATGATTGAGAAGGTGACATTTAGGCTACACTATTGTGCTTTATAGGTGTATGCAGAGCGCATTAATCAGACCCTCCAGGATTTCGCGATGTTGCGATTTGCAACGTCAACACAAATTCAACCAATCCCCGCGAATTCAGGGCGGTGTTGCAATTATATCCAATCACCGTAACTTTCCCGCAAATTTGACCAATTGTTGGCGTCGTCTTGAGGTGACGTCGACAAACTACCTTCCGCCTTACTTCCATGTATACGTTCAAGAGAAGCAGCATGTGCGCAGTGTTGCCAGATTGGGCGGTTTTAAGTGCATTTTGGCGGGTTTTGAACATATTTTGGGCTGGAAAACGTCAGCAGTATCTGGCAACACTGCATGTGCGAGTCAGTGTTTATATAGGCTTAAATTCTGTTACTGAAAGTGTGTTATGTTTACAGTGAAGGACTGTGTGCACTTTTTTTTTTTACTTAATACAACCCCGATTCCAAAAAAGTTGGAACAAAGTACAAATTGTAAATAAAAATGGAATGCAATAATTTACAAATCTCAAAAACTGATATTGTATTCACAATAGAACATGGACAACATATCAAATGTCGAAAGTGAGACATTTTGAAATTTCATGCCAAATATTGGCTCATTTGAAATTTCATGACAGCAACACATCTCAAAAAAGTTGGGACAGGGGCAATAAGAGGCTGGAAAAGTTAAAAGGTACAAAAAAGGAACAGCTGGAGGACCAAATTGCAACTCATTAGGTCAATTGGCAATAGGTCATTAACATGACTGGGTATAAAAAGAGCATCTTGGAGTAGCAGCGGCTCTCAGAAGTAAAGATGGGAAGAGGATCACCAATCCCCCTAATTCTGTGCTGACAAATAGTGGAGCAATATCAGAAAGGAGTTCAACAGTGTAAAATTGCAAAGAGTTTGAACATATCATCTACAGTGCATAATATCATCAAAAGATTCAGAGAATCTGGAAGAATCTCTGTGCGTAAGGGTCAAGGCCGGAAAACCATACTGGGTGCCCATGATCTTCGGGCCCTTAGACAGCACTGCATCACATACAGGCATGCTTCTGTATTGGAAATCACAACATGGGCTCAGGAATATTTCCAGACAACATTATCTGTGGACACAATTCACCGTGCCATCCGCCGTCGCCAGCTAAAACTCTATAGTTCAAAGAAGAAGCCGTATCTAAACATGATCCAGAAGCGCAGACGTCTTCTCTGGGCCAAGGCTCATTTAAAATGGACTGTGGCAAAGTAGAAAACTGTTCTGTGGTCAGACGAATCAAAATTTAAAGGTCTTTATGGAAATCAGGGATGCCGTGTCATTCGGACTAAAGAGGAGAAGGACGACCCAAGTTGTTATCAGTGCTCAGTTCAGAAGCCTGCATCTCTGATGGTATGGGGTTGCATTAATGCATGTGGCATGGGCAGCTTACACATCTGGAAAGACACCATCAATGCTGAAAGGTATATCCAGGATCTAGAGCAACATATGCTCCCATCCAGACGATGTCTCTTTCAGGGAAGACCTTGCATTTTCCAACATGACAATGCCAAACCACATACTGCATCAATTACAGCATCATGGCTGCATAGAAGAAGGGTCCGAGTACTGAACTGGCCAGCCTGCAGTCCAGATCTTTCACTCATAGAAAACATTTGGCACATCATAAAACGGAAGATACGACAAAAAAGACCTAAGACAGTTGAGCAACTAGAATCCTACATTAGACAAGAATGGGTTAACATTCCTATCCCTAAACTTGAGCAACTTGTCTCCTCAGTCCCTAGACGTTTACAGACTGTTGTAAAGATAAAAGGGGATGTCTCTCAATGGTAAACATGGCCTTGTCCCAACTTTTTTGAGATGTGTTGTTGTCATGAAATTTAAAATCACCTAATTTTTCTCTTTAACTGATACATTTTCTCAGTTTAAACATTTGATATGTCATCTATGTTCTATTCTGAATAAAATATGGAATTTTTAAACTTCCACATCATTGCATTCCGTTTTTATTTGTACTTTGTCCCAACTTTTTTGGAATCGGGGTTGTATAAGAAATTAATGGATGCCAACGTTTTTGCCAAAATGGTATTTTATTTTCCATTGTTTAGGCAGCTTCAGCATCATACTGTGAGATTCTGTTCAAATTGTTTTTTTCTTCTATGAAGCCTGAGCCATTTATTTTATTAGTTTATAATTATTGTTTAATTTAGTCTTCAGGAGAGACTGCCTGTACACAGTACTAGTATTAATAGTTTTTTTTTCTTACATGAAAGCTGAGGCATTTATATTACATTTTAAGGTAGCTTCATGTTGTGCTGTGAGGTTCTATGCACTTTAACTTTTGAACCAACAGGTGCATTTGGATAAGTAAAGCCTATTTTTCTGCATTTTTGTAGTCCTGGTAACCTTTTATATTGGTAAAGTTGCTTATAGGACCATTTCTCAGTGTCTTTGTTTTTTTAATCAATAGTTTTTCAGTAATAATATTTAACATACTCAATTTTAATCACAAAAAGAGAAAATCGCAACAATTTCTCATAACTTTCACTTCCTCCCGCAATGTAATTGCAACAAAAACCTAAAAAACACCGCATCTTTCATCGCAATTTTTTGGAAAACCCCCTGCAACATCAGACATTTTAGCCTGCAACAATCACAAAAAAGGCCCGTGAAATCCTGGGGGGACTGATTGATGGATGATGTTAAGTGTATTGTTTCAGTAAAATTACTTTGTCCATTTCGTACTGGCAAACCTACCTTTTCTGTAAGGCAGCAGTAGGCTATTTTGAGGCAATATTAGTTAGCCCTACGTAGTTATCTAATTCGTCAAATTAACTTTATCATCCTACCAGGATCGGGTCGTTTCCAAATTCACCGGCGAAGTGCTTCCCGCTTGACATTGTATGTGCGCAGTCTATCCAAGTGATGGAGACGTGAAGTGACCGCAGTGATAAACTAATCTAGGTCTGCATGTACATGTTAAAAGGGAAAAGTAGTCTATTCTAACAGCAAGCGAACTTCGATGCCACTTTTGAGAATTAGTGCTAGTAGCCTTAACGCGATTTGTTACTGGTGAGACGGAAGACGTTAAATTATTTTTAGCCTTTTCTAATAGGCTACCTTCTAAAGGTGAAGCTATTAGGCCACATAATTAAGGGAATGTAATGTTAGTTACCTACTTAATTAAATTAACTTCTTGACTCGAATTTGATCATTTTCAAATTTACTGATGATGAGTGTTTCTCCACTAACGTAGGCCTTAATGCAACGCTTTGAATGTCAGGTGACAATGTCAGCCTTATTGTAGACGCTACAGCTGTAACAGAAAATCTCCGATCCTTATTAAACTGATGCTAAATTTGTTTTGTTAATTCAGATCATGAGCATTTTGAATTATTTCAAAAAGAGGGATCGAAATTCACCTCAGAATGAAGAGGTAGTGACTGAGGTAGGCCTAACATCAACTGCTTGCTGTCTTTGTCAGGATGTCAAATTGGTATAACACTCCTAGCAAGGGAGTGCGATGAATGGGGGCAGATATAGACCCTTTTCCCGTGACGTCACGACAAACGCGGCCGCCATTTTGGACATGTACTACCAGTAGTTTACCACAGCCAACATTGAGGAATGGCAGCAAAGAAAGTTTTTACTTTCAGCAAGACTTCCATCATGCCACTATATTGTTGTGCACCTGGATGTAGTAACCATCAACAAACAAGGCAAGGTTTATCATTTTATCGGATCCCGAAGGAGAAGATGGATAGCGGCCATTAACAGGAAAGATTGTCAGCCCTCGGCATACCAACGCTTGTGTAGTGACCACTTTGTTGGAGGTAAGACGAATAAAATTAGCCAGAAAAGGCATTACATTGCTGTTAACATTTGTGGCGGCGAGTGTGTAACCAAATAGGTTAAAATAACCCATTGTAACCTCTTTGTTCTTCTGTAGTAGCTATTGTTGACTAGCTAATGTCAACAACATAGTAGCTAGTATGTTACTGTAGCAATGTTTACGTTCAGTCATTTGGATGACTGTTAAAACCTTTCAGTCTCAAGTTTTTCCTTTACTATATTTACTAGTTTACTGTAATTATGATCTGGCAGCTATTTACACCGGATCCAGTGTAAATAGCTGCCAGAGCCAACGTCCGAGGTTCCGGAGCGCGCTCCGGCTCGCTCCCCCTCAAGTTAAGCAGTGCGCTCCGGCTTGCTCCCGGAGCGCGCTGGTCCGGGAGCAAGCCGGAGCGCGCGGCTTAATTTGAGGGGGGAGCGAGCCGGAGCGCGCTCCGGAACCTCGGACGTTGGCTCCGGCAGCTATTTACCTGTACAGGGCTTAATTTGAGGGGGAGCAAGCTGGAGCGCGCTCCGGAACCTCGGACGTTGGCTCCGGCAGCTATTTACACTGGATCCGGTGTAAATAGCTGCCGGATCATAATTACAGTAAACTAGTAAATACAGTAAAGGAAAAACTTGAGACTGAAAGGTTTTAACAGTCATCCAAATGACTGAACGTAAACATTGCTACAGTAACATACTAGCTACTATGTTGTTGACATTAGCTAGTGCTAACAGCTAGCTGCTAGTACACTGCTACAACACAGACACCGACCCTAATAATATGGTCATTGCCTGGTAACAGCAAATTTATAACGGGCCATGTCTCAACAGACTAAGAAGTTATTTCAATGACATTTAATAACATTTTGTTTATCCTGAGGACCGAAAGTAAATGAAAATGTGAACAAACCTTAGCTGTAATAAGATGGCGACCACTGGCTCCAGGGAAGACCCACTGATGTAGGCATGTTACCCAGCCTGACACAGAATATTTGTAGGCATCCAAACTCTTATATGCTTTCAGATCAATACCTGTGTATGGCGATGGGTTTTTAATGACATAGGTATACAGATCATTCCATTACATTCATTATGTCATGTATTACATATAGTTAGTATTTTTCTTTATCTGACATCTAATTTTTAGGTTTGTTTACCTGACATGTTTCGACGTACGACTGTCGTCTTCCTCAGAGTGTCACCGGATGTTGTTGGTGACGCATCTTTTATCAGCTGATGTTTCCGAAGGCGTGGCCTTCCTGTCAAACCAGACAGGATAAAAGCATCAAGGAGTTTCGCCGCCTAGAAAGATTGACACGAAAACGGGCACGCTACAGGAACCACCTGAGATTCAATCTGTGCTGCCGGGATGAAGAAATCGTACCGGCTAGCCTGAATATCAAGAACCCGATTCCAACCAGAAACGCGGAGAAAATGATCAGGAAAGTGCGGATGACTCTGGTAAAAGAACTGATATGGTACACAGCTGACAAACTCAATAATATCAATAGCGAATTACATAGGGAGACGGAAACTTTCAAACGCCAGTTTCCCCAGAACAAGGACATGGAATTAGCAATACACGGACACTTGGCAGACATACACGAGCAGGAATTCACCAAGACAAAAACCCGACAAATCCGAAAACTGGACAGACTCATCGCACAGAAAAAGAAGGCAGAACCGGAGCACGCACACATCAACGACAAATGGATTCATAACATATCAAGGTACAAACTCTCACAAGCAGAACGCAGTATATTGGCAAAAGGACTCAATTACGCTGTCACACCGAACAACATACCACACGAGGAATTCATTCTGGCAACTGAATTAGCATGTGAGAAAATACAGGATCAGGCACAAAAAGCAGCACTAAGAAACGCAATAGCTGGTATATTGAAAACGGCCAAACCACCACCCAGTAACATCACAAAACAGGAAGCCAAAGCTATGAGAACATTAGCAAAAAATAAAGACATCACAATCCTCCCAGCAGATAAAGGCAGGACTACAGTTATTATGGACACTGATGAATATGAACAGAAAATGAGGGAATTACTCAGTGACAACGCATTTGAGATTTTAAGAAAAGACCCAACCGAAGACAAGAAAAAGAAACTTAAAGCACTACTCAAACCGCTACTCGATGAAAATAAAATAGATAAACAAGCATACAATCATTTAGTACCCACAGCCAACATCATCCCCAGGATTTACGGCACACCAAAGATGCACAAACCAGGAACACCATTATGCCCCATAGTAGATAGCATTGGTTCAGTGACATACAACCTATCAAAAGCACTCACCGAAATAATTAAACCATTACTAGGACTCACAGACAAACACTGCAAAAACTCAAAACAACTGGCAGAAAAACTAAAAAAATATCAAAATACAGCAAGACGAAGTTTTCATATCACACGACATCATATCTCTTTTCACCAGAACACCCACGGAAGCCACCATACAAGAAAAATTAAAAACAGATAGGACGTTCAAGAAACGCACAAACCTCACTGTACAAGACATCACGCAGCTCCTTCAATTCATCTCCACATCCACATACTTTCAGTTCAGGAATATAATTTACAGACAAAAGGAAGGTTTTGCCATGGGAGACCCATTATCAATCATCATGTGCATTTTTTTCATGGAAGATCTGGAGCAGAGAGCACTCACTACAATATCAGCAGAATACAGGCCAACACTCTGGAAACGTTACGTGGATGACATACTGGAAAAAGTGAAGAGGGGACACACTCAACAACTTACCGACCATCTCAACACCATAGACAATACCAGTAATATAAAATTCACACATGAAGAGGAAACGGAGCAGTCAATAGCATTTTTGGATTTAAAAATACATCACACAGAAGAAGGGGACATCAAAATAAAAGTACACAGGAAACCCACACACACCGACCAATATTTAAACTGGACTTCCGAACACCCCATAATGCACAAAATATCAGTAGTCAGAACATTACATGAACGCACAACAATAATCACAGATCCACAGGACAAAGAACAGGAGGAACAACACATACAACACGCACTGAAGGCATGTCAATATCCACAATGGGCAACATCAAAAGGGGCAGAACAGGTCAAGAATAATAAAACACAGAAGAAAGAGAAAAAACAAACCAACAAACAAGAACACAGGGGAGTAGTGACATTACCATACATCAGAGGAATAACGGAACGCATTCAAAGAGCAATGAGGAAACACAACATTAACACACCTGTCAAACCATACACAACACTCCGTCAGATCCTGGTTCATCCCAAAGACAGAATACATCTGGACAACAGATGCAACACCATATATGAGATTCCATGCCAATTATGCAATAAAACTTACATTGGGGAGACAGGAAGGAGTTTCAACACAAGAAAAAATGAACATAAAGAGTGTGAAAAGGAGACAGCTACAAGACAAACCCAAACAATAAAAGAAAAGGCACAACAGGAAAATTTCAAGTCAGCTATAACAGATCACTGCAAAAGGGAAAAGCATATTATGGACTGGGGGAATGCCAGAGTCATCCGCACAGAAGATAATAAACATCAGCGCTGGATCAGGGAGGCCATGGAGATCCGTAAGCGAAGTCCGAGGACCATCAACCGGGATGAGGGAGCATACATGCTCTCCCATACCTGGAGTGCCATCTTGCAGGGGACGAACAGACAGTAGAAGGCGTGACCGACCTGTCAAACCAGACAGGAAGGCCACGCCTTCAAAAACATCAGCTGATAAAAGATGCGTCACCAACAACATTCGGTGACACTCCGAGGAAGACGACAGTCGTACGTCGAAACATGTCAGGTAAACAAATCTAAAAATTAGATGTCAGATAAAAAAAGAAAAATAATAACTATATGGTATACAGATCATGTGGGCCGAAGTCAGGTAAAGACGAGGGCTTCATGTACTTCCGAACGTCAGTGAACAATCCTGGTGGAAGCAGGTAAACGTCGTTCTCTAAGCCTGCTAACATCAATTTTTGCGAATACCTCTCCCTCTGCTCGCCCTGTAAATGCCCTACGTCGCTGGATAGTGAAGATGTTTTCTGCATCTCGCTCCTTTTTCTTTTATGTTTTTGATTTGTCGCCTTCCTCGCATTCAAACTGATTCGAGCTGAAGTCCACTACATGTCCAAAATGGTGGTCGCGTTTACGAAGGTCACGTGACTGAAAAGGGTCTATGGAGCACTTGCATGTGAAGTCACAGCCGATCCAGATTGTGACAGACGCCATCTTGTCGGTCAAACGCCATATTTCCGCCTTCTACTTCTACCTTTTCTTCTGGAAAACCCTACTATATACAATTCTACTACAACGGCTGCGGCTACAAGCTCTCCCTACCTGTGCATGTTTGTGTTTTTTGTGTGTATTTTTGCGTGTTGTTCGTCTGTACCGGACTTCAATATCCACTACAACTGTATGGACTTACTGGACATGGGTTTCCAGCAGAAAATGATGGTTTGTAGCGATTTCCATCGCATGCACAACATTCTGGACGAGATAGCAAGACCAGCGGGGTCTCCGTGGATTGTTATCGGAAGCAAAGCGAAGGAGGCGGCACCGGGAGCGGAAGCAAAAGCGAGGCTGCAGGCAGAGCCGGCCTGTTGACTAAGCTCAGAAAACAGCCACTCAAACCTCCACTGCTAAGCCTCTATCTCTCCAACGCCAGATCCATGGTAAACAAGACGGACGATTTGGAATTACAGCTGGAATTACCTTATTCTATTCTATAATCGGCTGGTCAGTGCTATACTCAATACTTAAGTGACTTACCCATCCAATGAGGATTCTTGTTTACAAGATGCCACATCTGAGTCGCTGACAAATCCTGAATTTCTGTAAAGATAACTGTCCAGAGATTTATAAGCATGCAGTGCTTCACCACTGAACAGCAAGGGAAAGTTAATGAGGTAATTATACACGTCTGGGTATTCCGCTGGCAGTTCAACATCCGGTCGTGAAAACTACGTCCGGTAAGCCATAAGGGTCACTAATCTGTAGATCGTTTTAGACATATATCTAGTTATCTGTTCATTAGAAAAATGAGCCGTGTAGTCTGTCGGCTGAAATTGATCCCTTCTGTACACGAGTGCAGCAGTATTCAGCTGTGTTTTTTACCGACAAGATGGCAGCTGTGTACTTTCCGGTCACGTGACTGCAAGATCTCTATACCCATTACTCAGACACTTAGCAGCGATTGCCCGTGTTGTGCCGGTGTCGAGCGTGAATTGTGAAAGAGACTTTTCCCACAATGAACAGGGTAAGGACATCTGCAGGCAAACCAGTGATGTGAATTTCAATTTACATTTATCCATTGTTTTTATGCTCAAATCCCACCCAAGTTCAATCTCACTTTCACTTAATTAAATATTTCAGAGTGAGCTCTACAATCACATGACTCATTGTAGTAACAAGTTGTTTGACATTTTAGGTCAAAACAGACCTTCGGAACAGACTGCAAGGAGAGCACCTGGCCACCTGCTTGAGGATTTCCATTAACGTGCCACAACCAGAAGGTACAGTATAAATTTTGAAAGGGCACTCGAACTCTTTTTCTCAAAGCCAAGAAAAATCAAATGTGCAAGTGCAGGGTGTGGTCTTTGTAAATAGGGCAGGCATTTGTCAGGGTCACTTTTGACATACAGCAGAGCTAGAAGTCCTTGTTTTGTAGGACTTTTTGTAGGAGTTCAGGGTGTGAAGTATTGTAGGATTTTTGGTTTGGTTTGGTTGCTATCTGTAATATGTTCTTCTTGTAGGATTGCCCTCTGTAGCAACATGCTAAAATAAAATACAAGGTGCATAACCAATACCAACGAATTTGTTCTTTGTTAGTCTTAGTTTAGTAGTATTAGTAGGCTAAACAACCCCCGCGCACCCCTGCAATTCAACCGGACACGCACGCCACGCACTAAACAACCCCCCGCGCACCCCTGCAATTCAACTGGACACGCACGCCATGCCCCCCCCCCCCCCCCCCATGGGCTGCCCCCATAGTCTCCAAAATTTCTGTGGGACACAGTGAACTAGCAGAGCTGCATTAACGTGCAGACACTCAAACAACTGTAAATGTCCAGGCAAGTACTGTAATGAACACACTTCTCAAAGTACTTGGTATGCAAAAAATATAAAATGTCTTTCATAAAGAGGCTATGTGAATGTGTCCATGTGTGAGTGTAAGCAACAGTTTCTTTCCTTTGCTGTAGATGAGAACATGAGTATGAAAAGTTCACTGGTTCAGTCTAAAAGGGCTGTTCATGTGGAGCTCACCTTGTTGCAGCCTGTAGACTGTGTAATATAGATGTGTACTCTCAGTTTTGCTTCAATGTCAGTGAATGTGACTGTACTTGACCATTGCATCGAATCCATGAAACCGCTGCCTGGATTGTCGAAGTGGATCATGTGCTGACACGTCGCGACATGTTCATGATGAATCCATGTAGACAGCACATGGTGAAGTAGTAGCAGCAGACACGCCGTGAAGACCCTCCATCATGGCCCGTCATAATGGCAGCAAGTCGTCAGATCGATGAGGGCAAGCTCTTACTATAGCGAACCCCAGCCAGACAATGATGAAGCTTACTGATGTTTCAAGAAGCATTTATGTTCAGCCATCAGCCTTAATTAAACACAAATACACTTCCTTTCCTTCACAACCTTTCTTCACAAACACCGTAAGAGCTGCAGATGGATAAATAAAATAAAATTCTCTCTCACAAGTATCAACATTTCCATAATGCCAGTTAACCATACATGTGGACATTTATCAAATATTCACTCACATATAAATCGGTCAAAGCACATGAAAAGCTAGAAAACCAGCATTAACACGACATTACAGCTTATCCATATAGCACCCTTTCACATAAGCTAACCTTAGCATGGCTAATACAACAACGATATACATAAACACCCTTTCGGTAGTTAATTAGGATAACACGTCACAGCAAACAGTTATAAAACAAGTTGAAACACACAATACCTTGTTCCCATTTCCAGCTAGGCGCTTAATTATCCATAATGAAACTTTACATTGCAAGGCACCGTCTTCAAAACACCTTTTCCTTCCGTACACTCTTCAATTAGCTGCCGTTCACGTGTGAACACCTATGGGCAAGTTGCTGACTCTCAGATGAGAGCACGCCAGAAGGGCTTCAAAATAAAAGACCCAAAAACGTAAAAGGCACTAACAAAAATAAAACTTACAGGAAGTAGTTAACTTGCTTATATACCGTCAATAAGAGTCATTTACACACAGCATGAGCTTCAGTTTAAAAAGAGGAGTTTGATGGCTTTACATGTCTTGGAGGAAGTACATGTTAGCCTTCACTCACATGGTTAGAGAGACCTGGCTAGTGGGTGGATACTAGCAGGTGACTAGTCTGGTTAACACCAGACCATATCACAAGTGAAATATGGTCTGGAATCCACCTATTGAATTTCTCGTAGGGGAGGTGTGGTTTACGATTGTCAACGGCCGTTTATTGGACATTGCGAATGTCTATCATTTGGCGTATGGCCAATCATGGCCCATGGCCAATCATGGCAGTTGTACCCGGTGACGTAGTTAGGGCGACGAAGAAGAGAAGGAAAGAGAAGGCAAAACAAAAATAGGAAAACAATGGCACCGAACGATTACTGACGTTTTAAAACAAACTTTCGCTCTAAACTATTCAGAAGAGTGTCTAAAGCTTAATTGAAAGTTTGGTTCGTATCGCTCGCCGCCATGTTAAATGTGATCCGTAAACAGTCCCAAATAAACTACAAGCTTCCGTTTGTCGAGTAGTACGCGTCACCGTCTTTCCACCCCTCCCCACTCTCTGATTGGCTCCCTAACTCAGGCGAGCCTTTAGACCATAGTTTCCATGCTGTCTTTTCAGATCGGAACGATTGTGCAAAGCAGCATGGGATTTCTCAGGCTAGCAGGTGACCACACTGGACAAAAAACGGGTGGAAGAAAGAGGAAAAAAAAACCCTATAATCTTCTAAATGTGGTGAAGACGTTAGGACACGTTTACTTAACATTTATGGAAGGAGACCCAGGTATCAGTCAGTAAGTTTCCCAAGATGGAAGAGTCTTCAGGACAGAGGACTTTGTGCTTTCTGGTTTCTCAGTCACATGACATCCCATATTTTTTTTTTTTTGTCTCAGAATAAAACACAGGAGTGGCTGGAGAGAATGACAGACATTATGCCACATTAAGTGTAAACAGAAACAAAAACATTCTTTCAATGTGTCATTCATTAATAAATTAAAAATTGCAATAGCAAGCAAATCACTATGGTTTGAGGGGAATCATACACTTTGGGCCATGCTGTTATATGAAAATAAAGCCACGCGGCATAGATTTTTACACACACCCATCATGTGATATTCCATACTATTTTGTTCAGGTTAACATCAGTTTAGAATGACTAAAGTATTTTAAATAAATAAATAAGTTTCTCTCACTCCTCGCTACCATGTTACACGCTCTATAAACAAAGTTCATACTTTAATCAATAAAAAAATCTAAATTTCAATGTCACAATTTGTTGATTAAAATAAAAGAGAGACTGAGGCTACATCCCAAATGCACTTTTAGTGCACCAGATAGTGTGCAGGGTAGAATAAACAGTGAGTGTTACTGAGCACCAGAGTGGCCTAATATCTTACAGAGATAGTCTTTATCGTCAGGATCTTCCACTTTAACGGAGAGACCTTCAGGTGGGTTGTCGAGATCATCTCCATACTTGTAGATATTCAGCTCCAGGGTCTCCTCTTTCTTCACACAGGCTTCTGAGGTCTCTCCATCCATGGATGTCTCTGTTTTCATGTCCTCACACAGCTAAAGATCAAACAAATAATCTGTTAGGGCGGGACGGTATCCATCCCACTTGGGAAGATGCTGCTCTCATTTCTCGCAGCATAGCTCATAGTCTCAGAACAGGCCTAGTTGATCTGTGACAATCCAGAGCCAAGGCCAGGGAGCAGACGGACAGGCTAAACCAGGGGTGGGCAATTATTTTTTCCATGGGGCCACATGAGAAACAGAAAATTTTGTGGAGGGCCGGACCATAAGGCTGAACTAAATTCTGCATAATATTAATTGTATTTCTTTATATAAAGCAATAAATATCATTGTTTTTATAAGCTGCTAAGACTGGTAAGAGTATGGAAAAAACGAGGTTGCCTTACAAAAAATGTCATTTATTCAATCAAATTTCCCAAAACAATGGTTAACAAAATGTGAACGTTTGTACCATTTTTTTTCAGTCACATTCACCCCAAAACACAATAAAGACATCACAATATTGTCTTTCTACTCCAAATATCAAACAAGATACATCATATTATAATAATGATGCCCACATTTGTAGTCTAATCACCTCATTTGGTGTTTTTTATTTGTTCAGTGAGAGAAATCTAGTCTCTGTTGGTCTTTAACGAGTGCATCAGAGTCAGATTGAATGTCTGAGGTGGAGATGCGAAGCACAGCTGACAGATGATCATCAGTCCATTCGGTGTAGGTATCAGATCTACAGATTGGTTCGGGCTCCGGCGCCTGCTGGTGACGTCACACTATGTGATTGGCTGGACCGTTTGAAGAATGACGTACAAGTTTGTGGTTGGTCTGGACAAATTACGGAAGTAGTTATCACGGGATTAGGTTTCGTGGGATTTCATGTCATGTTCATGTCGCGCACATTGCGTTTTTGTTGAACACAACTTCAAAATAAAAGCAATGCACATTCAGTCCATGCATGAGGTAAAATTAGAAAATACGTTTATTTTGTAATTTCTAAGTAACCTTACGCGGGCCGGTCAGAATGAACCAAAGGGCCGGATGCAGCCCGCGGGCCGGAAAATGCCCAGGTCTGGGCTAAACTGTCTGTCTGCTACCTGCAGAGTCATCACACACGATTCATTACATTGAAGCATGAACTGTTAATGAACTTCTTACTGATCAGCAGTTTAATGTATTGTGTTTAAAACAGAAACATGGATTAAACCAAAGGAGTCTGTAGCATTAAATGAAACTAGTCCTCCTGGTTGCAGTTATATACACCAGCCTCGTCTAACTGGCAGAGGCGGCATCGCGATTCTTTATGATTATCTCGGCATGACACAAAAACCTGAACAGTTAGTATGAAGAACTTCAAACGCATTTGTGGCAGTGGGGGCGTGGCTTAGTGTCAGTTTGTGAATGTAGGGCGGGGCCAGGGAAGGTGAGTGGCAAAGTCAATGCACCTGTTGTCAATTAATGTTGTGTGTGTTTGTTGCAGTGACTGTGGAGAACAGAAAAGGAGGGAGAGCAGAGATTTCCCCAGACCAAAACGCAACTGTGTGTATGCACATGTCTGGGTACCTAAATGGACGTTAAAGCTGAAAAACATAAGTGTGTGTGAACGTCATCTCTCGCCTGCCATGCTGTCAGACATAGTTCAGGCTGTTTGGAGGTAAAACTTGTTGCAAGACAGCACGCAGATTTTATGCGCGTCGGATGATTCAGGACAGTGATTCCATTCATGATTCAGGACAGCAATTCAATTCAATTTTGAGAACTGTGACCCTGATGAACAGTGCCTTTTTTTTATTTTTAAACTTCAACTCGATCCAGCCAAAGATCAAAGGTAAGTGTAAATATTTCTTCTATTTCTGATGAGCAGATCAGTTGATGTGTGCACTGTAGTGCATACACAGGAAAAAATTTTCCAGAGTTCACAGACCATGGAAAATTCTTGTTGTGATAAAAATGCTAATCTGTACCGATCTAAAATATAAATGAGAAACATTTATATATAAAATGTAGGCATTTATGGACTGTTTTATGATTCAAAAATAGTCTCCAATCTATCCAGATGGGTCCTGACCACATGCCCCAAATATTTTAGCCATGCTGTCCCACACACCAATTTCACACTGATGCAAGAATTCACACAAGACACACTGCATGATTTCTTCTTCTCGTGATGGCACAAAGCAGCATATAATCTTTCTTCAAGAAGAAAGACAACCTGCCTAACAAGAATCCTCCAGTCAGAGATGGGACCAAGTCACACATGTGCAAGTCTCAAGTAAGTCTCAAGTCTTAACCTTCAAGACCCAAGTAAGTCCCAAGTCTTTTTTGTCTTGGGCAAGTCAAGTCACAGGCTATGTCAAGTCAAGTCCTATAATAAGTCAAGTCAAGTCACCTTAGGCGTATTGGCGTAATTTTAGCAGCAGAATATGAATTTAATACATTGAAAAGGCAATACATAAGTAAATGTCAGTAAACATCCCTGGCACATTCATTAATTTTTATATTTTATTTATTTCTGATCAGTGATGGGAATAACAGCAGCCGCTACTAACACCTTTACTTGATCCAGTAACAGGCCATCTAATTAATTATTAGGGATGCACCGAAATGAAATTTTGGGGCCGAAGTCGAACACCGTGTCTAATGCCATACACACTATGTTTAATGTAATTGTACACCCTGAAGTTTAAGAACAGCAAAGGAAGATGAAAAATTCAGGGAGCTGTCTGTCTCATTTTTCACAATAAAATAAAACTAAACAATATATAAATAAATACATATAAATAGTAAACGCAAAAATTAATGAAAAAACCACCCCATTATGGTAGCCTACTCATGCAGAGAACTGGCATTCTGTTATGTGCGTAGTTAAAAGAGGGTAGGACGACACCTTGGGCTAACAGGGGCATGAGCTCCTCCAATCTCTAATCATGTCAGATGAGATGATTATTATTAATAAGATACACGTGGAGAAACCTGAAGTGACTTCGATGCATGTTTGCGCCAGTAAAAAAAAAAAACCCAAAGGATAGAGAAATGTGTCAGACATAATTTAGGTCTCAAAAAGAAGACCTGTTCGCCTGTGCAAAAGTGACATCATCTTACCCCATATGACAAGCTACAGAGGTGTGTGCAAAAGCGCTCTCTCGCTCTCGCGCTCTCCCTCTCCGAGGCTGCCTCAGCCTGTGAGGAGCGGGGACATGTAGAACGACTTTGGCGCGGGAGTCTTGGTTCCCGCTATAATAGATTGTTACGAAAATAAATGTTAAATGAAATATGCATCCCGCGCATTCCTTTCCACAGGAACTTTGCTCACAACGTTTCGGTTGTGGCTAACGCACTGTCCTCCTTACCACAAGTGCAACGTTTCGGGAACAATACGGAAAGGACAGTGTGCGGGATTCATCTTTCCTTGAACAATTACCCAGAGACTTTTTAAATTACCTCACTGGGAAATATCCAATGCACCTGTTCAGTTACAGAGTTGTGCTCTCTAAATTGTAGTCATTCAAACCATTGTTTTGGTGGCCTGGTAGCCTGATATACTAAATGTAAATTCATGGTTTGGATGACTGCACAATTTATTTTCGTAACACTGTGTTACAGCGGGAACTGAGACTCCCACGCACAGTCAGCCTATTTTGCAGAGTTTAGTATTGCTGCTAGCCTGTATTCAAACAGCGAGTGGCATGCCGGTGAATCCAAATCGTGGCGCTTTTTTCAATAGTGCATGATAGGCAGTGGGACGGAGTTTTCTTTTCTTTTTTGATCGGGTAGTGTGACGAAAAAAACGTGCAGGTTGCTGCACTGCTATTTCAAATGGCTATGATAAACTCTCCTGCCTCTATGCCCTATGGACAGTCTGGCTAATGTACACGAACACACTTACACGAATTTGTACTGCTCATGAATGTGTACATGTTCACAAGCTGACCATTAGCTTAACCCTGAAACAGAACAACAGGGTAGGAAGCTGCTTATGTTATTCAGCATCACGACTGCAAAGTGCACAATCAACTTACTACTACTGATATACAATATCATTAAACTTGACGTAACTACATTGCTTACCAGCATTCACATAAGAATTTCACAATAATAAACTGAATCCCTAGCTACATCTGCAACGGCTAAAATCCTCCTACCACTCACTCTCGTGGCTAACATTGGCTAACGAGGAGTTTAGCTGCCATCACCAAATAACAACACATTAATAAACTTACTGGGCAGAATGGATCTTCAAATGCCGGACGAAATTGGAGGTCGTGGTCTGGCTGTCAGAAATCATCACGTTGCAAATCTTGCACTGCGCCGTTTGTCGTTTACCTTCTAGGCAGTAGCCCTTGAAGCCAAAAGTGATTACTCTTGGGATGGCTGACATGATGATATGATGTGAAATCTGTGAACACATCGTGGCATGGGGCGTGGTATATAGCCCACACAGAGCGTGCCTGATGGACAGGGCGGTGACAACGCAACGGTAGTGCAATCAAAATTACTGAAGTATGTGCATATTACATTTTATTTTCACAATAAAAACACGATGGAAATAACACTCAAGTCACTCAAGTCATCGTGTGTCAAGTCAAGTCCCGAGTCTTAAACTTCCAAGTCCGAGTCAAGTCTCAAGTATTTTCATGTTTTGTCAAGTCACAAGTCATGAAAACAGTGACTCGAGTCCAAGTCCCCAAGTCTCAAGTCCCCACCTCTGCCTCCAGTTACAGAAACTTCTAGTAGTTCACTATCAACAGCTCTCAAACTGGATCTCACTTTGGATGAACAATGTGCAGAAATGGAGCGCAACAACCACCACCCTCATCACAACAACAACAAGAAGGATTCTGTAGAAAAAGATTCCACCCCAAACCAAACTTGGACCCAACAACGGGTTAGTCTAAATCTTTAGTGTTTTGTTTTGTTTTTTTAATTGTGACCACCAAGTAGCTATGTACTGCAAAATATATATGTTTTTGTGACATCTATCAGGGTTCTCCACTTTTCAAAAATAAAAGGTGGTGGCAGGGGTTTGGGGGCTAGGGGGGCAAAGCCCCCTCTTGAAGCTGACGGACTTTGGGCTTTTTTTGACAGTGAAACTGGCCAATAATGGATAGGAATTGCTAAATCATTGTTAAAATCATTTTACAAAAAATTAACACATTCTTACTGTACATATCATCTGATGGACAACGGCCAAAGATAGAACTTTTAATACAAGATGTTTTATTGGGTCTGGTTTCCCAAAGTAGCAGCAGAAATTTAGCACAAAAATTATAATAATAAAAGTTCAAGTAATTATTACAACAAAAAAAAATACTTTGTCTACAAAACAGAATACTGTATTGCACTATGTTTGCACCACCTGATTACATGCACATTACATGACTACTACATAACCGACAGCGCCATGATCCAACTAATCCACCTCCCTTCAAAGGGCTAGATATAGTGGCCTGTCCCCACCCACTGGAAGATACCATCTCATCTCATCTCATTATCTCTAGCCGCTTTATCCTTCTACAGGGTCGCAGGCAAGCTGGAGCCTATCCCAGCTGACTACGGGTGAAAGGCGGGGTACACCCTGGACAAGTCGCCAGGTCATCACAGGGCTGACACATAGACACAGACAACCATTCACACTCACATTCACACCTACGGTCAATTTAGAGTCACCAGTTAACCTAACCTGCATGTCTTTGGACTGTGGGGGAAACCAGAGCACCCGGAGGAAACCCACGCGGACACGGGGAGAACATGCAAACTCCACACAGAAAGGCCCTTGCCGGCCCCGGGGCTCGAACCCAGGACCTTCTTGCTGTGAGGCGACAGCACTAACCACTACACCACCGTGCCGCCTGGAAGATACCAATTATTTTATATTACCAACATTGCATAATAGACTGGTACCAAAATTCAAAAAAGTGCTTATTTAAGGAGTTAAAGGCATTTTTGAGACAAAGTCGGCAAACAGTCTTATTTTGTCAATTTGGGTGTGCCGAATTCAAATCTGCAATATGCCGAGCTCTATCTGACCTCTGTTGACCTCTAGAGGTCATTGAACTTTGGGCCTGTAAACGTCTCAGCTGAACCCAGTTTCTCAGCTTTCTAAGGAATGAAATGTACTAAAATGATTAATGAAGTTAGCAAATGGCCTTGTTTGTTAAATGTTTGGGTGCTGAATTCATTTTTCATTTGTAAAACGACATTTGACCTCTGATAACCTCAAGGTCATTAAACTTGGCCTATAGGCCTATGCATTTAATGGCATTTTTAAACTGACTTTACTCCCCCAAAAAGAATATGAACAGACAAAAAACAAATAGAAAGGAACAAATACAACATTAAATGCCAGTCCATGTACATGTGACTTACTTTTCACAATGAGAATGCCTAGGCGATCACCTTACATAACATTGCATTACATTTAGCGGTTATTGTTTATACAAAGCTACTGAAAAAAGGACAGATTCAGCAGCATACAAAATGTGGGGGCATACAGGGTATACAGGTTAATCAGGGTTAGTATATATGAGTTTTTTTCTTTGTTGTTTGTTTTTTGTAAAGGCTTTACCCCGTTTAAAACAAAACAAAAAACAACAAAGAAAAAAACTCTCATATATACTAACCCTGATTAACCTGTATGCCCCCACATTTTGTATGCTGCTGAATCTGTCCTTTTTTCAGTAGCTTTGTATAAACAATAACCGCTAAATGTAATGCAATGTTATGTAAGGTGATCGCCTAGGCATTCTCATTGTGAAAAGTAAGTCACATGTACATGGACTGGCATTTAATGTTGTATTTGTTCCTTTCTATTTGTTTTTTGTCTGTTCATATTCTTTTTGGGGGAGTAAAGTCAGTTTAAAAATGCCATTAAATGCATAGGCCTATAGGCCAAGTTTAATGACCTTGAGGTTATCAGAGGTCATATGTCATTTTACAAATGAAAAATGAATTCAGCACCCAAACATTTAACAAACAAGGCCATTTGCTAACTTTATTAATCATTTTAGTACATTTCATTCCTTAGAAAGCTGAGAAACTGGGTTCAGCTGAGACGTTTACAGGCCCAAAGTTCAATGACCTCTAGAGGTCAACAGAGGTCAGATAGAGCTCGGCATATTGCAGATTTGAATTCGGCACACCCAAATTGACAAAATAAGACTGTTTGCTGACTTTGTCTCAAAAATGCCTTTGGGTGTCACAATTCTGGATTTTGGTACCAGTCTATAAACCATACATTTACATAATCTCGGGTCTAAGTGCATGCCAATAATCTCTATAATTCATAAACAAAATACCCAGTTACAATAAATGCATTTTTTTTAACAATACACATAATGTTAATGGGGTGAAACCACTACAGTCCATGCGCACCAGCTTGTGCATGCCCAAGACTGGCACTACAAAGCCACCCCGGCCTCCATAGTTTGGGTCCTTTGACCCAGGAACCTGGAAGTCCTGCAGTAAACAAACAGTGAAGCAACAGGAAAATGCAGTTCTCACCTACACAAATCACAGATACGTAAAATTAAAGACCTGAACTTAGTGTGTGTGCGCGCCGTTATAGGATTACTGTAACAGTGTATGGTCAGAAAAGACGATAGATAAGCGTAACCGTTGTACAATAACGCTACAAACAATCTGCGTGTGCACTGCAAAGTTACTTAGCTGCTGGCTAGCTGCAGCTTGTAGCTTTCAACGTTACTATGTGTCAGTATGGTGTAATGTGGTGCGGTGTAGTGTAACACAGGGATAGACCTCAATCTGCAGAGCTCTGTGTCACAATCTGTATGCAGCCGGCTGGATGTTTTTCTACTGCAATCGCGTGGCCACTTCACGTAGCCCCATAAGCATTCATTTAATGGTCTTCTGCATGTTAAATAGTTAAATTATAATAAAGCAAATACTTTATGATTTATTTGGTGCACACTGATGAAGTTCCTTTTTTTTTTTTTTTTTTTGGCCAAGGGAAGGGTGGCAGGCCGGAATTATAATGTGGCGGTGTGCCACTTTAAAAGCGCCCGTGGAGAACACTGCCTATATTTGTTACGTTATAATCTAGATGAAATATTGGGTTGTGAAAAACACGAATCCTTTTGATCAAAAAGGAACTTCACTAAATTTCAAACACGAACAATGAGTATTTTGTCTGTGAAAGATGTACTGTGTTGCTTTTGATTAATATTCAAATACAGCAAGATTTTGTCCATACTAGGTACAGGGTTTGACTAAGACGTTCAAATTTGAGTCCCTGGACTCCATGGTCTTTTAAAAATGGAGTCCTTTATGATTTTGTAGATAATTTTCCCAATGGGGACTGCTTTAAGTCCAACCCTGCATTACTAAGAAGTGTTTTTATATATGCTTTAATAGAAGAAACCATTGGAAAAGCAAAGTTCTGCCAAGAGATCAAGGCAGACTGATGGAAAGAAAAACTTCAGGTTGTCATTATCAAGCACAAGCCAAATGGCATTATTTAATGAAGGTACTTCATTTAATTAATTAATGTGTGCACCTTATTTTCAGTATCTTACATATGAAGTAATCAGCTGTTAAAAATAATAAATAAATAAATAAAAAGTGCTGGAACTCAATTTTACTGGCTTTATCAGTAGAAAATGTTACTACATGACTAAATATTAAAAGTTGTGTTTTCTTAAATATTTTAAATTTTATTTTGTAGCACCAAGACTCTTAAGACACATATGGTGTCAGAAGCCCACTGTATGGCCATAGCAGCGAAGCATTATTGAGTCCAACAAGCAGGTGGAGGAGGATCAGAAAGCATCTTACACCACTGCCCTGAAATCTGTATACTGGCTTGCGACGGAGGAGATACCAAATGGGTATTTGAACGGTCAATGATTTTTAATAAACCCTTTTTTCAGGATACCACCTTCATTTTAACCTTTTTATCTTATTAAGAATGTTCAATACAAACCTGATTTTTTTAAAAAAATGAAACTGAATGAATTTTATATATAATGTTTTCAATATAATTATGATCCCTTTTTTAATGTTCTTTTGCTCCAGTGTGTCTTTGTTCCTAATTGTCAACCACAATCTGCTTATAGACCCCTTCGCATGTTTGTAACCGACCGTTGCCAGGATGCGCGCGCAGCCTGGACCCAGAAACAATGGCGCTGCCCATAGACTGGCATTATGAGCTGTCAGATTATGCCTAACAATTGTCGTTACAAGATCGAGAATGCTGCATAAATAAAGTTAACTCTAACAAGTGGACATCGCCTACCGGATCCGCATTTAATTAAAGAGTGGACGGACGATGTTAGTAAGTTCCCTGGTATAGACCCCTTTCACTGACGTCACCCGAAACCGGAAGTAAACAGACCCTGCGCCATTTTGGAAGACCAACAAACTCGTGATTAGGGGGAAATAACGGCAGCAGTATGTGAACCCACGAGAATAAAGTGGAGTGGCAAACAACTTAAACAAATAAATCTGAGCTGTTTTATTTATGATTTATTGGCCCAACAGTAGACTTGAAAGAAACCTGTGTGAGACTTGGCAAAAAACTGTGGATATAATGGATAAGTCTGTGCATGATCTGTGGACACTTTGAGGTAAGCAAACGCAAGAAATTCAGATTTAAAACATGCTAAATTGGCCTCAAGTTGATAACTGTATGAGGAGCAAGCCTCCCAGACTTCTACAATTTAATAATAATCATAATAATAATAATAATAATAATAATTTAGGATGGTTTGGGGCTTGCTCTCCCTCCTATTATATAAATAAAGCATAGTTGTTGTGTAGGCATATATCATAAATACATATGTATAATTTGGATAAATTAACCTAAATTATGGATACCTTAATAGTAACAAAAAGTATTAATTTTTCAACTGAAAAGATATTATTAAAAGATAAATATCAACAAGATTACCTTGGCCATAACTATGTGTAGGTTATTCTTAATAACAGCTGTAATATCACGAACCAAGCCACTAACAACATAATTGTAAGCCTGTAGCCCTTTGTAGGCTTTCAAGTCATCAGCAGTGTAGGCACTGGGTGTAAACAACAAATAGTTTACAATGTCTGGGTAGCAAACAGATGGCAGAATTGGTGTCCGATCCTCCTTATGTATCTGACACGGAGAAATAATATAAATCGTGCTGCCTACCAGAATACAGTCGTCTGTTTTATTGTATCAGTACTAGTATCACTTACTATACTCATCAGTCATAGATTAGTCCAGTACAACATGACCAGCTTGCTTTTTTTCCATTTGACTGTCGCAAGTTTTTTCAGGCTGGTACAGTCAAAAATTGAAAAAAAGTTTTGGCCTACTAAACTAGTCATCGATTCTACTAGTGTATTAATTGAAGTCGACATGAAAACGTTAGGTAAAAACTTTAAACCAATACAATCTCTTCTTCAAAGTTTCACCAAATGGTTTTATTTATGCAATTTAAAGCTCATAATACTGTATAACTTTGGTTGAGTAAAAACACGGAGCAAAACCATGGCTGAATCCTGAATGACTCCTATTTGTTTAAATAGGGGACTACATAGGCAGCAGAATGTAGTTTCTTTTTCCCTGCCATGGAAGCGCACTTGTATACCGAGGAGGAAAGCAATTTGCATTACAGCCGTGAGGCGGCTCGGCTCGGTTTTCCCTTTTGGGCGCTCTCGTTTTCTGTTAGAATTTGGTAAAGAAAAAATAAATAAATATTTACCAGCTTACCAGGTCCATTAACATAAATCTGACAGCTGACAAGGTCGGGATATAAATGAACTTTTGCGTTAAACTGTGTGCTTGGATTCACATAATTTTTTCTAAGTCTTATCATATGGGTCAAACCCATCAATCGCAGCCAGTTTCTCCACATACCGTGCCCTTTCTGCAGCTGGTAATGTACTCACATAACCAGAATTATCAGCCATCGTGTCACTTTACTCTCGCTCATACTTTGTTTTATATTGTGAGTGCATGTACTTGGTCTTCCAGTATGGCGCCTAACAAAATCTCGCGGCGCGGTGACGTCATGCAGTAGCCCTCTATACAATGGCCAGATATATACTCGTACCTTATTGACAAGACTTCAGTGTACACCCACGAAAAACTTCGTGCCTACAAGTCTGTAGACGCATATGATTATGTTATGTGCGGGCATGTACAACTTGATTAACAATGGGACATTCATATTCATTTTGTTTTAATCAAATTATGCCAGTGATGTGATGGCAATGTGGCTTTAGCTATAACAGCAAATACCAACACTAAACAGCAATTTGCAGGAGGTAATGGCATGAAAGGAATGATAGTGTAAAGAGTGCAGCTAAGAGAAATCAGAGCTGCGTAAAAAGCAAGAGGCAGAGACCAGAAATGAAACTGAGTGGGGTGGGAGCTAGGTTAGAGCAGTCAACGTAAGTTGGCATTTAGAGTGAGGGCACACAATTTTACCTTTCCATCCTTGCTTTAAAATTGTGATTTTCAGCATACACAAATAATGATGGCACAAAATCTGGACTGATTGAGTCAAGCGAGACCTCTCCTACAAACAAAATTGCATGCAAAGCTAAGTTAACATGCTAACAATATTCATTACATTGTGTAACTATGACCCAGCTAATCAGACAAACGTTACCAAAGTATTTTGCTACATCAATAAACGAAGACTAGAAAGAATAAAAAAGAAAGATTTAATAAATAGCCTGATCTTACCTGTGATGAAGTGGGCGCTGCAAATCCACGCATTTTTGATAGTGCTTTCATCCCACTCTACACGTTTGATGGCTTGTAGTCATAGACGTCAGGGATTTTTTTTTTTTTTTTTTTTTTTTTTTTTTTTTTTGGAATGGGTGAGATCCTGCTGGAATTCTGTACATTTTAACCCCATCACTGCTGCTACGATTCTGACACCCGAAAACAACAACTAGGCATTTCTGAGTCTTTTTTGGGTCCAGGCTGCGCGCGCAATTTCCGCTTACGTATGAATGACGTTTACTGCGAAGGGGTCTATTAGAAAATGTCAAGCGATTCTTTTGCATGTAAATAGGATGACTTTATATCTTTATTTCCTTTTTGTTTAAACATAGAGGAATACTGGTATTTAATATATTTTGCTATTTAAAGTCAATCAAATTTTATTTATATAGCCCTTTACAATAACCGAAAGGTACCCAAAGTGCTTTACATCAAAGCCATAAAACATAACACTAAAACACAAAACAATGTTTTATACAAAACAATACATTTAAAAAAAAAAGTACATAAAAACACAGGTTTTGACTGCAGAAGGTGCCACAGTGCTGCAGGTTATTAAAAGCCTTTCAGAAGGACATGAAATAGAACAGACGAAACAAAGTACCCCTCAAAAACAAGACTCCCCTAGTCAGGATTGAACGCCAATCTAAAAAAGTGGGTCTTCAACTTCGATTTAAAAAGGCCGAGATCAATAGTGGTGCGAATGTCAGGGGGCAGATTATTCCACAGTCTGGGAGCAGCGACAGCAAAAGAACGATCACCCCACTGTTTATATCTCGACCTTGGGACTTCTAACAGAAGCTGACCCGAAGAATGCAGGGCTCTACCATGATCACGGATAGTTAAAATCTCAGACAAGTAAGAGGGAGCCAGGCCATTGATGGCATTAAAAGCAAACAGAAGTTTAAAATCAATTCTAAAACGGACTGGAAGCCAGTGGAGTGACGACAGCACAGGAGTAATGTGTTCACGTCTGGACGTGCTTGTTAAAAATCGGGCCGCAGCGTTCTGTACAAGTTGAAGACTGGCTGAGGCCAACATAAGGGGCATTACAGTAGTCCAGTCTCTAACTGATGAATGCATGGATTGCCTTCTCGAGATCCTGCCGACTGAGAAACAGCTTCACTTTGGCCAAGAGACGGAGCTGAAAAAAGCTCGTTCTAACAGAACTACTAATCTGTTTATCAAATGTAAGCCCATTGTCAAACATTACCAAGATTTTGTACAAATGGTTTAAAAAAGGGGGCCAGAGTACCAGAGTTTGTTGTAAGAACATTTGACATGGGTGACGTGCCAAATAAAATACATTCCGTTTTGCTGTCGTTCAAGTGCAAAAAGTTCCGTGCCAGCCAGTGCTTTACATCAGTAATACAATCCAGTAACTTAGTAAGCGCCGTATTTTCATTGGGTCTCATGGGCAAATATATCTGCAAATCAGCATAAAAGTGAAAAGACAGATTGTGGGTTTTTTTTTTTTTTTTATAATTGATCCCAGAGGTAGCATGTACAATGAAAACAGAATAGGGCTGAGAATAGAACCCTGTGGCACCCCACAAGAGAGGGATGCATATGAAGAACAGAGGTCACCAATCATCACAGCAAAGCTCCCATTTGCCAAATATGACCTAAAGCATTGGAGAGCAGTGCCACGGATGCCAACATACTGCTCTAGGCGAGATACAAGGACCGCATGGTTGACTCTATCAAAGGCCGCTGTGAGGTCGAGCAGCACCAGCATGGCAGGATTCCTGGCATCCACAGACAGAGCGATATCATCGTGCACCTTTAACAGTGATGACTCAGTGCTATGTTGGGATCTGAAACCAGACTAGAATTTCTCTCTAAAAATGACTGTAATTGAATAAAATTTTTTTTCTAAAAAGACCTTAGAAAGAAAAGGCAAAATGGGAGACAGGCCTAAAATTGGACAGAACAGAGGGGTCAAGATGTGGTGTTTTTTTTTTTTTTGTTTGTTTGTTTTTTTTTTAAGGAGGGGCCTAACTGGGGCGGCACGGTGGTGTAGTGGTTAGCGCTGTCGCCTCACAGCAAGAAGGTCCAGGTTCGAGCCCCGTGGCCGGCGAGGGCCTTTCTGTGCGGAGTTTGCATGTTCTCCCCGTGTCCGCGTGGGTTTCCTCTGGGTGCTCCGGTTTCCCCCACAGTCCAAAGACATGCAGGTTAGATTAACTGGTGACTCTAAATTGACCGTAGGTGTGAGTGTGAATGGTCGTCTGTGTCTATGTGTCAGCCCTGTGATGACCTGGCGACTTGTCCAGGGTGTACCCCGCCTTTCGCCCGTAGTCAGCTGGGATAAGCTCCAGCTTACCTGCGACCCTGTAGAACAGGATAAAGCGGCTAGAGATGATGAGATGAGATGAGGGGCCTAACTACAGCATGTTTGAAGGCAGCTGGGACAGACCCTGAATTAAGACAAGTATTTATAAAAACAAGCAGACTTGACCCAACAGAATTAAAAACCTTCAAAAACTTGGCCGGAATGACATCGAAGGGGCAGTTAGTGGGTTTCATGCCACTAACCACCTTCGTGAAAAACGACAGAGAAATAGTCTCAAACCAGTCAAAAACAGCAGACTGTGTAGGAGGTGCATCCACGTTATCAAGGGACGTATCAATGTTACTGATATTCTGTTTGACTGATGCCACTTTGTCAGTAAAGAAACAGACAAACTCTTCACAGGTTGCAGCGAAGGCATCAGACAGAACAGTGGGGCGTGGATTAATAACAGAGTCAATAGTATTAAATAACAGTCTTGGATGATGAGAGCTATTGGCTATAATGGAAGACAGATATTTGGACTTGGCCTCCTTCAGAGATCTCTAAACTAAACTGCTAAACTGTCCCTTAACCAGCCCAGGGATACATGCAGTTTGTCCTTTTTCCACCGCCGTTCAGCCTGTCTACATTGTTGCCTAAGCAGACAGGTGTGGTCATTCAACCAGGGATCTGTCTTGGTTTAGATGCTTTTTTTGCTGAAAATGGGCAACAGAATCCAGAATCACAGAACAAGTAGAATGGAAAGTGGAGAGTAGACTCTCTGGGCAAAGGGAAGGAACCAGCCCACTGTAAGCATGCAGCTGAGAGTCCCTAAAGGCAACAGCAAACTCTTCAGCCATTGACAAAGTAAGGATCTGTGAGCTGGGGAAACAGGCTTATTGGCAGGTGGGGGGGGGCAGCAAATTCAAAAACAATGGGGAGGTGATCCGAAATGGCAGTGTCCACTATTTCTCTGAGGGAAACTGAAAGCCCATGAGAAATAAGATCGAGAGTGTGCCCATGCTCATGTGTTGGTGCATTAACAGACTGGGTGAGACCAAAGGAATCCAAAAGGCCTTTAAACTCATTAGCCAGTTGACTTGCTACACAAGAAACATGAATAGTAAAGTCTCCACAAATCAATAGTTTATCAAACTTTACAATAAAATCAGACAAAAACTCAGAACTCTTGAATGAAGTCCTTATTAAATTTGGGAGGACAATAGACTGTGGCACACAACACGGGGCAGGCAAGGTCGATCACAAACAGCTGCAGTTCAAAGATGGAATAATTATAAGTGGTTAACATTTGGCATCTGAAACTCTCCTTAAATATAGCAGCCAGACCGCCGCCACGACCAGCAGCTTGCGGGGTGCTGAAAAAAAGAACAGCCGGGAGGGAGGTGCTCCGAAAAGGTGCTGTTCTCACCTGGTTTCAACCAGGTCTCTGTCAGCAAGAGGAAATCCAGATCATGTGTTGCAAAGAAGTTATTCAGAATAAATGTCTTATTTGTGAGAGATCTGGTGTTAATCAGCGCAGTATGAGCTGAGCAACAGCCAGACTGGTGAGAGGAGCAGGTGAGCGAGCGAAGATTCCCCAGCACACAGCCCCGCTGACAGGTCCACACTAGCCGACAACATAGGAACAGCACCCCGGTATCATGGAGAACCGGTCGGAGCCACCGATACCTGTACTCCGTGGAACTCCGCAGATTGTAGCCCCTGTAGTCCATAGAGGATCCGGCTAATAAACGGCGGGGATCGTGACGAGAAGAAGCCAGGTAAGAATTAAGTTTAATGAGAACTCCTCCTCGCTTTCCACGTCTTCTGCGGTGACTGCTGCGAGGTAGCCAGCAGGAAAGATACCGTAGATGTGGCAATATGAACACCAGAAAAGGCGGAGGCGTCTTTGAATGTCCATCAGAGCCGCAGATCGACAGTTTTTCCAAAGACTCATGAATATTAAGAAGTGTCAGGTGATCATACACCTGCAGCGGTGAGACACTCCATATAACAAACAACAGACTTGAGAAAAACAGCAACACACAGGGCTCGACGTTAATGGTTGTCCACTTGTCTGGGACAAGTGATCCTTTGCGTCGGACAAGTTCATCATCTCAGTTACTTGTCCAATTGGACAAGCGCCAAAATACGCCGATATTTGGATTACATATCAAATTTATCAGTTTATTCACATGATTTCCGAAGCATCTCACTCGACATATTGTTTTGATGAATCGCCGGATGTTTCTCTTCGGAAAAAGCGGTGTGCATGCGCAATATTCTGCTTGCGAAACCGGCCAATACCGCTTTGTGTATTTGTCCTGAAAAGTAAACGGTAGTTTACCAGACCCTCCAGGATTTCATGATGTTGCAATTTGCAACATCAACACAAATTCAACCAATCCCCATGAATTCAGGGCGGTGTTACAATTATATCCAATCACCGCAACTTTCCCACAAATTTGATCAATTGTTGGCATAGTCTTGAGGTGACTTCGACAAACTACCTTCCGCCTTACTTCCGTGTATACGTTCAAGAGAAGCAGCATGTGTGAGTCAGCGTTTATATAGGCTTAAATTCTGTTACTGAAAGTGTTATGTTTACAGTGAAGGACTGTGTGCACTTTTTTTACTTAATACAAGAAATTAATGGATGCCAACATTTTTACCAAAATGGTATTTTATTTTCCATTGTTTAGGCAGCTTCAGCATCATGCTGCGAGATTCTGTTCAAATTGTTTTTTTTTTTCTTCTATGAAGCCTGAGCCATTTATTTTATTAGTTTATAATTATTGTTTAATTTAGTCTTCAGGAGAGACTGCCTGCACACAGTACTAGTATTAATAGTTTTTTTTCTTACATGAAGGCATTTATATTATATTTTAAGGTAACTTCATGTTGTGCTGTGAGGTTCTATGCACTTTAACTTTTGAACCAATAGGTGCATTTGGATAAGTAAAGCCTATTTTTCTGCATTTTTGTAGTCCTGGTAATCTTTCATATTGGTAAAGTTGTTTATAGGACCATTTCTCAGTGTCTTTGTTTTTTTAATCAATAGTTTTTCAGTAATAATATTTAACATACTCAATTTTAATCACAAAAAGAGAAAATTGCAACAATTTCTCGCAACTTTCACTTCCTCCCGCAATGTAATCGCAACAAAAAGCTAAAAAACATTGCAACTTTCATTGCAACCATTAAATACCATACAGGAGCCACACTGAATAATTAGACAACAATTAATCAGTGGAAGATATATATTCAAAGTTAATAATTTAAAAATGAAAATATATATAATTTTAATTTTCTGGTTTTCAATTTCTCATAAATTAATGATTGATGGAGTCCAATTTTTTTCTGCAGTGAATAGATTTTTGTGTTAAAGTAATTCTGGTGAAATTAGTTTATTACAAATAGTTTATTTGTGGGGTTTTTTCTCAAATTTTTCTTTGGACAAGTTAACTTCACATTCGGACAAGTAAATTTCCTTTCAACTTGCCCGACAGGACAAGTGGTTTCAAAAGTTAATGTAGAGCCCTGACACACTCAACAGAGGGAGATGGCCAGCCAAACACACAGGCACCATCTTCCCACCCATCTTGAGCAAGGCACCTAACCCCTAATTGTTCCCTGGGTGCTGTAGCATCGCTGCCCACTGCTCTGGGTATGTGCTCATTGCTTATTTTGTGCTCATTGCTTAGAAGAAAATGCATTTTCTTCTTTCAGGAAATATCCATCCTTCCTAAAATTTCAGCAAAACCATGTAGTGCAGGACATCAACCTAAGGAGGGGTGGAAACTGCACGAAAGAATCCCCGACGGTATTCAACTTTGCTTCCTTGGATAAGGTTAGTTTGATATCCAATTTATTACTAACCTATTGTTTTGGGGGGTTTTAGATTTTATAGGTGGTTTATTTTGACAATAGGTGGACAATGAACAACTCAGCTGACTAGAAGAATCCTATAAAAAAAGCATATTAGATATACAACCCATAAGATTTTTGTATTCATTTTTACATTGCAAGTGCTCGTTACTAGTCTCATCAAAGAACTCCAGAAGAGCCCCTTTATAGGAGTTGGCCTTGACGAGTCGACAGATAGGACTATGGAGAAACACGACATCTTCATAGTCCAGTACCTGTCAAAGGAAGGCATGAAGACAACTTACTTACAAAAAAAAGAGAAAATCGAGGCTGGCCAGACAGCTACCATCTACGAAACTCTGTCATGTTTTCAGAGGGTAGAACATACCCATGAAAAAGGTAAACAAAATAATGAATATATTAGTCAAAGGTTATCACAATAAAAATAAGTTAATAAGTGAATGAGTAATTATGAATAAATTATACTGGCATACTTTTGTTGCATTAGTTTTAAATTTTGCATAGTAGACCAATGAAAAATGAACAGATGAAACTAATTTGCTATAGATATTGTTTATGTAGTTTTCAGAATAGTCACAGGTAGATTAGTTGGTCGAGTTGGTGCATGCGCATTCTGTGCTACGTACTTCTTGGTTTCCGAGTTGTTTGCGAGGAGTCTTTTTTCCACGAGTGTTGGCATTAATCACGAATCTTTTTATTTCTTTCTACAAATAATTTTCCAGTATCCTCTCATTTTTATTGTATTTTCACTTTCCTTTTTTTTCCTCTCTCTCTCTCTCAGAAGAACACCAAGACCAGAGGCTCTCTTTTTTTTTTTTTCTCCTCCTGCGTAAAGACCACAAGCGGAGGCCATCCACATGGGATCTGCTTTAATATCAACAGATCTTCGATTAAGGTACGTGAATCTTTTCATCATGGCACACCTTTAGCTTGTTCAGTGTGCTGAGTGCAGGATGTTTAGTCATTCTCCCTCCGTCGCGAGTGACAGTTTATTTGTGAAAAGTGCAAATTGGTTAGCTCTCCGATGGAGAAGATTGCAGTTTCAAAAGCGCATATCCAGGCTTTAGAGAAGGCCAGTGAGAATAACAGTATAGTTTCTGTAGGGGAAAGTCTGGATACTATAGGTGGAGTTAGTAATCTCCCAACTCTGGCATTAGAGCCCTCACAGTGGGGCAAATGGGTGACGACTTGGAAGCATGAGTGTAGAGCCAAAGCTACCGTTGAGGGTTAATCCAAAGATAATAGGAGGGTTAAAATCTGATACGTTAAATTTCCTACCCACAAGTAACTAGATACATAGGAAAGCAAATAACAGATCCATTTACATACTGATTTGATATGCATGTTAAACAAGCGGTCTTTTTTTCCAATGTTTGTGTTGATTGTCAAAATAATATGTCCACGTGGTATGATGTAAACAAACTGTAATCTGTTGGCTATGTCAAGATCATGTGTT
The DNA here is from genome assembly GCF_027579695.1 of Neoarius graeffei. Classification (NCBI taxonomy): domain Eukaryota; kingdom Metazoa; phylum Chordata; class Actinopteri; order Siluriformes; family Ariidae; genus Neoarius; species Neoarius graeffei. Next base: position 9,617,791 of record NC_083587.1, read on the forward strand.
CAAACCGTCCTATGGTAGCTTTCGCCATGATGTCACGAAATGGTCACATGATGTTTTGGTTGGCAAGAGGCTATTTATAAATGGCCGATCGGAGTTATCGGGTCTTTAATTATGGTAGTGTCGTGTTATCGGCTGTACACACGGATTTGATAAGAATGATCCCAAGAGCTTTTACCGTATTCCAAAAAAACCTGAAGCTCACCGAAAGCTTTGGATCACAGCAATTAAGCGTAACAAGTGGGAACCTACTGACAATGACTGTGTTTGCTTTCGACACTTTATATCTGGTAAGACACAACTTTTGTTTTGCAGTTTAATATTATGATGCAGGCCTAGAAATTCATATATTTTTTTTCACCAGTCAGCCAGACTAGTTACCTTCCAAAGTAACGAGCCAAACAGAAAATCAACTAGCCAAAATTTGTTCATGTATGAATTTTACTTCTGTCAAAAATAACACAGAGTAGTTACCATTGTTCATGACTAATGTGCATTTATTTCAAGACCCAAGTATTTTGATACTGTTGTTAAATATATAAATGAGAACAACAGAGAGCACCATAATATCAACAAATAATAATATATTGGAAAACTTGGCAACTTGGTGTATGAGTATTGAAAACAAATATACTTACTGTCATGACAATAGCACCCAAAATATGTCCAACATGTTTTCTGTATGTAACCCCATGAAAAATACAGTTGGGTTTATTACGTGTATTTTATTGTTGGCTTCATGTTCATTCATTTTCATTATGTGACTTCATTAAGAGAGCTGTGTTTGTAACTGTAGTTGCTTTGAGTAACCACAAGGGGGCGCTTCATGTAGTGTCAATACGGGAAATTCAGTGAGGGTGGGGTTTTTTTTGCATGCTGGGAGCTGGAGGTGCAAGTCAAGCCCCGACACTGGTGCCACAATGATCCGTTATGAGCAAGATTAATGTTTTATGGGAAGAATATTGTTTTATTTTCATGGACACAAGTTGTATGTTTTTCCAGAGTTATGAGAGTTCCAGGACAGCTGCGACCGGAGAAATTGCTGTGATTTTTGTTTTCTTTATTGAGGACTCCGGTGAGTTTTCTGGTTGTATGCTACGTGCTAATATGCTAAGTAATAAGCACATTCTTGTTCACTATGAATGCTAATATTGAATGTTCTTATGTTACAAAAAAAACAATCGGGGATTGACCGTAAATGTTGCAAAGATGTTTCAACGAGTTAGTATGCTGAGTACGAGTTGTAAATGTTATTGTTCACATGACGACCGTAATTTTTACTGCGCCATTTTTTGGATGCCATGTTCAAGGTTGACGAGTTTAAATTGTCTGCTAAGGCTTATGATATGTAAACTTGCAGGGTTTTCCCTAATTTTCTAATGTGAACACTGTGTCAAATTAATTTGAGATGGTTGAAACATGATAATTGATACAGATAAGAGAATTTGTGCAAGGTGGCTTATGTAATACTGTAAAAGACTCACAATGGTGACTTGAGGGTTTTTTTTATATCTCATAATACAGTTGTTTATAGGTTGCATTTAAGTAGGAGAGATACAAGAAATAATTCTGTACAGAAATTGATAACTTTATATTCTGCTATACAGATTTTTTTTTTTTTTTTTGCTGGATCTACGTCGTTTCAGACAGTGTTGATATCGACCAGGAGCTCCCGTCTGAGGCGAGACGGAGTCGAAGAGGGTGCACAATCCTCCATCTTCCTCATCTTTGTGAAGAGTCACACCTGGATCAGATAAGATCTGAACAATGTACCGTACACATACACACTACCCGGGTAGTACATACACTAAACAGACCTTGACGGACATGGATTATAACTGACTTTGGACTGAACTTTATTATCAGAACATCTATAAGCTGGAAAGGACACTTTATTTTGTTTTTTTGTTGTTTATTCAGATTTTGAATCCGAATGGATTTCACTTTGTGTTGTTGTGTAAATAAATAATTGTGTTTACCTTGCACATTAGCCTTCCCTTGCTCCTTGAGTCGAACCAGGGTACAGTATTCATTTAACTGTCTAACTTACTGGGTTGTGCACTCCAGGTTACATAGGAAACTTTTTGGCAAGCCAGCCAGGAGCAAGGGTTTTATTGGGTTAACTGTACAATACAAACTTATCTTGAACACAGAAAATTGCTATCGGATTAATCTGATTATCCCCACATTATTAATTGTTTCTTTTACTCTTGACTTGAACTGAATGATGGTAGACAGTAATGATACTGTTTGTATGTGTGTCTGGCGTTACCAGTAATGATGTTGATCAGGATATCATTGATTCCCTTGAGAAATATGGGCCGGCAGCTGGAATAAGGAGAGTGCAAAATCCAGAAGGACCAGAAACGGTCATTGATGAATTCAAGTCAGGAGCTACAAGACCCAATATTGAGCCTCTTCTCCCTATGGAAGTGGTGAATGTGACCAATCCGAGTGTTAGTTGGCAAGTAGACCATGTTCCAACACTTACCTCGTCTGCTGACCAGGCCGCAGCTGTTTTAACTGTGTCATCTACGGGCTCCAGTGACAGCAGTAATCCTGATAATGGTGCCCAATCAGACCACAGCACCACACCTCTAGTATGCAAAAGCAAGAGGAAACATGAACATGGTAAGCCGCTCCTACCATTCACGACTATGACGACACCTAAACCAAATAATTCAGGTGCAGTTAAAAAGAAACATACTGTACATTCAAGTCCCACAAGCCCGATTCTGAGTAATGAAGTGACAAGTTGTGGTGGAACGTGATCAAAAGTCAATCAAGCAACTCCAAGTGGATGAGGACGTTTTCTGGTAAAATACCCAAGCCCCCAGGTGAGGCAGATTATGAGACATGGTTGTTACATGCAGAGTTGATGTTTAATGATGAGTCTTTCAGTTGATGCACAACAGAGAAAGATACTTGAGAGCCTGCTTCCCCCAGCTTCATATGTGGTAAGGCAACCTGGCACCTCTGCACATCCCAGACATTATGTGCAGCTGCTCGACTCTGCATATGGACTTGTTGAGGATGGAGAGGAGGTGTTCGCCAGGTTCTTGAGCACTAATCAGAATCCAGGTGAGAAGCCATCTGATTATCTACAGAGACTGCAGAGTCTCCTGTGCACTGCTGTGAAGAGAGGTGGTGTAAAACGGGTGAATGCAGACCGACACCTACTGAAGCAGTTCAAGCGTGGTTGCTAAGACCACAGCCTGGTCTTACAGCTGGAGCTCAAAAATGCAACGCCTCCTAACTTTGCAGAGCTGATGTTACAGGTACGTACTGAAGAGGACAGGAGAGCATCAAAACATGACAGGATGCAATGTCACTTTGACTCCTCCAAGACAAAGCCTTCAGTAAACGTTCACTCTGTGCCGGACATCTCTCTCTGTGATTCCAATGCCAACTTACTGCAGTCATACATCTCTGAAACTGAAAGTCTGAGAAAGCAAGTAGCTCAGCTACAGATGCAACTCAACAGCAAGAAACACAAAGAGCAAAAACAGGAATTTAAAGCTGCAGTACCATCAAATAACTCACCTCCACCAGTAGCTGAAACACAGGCTCATCAAGTGATGTCGCAGAATGCACCCACTAAGACCTCAACCAAAGGCTTGGTTCTGTTAAGTGTGGAGAGGATGGCCACATCGCCAGGAACTGTGACAAGCCCATGAACAAAGCCCTCGTAGACCAGAAATACACAGAACTCAAGCAGGATGAGTGGAAGGCAAGGCAGCCTTTAAACTGGAACAGGTTCCAGTGACGGGACCTACTGGAACCAAGGACACGGAGGAGAGTCCCATATCAAAATGGAGATGTGAAACCAAATGTCAACAAGCCACTGCAGCCACACGTCAGCTCACAGGAAGATTGGTTGGCTCGAGACGTGTAGCCAGAGTCACAGTTGGGGGAGTTCAGCAAAACTGTTTAATGGACAGAGGCTCACAGGTCATGACCATCACCAAATCCTTTCATGATACCCACTTACCTTCTCACCCAATCATTGCCATAGAAGACCTCTTACGGTACATATAGATGGAGCTGCAGGTCAGCTTGTTCCTTACCTCGGCTGCATTGAAGTTGACACAGCTTTCCCAGAACATTTCACAGGAGAGTCTAAGGTGGTCACAACACTGGCTCAAGTTGTCTCTGATCCCAGAGCGGGTGTAGACATTCCAGTTCTCGTCGGCACAAATACCCTCGACATCCTGTACAAAGGTTTCAATGAAGGAACAATTATTTCACCAGACTGTGAAGATGCTTCGCTTGTGAGACATCTGCAGAGCATCTACTTAAACAAGACACAACAAGGTGGGAGAGTGGGCAGAGTGAAATTACAATCAAAGAACACCACAGTCATTCCGGCTGGGAAGAAAGTGGCAGTGGATGGCCATGCAAGACATGTCCCCACGGTCTATGGTGCATCTCTCCTGGTTGAGCCCCCCCACCAATGTCAGTCTGCCAGGTGGTTTGATATGCTGCAGCTACATAATGGCAAGTCCACAGCAGACCTCCTTTAAAGTTCCCATCCTCCTCAAGAATGAGTCAGCACATGACATTGTAGTCCATTATAGTTTAATGTCTCCACCAGTGACATTAAAGGAGAAGTACAAACCTCAACCCAGACAGTACAGAACAGTACTGCCCAGTGTTTCACAACTGGTCAAGTAAATCCTGAAAACTTGATTAAGTTTGAGTTTGCTGATTCTCCTCTGTCGAAGGAGTAGAGAGACAGGGTCATCGGGAAGTTGAATTCCATTCCTGAAGTCTTTGCAAGGGGAGATCTTGATTATGGGCACACGACAGCTGTAAAGCAAAAAATCCGCCTCTCTGATCCGATGCCTTTCAAACAGAGGGCAAGGCCCATCCATCCATCTGATTACGAGGCAGTTCGCCTTCATCTGAAACAGCTGTATGATGCAAACATCATAAGGGAGTCAGAGGGCCCATTTGCTTCGCCAATTGTCGTAGTGAAAAAGAGGGAAAAAATAAAAAAGACAAATCCTCCTCTGTGTGGATTACAGAAAACTGAACAGCCAGACAATCAAGGATGCTTATGCTCTGCCACACATCGAAGAGGCGTTTGCATCCCTGACAGGAGCGAAGTGGTTCTCTGTCATGGATTTAAAATCAGGCTACTATCAGGTGGAAATGGAGGAAGAGGATAAACATAAGACCACTTTTGTCACACCAATGGGTTTTTGGGAGTTCAATAGAATCCCACAAGGAGTAACCAATGCTCCAAGCACCTTCCAGCAAGTTATGGAAAGGTGTATGGGCTCACTAAATCACAGAGAAGTGCTGGTATTCCTAGACGATCTCATTGTGTTCTCCAATACCCTGGAAGAACATGAGGAGCGGCTTTTGAGGGTGCTGAACTGACAGAGTTTGGTCTCAAATTGTTACCAGAGAAGTGTCATTTCTTCAGGAAGTCTGTGAGATACCTAGATCACATAGTGTCAGAAAATGGTGTGGAGACCGACCCTAATAAGATCGCAGCACTCACCTCATGGCCCCGCCCGAACAATATATCTGAGTTGAAGTCATTCCTCCGCTTCACAGGATATTATCGAAGGTTTGTCAGAGACTACTCTAAGATTGCAAAGCCTCTAAATGACCTGACAGCCGGATATGTCCCTGCAAAGAAAAAAAAAAAAACAAGAGAATGCATCAAAAGATCATTCTCTAATGCTGACTTAAAGAAACCCTTTAATGACAAATAGACACCCTCATGTGAGGAGGCATTCAAAACCCTCATTGAGCGATTAACAACAGCACCTGTACTGGGTTTTGCAGACTCCAAGAAGTCATACATACTGCACACAGATGCTAGCTCACATGGACTTGGAGCTGCTTTATACCAAGAACAAGATGGTCAAATGAAGGTTATCGCATATGCCAGTCGAGGGTTATCCAACTGTGAACGCAGGTACCCCACTCACAAGCTTGAGTTCCTCAGCCTCAAGTGGGCAATCACAGATAAGTTTGCTGATTACCTCTATGGAGTGGAGTTCTGTGTGCTGACTGACAATAACCCGCTGACTTACGTTTTGACCTCTGCAAAGCTGGATGCTTGTGGTCATCGTTGGCTTGCTGGCCTTTCCAACTTCAATTTCAGCATCAAGTACAGGGCTGGCAAAAAGAACCAGGATGCAGATGGGCTATCAAGACGCCCACACGCCCCTGCAGAAATTGATAGTGCAGCAGTTGAGGACGAAAGGATGCGGCAGTTTATGTCAAAGTTTGTGAAGGAGGGAAACGAGGACACTTTCCCAAAGGAGGCTGTCAAAGCTGTCTGTGAGAGACATCAGCTGGACAAGTTCGCTGAGACAGAGGAAGAAAGTGGTCATTTACCTGTCATTGTAGAGTGTCTAGCAATGGATAGACACGCCATCTGCTCTGAATATGCCCAAGCCGACCTGCTTCCTGGATCCACCACACTTCCCAGAATGTCTCAGCAGGATTGGGCTGTGGAGCAGAGGAATGATCCAACAATCAGCAGAGTAATAGATGTCGCCAGAGCAGGTAAACGCCTCACATACTGACTCCGGCAGAAAGAGGAGCAGGAGGTGCAGTTGCTGCTCAGAGTTCAAGATCAGCTGATAGAGTGATGAAGTCTTGTATAGAAAGTGCAAGGGTGAGAATCAACCTACCTTCCAGCTCGTTCTCCCAAAGAAATACAGACAAATAGTGCTGAAAATAGTGCTCCATGACGATGTTGGTCATTTGGGGTATGAGAGGACAGTAGATCTGGTACATGCACGGTTCTATTGGCCGAGGATGTGTTTAGAGGTTGAGGAGAAAATCAAAAGATGTGAAAGGTGCCTTTGACACAAGGCAAGGGCAGAGAAAACAGCCCCCCTCGTCAACATCAAGACCAGCTGGCCACTTGAGTTAGTGTGCATGGACCATCTCTCTCTGGAGCCAGACGGCCATGGCACAAAGAACATACTTGTGATAACGGACCACTTCGCAAAGTATGCGGTTGCAGTACCTACTCCTGATCAGAAGGAAAAGACAGCGGCCAAAGCACTATGGAATAACTTCCTCGTACACTATGGCATACCTGAACGCTTACATAGTGATCAAGGCCGAAATTTTGAATCTGCCATCAAAAATCTCTGTGACCTCCTGGGGATAAAGAAGTTGAGGACGACGCCTTACCATCCACGTGGTAATCCGGTAGAGCATTTCAACAGAACTTTGCTGGCAATGCTTGGAACCCTAGAAGAAGTGGACAAAGTGAAGTGGCGTGATCATGTGCAACCATTAGTCCACGCCTACAATTGCACAAAGAATGATGCTACTGGATTTTATCCATACCAACTAATGTATGGAAGACAACCGAACCTGCCTATTGATGTTGCATTTGGACTACATCCCGAAGGACAGAGGGCAGTCACTCACAGTGAATATGTGAAAAAACTCAGAAATGCTGGAGGAGAGTTACAGACTGGCTGTTGAGCACAGTGACAAGGTGGCGCTACGCAACAAACAGAAATACAACTTGAAGGTCAGAGAATCCACTTTACAAGTTGGAGACTGTGTCCTGGTGAAAAACGTGGGGATACGAGGAAAACACAAGATTGCAGATAAGTGGAGTCAAACGGTCTATATGGTGGTGAAACACATTGCTGACTCCCCAGTGTATGTAGTGGCTCCACTCACGTCTAAAGGCCCTGAGCGGACATTACATCGAGATCTGCTCCTACCTTGTGGGTTTCTTGCACCTTCAGAGTCAGCAGAAGTTGATGAGGTCAGTCAGAATAACCGAAAGGAGAAAACTGCTAAAACCTCCCGGAGAAATCCGGTACCTGAAGTTGAGGAGGCAGAACATCTGCATGATAGTGATGAAGAGGTGGAATTGCACTATCCATCAATGAGCCAAGATGGCATTACTCATCCATCATTCACTGTTGTGTATGATATTCCCAGAACACAGATTAACCCTCCCTTGAACTTGGATGTGAACCCAGAAGGGTCAAATCTCAACCTGACTGCTAGAGAATTCCATCCCCAACAAGTGGAAGAAGAGGAACACTCAAATGCATCCCAGGACTCGAGTGTGGAAGCAGAAGTGGATGTTAACTTACCTGCTGACCCCTTACCTGTGGATGATGTGAATTTACCAACTGAGACAAACTTGTCTGTGGATGAAATTGACTTACCTGTTCATGTACCTGTTGATGAAGCTCTAGCAGTACTGAATGAACCAGTCGATGGAGAACCTGAAAAGGAAATTGACAACACAGAACTGGCAAACCGGGATCAGAGAGCAATGAGGGAGGAGAACAAGAGAGACAATGTTGGAGAGGAAATTGGACTGACTGATACCAGTTCCGTTCAGGATGAAAAACAACCAGAGGCCAGATGGCCAACCAGAACTAGAAGAGAGCCTGACAGATCGTCATACAAAAGTCTTGGAAACCCCTTGACTCTGGTCATGCGTTCCATATTGCACAGCCTTGACCAAGTGTTTACAGAAGCCCTTGATTTGCCCACTGTACCAAGCCCTTCACCTTTCCCTCACACAAGTCCAGTTATTGATATTTAAGTGCGAGTTGACATGCAGAGACGCATGCCAATTAAGGGCGGGTGGATGTAACCCCATGAAAAATACAGTTGGGTTTATTACGTGTATTTTATTGTTGGCTTCATGTTCATTCATTTTCATTATGTGACTTCATTAAGAGAGCTGTGTTTGTAACTGTAGTTGCTTTGAGTAACCACAAGGGGGCGCTTCATGTAGTGTCAATACAGGAAATTCAGTGAGGGTTTTTTTTTTTTTCCTTCCATGCTGGGAGCTGGACGTGCAAGTCAAGCCCCGACACTGGTGCCACAATGATCTGTTAAGAGCGAGATTATTAATGTTTTATGGGAAGAATGTTTTATTTTCGTGGACACGAGTTGTATGTTTTTCTGAGTTATGAGATTTCCAGGATGGCTGCAAACGGAGAAATTGCTGTGATTTTGTTTTCTTTACCGAGGACTCCGGTGAGTTTTCTGATTGTATGCTACGTGCTAATATGCCAAGTGATAAGCACATTCTTGTTCACTATGAAGGCTAATATTGAACATTCTTCTCATCTCATTATCTCTAGCCGCTTTATCCTTCTACAGGGTCGCAGGCAAGCTGGAGCCTATCCCAGCTGACTACCGGCGAAAGGCGGGGTACACCCTGGACAAGTTGCCAGGTCATCACAGGGCTGACACATAGACACAGACAACCATTCACACTCACACCTACGGTCAATTTAGAGTCACCAGTTAACCTAACCTGCATGTCTTTGGACTGTGGGGGAAACCGGAGCACCCGGAGGAAACCCACGCGGGTACAGGAAGAACATGCAAACTCCGCACAGAAAGGCCCTCGCCAGCCACAGGGCTCGAACCCGGACGTTCTTGCTGTGAGGCGACAGCGCTAACCACTACACCACCGTGCCACCCTTGAACGTTCTTATGTTACAAAAAAAACAATCGGAGATTGACCGTAAATGTTGCAAAGATATTTCAATGAGTTAGTATGCTGAATATGAGTTGTACAACCCCGATTCCAAAAAAGTTGGGAGAAAGTACAAATTGTAAATAAAAACGGAATGCAATGATGTGGAAGTTTCAAAATTCCATATTTTATTCAGAATAGAACACAGATGACATATCAAATGTTTAAACTGAGAAAATATCATTTAAAAAGAAAAATTAGGTCTTTTAAATTTCATGACAACACCACATCTCAAAAAAGTTGGGACAAGGCCATGTTTACCACTGTGAGACATCCCCTTCTCTTTACAACAGTCTGTAAACGTCTGGGGACTGAGGAGACAAGTTGCTCAAGTTGAGAGATAGGAATGTTAACCCATCCTTGTCTAATGTAGGATTCTAGTTGCTCAACTGTCTTAGGTCTTTTTTGTCGTATCTTCCGTTTTATGATGTGCCAAATGTTTTCTATGGGTGAAAGATCTGGACTGCAGGCTGGCCAGTTCAGTACCCGGACCCTTCTACGCAGCCATGATGCTGTAATTGATGCAGTATGTGGTTTGGCATTGTCATGTTGGAAAATGCAAGGTCTTCCCTGAAAGAGACGTCGTCTGGATGGGAGCCTATGCTGCTCTAGAACCTGGATATACCTTTCAGCGTTGGTGTCTTTCCAGATGTGTAAGCCACCCATGCCACACGCACTAATGCAACCCCATACCATCGGAGATGCAGGCTTCTGAACTGAGCGCTGATAACAACTTGGGTCGTCCTTCTCCTCTTTAGTCCGAATGACACGGCGTCCCTGATTTCCATAAAGAACTTCAAATTTTGATTCGTCTGACCACAGAACAGTTTTCCACTTTGCCACAGTCCATTTTAAATGAGCCTTGGCCCAGAGAAGACGTCTGCGCTTCTGGATCACGTTTCGATATGGGCAATTCCATGTAAATGTCAACCTCACCATGCAAAAATAAAGCAACATGTAATACATCAAAACCACTCCGGGAGATATCGCCTAGGCCTGTATTTTACAGATGTGAATAAGTTGAACCAATTTGTCACAAGAATTGTTCCCTTCGCCTTAATACGTCAGTCTTTCTTTCTTATAATGTAAAACCCAAGCTAAAATCAACTTTGATCATGTACAATTCTATATTATTGCCACAAGCCACAGAAATGTATGCTAAAATCCACAAAACAGCAAAACAATAGCCATCCTAAATATTATTTAAGAACTTTGATGGTTTTAGCTGATAGAGAGTTTTTCAAAGGGTTATGGTGGTTAAATTGCTGATTTTCTAAACATATGCCATGTCTATTTCAGACGCGTCACGTCCATAACGGAATTTCGTCACATCCATAACGCTGACTTTTCCTTCCGAAACTCTGCATGAAATACAAAATATTTTAAACAAAGATTTTTTAATATTCACCTTGGACCCCTCTATCAAATGGATATCTCTATTTCGACATTAGGTTTACAATTTCAGAGTTTGATAAAAACGTACAGTCACCCAAGAAAAGTGATACTTTTTCTGTCACATCCATAACGCATCTTTTATTGGCATTTTCTGGCATGTCCTAGATGTACTATGGGAATTGTTCTTGTTCTATCACTTCTCCAGTATGGTACAGCTTTAAAATATGCAACACCTGTTTAAATACTGGGAGACAATAAAACATGCACTGGGTCATTTGTTGCCATTTTGAGTTCAAGTGTCACGTCCATAACGCTGGAATTGCTCCTATGGCTTCTTCTTTGAACTATAGAGTTTTAGCTGGCAACAGCGGATGGCACAGATAATGTTCTCTGGAAATATTCCTGAGCCCATTTTGCGATTTCCAATACAGAAGCATGCCTGTATGTGATGCAGTGCCGTCCAAGGGCCCGAAGATCACGGGCACCCGGTATGGTTTTCTGGCCTTGACCCTTACGCACAGAGATTCTTCCAGATTCTCTGAATCTTTTGATGATATTATGCACTGTAGATGATGATATGTTCAAACTCTTTGCAATTTTACACTGTTGAACTCCTTTCTGATATTGCTCCACTATTTGTCAGCACAGAATTGGGGGATTGGTGATCCTCTTCCCATCTTTACTTCTGAGAGCTGCTGCCACTCCAAGATGCTCTTTTTATACCCAGTCATGTTAATGACCTATTGCCAATTGACCTAATGAGTTGCAATTTGGTCCTCCAGCTGTTCCTTTTTTGTACCTTTTAACTTTTCCAGCCTCTTATTGCCCTTGTCCCAACTTTGAGATGTGTTGCTGGCATGAAATTTCAAATGAGCCAATATTTGGCATGAAATTTCAAAATGTCTCACTTTCGACATAGACAGCATGTCCAATGTTCTATTGTGAATACAATATCAGTTTTTGAAATTTGTAAATTATTGCATTCCGTTTTTATTTACAATTTGTACTTTGTCCCAACTTTTTTGGAATCAGGGTTGTAAATGTTATTGCTCACATGACGACTGTAATTTTTACTGCGCCGTTTTTTGGACGCCATGTTCAAGCTTGATGAGTTTAAATTGTCTGCTAAGGCTTATGATATGTAAACTTGCAGGGTTTTCCCTAATTTTCTAATGTGAACATTGTGTCAAATTAATTTGAGATGGTTGAAACATGATTGATACAGATAAGAGAATTTGTGCAACGTGGTTTATGTAATACTGTAAAAGACTCACATTAATGGTGACTTTTTTTTATATCTCATAATACAGTTGTTTATAGGTTGCATTTGAGTAGGAGAGATACAAGAAATATAATTCTGTACAGAAATTGATTGATAACTTTATATTCTGCTATGCAGATTTTTTTTTTCTGGATCTACGTCGTTTCAGACAGTGTTGATATCGACCAGGAGCTCCCGTCTGAGGCGAGACGGAGTCGAAGAGGGTGCACAATCGTCCATCTTCCTCATCTTTGTGAAGAGTCACACCTGGATCAGATAAGATCTGAACAACGTACCGTACACATACACACTACCCGGGTAGTACATACACTAAACAGACTTTGACGGACATGGATTATAACTGACTTTGGATTGAACTTTATTGAGCTTTGCTATCAAAACAGCTATAAGCTGGAAAGGACACTTTATTTTTTTCTTTTTTTTGTTGTTTTATTCAGGGGATTTTGAATCCAAATGGATTTCACTTTGTGTTGCTGTGTAAATAAATAATTGTTTACCTTGCACATTAGCCTTCCCTTGCTCCTTGAGTCAAACCAGGGTACAGAATTCATTTAACTGTCTAACTTACTGGGTTGTACACTACAGGTTACATGTATTTAACCATTTATGAGAGAGAAAGCATTAGGAGCTTCATATTGACTAGGAATTAACTTGAGAAAAATTAATTATTCCATAAAAAATCATATTGCAGCCAAGGCCTACCCTGCTCCCACGTTTGCTTATAAGTCCTTTGTCGTTTCTCCTTCTCGTACGCTTTATCAGCGGCCTTTTTCTCCTCTTCAGACCGAGGTCGCTTTGTCCCCATCTCTGGCGGTTTCTGTACACCTTTCAGAAAATTCCACATCGCAACGTAGCTTTGGCAGATGTAGATGTAAACAACAAAAACAAGTGTTTAAATGGGCGATAATGTGGCCACATCTATTGAATTTGATAACGTGATTACCGCGATATTCAGCGAGATGCGTCATATGCAGTAGTGAAAAAAACCCGACAGCTTGACTCGTACACGATAGGATTCGGAATTCTTCGGTATTTTCCGTCCTGCCGATAAACACATCGATTAACACAGACACGGCACACACTTAATATGTGGCGGCTTTCATTGACTGTGTGTCTGAATCTTTGCTTCATATACATTTTTTTTTATTTTCAACTCGCCAGCCAGGCTGGCTAGTGACAGGAATTACCCGCCAAATGACAAATTAAGTTGCCTTGGACGACCAGACCACCGTGAATTTCGAATTGTGTGATGTTAGATAAAATTCTCATATCAGAATGAATTTGTTGTGCTATGACATTGCTTAGATATCAACCAAAAGAAGAGTAAAAACGCACGAACAGCTGATTTGTATGCAGTACACAAGTACGATTTCCACAAACCCACTCACGGCAAATTTATGTACTTTTTGCAGTATAAATATTTGACATTAGAATATTGGTCGATCTTTTCATGATCTGTATTTGAAGATAAATAGCATAGCCTGGATTTAAAACACTGCTTCAGGGCTCTACATTAACTTTTGAAACCACTTGTCCTGTTGGGCAAGTTGAAAGGAAATTTACTTGTCCGAATGCGAAGTTGACTTGTCCAAAGAAAAATTTGAGGGGGGAGAAGGAAAAAAAAAACAACAAAAAAAAACCTATTTGTAATAATCTCACCAGAATTACTTTAAACACAAAAATCTAGTCACTGCAGAAAAAAATTGGACTCCATCAATCATTTATTTATGAGAAATTGAAAACCAGAAAATTAAAGTTACATATAGTTTCATTTTTAAATTATTAACTTTGAATATATATCCTCCACTGATTAATTGTTGTCTAATTATTCAGTGTGGCTCCTGTATGGTATTTAATGCTTGCGATGAAAGTTGCGGTGTTTTTTAGGTTTTTGTTGCGATTACATTGCGGGAGGAAGTGAAAGTTGCGAGAAATTGTTGCAATTTTCTCTTTTTTTGATTAAAATTGAGTATGTTAAATGTTACAGAAAAACTACTGATTAAAAAAAACAGACACTGAGTAATGGTCCTATAACAACTTTACCAATATAAAAGATTACCAGGACTACAAAAATGCAGAAAAATAGGCTTTACTTATCCAAATCCACCTGTTGGTTCAAAAGTTAAAGTGCATAGAACCTCACAGCACAACATGAAGTTACCTTAAAATATAATATAAATGCCTCAGCTTTCATGTAAGGAAAAAAAAAAAAACTAATATTACTGTGTGCAGGCAGTCTCTCTTGAAGACTAAATTAAACAATAATTATAAATTAATAAAATAAATGGCTCAGGTTTCATAGAAGAAAAAAAACAATTTTAACAGACTCACACAGTATGATGCTGAAGCTGCATAAACAATGGAAAATAAAATACCATTTTGGCAAAAATGTTGGCATCCATTAATTTCTTGTATTAAGTAAAAAAAAAAAAAAGTGCACACAGTCCTTCACTGTAAACACAACATTTTCAGTAACAGAATTTAAGCCTATATAAAACACTGACTCGCACATGCTGCTTCTCTTGAATGTATACACAGAAGTAAGGCGGAAGGTAGTTTGTCGACGTCACCTTAAGACGACGCCAACGATTGGTCAAATTTCAGGGATGTGATTTGGGGCTGGTGAAATTATCTGAAAATTTTAGCCGGGGGTCTGGGGGCCACAGGCCCCCAGCTGGTCCAGGGCAGCGGCCTGGTGGGGGGACAAGGGGGGGGAAGCCCCCCGAAGCTCCTGAGTTCTGGGGTTTTCTGACTTAAAAATTGTACTAAAATGGCAAGCAAACACACAAGAAAAAACTTGTCATGATTAACAAATTCAAGCCAATTTAATGGTCAACATGCAACTCTGACACACTCTCTCTCTCTCACACACACACACACACACACACACACACACACACACACACACACACACACACACTCTCACTCACACACACTCTCTCTCACTCACACACACCCCAAAGAACCAGCGCGAGCAGGGCCCGCTAGCCCCGCGCCTTGTGACGTAATTCGCCCCGAGGCGAGCCGCGTTTTTTCTCCAACCATTCCCAGCGGAACTTTTTTTTTTTTCACTATTCTGTCGATTTCTTTAACTCGATTTGCATCTTTACGCCTCGATCACGGAGGCTGCCATCTTTCAACTCTTTGTTTGAAGCGAGCTTACGTACAGCTATCTAACAAGCACGTTCATTGGTTGTTACAGAGCGATGAGCCAATCACGTACCTCGTTTCATCTCATTGACGTAATTACGTCATTTACGCAATTACGTCATTGAGATGAAACGAGGTACGTGATTGGCTCATCACTCTGTAACAACCAATGAACGCGCTTGTTAGATAGCTGTACGTAAGCTCGCTTCAAACAGAGTTGAAAGATGGCAGCCTCCGTGATCGAGCGTAAAGATGCAAATCCGAGGCTGCCATCTTTCAAACAAAGTCGGAACGAATAGGATACGAATGTGGATGAGGGAAAAATCGGAAAAAAAAAATTTCTTCAAGTTTTGAGGTGAAAAAAGCGGAATTCCGCGAATTCGCGGAAAAATCACATCCCTGAAATTTGCGGGAAAGTTGCGGTGATTGGATACAATTGTAACACCGCCCTGAATTCACGGGGATTGGTTGAATGTGTGTTGATGTTGCAAATCACAACATTGCGAAATCCTGGAGGGTCTGGTAAACTACCGTTTACTTTTCAGCTCAAATACACGAAGCGGTATTGGCCGGTTTCGCAAGCAGAATATCGTGCATGCACACATCGCTCTTTCCCGAAGAGAAACATCCGGCAATTCATCAAAACAATATGTCGAGTGAGATGCTTCGGAAATCATGTGAATAAACTGATAAATTTGATACGTAACCCGAATATCGGTGTATTTTGGCACTTGTCCAATCGGACAAGTAACTGAGACGATGAACTTGTCCGACATAAAGGATCACTTGTCCCAGACAAGCAGACAACCGTTAATGTCGAGCCCTGTGCTTGTGCATTCTAAATGTAGAATTTGCTTAAGTTTAGTACTGTATATCTTTGGTGTGTGCGTCTGAAGCAGCAACATTAACTTATGTTCCAAAGATTATATTGTGCCTATTTAATCATTGTCTTATTATTAGGCACAAAAAGCAAATATAAATGAGTATTTCAATAAAACTGAATAACACTTGTATGCATCAAGAGACTTGTAGGCCTTCATTGATTCTTTTGTGTATATTGAAGGCATGTCAATCACATACAGGTAGATATTGCCGAAGGTCAAGTCAGGCCAGGTGCTTGGATTTGGGTCCCATTTGTCCATAACTGCGTAAGGATCAGGCAAAACTTTGGTGCCACTGTTGTACAGAAGCTTTGCTGCACATCTTCGCTTAGCATCGGTTGGCAACAAACTTGCATACTGCGATAAATCACCACGAAAACGAGGTGATGATGCAACTTTGTCAGCGATTTGTGAATGGTTCTTGCCAACCAATTTTATGCGCATGCACAATATTATGTCATGCTCTAGTTTGGTGAACGCTCCCATAAAAATATCGAAAGAAAGCGTCAGACATCCCGGAATTTTCCAATTCATTATAAGCGATCTCATTGGCTGCCGATGTTGTCTACCACCAGATGGACAAAGCCGACTGATTTTAATCACAAAAGTTTGACCTAGTCTATCATTATGGCTTCGATCAAAGATTGGTTGATTAAACATCAACAAACCCACGTGAGTGACGGTGCACAAAACCAGACAACTGTCACGACAACCAAAACGTCATCAATTCTGATCACAGCCACTGGCTCAAAAAGCACTCACTGGGCAATTTGATCCACATCAGCATGGATGACAGTGAGATGAACTACAAGTGCGTTGCCCAACATTGGGCCAAGCAAAAGCCAAGGAGAATTAATCTGCTTTAAAGCAGTAGAAAACTTAATTCATTAGTTTGGGTTTGCAGAAAAAGATTATGTACTTTTTAATAAACACTCTCACGAAGTGTTGTCCAAATGTGGCAAATATAGCATAATTTCAAATAATAATTTGAATTTTTGACAGCGTGATGCCACTGGGATCCATTTAACAAAAGAAGGCTCTGGATTATTCTTTTGTTAAAGGCTCACAGTGACCTCACACTGCCAAATACGCTTATTATTATTTGAAATTATGCTACATTTGACACTTCATGAAACGTGATGTACAACTACATAATCTTTCTGCAAACTTAAATGTATGAATTAAGTTTTCTTTTCCTTTAAATATGTTTTAATCTTAATCTAGTCCATTTAATAAAATGCCAAAATTTAAACTTTAATATGCAGTTGCCTTACTTTTCAATGTATCTTAGTTATACATATATTAGGGTAATTGCATCAGAAACATTCTAAATCATTAGTTATAACAACACAGCAACTTATTTTAAGGTGGCAGTTCTTGGGTTCAGATCCCTTTGTGATCAACAGGAGGTTATGATGATCGATTCTCTTCATTGGATTGCATAAGATGGAGCAAACCACTGTTCATATTTTCATGCACATTTTTGTTACAACACTACTTGATCATAGATAATTAAGGTATCCCGTAGATTTTCAATCTATCATATACCTAAGTAATTGATAACAAAAACCGTTTAACTTGCATATTGAACTTTAAGGTGAAATTTCAAATGTGTATACATTAACACTTTAGGTCAGAAATCATTGAAACACTGATAAAATCTATCCTATAAATCATGTATCTAAAACCTCTCAGAGACCCTGAAAATGCACCCGAGAGCATCTATTTTCAAAAATTTTTTTGAAACCACTCTAGTTTCACTTCGCGCCACTGGCACTCAATTGTCTATGTTACCATGCCAGAATTTAGGGCTTTAACTTTTTTTTCTGGGGAAAACGCCGTTTGCGATAGACTAGAAAAGGTTGTGGGAGTTAAGGGAACAGCCCTCTCCTGGCTCAGGTCTTATTTAACTGACTGCTATCAGTATGTTGATGTAAATGGTGATTTTTCTAGACATACTGACGTAAAGTTTGGTGTTCCACAAGATTCTGTCTATATGCATGTATGTATGCATGCATGCATGCATGCATGTATGTATGTATGTAACCTCTAGGTGATATTCTTAAACATTGTATTAGTTTCCACTGTTATGCTAATGACACACTTGTATATTTCTGCAAAACCTGATGAGAGACACCAGCTTAATAGAATTGAGGAATGTGTTAAGGACATTAGACATTGGATGCTTATTAACTTCCTTCTGCTTAACTCTGACAAGACTGAAGTACTTGTACTCAGACCACATGCAGTTAGAAGTAAGTTTTCTGATTACACAGTAACTCTGGATGGCCTTTCTGTTTCTTCATGTGCAGCAGTAAAAGACCTCAGGGTGATTATTGACCCCAGTCTTTCATTCGAAACTCACATTGATAACATTACCCAGATAGCTTTCTTTCATCTCAGAAATATTGCCAAGATAAGAAATTTAATGTCACTACATGACACAGAAAAACTAGTTCATGCTTTCGTTACCTCCAGGTTGGATTATTGTAATGCCTTACTGTCTGGATGTTCCAATAAGTGCATAAACAAGCTCCAGTTAGTTCAAAATGCAGCAAGAGTCCTTACTAGAACTAGAAAATATGACCACATCACCCCTGTCTTATCCACACTGCATTGGCTCCCAATCAAATTTCGTATTGATTTATAAAATACTACTATTGACCTTTAAAGCACTGAATGGTCTCTCACCACAGTACCTGAGTGAAATTCTGCTCCTCTATGACCCGCCACGCCTACTTAGATCAAAAGATGCAGGCTATCTGCTGGTACCTCATATAGTGAAGGCTACATCAGGGGGCAGAGCCTTTTCTTACAAAGCCCCACAATTATGGAACAGCCTTCCAAGTAGTGTTCGGGAATCAGACATAGTCTCAGTGTTTAAGTCTCAGCTGAAAACATATCTGTTTAGTCAAGCCTTTTGTTAATAGTGTTTGAGGTAAAGGTGTAGATCTGGAGATTCCTCAGACATAGTGTTTTGGTAAACTGGGATGTATGGATGTCAGTCCCCCACTCACTTGCTCACTCGAGTTTGTTGACTGTGTAGTGGCTGCTGCTTTATGTCCCGGGGCTCCCTCATGCCTGTTACACCTTCTGGCTCTCCCCTTTTAGTTATGCTGTCATCAGGGACGTGATTGGCCAAGGACAAAAAAGCAGGAAAATATATAGACCCATAATACGACACGGCAGCAGTGTGGTATAAACAGACAGTTTCAGAGAACTTTACCCATGAGATGTTATAATGACTCAGCACCCCATTAATGGCCAAATGGAATTCAAGGTGAGCAGTTTAACTCCACACAGAAAGGCCCTTGCCGGCCACGCGGCTCGAACCCAGGACCTTCTTGCTGTGAGGCAACAGCGCTAACCACTACACCACTGTGCAGTCTAATAATAATAAAAAAATTATATCATATAATTATCATCATGATTATGAACAGGCCAAATCCCAAACGGCTCCTGGTTGGAGACGGAGTGCACTACCGTAGAAGCCTTTTTATACTTTCTATAGGGTGGTTTTGGAGAGAGCTGGGGGGCATTTGGGATTCAGTTGTTTATCATCATCATCATCATTATTAACAACAAAAGAGCAGCTAGCTGCGGCTGAATCCCAAATGCCTCCCAGCTCTCTCCAAAATTGCCCTATAGAAAGTATAAAAAGGCTTCTACAGTAATGCACTCCGTCTCCAACCAGGAGCCGTTTGGGATTCGGCCTGTTCATACGCATGCGTAATAGCGCTCGTTTATAGAGGTGTTACTAACTAACTAACTACAATTTCCAGTGAATTCAAACTGGGACACACTTTAAAACTACTACCTGGAAAACAAAACTGTTGATGAATTAACAAACTGATTAATTCCTAACTTCACCCGTGTGTACTTATGTAAAGTATTAAATTAGTTTGCAAGCTAACAGTGTAATGTGTTTCTACATCCAGGCTGCTTTAGCACGCGCGCGCACACACACACACACAGCCAACATGGGCTGAGAGAGGAACCCCCCCCCCCCACACACACACTCAGACACTCACCCAGAAGTTTCTTCACCTCATCTTCACTCATGTAAACGTTGACACTCGGGTGGTTGTTATGGCTGTTGGTGCTGATTATCCCGCTGGGTCTGGCGAGGCACAGGGCCGCCTGGAGCAGCAGGAGCAGCACGCAGCCCCCGAGTGTCCTGAGGGCTGGAAGCGGCCGAGCGCGGAACTCCGTCCGGTGACCCTTAGCGCCCCGCGCCACCTCCTTTTGCCCCAGCATCGCACCTTCACTCTTCCCTCACACTGCTTTAGCAAACCCTCAGGCTCTACCCTCATCCAAAACTTGAGTGGCCTCCGGTGGGCAGCATTCCTATAGTAGGTGATGATAACGACGCTCACAAAACCCCCGCTCCATCTCCAGCCTGTTGTCCGGTGCTTCCTGGCCGAGCTAACCGTAATGCTAACAACGCCAGCTAGCTAGCTAACTTTGTTCAAGTCTTCAAGACTCGGGTCACATAAAGGTTACTCTCACGTTACGCATAATGGGCTTTTTTTTATTATTGGTACCGCTTAACCTAGGGTAGGTTATTATGCACATGCGTGGCTCATTGGAGTTGCCTATGGATAATGTGGTAATGTGGTCCTACCCCCCCCCCCCCCCCCAAAAAAAAAAAAACGAATTTGCATGATTCACGAGGGTCACATTTTTATGCCTGAAAATCCGGAATTCCGGAAAAATCCGGAAGAATCACATCCTCGTGTCATAGTTAGTTGCCAGAGTCCCTGCTTGTACTCAGTGCAATATGTATACCGTTCCTACTTATTCAACAGGGATGAGAATGGGACATTTAAAAAAAAAAAAAAAAAAAAAAAAAACTTTGAAATGTCTGCCAAGGGCAGACATAACGCACGCAAAGCGTGCATGGGGGGGATTTCAAAGGGGGGGTTCACCTTTATTTATATATATGTGAATGTTTTCAAATTCAATGATGGTTTAAAACATTTATAAACTTTAAGATAAATCATATATCATGAGCGATAATGGAGGTAACCATAACGATATTAGATTCCTCCTGACTCTATCTTTGACAATTTAAGTAAAACGTACCTTTGTGCTTTTTTTGTTTTGATGTGCTCCTGGATGTTTCTAGCTTCTCCGTTTCCATAATTGATCATATCTGAGCAAACCTTTCCCGGCACGTCCACTTTTCGGATATGTTCCGTCAGGCACGTCGTCACAGTTTGTGTCCCTATCTGCACGGTAATGCTACTATCGAGCCATGCCCATTGGAAACAGTTCTTTATCCCATTTGATTTATCGATTTCCCTGGCAGAGCCCCGGTGGGGTCCCGGGGGCGGGAGCTAATGATTTTTGGCTTTTTTTTTTTTTTACCCCAAAACCATTAATTTTATCAGCAAAAAGTTGCAATTTAGTTGGAAATAAATTCCCCTTCTTGGTGGACTGTCAGGTGAAAATGATTAATATGGGACAAGAGACTTGTTTTTAATCAATTCACATTTGATGATTTCAAAAAAAAAATAATAATCAATGCACCTTTTAATATAAACGAGCTCTACAGTATTATATTTCTGCATTTTAGCTATTCATGTCTTTGAATACTCTAATCCTTTAAAATGAAGTGCAAACCAGAAACGTACGGGCGGCACGGTGGTGTCGTGGTTAGCGCTGTCGCCTCACAGCAAGAAGGTCCAGGTTCGAGCCCCGTGGCCGGCGAGGACCTTTCTGTGTGGAGTTTGCATGTTCTCCCCGTGTCCATGTGGGTTTCCTCCGGGTGCTCCGGTTTCCCCCACAGTCCAAAGACATGCAGGTTAGGCTAACTGGTGACTCTAAATTGACCGTAGGTGTGAATGTCAGTGTGAATGGTTGTCTGTGTCTATGTGTCAGCCCTGTGATGACCTGGCGACTTGTCCAGGGTGTACCCCGCCTTTCGCCCGTAGTCAGCTGGGATAGGCTCCAGCTTGCCTGCGACCCTGTAGAACAGGATAAAGCGGCTAGAGATAATGAGATGAGAATGAGATGTTACTTTACGGAAATCTTCACCAAGTTAGGTCTTTTCATGCTGGCCTGTTGTAGACCTAAATATAATGCACATGAAATGACACTCCTCACCTCAACATGTCCTTTACTATCATTTAAGCCACCATGGGCAATGCTGAAATCACTGCTGCAAACAGTACATCGCGCGAAACTGCCATTATTGTTGACCCTTATTAGACAGAGAGATTCTGTTGTGTAATCGGAGCTGAAGTGGGTTTTGTATTTCGCCGATCCTGTAGGCTGTACTGACTCAACTGAAAACGTCGGTCCTCAAGAAAAGGGATAAAAGCCCGCCCACACTGAAAGCTGATTGGCTTATTTTGCTGAGTAACCAAATCAGGATGCTCTTTGTCTAGCATGCGCTACATGAACAGGCACACGCGCAGTCTCTCTCTCGTGCTCCACATTCTAAGATGCGTGAGGTAGACAGTGTTGCACGTGCACGCGCTTGCTCTAGATTCCGGGAGATATTCTCCAATGTGCGGGCATCAGGGAGCCGCTATCAATATGCGGGAGTAGGGCTGCACGATATCAGAAAAATATGCGATATTCGATAACATGACTGAATATCTCGATATCGATATGTATCACGATAATTAAATATATAAATGTTTTTCTTACCTCTACTCGCCGTTCTGCCCTGTATCTAGCATTTAAAAAAAAAAACCCAATGCATCACTTCCATTCCAACATTATTTTTTATTGGAAAAACATGGCTACACCTGCAATGGTGTCCATCAATCATCTTTAAATCTCTTAATTTTTGTGAGCGCAGCAGAAAATGTCTTAAGTTGAAGTAAACAAAAAACTGAAAACTACATTACATTAACATAAAGCATTCAAAATGGCAATTTCAGCGGCTCCCGGGAGATGAAGGTGAGCGACACAGATTCACCATAAACTCAAACACAATCTGTTAATAACACATGCGGGTGAGAGAGCAGTGGTGTGTGTGTGTGTGAGTGAGAGAGAGAGAGAGAGAGAGAGAGAGAGCGAGCGGTTTTATGTTTTTATGCTTCTGTACAGCAGTGTTTGTCCCAGTGAGCCGCCCCACCACTGTTTTACAGGTACATGTCTTGCAAAGTACCTGAGTTTGCAGTACATCACCCCTCCTGAATCCAAAGCACTTCCAAATAGCAGACGTGCATTTTTTTTTTTTGGAAACCAGTTCCTCCTCACACAAGTTTGTCGCACCACACTTGCTCCCGCCTTCCGCCATCACCACGAGGCTTTTACTTGTTTTGCAATAGGGGGTGGAGTTATCCCGCGGCGCTTGTTGACATTCAAATGTGATTGGACGGCACAGAAAAATGTGCCTTTTATCGAAATTTAAGTAATTTTTACGGTATGTGTATCGCAAACTATGATCTCAATATCGATACTTTTTCGATATATTGTGCAGCCCTATGCGGGAGACTCTCGGAACTTCCGGGAGACTCGGGATGTCTGCGTTATAAGATGACCACAGATCGTTAACCGTACACACACCCGAACCCCCGAAATTTTCTCAACGGATTTACACATTTCACAAAAATGACATTTTCAGCGGGAAAAACTCAGAATTCCGCAGATCCGCGGAAAATTCTCATCCCTGATTCAAGTAACATTGGGCATATCTAACAACCTGTGTTTTTTTTTTTTCTCTCTCTCCTCAATCTGTCCCTCTGAGTTGCTTGTCAGTCCTGTGATCAAGACGCTGAACCTCTTCTGCTCCTTGTACCTGCCTGATCCATCCTGGTGCTCTGTGTCTGGTTGGAGTCTCATTGCATCGCTCCTGTGGAGGACGGCCCCATGTGGACAGTTGAAAGTAGAGGTCTGCGCGGGACAGAATTTTCAGTCCCGCTCCCGCCCACTCCCGCAAAGAATTATGATTTTCAGTCCTGCTCCCGCCCGCAAATCCCGCATGATGCAGATGTTTGCGTTATTTCTCATGAAAGTTCTTGTCATTGGCTTGGGGAATTAAACATGCTGAGCTTAGCTGAGCTCTCCACTGACCGATCCTTCACCTAGCGCACGTAGCGAGGGTGAGCGTTGCCAGGCGGCATGCGCAGCTGAGACTTTACATGTACATCTATCTATCTATCTATCTATCTGTCTGTCTGCATGTTGTGTGTGTGTGTCTACGTGTGTGAGTGAGAATTAGTCTTGGGGAAAAACCCTGACAGCGTTTGGCCAGAGTGTCATATTACACTGAGGCTATGCTCTCTTTCTCTCACTCACAAGGCCTCTGCATGCTCTTGCGACAAGGCTTTCGCAGATAGCTTTTCGCAGACAGTTGTAATTTATCGTTGAGCGAGGAATAATAGGCGTGCACGATGTTATTCACCGCCACAACGCAAGGGGGCGCGAAGTCGCTAGGAGTAGTTGGTGAGTGTGGTTACTGGAGTGTTTATCTTCCAGTTACTGAGCAACAGGTCATTCAACACCGCTGTCCTTATAATGCGCTGTCCTTATAATGACTAGAACTGGAGTCGTATAGATGTACGTACTTCCTCACTTCCTCGATCAACCGCTCTTCATGCTGCTCCATCTTCACTCGTGTTTTTAAAAATGGCGGTTGTGAAAACAAAACAAACCGGGGAAGTAGGGAAGCGGAAGTGCGTGTACAGCGGATGTAGAGTGGACCAATCAGAGCCCTCTTGTCTGCGACGCTGTCTGCGAGGCTGTCTGCGGTGGTCACAAATTTTGGGAGGTGCGCGCAGAGTGTCTGCGAAGGTGGGGGGGGCTACGCAGACGCTGTCTGCGAAGACTGGGTTGTCAGCATAAATTGGCCTACACACACACAGGAAATGAAGAAAATAAAAAGGAATAAGAAAAAATAAAAATAGAAAGAAAAGTTTGAAAGTGAAAAAGAAAGCGAGACAATGACATTGAGGAAGAAAGAAGAGAAAAAACAACAAATTAAAGAACAAATAAAATGAGTGCGTGAGAGAGAGAAGGGAGAAAACGAGAGTTCAGTGTATGAACAAAAAAAATAAGACTTTACACACACTTACACACACACACACACACACACATATATACACACTTATGTGCGCGTGCACACACACGCAAAAATATTAAAATTGCACATTGGCAGTAGTGCATTAGCATTTTGTGTGTGTGTGTGTGTGTGTGTGTGGGTCCCCTCTGAAAAAACGTGCGCAAAGGAAATTGGAAACGTACGCGAGATTAGACCACATCCGCAAATTTAGGCATCTTAAAATGTTTTTATTAATGCCTAATAAAATATCCA
Source organism: Neoarius graeffei (assembly GCF_027579695.1). Taxonomy (NCBI): domain Eukaryota; kingdom Metazoa; phylum Chordata; class Actinopteri; order Siluriformes; family Ariidae; genus Neoarius; species Neoarius graeffei. The sequence continues at coordinate 9,643,272 of NC_083587.1, forward strand.
GCACAAATTATATATGATAGACATAAATTAATAATTTATAAATTTTATTTTAAACATGTTTAGTTAGCGGGACTGCAGCTTATCACCTCTCCCGCCCGCTCCCGCATTGTGCACTCCCCCTCCCGCCCGCAATGAGCTTTCAAAACTTGTCCCGCGCCGCACTGCTTTGCGTCGGGTCCCACGGGACTCCCGCGGGAGTGCAGGGCTCTAGTTGAAAGTCACACCTGGAGGATGCTCTTACAGTACTTACAATAATGCTTTTATGGCTGAGGACTACAGTTGACTTGCTAACTTTAGGACTGCAGTTGTCATGAACAGTTTTGCACTCTAGTTTCCATCAGTGAAGAGTTTATAACATCAACAAAACTGACTTCATGTTAAAACTGTTAATGTCAGTCATGTTGTCTGTTGCTGCCCAAATGAGGATGGGTTCCCTTTTGAGTCTGGTTCCTCTCGGGGTTTCTTCCTCATGTCGTCTGAGGGAGCTTTTCCTTGCCACTGTTGCCACAGGCTTGCTCATTGGGGATAGATTAGGGATAAAATTAGCTCATGTTTTAAGTCGTTCAAATTCTGTAAAGCTGCTTTGTGACAACGTTTATTGTTAAAAGCGCTATACAAATAAACTTGACTCGCTCCGCCTCTTCTTTTTCGGAAAAAGCCAATCCTCTCGCTCTGCCTCTTCTCCTGTCTCAGAAAAAAGTAAAAACTTCTTCCTGAACCAGTCCCGTTGTTACAGTTCACTGCACAACAATAAGGCATGGTTTTTCCTTGGAAATTCCCGAATGCACATCTGCACTCAAGCCAAACGGCAATGCAAGTAAACGGAAGTGGACTCAACTCAAGCGGTTTGTTTGTCTTGAATGACGTCATGCATCGAGTGGTCATGAAAATTACCGAACAGAAATTCGCCGCAACCCGCACTAACTTATTTTAATTACTTATTAACAATACTTCTTGGGATCAGAAGAAAATTACAGGTTTTTTTTTTTTTTTACATATAAAGTTTCAAATGTGCATAAATTGAAAACCGTTGCCTATGATCTTTAAGCATGAACAAATCTAAAATAGTAATTTTTACGATTAAAAGGATTCGTATAGGTAGCGGTCTGAGTGAATGACCTTGACAACCGTGACATCACAGCAGGAAGGCTATCGGGCTCATCGCCATTTTCGCTATACTAAAACACCGAGCTGACTGCAACTTCAATCCTCCATTTTGAGCTCATTTATCGCTATGCCACGTAAATGTGTTGCTGGCAGGTGCAGCAACACAACAGAAGGTGGATTTATGTTGCATTCATGGCCCAAGAATGTTCAAAAGGCAATGATTTGGACGCGTTTTGCAAGAAATTAACAGGCACATTTTACTGATGACTTGTACGAAACCTCTGATCTGTTGAGGAACGTTGGCTATAAGCCTGTATTGAAAGAGGGTGCAGTACCAACAATTAAAGGAAATGAAAACTACAAGAAAAGGAAAGTAAGTTCAGTTGCACCAGTTCTCCCGGAGTGTGAGCCGAGCAGTAATGGAGTACTCAGCATGGAGAAAATGGAGAATGAGTGGACCAGTTGTCAGATTTCTCCACTGGATATACTTGCCTCAGCAGCAATCTCTTACCCTTGTGTGGAAGAAGCGAATTAACGAAGAACTGAAAGTCAGATTGTTTTGAAACGATCGGCCTTTAAGAAGCGAGAGCACAGACGGGTAAGCGCCAATTCTCATAACACGTTGTTTATCTGCATTTAGATTAATCCATGTAACTTGTATTGTGTGTTTAAGTTGCCAGTATAAGATTATTTAATTTGCTTCAGAATGTGATTATCTCAGTCCATCTGATTATTTAATTAGCCTTTTACATTTTCAGTAAAAATGCATGCATGTACGTTGCATAAGTAAAACAGGATAGGTGTTATAAATGAGAGTCACATAAGACTGTCAGTTCAATTCCATCCAGTTCTCTAGACGGCTTTGTTCTCTGGCTTTATTTCGTAAGGTGAGTGTCTCCGTGGCCAACGTGTTCCTATCGGATTCACTTTCAGATGGTTCGAACTGATACGGTTCTACGTGTATAGCAGTAGCATGTACACACACTCCAATTTCAGGACTATCGCAGTCAGATGTATTACTATCTGAGGATCTGAAGAATCTCCAATAAATCCGAACAAAGAGGCCATTGCAACCGCTCTCGCCTGCAGAGTCTGATTTTGGTCTATAGCTGTCAAAGACCTCGACCTTAAAGTGCATATCCTGGACCAATTTCGTGGGTTTTTTGTTTTTTATATGAAAGTATGTCCCTTTACACACTCATCCAGAAGGGTAATTTTGCACAAGGCCATCTGTATACAGCAGAAAAAGATAAAATAAAACACGTCTGGAAAAATCCCAAGGGAGTCCGGAGCCAGATTCGTGACGTCACGTGCAGATCCGCCAGCAGGCTGAGAGCGCTTGCATGGGTTCAGTGCACAGTCTGTGTAGACCAAGTTTAGCAGCTAGCGATTTTGCATTGAAATATGGAATTGTCGCCCGAGCTTCTAAACCCATGGATTCATGTATCAATGCTCATCTATTTATTGTTACATAAATCATATTTTTTCTATTTACTATTATGTATTTATACATTTCTTCATTTAGAAAAGTACTGGCTACTATAGGAAAAAGATTTCATAAGCTACACACATGGAATCGGCTAAGCAGGGTTGTATATACATTTAATGTGTTTGACAGGTCCCAAGATCTCAAGCCCTGACACACCGTATATCCCTTGATACATGTGAAGTAAAATGTAAAGAAAATGTGACCTTGGGTGCTGTGAGACAGCTGCCTCTCCAGTAGCTCTGTAAACCTCTTTTTCCACGTTTTTACTTTTCTGCTCTTCTTACAAAGACAGTGTGTTTTTCTTCATATCCCATGGATATTTTTTAACTTTAACACGCAACCAGGAGCCAGTTTTCTCGCTTATTCGATAGAGGAGCTGCTGGCCCTGAAAACAATGGGACGAGCCGGGATACGACACCCCCTCCTGGCAGAGCTATGGAGGAAACCCAGGGGCTGCAAAGCTGGGGCTAAGCTAAAGGCTAGGCTAGTGGACAACTGATGGCACTACAAACCATCCATTCCCTCCATTATCACGGGGAATGTGAACTCGCTGCCGAATAAGTTCGACGAGCTATCCGCACTGAACAACCAGCGGATTTACCGGGAGAGCAGCTTATTTATTTTGACGGAGACATAGCTAACACACCTTGTACTGGATACTAACGTGGACCTGCGGGGATTCACTGCTGTGAGAGCTGACAGAGACACTAAACCATGCGGGAAAGGCAAAAGTGGGGGACTCCTCGTTTACGTGAACAACCGCTGGTGTAACCCGGGACATTTCTCCGTAAAGACAGTCTTATGTTACCTGGACTTGGAGCCGCTAGCATCACCATCTGTGTTTACATCCCTCCGAGGGCAGACGCAGCATGTGAGGGGATTCACTGTCACAGCAAGGCTGCAGACACAGCACCCTCAGGCATTTATCATCATTTCTGGGGACTTAAACCATGCTACTTTGGACTTTGGCTGCTTTTTACCAGGCTGTGGACTGTATCTTTTTAATTTCCCTGAGAGAACCCTCACAAAGGGATCAATAAAGTTCTATCTAATCTAAGTAAGTGTATTATCGCCCAGCGCTTTTGTGTGCATCAATAAATAACATTATCTGTGTACCACACAAACAAAGGAACACCTAATTTAGAGTATAGTCCCTCTTATTTCTTACCCTGGCAACAGTCAACTTGTGAATTGCCGATTTTCTTGGTCTTTTTCTCAGCTCTGCTTTGGTCCTCGGCTTTTTCCCGGTGCCTCACACGAAGCGTTCCCATTTCTCTCTCGTTGTCTGGTCTTTTGGAAAACGAGGAGTACTAATCCCATCATGATTGGTGTTGCTACACCCTCCTACGATACATCTGTTAACCATTTCAATAAATTACGCGATAACATTGAAGAAATTTGCAGAAAACCACCAGGTCGTTTTCTCATAAACAAACCAGCGCTGACGTAGGATTCAGAGGGAGGTGTCCCGCACGCGACGTCACGAAAATCAATGTTTGCCAGGAAAGCCAAATGCCAAGTTTTTTCAGAGGCGGACCAATTCGCCTCAAATGGCTTGATTTCAACTGAATTTTTCTGGTATTGTGCAAGGTAAAAGAAAATTGCACAAAATGCAAAATGTGACAGATATTTGACAAAAGATTAATATAAAATAGGAGAATTACATTGATCTTGCTCCTGAATTTACCCAAGATGTGCACTTTAAAACTGGCTACTGCTATGACGTCACACACTCAGGGCTGGCTCGCTCAGCTCAAATGCCAACTTTGCAGTCGATTTTAACTCTCAAAAATATATATTTTTTTAAATGCCCATTTATGCAGCATACAAGAGTCAAGGATGGAGATAATATCCTCTCAGAAATGTATTTAAAATAAAGGCTCTGTGTATAAAACCAGAGCAAAAACAGGACGCAGAGCTGTGCCTTTAGCCTTGAGTTAAAGTAAGAGGTTTCATTGCTGCCAGAGCTAATTGTTAGACACAGTTCTCTCTCTCCAGGGATCAGAAGCTTCGAGCTCAACACCATACGATTCTTCCAACAACAAGACCTCCCGGTTCGGGAAACCATGCCTAAAACAGTCCCCTGTGATTTCATCCATTTTCAGTGTGTAAAGCTTTCTGCTCAACACACTGCAGAGGGGGTGATTCTGCCTGACTAGCTTAACAACAATAATAAATAATAATAATAATTATTATTATTGTTTTAAAAAAAATAAATAAAAACCCCGAGAAAAAAAAAGTCAGTGAGAAATCAAGTCGGAATTTTGAGAAACAAGTTGGAACTCGGAGAAATAAAAAGTTGGAATTGCGAGGAAGTCGCAATCTAGAGAAAGAAAGGAAAAAACAACCCGTGATGGATTTAAATACTTTCAATAAACAACTAAGCAGGTTAGCCAAACTACAACTCTCTCCTTGGATAAATAGTGCACTATCTAGGGTGCACATGGCATTATTTCATACTGAAGGTAGTTCCTAAAACAGTAAAGTGGAGATATATTTGGGATTCGACCACACACCTTCAGTTTAACTTACCTCAGGGTTTCAAATCCTCAGAGACAGACACAATAACGTGTTTTTATTTTTATAACTCGAGGGGCTAAGGCGGCTCAGACGAGCAGCGGTTTTTTCTTCTCCAGTTTACTGGCGGTTGGAGAAGCAGCTACTGGACGCGTTACCGCCACCACCTGGCCTGGAGGACGCTTATCCCAACCTTCTTCTTCTTCCTTTTTAATGGCGGTTGGCAAACAACTTTTGGAAGCATTACCGCCACCTACCGAAATGGAGTGTGAGTCTGGCTATCTAAATAATACTTAAAAAAACCTAAATTCTTCTAAACCTAAAGCGCCTGAATTTTTCTGAAGAATTGTATTTATTCTTAAAGGCACATTTTCTGTCTCTCACTCTTGGATAAGTTGCTGCCTCTCCTGGTCAAACTCCCTACAGTATTCTAGAACATGCTGTATGGTCTCAGCAGCATCACATACACTACACTTTCCATCAGCATGCTTTTTTAAAATAAATAAAGTACTGTCCAAACCAGTGCGCCTAAACCTCATCCTCGAGATAATATCTTCCTCCTGAGTGGATCTAGCAGTTGGTCTTGCACCACCTACAAACCTTTGAATACTGTAATATTTCCTACCAGTGGTAGCATTATTCCAGTCACTTTGCCACTTTTCCTTGGACTTTGACTTGATTATCATTTTAATTTCAGATTTACTATAATGAATATCCATAGTGATCTCAGTGTTTATACTGTTTTACTGTTTATATTGTCTGAGTGTTTAGTCTATGTCTAGTTCTTATAATGTTTTCTTATCTAGTGTTTATACTGTTTATATTGTTTGTTTGATTGTTTAGTCTATATCTAGTTCTTATCTAGAGTGTTTATACTGTTTATATTGTTTGTTTTTTCAATTATTCTATTTTTATTTTTATTTATTGCATTGCCTGTTTGCACCGTGGGTCAGAGAGGACTGAAATTTAATCTGTGCTGTATGTTGAGCATGTATAGCATATTTGACAATAAAGTTGACTTGACTTGAGGAGATTCACATGCCTTCTTAGCATTCTTATCCTCTAGTTCATTACCTCATACTCCTAAATGAGCTGGGACCCATAAAAAACTGACATTTGTATCAGAGTTTAATAGTCTACTTATTGTCTGCACAATTTCTAAAACAATGTCCTGTCTGGACTGAGACCTAGCACTCTGGATGCTCATCAATGCAGATGCAGAGTCTGACGCAATTAGAATGGCAGTCTCTTTGGCAAGAAGGACAGATGTACAAAGGTGGTTCCTGATCTTGCTGGGAAGACTTGCGTGCTGCTCTCTTTTGCTTTTGGTTGACACTACGTAATAGTTCGGCTTCTTTGGTCCCGGTCACAATGGCAGCTTTCCAAGAACTTCTGAACTCGGCAGTGGTCTCCCAAGACTGTACACTGATCCCGGCGGATTTCAAGTCATGCTTGCAGGTGTCTTTGAAGCGGAGCCTTGGGCGGCCACAAGATCTAGAGCCTTCTGACAACTCGCCGTACAGTAGATATTTAGGTATTCTGCCGTCATCCATGTGGCATACATGGCCGAGCCAGCGAAGACGGCGTTGACTAAGGAGCGTGTAGATAGATGGAAGTTCTGCGTGCTTAAGCACATCGGTGTTTGGGGTTTTATCTTGCCAACTGATGCCAAGGATGTGTCTGAGGCAGCGAAGATGGAAGCTGTTGAGTCTTCTCTCCTGAGCGGAGTAGGTTGCCCAAGTTTCGCTGGAGTAGAGAAGTGTGCTCAGGACGCAAGCTCTGTACACCTGCATTTTAGTACTAATGGTGAGGTTGTTGTTGGACCATACTCCTGGTGTGGAGCTTGAACATGATTGCTGAGGCCTTTCTTATTCTAGCATTGATCTCCTGGTTCTAGTGAGAGATTCATTGGTTACCTCCACACTTACCACATCTCTGACTACCTTTACAAATTGCAGCTACAGTACATGACCATACCACTGGCACTTAAAGCACCTGATTGGAGGGGGTACATACTCCCACACACTAAAACTCATAAAGCCTATCATCACCCTTTCAGACAGATGATGTTCTTTAAACTCCAAGAGCAGTGATGTACTCTCAACCTTAGCTCCATCTCTCTTTGCCATCAATCTTTTAATTCCCAAAACTGATCCTCCTTTAATGTATTTTTTAATTTCCTCCAAGTTTTCACCAAGCGCCACTCCTGAAATTACTCCTCTTGCTCCACGCTCACCAAACTTTCTTACCTCCACTATTTCTTTCTTACAGATTGACTGAGTTTTCATTACTTTTTCCCTTTGTCCACTGTCCTTACACTTAACCAGTAGGCTTCCATCCCTCAACACCTTCGCCATTTCAATCTCTCCACAAGCCTTCTTCAACCCTGTAGTTAAAGCAACTAAACTAATATCTCTAACATCATTACCTTCCTTAAACTTACTGATCACCTTCAAGTCAGAGTCAGGATCGTGAACAACTCTCCTTCTCACATCACTACTCCTCTCTCCCAGTTCATTTTCATGTTCTTTCCTCTTTAGAACTACCTAACCACAGAGTACTAACTCCGCTCCCTCTTCCTCTCCCCCCACCAATATCCTCTTCCATATCCTCATCACCCATGATCTAAGGCTAATCCAGACCCAGTCACAAATCAGTTTATGGCAACAATCCACCGTCGCCCTCCGCGGAAGCAGACGCTCCTCCAACTGGTTTCCCCTCCCCCCATCCCAACCTAACCCAAAAGCCAGTATTTCACTGGGCTGTGACAGCTTGCAACAAATTGCGAACGTCATGCGCGAGAGAGTTTCAAAAGTGTCTTGAAACATTCGCGGGGCTTCTCAATTTCCTCGCATGAGTCGCAAAGTGTCGCTCCTTCATCGCTGATATTTTGAACATGTTCAAAAAATTAGTGTGACAAAATTTCTCTCAAAATAGCCGCAAATGCATCGCCGGTGTGGCAAAGCAGTCATGAACCCTTCTCAAGTCAGTTTCCGTGAGACAGGAAGTGCAAGTTCTTCAGCCAATATCTCACTGGGCTGCGACAGCCTGCGACTAGTTCGAGACACAACAACTGCGATAAAATATGTGAATATCAATTCAGTGTGATTCCAAGTGAAAATTGTCGCTAATTCACATATGTTATCACAATTGTTGTGTCTCCAACTAGTCGCAGGCTGTCGCAGCCCAGTGAGATACTGGCTTAACCCTCACACACTTCTACTAATAACAATTATAATGTAATTTTAAAAAGTGTAATGTTGCATGCCTGGACCCATTTGGTTGTTCTGAACATGTCTGGATTGGGGTTTTTTTTGTTTATTTGTTTGTTTGTTTTTTTCTGCCAGAAGCTAAAATTCTCTGGGGCCAGAATAATAAAGACTCCTCTGAGGCACATAAAGCCAGCATCTGTTTGAACTACTGCTCATACAGCATCACACACCTGCTGTCTACCCATTTCTATATGTAGGAACTCCTAGACATTTGGCTAGTGTTACTTGCAGTTGACACCTCTCCCTTCCTGACTTTGGACAACATCAGGATTTGGACTCACGATCTCTAGATGATAGGGTGAATGCGTTTCTGTTGCACCAATTAGGAACCACTGCCCAAGAAGCTCCATCAATCCATCCATTATATGTAGCCGCTTATCCTGTCCTACAAGGTCGCAGGCAAGCTGGAGCCTATCCCAGCTGACTATGGGCGAGAGACTGGGTACACCCTGGACAAGTCACCAGGTCATTGCAGGGCTGACACATAGACACAAACAACCATTCACACTCACATTCACACCTATGGTCAATTTAGAACCACCAATTAGCCTAACCTGCATGCCTTTTGACTGTGGGGGAAACCGGAGCACCCAGAGGAAACCCACACAGACACGGGGAGAACATGCAAACTCCACACAGAGAGGCCCCCATCAGCCGCTGGGCTCGAACCCAGGACCTTCTTGCTGTGAGGCAACAGTGCTAACCAAGTCAAGTTTATTTGTATAGCACTTTTAACAATAAACATTGTCGCAAAGCAGCTTTACAGAATTTGAAAGACTTAAAATATGAGCTAATTATATCCCTGATCTATCGCCAATGATCAAGCCTGTGGCAATGGTGCCAAGGAAAAACTCCCTCAGACGCCATGAAGAAACCTCGAGAGGAACCAGACTCAAAAGGGAACCCATCCTCATTTGGGCAACAACAGACAACATGACTAACATTAACAGTCCTAATATAAAGTCAGTTTCATTGATGCTATAAACCCCCCACCAACGGAAACCCGAGCACAAAACCATTCACAACAACTGCAGTCCCAAAGTCAGCAAGTCAACCACAGCCCTAGAGTCAGCAAGTCAACTGCAGTCCCCAAGTCAACTGCAGTCCCCAGCACAAAAGCACCACTGGAAGAGTCCAGAGCATCCTCCAGGCGTGACCCCCAACTGTCCACATGGGGCCGCCCTCCACAGGAGCGATGCGATGAGACTCGAACCAGACACAGGGCACCAGGATGGATCAGGCAGGTCTGAGGAGCAGAAGAGGTTCAGCATCTCAATCCCAGGACCGACATATAACTCAGAGGGACAGATTTCTTTTCTAATCTTTTTAAAAAAAAATTCTACAAATAATTTTCCAGTATCCTCTTCATTTTTATTGTACTGTCGCTTTGCTTTTTGTACTTTCCACTTTCGCTTTCCTTTTTCCGTTTTTTTCTCTATCTTTTTTTGGAAGAACGCCAAGACCGGAAGCTTTTTTTTCTGCTCCTGTGTAAAGACCAAAAGTGGAGGACATCCACATTAAATCTGCTTTAATATCAACAGATCTTCGATTAAGGTACGTGAATCTTTTCATCATGGCACACCTTCAGCCTGTTCAGTGTGCTGAGTGTCAGATGTTTAGACATTCTTCCTCCGTTGTGAACGATAGCTTTATTTGTGATAAGTGCAGATTAGTTAGCTCTCTGATGGAGAAGATTACAGTGCTAGAAGCACGTGTCCAGGCTTTAGAGAAGGCCAGAGAACAGTGTAGTTTCTGTAGGGGAAAGTCTGGATGCCCTAGGTGGAGTTAGCAATCCCCCAACTCCGGCATTAGAGCCCTTACAGCGGGGCGAATGGGTGACGACTTGGCGGCATAAGCGTAGAGCCAAAGCTACCACTGAGGCTTGCCCACGGGAGCACCACTCCTCTCCATGTCACATGTCGAACAGGTTTGCTCTCCTTAGTGATGCACCCACTGAGAAACCTGAAAGAGCTCTGGTTATAGGGGACTCTATCATACGGCATGTGAAATTAGCTCAGCCTTTAGGGGCACCAGCAGCTTTAATCAGGTGTATACTGGGAGCCAGGGCACCGGACATAGCAGGTAATCTTAGGGTCCTAGGCAAGCAAAGGTTCTCAAAGATATCCATGCAGGAGTTAATGATGCATGCCTTTGTCAGTCTGAGGTTACTAAGTGTAACTTTGTAGAGGTGTTTAAATTAGTGAAGGCGATGTCTGATGCTGTAGTATGCTCTGGCCCCATCCCAATGCGGCATGGCAATGTAGCTTACAGCAGGTTATGGTCGTTGAACTGCTGGTTGTCCAGGTGGTGCTCTGAAAACAGTGTGGGCTTTATAGATAATTGGGCTAATGTTGAGGGCACTGCTGGCCTGTTAGGGTGGGATGGTATCCATCCCACTCGGGAAGGTGCTGCTCTCATTTCCTGTAGCATAGGTCATAGTCTCAGAACAGGCCTAGTTAATTCCTGACAATCCAGAGCCAAGGCCAAGGAGCAGATGAACAGGCTAAACTGACTGTCTGCTAGCTGCACAGAGTCGTCACTCAGGGTCCATTACATCGAGACTGTGTCTGTTCCCCAAGCTCAACAAAAAAGTAGAAATACTCAGAGAGTTTGTTCCAGTAACCTAATCAATATAAAATTAGATCATACTGACTATACAGCTGCTGCCAGCACCTTTGATCTAAAGGTGGGGCTATTAAATATTAGATCTCTTACATCTACAGTAAACCGCTAATGGTAATGAACTTTGTACTGATCAGGAGTTTAATGTACTTTGTTGAACTGAAACATGGACTAAGCCAAATTAATATATAGCATTAAATGAAGCGAGTCCACCTGGATACAGTTATATATACCAGCCTCGTCTAACTGGCAGAGGAGGAGGTGTCGTGGTTATTTATAATGATTATCTCGGTGTAATACAAAAACCTGGTTATAAATTTAATACATTTGAAGTTCATACTAGTATAATGTATGTAGCCTCGAAAAATAGGTCTACCCAGTTAATTCCATTACTTATTATTTACAGGCCCCCGGGGCCATATTCTGAGTTTCTTTCTGGATTTGCAGATTTTCTCAGATCTGGTTATTTCCTTAGACAAAGCTTTAGTTGTCGGAGAGTTTAATATTCACTTCGATAACCCAGAAGGCCCTTTGAAAACAGTGTTTGTGTCCATTTTAGATTCAGTAGGGATTAATCAGAATGTCATAGGACTGATCCATAATGGTGGTCACACCCTCGATCTAATACTAACATTCAGGTTAAATATAGAAAATATAGTCATACTTCCACAGTCTGAAGTTATCTCAGATCATTAGCTCATCTCATTCAAAATACGTCTGAATAATAATATATGCACCTCACAACGCTACTGTATTAAACATATAGTCACATCAACTACTGCACAGAGCTTTAGAAATGATCTCCCAGAGTTATCAACTTTGATTGGGTTACTGTCAGCCCCTGCAGAACTTGATCAGGCAACTGAATGCTTAGTCAACGTTCCGCCATACTTTAGATAATGTAGCTCCTCTCAAAAAGAAAATGGTCAGAGACAAAAATTAGCACCCTGGTATAATGATGACACTTGCACATTAAAACAGACCACTCGAAAATTTGAACGTAAATGGCATCAAACAAAATTGGTAGTGTTCAAATTAGCATGGAAAAAGAGCTTCCTGAAGTATAGAAAAGCTCTTAGTGCTGCTAGATCAACATAATCTCTCCTCCCTAATAGAAGATAACAAAAATAATCCTAGATTCCTATTTAATACTGGAGCAAAATTAACCAGGAATACGAGTAAGTCCACTGTAGACACATGCATACCTGCAGTATGTAGCAACAACAATTTTATGATTTTTTTTTTTTTATGACAAAAGTGAGAATATCCGACAAATTCAAACTACTAATTTAAGGTCAGACAATGTAGGTGACCCTGTAGTTAACAATATAACTGTATCAGATCAGCAATTAGAATGTTTTACTAGTCTTAGAGAAACTGAATTACTTTCATTAATCTTGGCATCAAAAGCCTCAACTTGTGTACTAGATCCCTTACCTACACGTCTATTCAAACAGATAATACCTGAAGTAATTGAGTCGCTTCTAAAAATAATAAATTCTTCTCTTAGGATTGGCTATGTACCCAAATCCTTTAAACTAGCAGTTATCAAACCCCTGATTAAAAACCCTGACCTTGATCCCTGTCAGCTGTCCAATTATCGGCCAATATCAAACCTCCCCTTTATCTCCAAGATCCTTGAAAAAGCTGTGGCACAGCAGTTATGCTCATATTTAAATAGGAAAAACATCCATGAAATGTATCAGTCAGGATTTAGACCTAATCATAGCACAGAGACAGCTCTAGTTAAAGTAGTAAACGACCTATTGTTGGCGTCTGATCAGGGCTGTGTCTCGCTGCTTGTGTTGCTTGACCTTAGTGCAGCATTTTGGTACCATTGATCATTCCATTCTTCTGGATAGACTAGAAAATGTTGCGGGAGTTAAGGGAACGGCCCTCTCCTGGCTCAGCTCTTATTTAAATGATCACTATCAGTATGTTGATGTAAATGGTGATTTTTCTAGACATACTGAGGTAAAGTTTGGTGTTCCACAAGGTGCTGTCTTGGGTCCACTGCTTTTTTCTTTATATATGCTACCTCTGGGTGATATTATTTGTAAACATTGTATTATTTTCTGCTGTTATGCTGATGACACACAGTTGTATGTTTCTGCAAAACCTGATGAGAGACACCAGCTTAATAGAATTGAGGAATGTGTAAAGGACATTAGACACTGGATGCTTATTAACTTCCTTCTGCTTCATTCTGACAAGACAGAAGTACTTGTACTTGGACCTCATGCAGCTAGAAGTAAGTTTTCTGATTACACAGTGATTCTGGATGGCCTTTCTGTTTCTTCACATGCAGCAGTAAAAGACCTCAGACTGATTATTAACCCCAGTCTTTCATTCAAAACTCACATTGATAACATTTCCCAGATAGCTTTCTTTCTTTTCTTTCATCTCAGAAATATTGCTAAGATAAGAAATTTAATGTTACTACATGAAGTGGAAAAACTAGTTCATGCTTTCATTACCTCCAGGTTGGATTATAGTAATACTTTACTGTCTGGATGTTCCAAGAAGTGCATAAACAAGCTCCAGTTAGTTCAAAATGCAGCAGCAAGAGTCCTTACTCGAAAATACGGCCACACTGCATTGGCTCCCAATCAAATTTTGTATTGATTATCAAATACTCCAATTGACCTTTAAAGCACTAAATGGTCTTGCACCACAGCACCTGAGTGAACTTCTGGTCTTCTATGACCCGCCACACCTACTTAGATCAAAAGGTGCAGGCTATCTGCTTGTACCTCGTATAGTGAAGGCTACATCAGGGGGCAGAGCCTTTTCTTACAAAGCCCCACAGTTATGGAACAGCCTTCCAAGTAGTGTTTGGGAATCAGACACAGTCTCAGTGTTTAAGTCTCGGCTGAAAACATATCTGTTTAGTCAAGCCTTTTGTTAATGGTGTTTGAGGTAAAGGTGTAGATCTGGAGGGTCCTCAGAGTGTTTTGGTAAACTGGGATGTATGGATGCTGTCAGTCCCCCACTCGCTTGCTCACTTGAGTTTGTTGATGGTGTAGTGGCTGCTGCTTTATGTCCCGGGGCTCCCTCATGCCTGTGTTACCTTCTGGCTCTCTCCTTTTAGTTATTGTTAGATTTTAAAGCCATGATTTAAGTTAGTTTATAGTTTTAAGTTAGTTTTATAATTGCAGAGTGTAATTTAGGATTGTTAAGATGTTAAGACTTTATGAGTTTAATCCTGAATCTTAGGCCTGTGACCTTCCTCCAGTGAAGTAGAGAAGTGCTGACCTACTTTGCTAGACTAGACATAAACATGTCTTTGTTTAAAATGGTAAATGCTGAGTTGTTCAGGACATATTCTTGATAAATTGTAAATGCTGAGTTGTTAAGAACATATTCTTGATATGGGATGTTTTGCCTATGATTGTTTTACTACATATTAATGAAATTAAGATGTAATTTGCTGACTTAGCACAAGACTTAGCACATTTACATGCGCACACACATAACACACACACATTTTCACCCTCTACACGCCAAGGAGACACACACACACACACACACACACACACACATCTTACACCCACCCCTCTCTGAGGTCACACACACACACACACACACACACACACACACACATTCGATAGACAATACATAAGCACAGCTGCCGTTTAGAGAGATTATAATTTGTTATAAAAGTTGTCTGGGCGGCACGGTGGTGTAGTGGTTAGCGCTGTCGCCTCACAGCAAGAAGGTCCTGGGTTCGAGCCCCGGGGCCGGCGAGGGCCTTTCTGTGCGGAGTTTGCATGTTCTCCCCGTGTCCGCGTGGGTTTCCTCCGGGTGCTCCGGTTTCCCCCACAGTCCAAAGACATGCAGGTTAGGTTAACTGGTGACTCTAAATTGACCGTAGGTGTGAATGTGAGTGTGAATGGTTGTCTGTGTCTATGTGTCAGCCCTGTGATGACCTGGCGACTTGTCCAGGGTGTACCCCGCTTTTCGCCCATAGTCAGCTGGGATAGGCTCCAGCTTGCCTGCGACCCTGTAGAAGGATAAAGCGGCTAGAGAGATAATGAAGTTGTCTGTAAAATTTAATCTTTGATGAAAAGACTGTGAATCAACTGGCAGTGAAACCGATTTCTGGTTTTCCTGGTCTGTTTCCTTCACGGTGTTTCCGTTCCAGATATCTGTAGGTGGCACGAAGGTGTTGGTCTCGGGAGGTTGACCGTTCTGGCTGGGAGAACCCTAACAATTTGGTGGCCCGTACGGGGATACTTCCAATCAGGTAAGGGGTCTCTTTTAATTGATTAGTTGGGGGAGACTTCCGCCTGGTTGGTAGTATCAGAAAAAAAAACCAGTTGTTTATTGTTTTGGTATTCCTCGTGGAGAGGCACGGGAAGATATTATTGGTGATTTTTATTTGGTGATCCTCGTAGTTTGTTTACAGGAAGATTTTATTTGGTGATCCTCGTAGTTTGTTTACGGGAAGATTTTATTTGGTGATCCTTGTAATTTGTTTACGGGAAGATTTTTATTTGGTGATCCTCGTAATTTGTTTACAGGAAGATTTTTATTTGGTTATCCTCGTAATTGGTTTACGTGAAGATTTTTGTTTGGTTATCCTCGTAATTGGTTTACGGGAAGATTTTCTGGTTATCCTCGTGAAGTGAATGAGCTGTCACGGGAAGAGCGCGCTTTTTTGAGTTAAACCCATAATCATTAATTATTCTCGAGACTGATTCCTTCGTGCAGCCATTATGGGGGGTAACTGTGATAAGTAGGCATTCAGACCTGATTCTGAAGAAACTCCATGGGATTGGATGAATCGATGTGATTTAGCCGAATTGTCTAACTACTCCTTGGTTAGACAATTTAGCTGAATGGTCAGGATTACAACCTCAGTCTTTAATTTATCCTCGTGCCGGAACTTTTAAATCAAACTACCTCGTTTCGGCACATAAACAGATATATGAAGGATTTGGCAACCCAGAATGGGATTATGATTACATGACCAGAGGCTATTTAGAATGGATTAAAATGAAATCAATATGGGATGATTTTCATGGAATTAAAGAAACTAAAGAGCAAAAGAAATCAGTACCATGCCCTAAGCCTGATGAGAAAGCAAAACCTGCTTTGTTTAGATCTACAGCCTCCGCTCTCCTGCCGATGTACGGGAGATCAAGAAACACACCTGCAAATGTTCCTGTAAACACACCGGCAAATACTTCATGTCCCGCTGATAGCGTTCCTAGCGTATCTCTTGACACAGGTGCTAAACGTCAAAAACCCTCTGTAAGATTAAATACTCTGTAACAAAAAAACGAGACTAACAATTCCAATACAGACGATGACTCAGATGATGATCGCCCCATAAATGCAGCTTGTGTGTGGGCCCGAAGATGAAGAGGATTTAAGATCTCTCCGCCTTCGGCATCAGAATTAAAAGATATTATTAAGTTGTTGCCTTCGATAGACAACCCACTTAACTTTGTAGAAATGCTCTTAAAAATGTGTAGACATGCCCAGCTGGTCGGAGCAGATTACCGTTTTATCCTGCATGCCATTCTAAGCGATAATTAAGATGAAACTGCATTGTTAGCTGCAGTGCCCTGCTTAGGTCCTGAGAATGATGGATACGAAGTAGTTGAAATTAAGGTAGAGGAAGATGGCAAAACCACCACAAAGCATGAGCTTAAGTTCTACTGGAAAGATGCCAATAGAGCACAGAGAGAATTAAAGGACCAATTGACACATTATCTGCTCTCATGACGACAGGCTAGCCGTGATCTTTCACAGGTTACTAATTGTAAACAGGAGAAGGCTGAACTCACTTCAAAGTTTCTGACTCGTTTTAGCGAGACGTGGACTTGTTTGGGAAACATGCAATTGAATCAGCACCAAACCAATCCGCTCTTTATTTCGACATTTTTGAATAATTGTCGTCCTGATATACAGAAGGTTCTGAAATATCATTTAAGTGACCATTGTAATATGATAGTGAAAGCCCTAGGGGAAAAAATTAGAACTTTGGAGGGAGATGGTATTCTGGATAGTAAGCAGGTAGCGTGCCTTTCTGTGGTTGGTGGTGGCTACTCCCAGCCCCGTGAGGACATGAATAGACAAAAGAATCGGAATTGGGGCACCTGCCTGCAAGCCAGAGTGGTGCCCTGGAGTAGAATACGCCCTGGAGTGTGCTTTTATTGTGGTAAAGAAGGACATTGGCTACGTGATTGTTGAAAGAAAAGGGCAGATGAAGACAATGCACAGCATATGTTTCCCCTTTCTTCTTCTAATCTTCAGCAGAATCAATCTGATGTGTCCCTTCCTCCCCCTCCCCCTCCTGCTGCTCTGTCTGCCCCTTTCGCGCAGCAACACCGCACAGGCCCATATCAAACCTAGGGCTGCCTACAGAGCTATGACCCCATGATGCTACATTGTTCTTTCGACTCTTATCTAGCCAGTGATTTGCCTGTCGTAGAATTAGCTATAGATGGAAAGGTGCTTCCTTTTCTAATTGATACTGGTGCTACGATGTCCTTTGTGGGAGAATCCTACGAGAGTCCGATTTCTAACAAAACTGTTCGCTCTGTGGGAATTGATGGGGTCCCTTTCTCCTCCCCTTGCACTCCTCCGTTATTGGTAATCTGTCCTGCTGACACAGCACTTCGTAAACATCACTCTTTTGTGTTGATGCCACAGTGTCCTTTTAATCTAATGGGGTGGGATCTGAGTCTGTTACATTTATCCATTTCGTTTCAGGGATCAAAAATGATTATTTGCACTCCTGACTCTCTGCCTCCCGCCTTATCTTATCTTTCTTCATATATGACTGTTCCAAATATCTCCGCTGTTTGCATGGCTTCTGTAAACATTGTTATTTCTTCTACGGATCCTTCTACAGATCCTTTTAATGGTCTCCCCTCCTCCCTTTGGGCTGAACACAAGGACGAGGTTGGTCTAGTTCATTGTGTTCCTTATGAGGCTAAGCTTAAGCACATGCTTCCTGTTTATGTTAAACAGTATCCTCTCTCTGAAAACAAAGCCAAAGGAATCGATGTAATCCTACAGTCCCTCCTTGAACAAGGCGTGGTGAGACCGTGTACCAGCTCGTACAATACACCTGTCAATCCAGTACCTAAACCTGATGGTACCTGGCGCTTTACTCAGGACTTACGTAAGACTAATGAACTGATTGTCCCTGTGGCACCCATTGTACCTGACGTTTCCTCTGTAATGTCACAAGTTCCTGCTCATCATTGCTGTTTTTCCATTATTGATCTCTGTTCTGGTTTTTTCAGCGTTCCTGTTGAAGAAAACACACAGCCTTTGTTTGCATTTACGCACAGATGGAAGCAGTATACTTGGACACACCTACCGCAAGGTTTTATTGATTCTCCTGCTGTTTTCTCAGCCATAATTCGTAATGCACTTTGTGACCTCTCCCTCCCTCAGGGCTCTGTGGTCCTGACGTATGCAGATGGTCTTCTGGTATCTGCTGAGTCACCGGAAATCTGCCGAGATGCCTCCTTGCGCCTGCTCCAACATCTGGCGCACAAGGGCTTCAAAGTTTCCAGAACCAAGCTCCAGTTCTGCATGGACACTGTTAGGTACCTGGGTTTTGAACTTTCACAAGGTTGTCGTAAGCTGTCATCTGATCGGGTGCAGGTGATTCTAGACACAAAACGCCCTGCAACTAAACATGCACTGATGTCTTTTCTGGGTCTTATCAACTACTGCAGACAATGGATCCCTGACTGCTCCTTATATGACAAGATTCTCCGTTCTGCAATCTCTCATCACGATCCACTGCAACATCCTTTGACCTGGACTGACACTATGATTAACGCTTATCACTCCCTCAAAAGCGCTCTCTGTTCAGCCCTGGCTCTGGGTTTACCTGACTACTCAAAGCCCTTTCATCTCTACGCCTGTGAACAACAAGGCACAGCATCTGCTGTTTTGGCTCAGGAGCATGGGGGAGGGATCCGTCCATGTGCGTTTTTATCCAAAACATTAGACACTGTTGCTCAAGGCTTACCTGCGTGTCTAAGGGCTGTCGCTGCCTGTGCTCTGATGGTTTTAGATACGGAAAAATTGGTTTTGGTTCACCCACTGATCTTGCACTTGTCACATCAAGTTAAACAGGTATTGCAAAATTTACAGACTCAACATATGACTGCGCAGCAACGCTCCAGATATGAAACCATTCTCTTTTCTACTGACAATCTCGAAATTCGTGCCACATCCTCTTTCAATACTGTAGGTCACGCTCTCGCACACCTTCTTAATTCTCAGCATGACACTCTGGAAGACACCGATCATGATTGTCTATCTGAAATCTTGCATACTACCAGTATCAGGTCTGCTCTCTCCTCCAGCCCTCTAGGGACGGGGGAAGTACTCTTTGTTGATGGCTCTTGTTCTAAACCCTCAGATGGTGTTTTCCTCTGTGGTTATTCTGTGTGTTCACTGCCTGATATTGTGCATGAGGCCTATGCTCTTCCTTTCTCTTCAGCTCAGGCAGCCAAGTTGTATGCACTAATGTGTGCTTGTATTTTGTTTCAGGGCAAGGATGTCACAATCTACACAGACTCTCGTTACGCCTTTGGTGTGGCTCATGATTTTGGGAAGATTTGGCAGTCTCGAGGCTTCCACGCCGCAGACGGGAAGCCCATTTCACACTCTACCTTAGTACAAAACCTCATTGATTCTTGTCATCTCCCTAGGTCACTCGCCATAGTTAAAACTAAAGCGCATGCCTCGGGAAACACACCTGAAATCGTGGGTAATTCTCTTGCTGATTGTATTGCAAAACTTGCTGCTGCTTCGGGTGTCATGTCTCCTGGCCTAGATCCTTCGTCATGTAATACATCTTGTCTTGCTAGTAGCTTGATTCCAGATTTAGACCTTCTTTCTTTACAGGCTTCAGCTTCAGCTTCTCCGAATGATTCTGCCTTTTGGCAGGTACAAGGCGCTTATGTCGCCTCTGATGGCCTATGGTACAGTCAGGATGGCTGCCTTTGTCTTCCATCTCATTGCCTTCCCTTCCTCGTGCGTGAATTTCACGGCGTGACACATCGTGCACGAAGGGGGGTGAAGGGGGACATGAACAAACTTTTTTGTATAGCCAGTTTAAACAGTTTGGTGGACTCAATTCTCGAGAGATGCCTCATCTGCGCACAAAATAATCCCTCTAAAGCAGTTGCAAAACACAAGTGTTTACCCATACCTACATCTCCATTCCTAGAATGGCAAATCGACTTCACACACATGCCTCCCTGTGGGCCGTTTAAATATCTCCTGGTGATTGTGGACAAATTCTCTAAATGGGTAGAAGCCTTTCCTTGTTCTCGAGAGAACACGAAGGTAGTTACTCGTATTCTGGCAAAAGAAATAATACCTCGTTATGGGGTTCCAGATGCCATAGACTCAGACAAAGGTACCCCTTTCACCTCAAAAGTCACACAAGACCTTTGTAAGTATCTCTCACTAAACTGGCGTTTTCACATTCCGTACCACCCTCAATTCTTTGGTATCGTAGAACATACTAATTGAACATTGAAAGACTAACTAAGGCTATGCAGACCACAGGTTCGAAAAATTGGGTTATTATTATTGCCAGCCACTCTGGCTGAAATTCTCATGACAACAAAACCTAGTCTAGGTTATTCCCCCTACAAAATTATTTTTGGAAGACCTTTCCCTCTCCCCTGGAGGAAAGGGACTCCGGCTCTGGGTACCTCTGATCTGAAAACACATATGGATGAGTATTCTTCAGCCCTTATCGATAAGTTGCATAAAATTTGTACTAAGGTCAATAGTACAATATCACTTCCACCATCAGCACCTACACACCCCTTCCAAGTGGGAGACAAGGTGCTGGTGCGACTTTTTAAACGATTTGGACAATTGGGAGAACCTAGATATAGTGGGCCTGCAGAAATAGTCGCCATTACTCATACTGCTGTTTTAACTGACCTTTTTCCACAGTGGATCCATGCCACGCGATTGAAGAAGGCTCCATAACAAAGTTGTGTTACAATGACAAGTTTGCTATTAACATTTTTTTCTGTGTCCCTATCCAGTCTCTGTTTTCTCTCTCTCTCTATCCCTGTGCTCTACACAGATTTGACGTGACCTGTGTGCCCTGGCCGACTGAGAATCGGGTTGCTGCCTGCAGGACGTTGTGAACAAAGAGGGGAAGAGATCTCGCGCTCCGTTTGGGACCAATCATCCCCACTACAACCATGACAGTCCTCATCACAAGCTTCGTGACTACTTTATTGTTGCTCGGAGCAGGGCTACCCGCTCGAGCCTTCGTGACTACTTTATTGTTGCTCGGAGCAGGGCTACCCGCTCGAGCCTTCGTGAC
Source organism: Neoarius graeffei (assembly GCF_027579695.1). NCBI lineage: Eukaryota > Metazoa > Chordata > Actinopteri > Siluriformes > Ariidae > Neoarius > Neoarius graeffei. The sequence continues at coordinate 9,664,615 of NC_083587.1, forward strand.
TACTTTATTGTTGCTCGGAGCAGGGCTACCCGCTCAAGCTGGACCTCAAGACAACATCTGACAATTCGCTAGCTGGACTGCATGAACACACACAAATGAAAGTTATGTATGTCATTTGATGCCGTCTTCTACTATTATTACATGCCCACCTTTGCCGCTATGCTCTGAAGCTTTATATTATGCTTGGGGCCCAAAGGGCCAACCTTTTAAATTTTGGGGCCCTTTCTGTAATTACTGTCCGCACCCCTCTGTGGTAGCAATGTTAAACCAGACTTCTTTAGTATCTGGCACAGATACCCCCGACATTATACTACAAGATTCTATCCTCACTACTCTACAGGTGGATATGCCTTCTAATTTTACTTTTCCTCACTGTTTTAGAACAAATTACTCTAAAAAAAGGAACGTGTATTTGGGACACATTCCTAAGTCTCAATGTAATCACATATATGATCAGAATTCTGCTGCCTCTCCATGTCCTCGCTGGGTCCCAAATTCATGCCAATGTAACCCTCCACTAACTAATTGTACACACAACAGTATCGGGTATGTCAATAATACATGTAGGGCTCATCCTAATTGTGTTCTACCACACCCTAGTAATTATCCTGGTGTTAAATTAGCATTAAACTGGTACTGGTACTGCGGTAATAGATCCAATCTTTTCCCACCAAGTGGTCAGGCATTTGTGCTTCCATACGACTCAAGAACGCTATCACTGCTATCCATCCCCTCTCTGCTCATCGCCCGAAACGAGATGTCTATTGTAATTTCCCACCCCTGCAATATCAGCTTACTTCTAGATGGCACCGTTTTTGGACATCAATGTTTCCTCATTTTGGCGTAGTTGATCTATGGAGGGAAGTAGAAATAACACATTATCGCTTAGCCAGCTTTGTTAATGAAACCATTAGAGCTGTAGATGGTATTAGGACTGAATTAACCGCCCTGCATCTAATGACTACTCAAAATCGTATGGCCCTTGATATTTTGTTAGCAGAAAAGGGGGGTGTTTGTGCTATGGTCGGAGAAAGCTGTTGCACTTTTGTTCCTGCTAACGATAACCCAGATGGCGAAATAGGTGCAGCCGTACATCAAATGAAACAGATTGCTCAACAGCTAGAGCTTGACGAGCATAGGGATGCGGCAGGGTGGTTTTCTAGACTGTTTGGTAATTGGACTGCTATTCTTTCTATGTGTATCCCTGTAATTGTAATTTTTCATTTGTTTATTTTCCTGGGACCTTGTATTTTGAAGTGCTTAATGGATAGAATGTATAAGATGATAAATGTTCTTACCCGTAAACCCCCGCACAGGGAAAACAATGTATATTATCGTCCCGCTAGGGTGCAACACTAATCTAATTAAAATCTAATTTAATACTATAATTAGTATTAAAGGGGGGATATTGTTAGATTTTAAAGCCATGATTTAAGTTAGTTTATAGTTTTAAGTTAGTTTTATAATTGCAGAGTGTAATTTAGGATTGTTAAGATGTTAAGACTTTATGAGTTTAATCCTGAATCCTAGGCCTGTGACCTTCCTCCAGTGAAGTAGAGAAGTGCTGACCTACTTTGCTAGACTAGACATAAACATGTCTTTGTTTAAAATGGTAAATGCTGAGTTGTTCAGGACATATTCTTGATAAATTGTAAATGCTGAGTTGTTAAGAACATATTCTTGATATGGGATGTTTTGCCTATGATTGTTTTACTACATATTAATAAAATTAAGATGTAATTTGCTGACTTAGCACAAGACTTAGCACATTTACATGCGCACACACATAACATACACACACACACACATTTTCACCCTCTACACGCCAAGGACACACACACACACACACACACACATCTTACACCCACCCCTCTCTGAGGTCACACACACACACATATTCGATAGACAATACATAAACACAGCTGCCGTTTAGAGAGATTATAATTTGTTATAAAAGTTGTCTGTAAAATTTCATCTTTGACGAAAAGACTGTGAATAAACTGGCAGTGAAACCGATTTCTGGTTTTCCTGGTCTGTTTCCTTCGCGGTGTTTCCGTTCCAGATATCTGTAGGTGGCACGAAGGCGTTGGTCTCGGGAGGTTGACCGTTCTGGCTGGGAGAACCCTAACAGTTATGCGGTCATAGTTAGTTGCCAGAGTCCCTGCTTGTAATCAATGCAATATGTATACTGTTCCTACTTATTCAGGTGAATAAGTACCACCGTGCCGCCCCCTGCCCCAGAAGCTTTCTGTCAAAATCTTGTTGATGTCTACGAAAAGTGTCTGTCCAAGGGGATATTCAGTGTTGTGCAGTATGTCGCTACAAGTAGCATCGTTAGTAACTTAAGTACATTTCTCAGTAACATTACTATTTCCTGAATCAAATTGCTTTTCAGTAGCTTAACTCTTTATTGATCAAGTAGCATGGCAATGGCCACACAAGCTAATTTTTCATTGGGTATTTCCATGCTAAACACAGCGGAGCAGCTGCCTGCAGTCTAAAATTATCCTTGCAACACAAGTGCGCTCTTTTTTAAAAAAAAATCTTTATTGAAAATAACAGCAACAAAATATAAATAGAGAATAGAATAGAATGCCTTTATTGTCACTATACCCATGTACAATGAGATTAAAAGCAACTCCAATAACAGTGCAAACAGCTTGTAGAAAAGAAAAGGAAGAAAAAAAAAAGGTGAGAGTGTAAGGTGCACAGTCCTGAGGCATATGTGTTGTTTCACATTATGGAGTGAGGTATTGCACATTATAAAGTATTACACAGAGAGAGTCATATTATAAAGTATTGCACATTATAAATTATTGGACAAAGAGAGTCACATTATAAAATAAAGTATTGCACATTATGAAGTATTGCACAGGGGGTTAGACTATAAAGTCAGAGCATATTCGAGTTCAGGGTGGTTATGGCTTTTGGAAAGAAGCTGTTTTTGAATCTATTTGTTTTTGTCCAGATGCACCTGTAGTGCCTCCCTGAGGGCAACAGGTCAAACAGATCAAAGCCAGGGTGGGAGCTGTCCTTGATAATGTTCTTAGCTCTGCTAAGGCAGCAAGAGGTGTAAATGTCCATCAGGGAGGGGAGAGGGCAGCCGATGATTTTCTGTGCTGCCTTTAGTACTCTCAACAACCTCTCGCGGCCCCGGGGGCGCCCCGGGGTCCCATAGACCATTTTGCTCATCTCGTCACGCCCGTCGCGATGAGCCTGCAAGTTCCGGATGTGAAAAAAAATTTCGATAACGCTGGCCCTGAACAACACATGTGCTGTTGCGCCCGAGAAGGCTGGCCACTGTAACTCGCCAGGGGGGAGATGGGGTCAAAACCCGATTCTCTCTTTGCTGCTGGTCTCCCGGGCCCGTTGGGAGCCAGCCCGCCGAGTTTCGTCCCAATTGCACCGGCGGGCGCCCTTCCACGGCACCGCTGTGCCTGAGGTTTAGTGCTGAGGCACAGCTCGGACACTTTTTTTGACCGGCCGTATCAGGCGTAGTTTTCCGTGCACTGACATCGTGTGCATATCCACATGTTCAGGTCGAGCCTCCGAACGTAACTCATGCATCCTCGACCATGCCGGATGCTCCTTTGATTTTTTTTATGATTTTCTGAAATGGCCTTCATCACATCTATATTTTCTCCTCCGATAGTAGAGTCACAAGTAACTTGCCGAAACGAAGTCGAAACTGAATTTTCTCTTCAGCAGTAGTCTCAGCACATTTAGCGCCTCCACGTCAAATTTCGTCTCAATTGCACCAGGGGGCGAACTTCCACAACTTTGGGCACTGCTTTGGCTTTTGAATTTACCCTTCATAATCGGGCATAATTTTTTGTGCACTGACATAAAATGCATATCCACGTGTGCAGCTTGAGCCCCTGAACATGATGCAGCCATCTGTGATCACACAGGATGCTCATTTGATTTTTTATGATTTTTTGAATTAGCCAAAAAAAGGTGAGCCTGCGCCTGTAATCCAACAATGCCATTGCATGTAACTTGCTGCAACGAGGTCAGAAGTGAATTTCTTCTTCAGCCATGGTCTCTAGGCACACTGGGAGCCTCTGCACCGAATTTCATCCTGATTGCACCAGGAGAAGCCCCCCCCCCGAGTTTGGGCACTTCCTGGGTTTTCGAAATTCCATAGCTAAGCCGACACATATTGCTGAAATGAGGTCGAAACTGAATTTTCTCTTCAGTGGTGATCTCTTAGCACATTTTAGCACCTCTGCACCAAATTTTGTCTCGATTGCACCAGGGGGCGACCTTCCATGACTTTGGGCACTGCTTGGGCTTTTTTTTTACCCTTCATAATTGGACATAATTTTTTGTGCACTGACATTAAATGCATATCCAGGTATGCGGCCTGAGCCCCCGAACACAAGGCATCCATCCTTGCTCACGCAGGACGCTCCTTTGATTTTTTTATGATATTTTGAATTTGCCAAAAATGTGAGCCTGTGCCTGTAATCCAACAATGCCATTGCATGTAACTTGCCGCAACGAGGTCAAAAGTGAATTTCTTCTTCAGCCGTGGTCTCTAGGCACACTGGGAGCCTCTGTGCCAAATTTCATCCCGATTGCACCAGGGGAAGTCCCCCCACGAGTTTGGGCACTTTCTGGGTTTTCAAAATTCCATAGCTAAACCGACACATATTGTCTGATTACTCAGCCATAGCAGCTGCTATACAACCAACTCTGATATTGTTGGAAAGGGCATAGTCTAAGCTTTAATTTGGTGCCTAATATGTTGGGTTCAAACAGTGGTTGCCTTAGACTTTTTCATTGTCCGTCATTTTGACGGACAGGGTCGTAAAAATTCCGTCATTGTCCATTATTATCTGTCATTTTATTTTAACTTTTAAATGACAATGTATATAGGCTATAAATGCTATATATTTAATAACTTGTGCTTTCATGGACTCATTTTCATTTAAAAATTAATTCACAGAACAAGCTTGTATTATTTAATCATTTATTTATGTATTTATGATGCAAAAAGATGAACAGAGATTCTGACATTCGGTCACTTGTGAACCCATTTTCCCTCCGCTAAAAACATTGTGCCTTAACGGGCATATGAACAGGGACGTCACTAGGTTTGAGAGACAGGGGTAGCTTAGCACCCAGAGGAGAAAAGGTATTGTGCGCGCGCAGCGTGCGCCGAACATTTTTCAGAGCACCTACTAAGGCTGTCAATCAATTCATTATTTCAAGAGCATCACACCTTGGGGACACACTTCCCACCATTTCTATTCTATTTTAAAATTGCTTTCATCATTTAATTGCTTGCTGAAGCAACTTCACCAGCTAAACTACAAAAATGTGAAAAAAACAATGGTAGGTGTCATGCATTCCTGCGTAGTGTTGCCACCTGTCCCGGTTTTTCCTGATTGTCCCGGATTTTCATGGTCTGTCCCGGAAAAAAAAAAAAAAAATCCGGGACACTGAATGTCCCGGTTTTTAGTACATAATGGGCAAAATGTGTATTTCAACTTGCGAGCCAGCTGAGAACCAGTTTGCTTTTCCGAGCTCGCCGTGCTAAGTGGAGCCACGTCATTACGTCGCTGAAAACGTCATTACGTCGCTGTATACGTCAGTTACGGCGCTACGTTTGCATAAACCTTGGCGCGAATATCAAAGCAAAAACACGGAAGAAGCAGCAGCAGCAACAACAACTAGTGTTGCCACCTGTCCCGGTTTTTCCTGATTGTCCCGGATTTTCATGGTCTGTCCCGGAAAATAAAAATAAAAATCCGGGACACTGAATGTCCCGGTTTTTTGTACATAATGGGCAAAATGTGTATTTCAACTTGCGAGCCAGCTGAGAACCAGTTTGCTTTTCCGAGCTCGCCGTGCTAAGCGGAGCCACATCATTACGTCGCTGAAAACGTCATTACGTCGCTGTATACGTCAGTTACGGCGCTACGTTTGCATAAACCTTGGCGCGAATATCAAAGCAAAAACACGGAAGAAGCAGCAGCAGCAACAACAACAATAATGATGATGATGGCTGACTTCGCGTTTGTACAGCTGCTGCTTCTCGTCGTTTAAAAATGGCGATCTTTCGCGGTCTTGTTATTGTTGTTGGTCTTAACAACTCCGCCCCCCACTGACGTAAGCGGTTCTTTCCTCTGGCCCAGCAGAGAGTTGGTGCTAGCCTGGAACCGGTTTTTCTGGCCCCAGAGCCAGTTCTTTGTCAGTGGAAACAGAAAACCCGGTTCCAAACTAAGCACTGGCCCCGAACCAGCCCTGGAACTGCTTTGGTGGAAAAGGGGCAATGGAGGATGCTTGGACTGATAAAAGAAACAGACTCTCTGCTGCAATGGTGAAGGCTGAGCTTCAAGTCAGGCTAAACTTTCAGTTGTCCTGTACTGAGTTCAAGACATTCATTGAAAATCAGCTAGGACTCATAGCAGCAGCAAAGAAAAACACCAAATATAAATGGAAGATTAGGTAAGGTTTTGGTGAATTAAATGAAATCCAAATAGTCTTATCTGCCTACTCCTGTATGTACTGTATGTGCCCAGTTATATGTCCTCCTATGTATTTGTTTAGCCAAGAGCAGCAGAGGCACAGGCAAGCACAAGCAAAGCACACACCACACTCTAAGCAATCAGGTAAGCTGTTTGACACTACACCTTACATTCAGGTGCATTCAGGTTACATTCAAGGCTCAGATACAATAAAAAATTAGATTATTTATTTTTATTCCACATAAGCAAACAAACAGAACTTAATTATGTATTCCCCTTTTACCTGTGCCCACTACTGCCCCCAGGTGTCCACAACCAAAAACTGTTGGAAATAAACCAAAATAATGAAGACCTGCTATATTATGTAAAGCAATTAACTAAACAAATAACTAGCAAAAGTGTCATTTTTACTAATTAGAGCAATACAATTTCAGCGTAGAAGGGCAATTTTTGTCTTGATTTAGATGTGTGAAGGGCGCCGTTGCTTACAAGCAAAAAGGTCGATTGGATGGTCGAAATGTCCAGGATTTTTGTCAGACACAGGTGGCAACCCTACTCTAGCCGTTAGTAAAGCTGTCTGCTTTCAGATCTCTGAAGGACTATATGAACGAGAATGTGTATGTAGGGGCGGTCCTGGGGGCGGGCCGACCGGGCAGCCGCCCGGGGCGGGGGGCGGCACGAGCGCGGGCGCGAAAAAAAAAAAAAACGGTCCCCCCAAAAAAAAGGTCCCCCCCAAAACCCCCCCCCCCCAAAAAAAGACGGGCGGGGGGGGGGGGTTGAACATTTTGGATGGGGAAGCCCAATACCAAAGTTGCGCAGGTGACATCATCAGTGTGTGTGTGTGTGTGTGTACCTAACTTGTCGTAGCCCCATAATATGCACAATCCCGCCAGCGGAACCTTGTACTAGTCATCAAAAAGACTTTACTACCATAGTACTACACTACTATGACATTACACAGAGTCTTAAGTAATACATTACGACTTGATCATTGCCATTCTGGTAACAGCAAATTTATAACGGGCCGTGTCCGCGACGTACAACACACGACGAGAAATGTTTAAACGACCATGTAAAGCTGTTAGTGTTGTGACGTTCGCGAACGAACCGATTCTTTTGAACGGCTCCTAGGCATGAACGATGAGAACCGAGTCTCGAGCTGGGGGAGCCGTTCTTTCTGTCGTTCTTTTTTGCCCAAGGACAAGAAGTAGGCTAAACAGCGTTTGCCTTTTACTTATTCAAGTTTTATCTGTTTGCCTTATAGTTCAAATTGTTTTGTATATAGTTTATAATGTTGTTGTGTGATATTAATGATAATATTGTGGGAAAACTACTTTGCACAGACGTTCATTTAATTTATTCTTTTGTCATTTTATTTGTTCTGCATAGACATTCATTGAAGCCCTCATTGTTTTTTAATGGTTATTTATGAGCGTTTAGGGGTTACAATAATGTAAGCCTAGGTTGCTTTATATAAAAGGTATGTCCAGAAATATTGATGTCACTGTCTAAGCAGAGGGATCTGGCTTCTTTAGACGCTGTCTTCTTAAAACTGAATAAATATTTAAAAAGAGCCAAATGAGCCAGTCTTTTGAACGGCTCTTTTCAAAGAACGGATCACAAAGATGCGGATCCCATCAAAGAGCTATAAATCCCATCTCTAAAAGCTGTTAACATTCTGTTGGCTAATACAGAGCCCAATGCGGGGGGGGGCCACGAGCGCGGGCATGAGCACGGGCGCAAAAAAAAAAACGGTCCCAAAAAAAAAGGTCCCAAAACAAACCCCGAAAAAAAAAACAAGAAGGCCGGGGGGGGCCGCTAGCAGGGGGTTTCGCCCGGGGAGTAAATCACTCTAGGATCGCCACTGTGTGTATGCATCTGCGACCGTGCCGGACGCTCCTTTGATTTTTTATGATTTTTTGAATTGGCCTTCACATCATCTATATCATCTACTCTGATAGTAGAGTCGCAAGCAACTTGCCGAAACGAGGTTGAAACTGAATTTTCTCTTCAGCGGTGGTCTTCTTAGCACATTTAGCACCTCCGCGCCAAATTTTGTCTCGATTGCACCAGGGGGCGACCTTCCACAACTTTGGGCACTGCTTGGGCTTTTTTTTTACCCTTCATAATCGGGCATAATTTTTTGTGCACTGACATAAAATGCATATCCACGTGTGCGGCTTGAGCCCCCGAACATGATGCAGCCATCCGTGATCATGCAGGACGCTCCTTTGATTTTTTATGATTTTTTGAATTAGCCAAAAACGTGAGTCTGAGCCGATAGTCCAACAATGCCATTGCACGTAACTTGCCAAAATGAGGTCGAAAGTGAATTTCTTCTTCAGCGGTGGTCTAGACCAGGGGTTTTCAAAGTGTGGGGCGTGCCCCCCCTGGGGGGCGCCAGAGTTCTTCAGGGGGGGCGCAACGTGAGAGACAAAATGGATCGATTTTTAGTACCTAAAGCTACAGGGAGTGAGGAGATGGCCAAGCAAAAAAACAGAGCCTCCAGGATGTTGCGATTTGCAACTTCAGCGCAAATTCAACCAATCCCCGCGAATTCAGGGCGGTGTTGCAATTATATCCAATCACCGCAACTTTCCCGCAAATTTGACCAATCGTTGGCGTCGTCTTGAGGTGACATCGACAAACTACCTTCCGCCTTACTTCCAGATGTCTATGTTCAAGAGAAGCAGCATGCGCGCAGTGTTGCCAGATTGGCGGTTTCAAGCGCATTTTGGCGGGTTTTGAATATATTTTGGACTGGAAAACGTCAGCAGTATCTGGCAACATTGCATGATGTGCGAGTCAGTGTTTATATAGGCTTAAATTCTGTTACTGAAAGTGTATTATGTTTACAGTGAAGGACTGTGTGCACTTTATTTTTTTTTACTTAATACAAGAAATTAATGGATGCCAACATTTTTGCCAAAATAGTATTTTATTTTCCATTGTTTAGGCAGCTTCAGCATCATACTGTGAGATTCTGTTCAAATTGTTTTTTTTCTTCTATGAAGCCTGAGCCATTTATTTTATTAATTTATAATTATTGCTTAATTTAGTCTTCAGGAGAGACTGCCTGCATACGGTACTAGTATTAATAGTTTTTTTTTCTTACATGAAAGCTGAGGCATTTATATTATATTTTAAGGTAACTTCATGTTGTGCTGTGAGGTTCTATGCACTTTAACTTTTGAACCAACAGGTGCATTTGGATAAGTAAAGCCTATTTTTCTGCATTTTTGTAGTCCTGGTAATCTTTTATATTGGTAAAGTTGTTTATAGGACCATTTCTCAGTGTCTTTGTTTTTTTAATCAATAGTTTTTCAGTAATAACATAATATTTAACATATCACTCAATTTTAATCACAAAAAGAGAAAATCGCAATAATTTCTCGCAACTTTCACTTCCTCCCGCAATGTAATTGCAACAAAAACCTAAACACTGCAACTTTCATCGCAATTTTTTTGGAAACCCCCACAACATCAGACATTTTAGCCCGCAACAATCACAAAAAAGGCCCGCGGAATCCTGGGGGACTGGAAAAAGAAGGAAGTATGACCACGATTATTTAAAGTTTGGATTTTCATGGACTGGATCTGAAGATGCTCCACTGCCACAGTGTGTTGTCTGCCAAGAGGTGCTAGCTAACGATGCTATGAGATGTTTAAAATGTGTAAAACAAGATGTTTTAAAAAGCACAGATGTTTAAAATGTGAAAAAGAAAAAAATAATGTGTACAACAACCATTTTTTTTTAAATACGAATGGAACATTAAGTATAGCAACAACAAAAATTGTAAGGGGGGTGCTGTTGTTTATTTGCTCTCTGAGGGGGGGGCTCACTCTCCCACACTTTGAAAACCCCTGGTCTAGACACACTGGGAGCCTCAGCACCGAATTTCGTCCCGATTGCACCAGGGGAAGCCCCCCACGAGTTTGGGCATTTTCTGGGTTTTCAAAATTCCATAACTAAGCCTACAGATATTGCCTAATTACTCAGCCATATGAGCTGCTATACACCTGATGATATTGTTGGAAAGGGCATAGTCTAAGCTTTATTTTGGTGTCTAATATGTTGGGTTCAAAGCAGTATAAAATAACCTGGGGGAAAAAAGTGAGGTTTTGCAGGCAGACTGGTGTACCAGAGGGCCCAAAACAAGTTCAAGTTCAAGTCAACTTTATTGTCAATAATGCCATCTGTGCAGGACATACAGAGAATTGAAATTGCGTTTCCCTATTATCCGCGGTGCAAACAGTAATAAAAATGAAATATAAAATATGGGTACAAGATATAAACTTTACAAAAAAAGGGGGGGGGGGGTATTTACACACACAAGCTAAAACTATCTAAGATAGTGGCAATCCAGAAAGTGCAAATGTGGCAGTGTGAACAGAATTAATGGTATAAATTTAAATGTGACGAATGACAATATAAACAGAATGAACAATGTAAATGGGAACAGCAGTCTGACAGTATAGTAGGGCAATATAGCATAAAAATATTACATTTTAAATTTTAAAAACATAAATTTTTAAAATATTATGCAGCGCATGAGCTGTCAGGACTAGGGCTCTCAAGGCCAGGGCTCTTGATATACAATTGTTTTGTATATAATTTATTCCACTGGCAGTGGTGCAAGTGGAAAGAGAACCTACAAAAACCATCAGAAAGAATTAAGTCCTGACATATTAATTTATTATGCAGAACCGGCATCCCCCCTCTCTCTCTCCCTATGTCCAGAGTGAGAGAGTAAGGCAGGCAGTGATGGAGGCAGGATGAGAAGGCAGAGACAGATACCATGTTGGAAAAATGACAAGTCACATTAATGGGGGAAAAGCATATGGAAAAGCAAATAAGTCATATAAGAGAAGCATAGAACCTCAGTAATTGTAAAGTCTGGAAATGCTCTAAAAAGATGCAGAGTACATGAAAAACAGGAGACAGATATTAGAGTCCATGTACATAGGCAACGTGCTACTCAGAAAAAAAAAAATTAGAAAGTGGCCCTCTTCTCTCTCTCGAGAAGCTGAGGTGGCCCTGCTTTGCCTGCTCTGACCACCAGATGGCAATCGTGGGCTATGTTGGCCTCCATTGAGGTTTTGCAGGCAGACTGGGCCCTGTACTACGAACGGAGGTTAACCTACCCAGAAGTAACCCAGGGTTCCCCCGCTAAACCGGGGTTGACAAAACCTGGTTATCTTGTTTGGGGTTAAACGGTACTATGACGGCAGTTATGAAGTTGATTTGTTGAACCTGGTTTAACCTAATCAGGGTTAATGCGCGTTCACGTTAAAGGGGAGGTTATCAGCGCAAATCACCACTGTTCACAATGGCACGGTCGCCATACTTCACGGAGGAAGAATGCGCTGTCATAATGCAAAGCTACAAGGAGTTCAAAACAACATTAAGAGCAAAATCTAACACAGCGGCTGCCAATAAGGAGCGGCAAGCATGTTGGCAACGAATTGCCGATCGGGTAAATGCGTAAGTACATTCTCCCCTCTACATGTTCCAGAACAGAAGTATAGGATGAGAGAAAGCTACATGATCAATCACAAGTCACAGAAAATGGTCCTTCGACGTGGCCCCAGTCATATATAGCTTGTTTAATGTCCGAAAAATCCTGAATAAAATTTGGTATGGTAAATTCATGGAGTAGCCTACTTAAGCTGATATGTGCACAGAGTCACATGAATTAGGACGACTGACTGTTCAGTCCCTTTGACTAAGTTGGTGTATGTCCTGTGAACATTTCAGAGGCAACAGCAGTGCCAAACGCACCTGGCAACAGGTGAAAATGAAATATAAAAACATCATTCATAATGGTGTGTGTGTGCGTGTGCAAGCAAGCATTCATTTGCCTTTTATTTATTCAAGTTTTATCTGTTTGCCTAATAGTTCAAATTGTTTTGTATATAGTTTATAATGTTGTGTGATATTAATGATAATATTGTGGGAAAACTACTTTGCACAGACGTTCATTTAATTTATTCTATCATCATTTTGTTTGTTCTATTTTTGTGTATTTTATTTATTTATCTGTTTGTCTAGTTGTATCTATTTTTCTAATAATATATTTTTTGCATTAATAGTTTGTTTTTTCCTATTAAAATAATCTTGTGTTCTTGTTATAACTTTATCTATTTATCTGACTGTTTAGTTGTATCTATTTTTGTTACAATTTCAATATTTTTAATATAGAAAGTTTTTTTCTATTAAAATGTTCTTGTGTTATATTTAGTTTTTATATATTTATATTTATATATATGGTTCTTGTGTTATATTTATTGTAGTTGTATCTATTTTGTATCTCAGACTTAAATATTTTTGTAAAACAAGTGTTTTTCTATAAAATATTCTTGCTTTCTTGATAACTATGTTCTTGAGTGGGTGTTTTTTTTTTTTAAACAGAAAAGCCGTTCTGCATGGACATTCATTGAAGCCCTCATTGTTTTTTAATGGTTATTTATGAGCGTTTAGGGGTTACAATAATGTAAGTCTAGGTTGCTTTATATAAAAGGTATGTCCAGAAATATTGATGTCACTGTCTAAGCAGAGGGATCTGGCTTCTTTAGACGCTGTCTTCTTAAAACTGAATAAATATTTAAAAAGAGCCAAATGAGCCAGTCTTTTGAACGGCTCTTTTCAAAGAATGGATCACAAAGATGCGGATCTCATCAAAGAGCCATAAATCCCATCTCTAATCTGCGCTCCGATATCGCACGGGTCATCCAGGTACGCTGGCATTGTCTCTAGAGGAAATGTCGGTGTCTCCGGTGGTGTTTAAAAAGGGTGTGGTTAATCGGAAACCTCGGGTTAACCAAGAACATAACCTGAGATGAGCAGGTTTGAGATGCAGCGTAAGTTACCATGGCAGCATACCTCGGTTTGAACATAGCCAACTTTCATAGTATGGGTTAATCGGGAAGTTATGCTGCACGTGATCAAGTTACTCTCGAAGTTACCCTGGTAAGCCAAAAAACCCGCTTTGTAGTACAGGGCCCTCGTGTATCAGAGGGCCCAAAACAAGTTCAAGTCAACTTTATTGTCAATAATGCCATATGTGCAGGACATACAGAGAATTGAAATTATGTTTCCCTCTTATCCGCGGTGCAAACAGTAATAAAAATGAAATATAAAATATAGGTACAAGATATAAACTTTAAAAAAAAGGGGGGGGGGGGTTATTTGCACACAAGCTAAAGCTATCTAAGAAAAGACAGTGGCAATCCAGAAAGTGCAAATGTGGCAGTGTGAACAGAATTAACGGTATAAATTTAAATGTGACGAGTGACAACATAAACAGAATGAACAATGTAAACGGGAACAGCAGTCTGACAGTATAGTAGGGCAATATAGCATATGACAGTGGGGGGTTGGGTTGCAGCCTGGGTTAGCAAGTTGGGTTGAAGTTCCATGGCCTGATTAGGTAAAAAAAATGTTTAAAAAATGGAATTAAAAGTTAAATCTATCCCAATACCTCCAAACTTGTTATATGAATATTGGCCAGTATACAGGTGCTACTCAGTGGGTCCAAGGGTCACAGTGTTAGCCCACAAAGAATATGAATATGATTTATGAATATGATTTTTTTTTCAGAAAATCAAAAAATTTTCCCTAGCACACGCTACCGATGCTAGTGCTAATACTGAGAAGTCCAAGTGTCCAGTTGGTCAAAGTGGCCAGAAAAAAAGTGGTTCATGTTGACAGAAAACTCACAAAAAAAAATCAGTCATTAAATAAATCCCAGCTCACATAAGTCAAAAAGTTCAGCATACTTGCCGACCAAGTATGTACAGTGTTAGCCCAAATAGAATATGATTATTATTATTTTTTTTACATTGTCATTTCATAAATCTAAGATCACTCAAGTCGGGAAATTCAGCACCATTGTTGACCATTCCAGGGAAGAAGCTGAGGTGGCCCTGCTTTACCTGCTCTGACCACCAGATGGCAATAGTGGGCTATGCTAATGAGTTAATGACGAAAATATCAAGGGGAAATTTACCATTGCAGACCAAAATAACACACACTCACTGTCATGTTCTTCACCACACTTGGTCGTTGGAGGTGTTTCAAAATCACAATAGCCTGAAGGTAGTGCAACACAAGCATGTGATCGCCAGACTCCAGAGTGTCAGAACTATAGTCAGACAGTTTATCCATAACTGCTAATTAGTCCTTCTTGGCAACCTCCAGTACAGACAAGCAGTCTTGTGTTGACAACGGATTCGTGTCCATCAACATGTCATACCTATGAGGAAAAAATGTCAAAAGAATGAACTAATCATATTACAGCAGGCAGAGAGAGGACTACCAGTTCTTGACCATTTACATGGTAAATCACTGATACCTAGTTGAGAGAACCTCTTCCGATGCAGACTTGGTAATCATTTCCTGCAAAGCACCAATGAAGAAAATGAAGTTCACGCACTGTCTATGGAGTGTCACATCCTCATTTCTCAGGTTGGTTTGGACTGTGTGGAAAACCAGGAATCTGTGAGAGGAAGTACAAGGATATAATTATGTACATGTACTAACAAAATACAGAAGCTTGGCTGAAAGGTTAATTTACAAACAAGTTACTAAACTGTTGACATCATAATAAAAAACTGCTACCAACCTTTTCAAGCTCTTGAGGTAATTCTGCTGTGTTCTCTTTTTCAATTTTGCCCCCAAGAGGTCACGGAGGTACTGTCAGATATTCTCTCTGTCTTTGAGAAACTGCAGGGATGGTGTCCGTGGGTCAGCATAATATAGATACTGAGCAACGTTTTCAACCTGAAAATAAAAGAGATCATGTTACATTACCTTCTGGTCATGACTGTTTTGCTTCATCTTTTATTAACCTGCATATAAATTTCCTTATAAAAACTATTTAAGAGCTGCTTGACTGGTTGAGAATACTTTACGTATTTGACATGCTCTTGACTGTCAGTGGTCCTGGATTGCCCAGTAGTAGCAATGGCACTGGGCGGTGAGTGAGGAGATCCAGGTGGCATTTTGTTGTTGGATGGCCCAGTTGTAGTAGAACTGGGCAGTGTGTGAGCAGCTCCAGGTAGCTCTCTGGTAGATGGTTCAGCGTTGGGCAGAGGGGACGGGTGTCCAGTCACAATCAAGTGATGACGCTCCAGCTCCTCAATCAATATTTCAATCAGAAAAACAAGATATTTCAAAATGTTTAATGAACTAAAGAAACTCAATTCAAAGAAATAGCAAAATGGGATTGTGATGAAAACAAAAAATAATAGTTTTAAGTGTGAAAGCAAGGCTTTTCACACACACACACACACACACACACACAGCTATCAGCCAGAAAAAAAAAAATAAATCATCACATCACTTCTGTTTAGGAGGTGTGTTCCACACAGAAAGAAAAGTCAAGGGCTGGATCGATGAAAATGGTCTCACTAAATGCATTTAAAATGACAACAATATGTGTAGATGGATCAAAAATTAGCCCCTTAAAGCCAGGAACTCCAAAATTTACTCATTCGGGGATGGTTAAGCACTATTGCTGACCTTCCCCGCATGTGAGAAATAAAGTTTATTATAAGCTTTATTTCGGTGTGTGATACATTGGGGTCAAGGCAGTTTAAGATCTGTAAGGGAGGTCTGACATACAGCATGTTTTAAGGTCTCACAACCCAGCAGAATATAGCCGTTATTAAAGCTGCCTGCTTTCAGACCTCTGAAGGGCTATATGAACAAGAATGTTCTCTGAGGTAAGCCTTAAGGTACCCTTTAATCTGGTTTATGGATACAGTTAAGTCCATATATATTTGGACACTGACACAAACTTTGTTTTTTTTTTACCTGTTTACTGAAGCATATTCAAGTTGTAGTTATATAATGGACATAAAGACCAGACTTTCAGCTTTCGTTTGAGGGTATCCACATTAAAATTGGATGAAGAGTTTAGGAGTTTCAGCTCCTTAACATGTGCCACCCTGTTTTTAAAGGGACCAAAAATAATTGGACAATTGAATCAAAGGCTATTTCATGGGCAGGTGTGGGCAGTTCCTTCATTATGTCATTCTCAATTAAGCAGATAAAAGGCCTGGAGTTGATTTGAGGTGTTGTGCTTGCATTTGGAAGATTTTGCTGTGAAGAAAGCATGCGGTCAAAGGAGCTCTCCATGCAGGTGAAACAAGCCATCCTTAAGATGCGAAAACAGAAAAAGCCCATCCGAGAAATTGCTACAATATTAGGGGTGACACAATCTAAAGTTCCATCTAAACATGAAAGACTAAACTTCAGACAGAAAGGCCCACAAACAAACAGCAACTGAAAACCGCTGCACTAAAGGCCTGGCAGAGCATTACGAAGGAGGACATGCAGCGTCTGGTGATGTCCATGAGTTCAAGATTTCTGGCAGTCATTGCCAACAAAGGGTTTTCAACCAAGTACTAGAAATGAACATTTTATTTACAATTATTTAATTTGTTCAATTACTTTTGAGCCCCTGAAAGGAAGGGATTGTGTTTAAAAAAATGCTTTAGTTACTCACATTTTTATGCAGTCATTTTGTTCAACCCACTGAATTAAAGCTGAAAGTCTGAACTTCAACTGCATCTGAATTGATTTGTTCAAAATTCATTGTGGTAATGGACAGAACCAAAATTAGAAAATTGTTGTCTCTGTCCAAATATTTATGGACCTAACTGTACAGTAAATCATTTCCTCCAAGCCTGAGCTACGGGGGTAAACAAAGAGTTCTCTGAGCTGGGTTTTATAAATGCCATTAATTAGGCCAACACGTATTGTCTAATTACTCAGCGGTATGAGTTGATGTACTCCCAAGTCTGATGTTGCTGGAAAGGGCATAGTCTGAGCTTTATTTTGGTGTGTGATATATTGGGTTCAAGGCAGTTTAAGATCTGTAAAGGAGGTCAGACATACAGCATGTTTTAAGGTCTCACAACCCAGCAGAATATAGCCGTTATTAAAGCTGTCTGCTTTCAGATCTCTGAAGGGCTATATGAACAAGAAGGGATCAGGCATTGTCAGAGTGGTTTGGCCATAAGCAGCAGTTCGTTGGAAATGTGGCTTTTTTTTTTTCAACAGTTGCCTTGCCTTGCGTCGCCCAGAGGGGAAATTCAAACAGATATCTGCAAGAAGGCCAAATAAAATGCTTACAGTACCTGGCATTCCTAGGCAGTCTCCCACTCAAGTACTGGCCAGGCCCAACTCTGTTTAGCTTGTGAAATCAGGCGTCGTCAGAGTGGTTTGGCCATAAGCAGCAGTTCGTTGGAAATGTGGCTTTTTTCAATGGTTGCCTTGTGCCGCCCTGAGGGGAAATTCAAAAAGATGTCTGCATGAAGGCAAAATAAAATGCTTACAGCACCTGGTATTCCTAGGCAGGGTTAGGGTTGAATATGTCTGAGTAATCATGTATCCACCTCACCACGCTACTGTATTAAACGTACATTCACGTCAATGGTCTCCCAGAGTTATTAACTTTGATTGGGTCACTGTCGGCCCCTGCAGAATTTGATCAGGCAACTGAATGCTTAGAGTCAACATTCCGCCATAGCTTAGATAATGTAGCTCCTCTTAAAAGGAAAATGGTCAGAGACTAAAAATTAGCACCCTGGTATAATGATGACATTTGCACATTAAAACAGACCACTTGAAAACTGGAATGTCAATGCCGTCAAAAATGATCCTAGATTCCTATTAAACACTGTAGCAAAATTAACCAGGAATAAGTCCAGTATGGACACACGCACACCTGTAATATGCAGTGGCAACAATTTCATGATTTTTTTTTTATGGCAAAATTGAGAATATCCGACAAAAAATTCAAACTACTAATTTAAGGCCAGACAATGTAGGTGACCCTGTAGTTAATAATATAACTGTGTCAGATCATCAATTAGAATGTTTTACTCCCCTAAAAGAAACTGAATTACTTTCATTAATCTCGGCATCAAAAGCCTCAACTTGTGTACTAGATCCCTTACTGTACCTACACGTCTATTCAAGTCAAGCCAAGTCAAGTCAAGTCAACTTTATTGTCAAATATGCTATACATGCTTGACATACAGCACAGATGAAATTTCAATCCTCTCTGACCCACGGTGCAAACAGGCAATGCAATAAATAAAAATAGAATAATTGAAAAAACAAACAAACAAGCAAACAATATAAACAATATAAACACTCTAGATAAAAACTAGACATAGACTAAACACTCAAACAAACAATTTCAACAGTATCAACACTAGATAAGAACTAGACTAAACACTTAGACAATATAAACAGTATAAACCCTAGATAAGAAAGAGACAAAGACTAAACACTCATAAACAGACAACATAAACAGTATAAACACTAGATAAGAACTAGACAGACTAAACACTCAAACAAAATATAAACAGTATAAACACTAGATAAGAACTAGACATAGACTAAACACTCAAACAAACAATATAAACAGTATCAACACTAGATAAGAACTAGACATAGATGAAACACTCAGACAATATAAACAGTATAAACACTAGATAAGAACTAGACAGACTAAACACTCAAACAATATAAACAGTATAAACACGCTAGATAAGAACTAGACATAGACTAAACACTCATACACACACACACACACACACACACACACACACACACACACACACACACACACACACGCGTAAATTGGTGCAAATAAAGAAACAGTCAAGGGCACTTGAGGTATAGCAGGTAAACATGAAATAAGCAGTATAAACAAACTAGCAGTTGTTAAGGTGAGGTAGTGCGGAATAGTACAAATGAGCAAGGTAAAGTGAGATGTGCGGTCCCTGAGTTCAATGTGTTAATGAATGATGAGATGTATGTATGTGTGTGTGGGTGTGTTTGGGGGGGGGACTGTGAGGATGACATGTCAGATGCTGAAGGGGTGGCAGGGGGGTGTGCGAGCAGAATCTGTAGCAGGGGGCAAAGGGGGGAGGAGGGGCAGAACAGGGAGGGAGTTGAGCCTCCTGACCGCCTGGTGAAAGAAACTGTTCTTGAGCCTGCTGGTTTGGCCCGGAGACTCTGCAGTCTCCTCCCCGACGGTAGCAGACTGAAGAGGCTGTGAGATGGGTGGGTGGGGTCATCTGCAATCCTGATGGCTTTGCGGGTGAGGCAGGAGTTATAAATATCCATTAGAGAAGGGAGAGACACACCAATGATCCTCTCAGCTGCTCTCACGATGCGCTGCAGAGTCTTGCAGCAGGACACGGTGGAGGCGCCGTACCACATGGTGATGCAGCTGGTCAGGATGTTCTCAATGGTGCCTCTGTAGAAAGTGTGCATGATGGGGGCCGGGGCTCTTGCTCTCCTCAGTTTGCAGAGGAAGTACAGATGCTGTTGGGCTTTTTTGGCCAGTGATGCAGTGTCGTTGCTCCAGGACAGGTCTTCAGAGATGTGTACACCCAGAAACTTGGTGCTGCTCACCCTCTCCACTGCAGCACTGTCGATAGATAGTGGAGCATGGTGGGTGTGTGCTCTCCTGAAGTCCACAACAATCTCCTTCATCTTCTCCACGTTCAGACGGAGATTGTTGTCCTTGCACCACATGGCCAAGCGGCTCACCTCACTCCTGTAGATTGTCTCATCGCCATTGTTGATGAGACCCACCACAGTCGTGTCATCCACAAACTTAATGAATAGATTTGAGTTGGATGTTGGTGTGCAGTCATGGGTCAGCAGAGTGAAGAGGAGGGGGCTTAGCACACATCCTTGGGGGGCCCCCATGTTCAATGTGATAGTGCTGGAGGAGTTGCTGCCGACCCGTACAGTCTGTGGTCTCCCCGTCAGGAAGTCCAGCAGCCAGTTGCAAAGGGAGATGTTGAGTCCCAGCTGGTCTAGTTTATGAATGAGCTGCTGAGGAATGATTGTGTTGAATGCTGAGCTAAAGTCTATGAACAGCATTCTGACATACAAGTCTTTTGTCTCCAGGTGGGTGAGGGCTGAGTGGAGGGCAGTGGAGATGGCATCATCGGTCGAACGATTGGACTGATATGCATTCTGGAAAGGGTCCAGGGTGGGGGGGAGGGCAGACTTGATATGCCGCATGACTAGCCGCTTGAAGCACTTCATGAGGATGGGCGTGAGTGCGACAGGGTGGTAGTCATCGAAGCAGGAGGGAGACGGCTTCTTCGGGACCGGGATGATGGTGGTGATTTTGAGGCACGTGGGGACAACAGCCTGGCTCAACGAGATGTTGAAGATGTCTGTAAAGACATCTGTGAACTCCTCAGCACAGTCTCTCAGGACACGACCAGGAATGTTATCAGGACCCGGGGCTTTTCGTGCATTTGTCGTCTTGAGAGCTCTCCTCATGCTGTCTGGGGACAGCATCAATGCCTGGTCACCGGGAGGTGGTGGGGTCTTCTGTGCCACGGTGCTGTTGTCTGCCTCAAAGCGAGCGAAGTCGTTCAACGGATTCAGCAGAGACGTGGAGTTGTCACAGGTCTGCGGCGAGGGCTTGTAGTCTGTGATGGTCTGAATCCCCCACCACAGGTTCCTGGTGTCTCTGCTGTCATTGAAATGGCCAGCAATGTATCTGGAATACTGTCTCTTGGCCACCCTGATGCCTCGTGACAGATTGGCCCTAGCTGTCCTCAGGCCCACCTCGTCCCCAGCTCTGAAGGCGGTGTTCCGAGCCCACAGGAGCCTGTGGACTTCCCCTGTCAGCCATGGCTTCTGATTGGCCCGAATGGAGATGGTTCTGGTGACCATAACGTCATCCATGCACTTCCTCATGTAGGCAGTGACAGTCTCCGTGTACCGTACTCCTGGAGATCTGTGATGTTGCTGTAGGTGGCCGCCTGTCTGAACATGCTCCAGTCAGTGGTGGAAAAACAGTCCTGGAGTGCCTCTGAGGACCCCTCTGGCCACACACGTATCTGTTTTGTAGCTGGTTTGGTGACTTTAACCAGCGGCCTGTATGCTGGCATTAGCATAACAGTGGAGTGATCTGAGGCCCCAAGGTGGGGGAGGAGTAGGGCTTTGTAGGCGTCTTTATGCATGGTGTAAACATTGTCCAGAGTATTGTTTCCACGTGTGGGAAAGTTGATAAGACCATAGAGTTTTGGAAACATGCTCTTGGGGTTTGCATGATTGAAATCCCCAGCCAGGATGAGGAACGCATCTGGGTGGGCTGTCTGCTGCTCACTGATGTGCTGATAGAGTTCATTCAGTGCTTCACTCCTGTTGTTATTGGAGCCGGGAGGGATGTACGGTATAATGCTACCAGCAATATGGCTGTAAATTCCCTCAGCAGGTAGAATGGCCGGCACTTAATAATTATAAACTCCACCAGTGGTGAGCAGTGTTTGCAGACCACAACAGCATCACAGCACCAGGCATCACTGATGTAAACACAGAGTCCTCCACCGCGAGTCTTCCCCCCCTCAACTAGTACTCTGTCTGACCGGTAGCATGTTAGCCGGGCTAGCTGAATGGCACAGTCCGGGACACTGTCGTTAAGCCATGTTTCCACAAACACAAGGACACAACACTCACTCACAGACTTAAAAGATGAGCGGAGCAGGCGGATATAATCCAGCTTGTTGTCCAGAGAGCGTACGTTGGCCAGAGTGATGGTAGGGATAGCCGGCCGGTGAGGGCTGGCCGGTGAGGGCTAGCCGCTAGCCTAGCTCGGATACCTCCGCGCTTGCCCCTCTTCTGCTTCCGCATGTTCCGCCTGTGGCGCTTCCACTGCGGGCTGGATGCAGGAGTGGGGGTCGGTGATTGAGCAGGTCTCTGGAGCAAACCATAGTCGCATAGCACTTCCGCCTCCACTGGATTTATATCCGTGAATATAGTTCTGCGGATGTCGAGCAGAAACTCACGGGAGTATGTGCGCCTTGAGACTGATGGACTGGACAAAGACAAACAGATACACACTGTTTTAAAACACAAAAAACACGAAAAGACCATTCTGTCGGGACAGAGAGGAGCCGCTGCGTGTGTGCACGCCGCCATCTTAGAAATAAGACAGATTCAAACAGATAATACCTGAAGTAATTGAACCACTTCTAAAAATAACAAATTCTTCTCTTACGATTGGCTATGTTCCCAAATCCTTTAATCTGGCAGTTGTCAAACCCCTGATTAAAAACCTGACCTTGATCCCTGTCAGCTGTCCAATTACCGGCCAGTATTAAACCTCCCCTTTATTGCCAAGACCCTTGAAAAAGCTGTGGCAGATAAAATTATTCATAGTTTTGTAGCCTGAGCCCTTTGGATGTGGAAAGATTGAGCTATTTTGGTTTGTGTGTGTTACCCTAACCCACATATGAGAAATAAAGCTTATTATAGCTCAAATCATTTATAAAACCCACCTCAGAGAACTCTTTGTTTACCCCCATAGCTCAGGCTTGGATAAAATCATTCACTGTATCCATAAACCATATTGAAGGGTACCTTAGGTACCTTTTCACATAGGTAAAGCTCAGGCTTGGATAATATGAGTTACTGTATCCATAAACCATATTAAAGAGTACCTTAAGGCCTACCTCAGAGAACATTCTTGTTCATATAGCCCTTCAGAGATCTGAAAGCAGACAGCTTTAATAATGGCTATATTACGCTGGGTTGGGTTGGGTTATATGAAATTAAAAGAAGGAGCATATTTTTAAGACTTCTAGGTCGTGAACAGACTTTGATTATTTAATTATTAATAATCAAAGTCTAAAAATAAAGCACTTATTGTCCAACAGAAGTTTACAAATACCAAAGTACATGTAACACAGGAGTCTGATATCTTTTTATTACCATTTTATTACCAGACCATAGTTATTGTCATGTTTTAGAGTGCATGTACATAGACAACATGTGCTACTTAGAAAAAAATATAGAAACAATTAGGAAGTCTCTCTCTGCCTGCTTCTCACTCTATGTGCAAAACAGAATCACGGAGTCAGTGAGTGAAAGAGCGAACCGCCATCTTCTCCTTCAAATCTCTGTCTCTTTATTACAAATTTCCAAAATCTGGTAGGTCCAGGTCCTGCAGCTCATGGATTAGCAGTGCTGGCAGGGAGAAGACAAGAAAAGGGAGGACAGACAAAGGGGAGAAGCACAATTACAGAAGAGACAAAACACAAAGTTAATAAAATGCAATAATGTTTTATGCACAGATGGAGAGAGAGAGAGGAGGCGGTTGGAGGAGAGAAACTAACCTTACATCAACCTAATATAATCCTAATCATAACCTCAGCCTAAACTTAACATAACCTATTCCTTTTTTCTGTGTTTTACTCAGGGACTCTCCAAAATTGGTGTCAGCACTTCCACGACGGGCTTCTGTATGCCAAGACTGGTGGCTATCTGGCGAGTTTGGATTCAACTCTCAAACTTGTCAGATGGCCACAAGACTTGGCAAACTTGAGGCAGGTAAAGTCTATGCGACTCAGTTGATCCCTCATGCAGCTCCACCATGGGCTACTGTGTACCAAGAATGGAGTCTATCTGGCCAGTTTGGATTCAACTCTCAAACTACCCAGATGGACAGCTAGACTTAGCACACTTGAGGCAGGTAAAATGTACTGCGTCTCAGTTGATCCCTCATGCAGTGGAACTGGAGTATGAGTATCATTGGTGTCAGTACTTCCACAATGGGCTACTGTGTGCCAAGACTGGAGTCTATCTGGCCAGTTTGGATTCAACTCTCAAACTGCCCATATAGACTAAGGACTTAGCACACTTGAGGCAGGTTAGGTGTACTGCGACTCAGCTGATCCCTCATGCAGCTCCATCATTCTGGTCACAGAAGGGCTGATGGACCTGGCTTTGATCAGGCATTGTCAGAGTGGTTTAGCCGTAAGCAGCAGTTTGTTGGAAATGTGGCTTTTTTCAACAGTTGCCTTGCCTTGCCTTGCACCGCCCTGAGGGGAAATTCAAACAGATATCTGCAAGAAGGCAAAATAAAATGCTTACAGTACCTGGTATTCCTAGGCAGGGTTAGGGTTAAATATCTCATCTCATCTCATTATCTCTAGCCGCTTTATCCTTCTACAGGGTCACAGGCAAGCTGGAGCCTATCCCAGCTGACTACGGGCGAAAGGCGGGGTACACCCTGGACAAGTCGCCAGGTCATCACAGGGCTGACACATAGACACAGACAACCATTCACACTCACATTCACACCTACAGTCAATTTAGAGTCACCAGTTAACCTAACCTGCATGTCTTTGGACTGTGGGGGAAACCGGAGCACCCGGAGGAAACCCACGCGGACACGGGGAGAACATGCAAACTCCGCACAGAAAGGCCCTTGCCGGCCCCGGGGCTCGAACCCAGGACCTTCTTGCTGTGAGGCGACAGCGCTAACCACTACACCACCGTGCCGCCCCTAGGGTTAAATATGTCTGAGTAATCATATATCCACCTCACCACGCTACTGTATTAAACATACGTTCACGTCAACTACTACACACAGCTTTATAAATGATCTCCCAGAGTTATCAACATTGATTGGGTCACTGTTAGCCCCTGCAGAATTCGATCAGACAACTGAATGCTTAGAGTCAACATTCCACCATACCTTAGATAATATAGCTCCTCTTAAAAGGAAAATTGCCAGAGACAAATAATTAGCACCCTGGTGTAATGATGACACTCGCACTTTAAAACAGACCACTCGAAAATTGGAACGTAAATGGTGTCAAAAATAATCCTAGATTCGGATTTAATACTGTCGCAAAATTAACCAGGAAAAAGTCCAGTATAGACACATGCACAACTGTAATATGTAGTAGCAACAATTTCATGAATTTTTTTTTTAATGACAAAATTGAGAATATCCGACAAAAGAATTCAAACTAGGCGGCACGGTGGTGTAGTGGTTAGCGCTGTCGCCTCACAGCAAGAAGGTCCTGGGTTCGAGCCCCGGGGCCGGCGAGGGCCTTTCTGTGTGGAGTTTGCATGTTTTCTCCGTGTCCGCGTGGGTTTCCTCCGGGTGCTCCGGTTTCCCCCACAGTCCAAAGACATGCAGGTTAGGTTAACTGGTGACTCTAAATTGACCGTAGGTGTGAATGGTTGTCTGTGTCTATGTGTCAGCCCTGTGATGACCTGGCGACTTGTCCAGGGTGTACCCCGCCTTTCACCCGTAGTCAGCTGGGATAGGCTCCAGCTTGCCTGCGACCCTGTAGAAGGATAAAGCGGCTAGAGATAATGAGATGAGAATTCAAACTACTAATTTAAGGTCAGACAATGTAGGTGACCCTGTAGTTAACAATATAACTGTGTCAGATCACCCATTAGAATGTTTTACTTCCCTAAAAGAAACTGAATTACTTTCATTAATCTCTGCATCAAAAGCCTCAACTTGTGTACTAGATCCCTTACCTACATATCTATTCAAACAGATAATACCTGAAGTAATTGAACCGCTTCTAAAAATAATAAACTCTTCTCTTACAATTGGCTATGTTCCCAAATCCTTTAAACTGGCAGTTATCAAAACCCTGATTAAAAAACCTGACATTGGTCCCTGTCAGCCATCCAATTATCGGCCAGTATTAAACCTCCCCTTTATCTCCAAGATCCTTGAAAAAGCTGTGGCATATAAATATACCTTCCCCACATATGATAAAACTTAAAGCCACAAAAGAGCATTTTATTCGTAGAAGACATAAGAAAAGCCTCACCAGAAATCTTCAGACACCTGCTGAACAGAAGCTTGCTCTTCTTTAATTCAGGGAAGCTTTACCTAGGAAACAAAAAAAGAAGACACAGGAGGAATTTTAAAAAAGAAGATGGCCAATAATGTTAACTCAAGCTCAATCTCATTATGTTAACTCAAGCTCAAATGATGACCACATTGTGAAAAAAGGTTGATCTTACACACACAAAAGAGTGAAATAAAGCTTATTATAGCTTAAATCATTTATAAGAACTCAAAAATTAACGAATTTGGGGATGTTTTAGCACTATTGCTTAACTTCCCAAGATATGAGTTATTATTTTGGTGTGTAACTTAAGTGCCAAGAGACAATTAACTGAGTTTCACTGTACTTATGAGTCATGTCCTGTAAACAAACAATAACAGATTGATTGATTGAAAGCTTCCCACACCTTCCAAAATTACCAAAAGCAATGTTTCAAACCATACATGACAACATACACTGGTCTTCACAAACGGCAAAACACAGGTTGTCTCACTTAATGCATTTAAAATGACAACAATATGTATAGATATATCATCTTTAGATCCTTAAAACCAAGAACTCCAAAATTTACTCATTCGGGGATGGTTCAGCACTATTGCTAACCCCAACCCAACAGCTCTCGGATTAGCAGTACCGGCAGGGGGAAGACAAGAAGAGGGAGGACAGACAAAGGGGAGAAGCACAATAAAAGGAGACACAAAACACAAAGTTAATAAAATGCAATAATGTTTTATGCACAGATGGAGAGAGAGAGAGAGGAGGCAGTTGGGGGAGAGAAACTAACCTTACATCAACCTAATATAATCCTAATCATAACCTCAGCCTAAACTTAACATAACCTATTATTTTTTTCTGTGTTTTACTCAGGGACTCTCCAAAATTGGTGTCAGCACTTCACGATGGGCTACTGTGTGCCAAGAATGGCACCTATCTGGCCAGTTTGGATTCAACTCTCAAACTACCCAGATAGATGCAGGACTTAGCATACTTGAGGCAGGTAAAGTGTACTGCAACTCAGTTGATCCCTCATGCAGCTCCATCATGGGCTACTGTGTGCCAAGAATGGAGTCTATCTGGCCAGTTTGGATTCAACTCTCAAACTTCCCGGATAGATGCAGGACTTGGCACACTTGAGGCAGGTAAAGTGTACTGCGACTCAGTTGATCCCTCATGCAGCTCCATCATTCTGGTCACAGAAGGGCTGGTGGACCTGGTTACATCTTCTCCTTCGAATATCTGTCTCTTTATTACAAATTTCCAAAATCTGGTAGGTCCAGGTCCTGCAGCTCTCAGATTAGCAGTACCAGCAGGGACAAGACCAGAAGAGGGAGGACAGAAAAAGGGGAGAAGCACAATTACAGGAGAGACAAAACACAAATTTATTAAAATGCAATAATGTTTTATGCACAGATGGAGAGAGAGAGAGAGGAGGCAGTTGTTGGAGAGAAAACTAACCCTACATCAACCTAATATAATCCAACACATAACCTCAGCCGAAACTTAACGTAACCTATTCCTTGTTTCTGTGTTTTACTCAGGGACTCTCCAAAATTGGTATCAACAGTTCCACGGTGGGCTACTGTGTGCCAAGGATAAGAGACTATCTCACACGCTTGGATTCAACTCTCAAACTTGCCAGATAGCCCCTTAGACTTAGCACACTTGAGGTGGGTAAAGTGTACTGTGACTCAGTTGATCCCTCATGCAGCTCCATCATTCTGGTCACAAAAGGGCTGATGGACCTGGTTGCATCTTCTCCTTTGAATCTCTGTCTCTTTATTACAAATTTCCAAAATCTGGTAAGTCCAGGTCCTGAAGCTTTCAGATTAGCAGTACCAACAGGGAGAAGACCAGAAGAGTCTGACTGTACAACTAGACTGCATTTCCACAGAGAAAATGCAAAGTGTGCTTGCTGAGCTGTAGCAGAACAGCTATCATGCTAAAAGTTAACATGCCAACATGCTAAAAGCTAGCATGCTAACATGCTGACAGCTAGCATGTTGACAGCTAGCATACTAGCATGCTGACAGCTAGCATACTAAGATGCTGACAGCTAGCATACTAACATGCTGACAGCTAGCATACTAGCATGCTAACCGCTAGCATGCTAACAGCTAGCATGCTAACATGTTAACAGTTAACATGCTAACTGCTAACATGCTAGCATACTAACATGTAATAACTGCAACTAAACAGCAATAACTGCAACTAAACATTTCCGGTAACTGTTGATCAGTCCTGCACACTGGCTTGGAGGAATTTTAGCCCATTCTTCCATACAGAACAGCTTTAATCCTGGGATGTTGGTGGGTTTCCTCACATGAACTGCTCGCTTCAGGTCCTTCTACAACATTCCGATTGGATTAAGGTCAGGACTTTGACTTGGCCATTCCAAAACATTAACTTTATTCTTCTTTAACCATTCTTTGGTACAACGACTTGTGTGCTTAGGGTCACTGTCTTGCTGCATGACCCACCTTCTCTTGAGATTCAGTTCATGGACAGATGTCCTGACGTTTTCCTTTAGAATTTGCTGGTGTAATTCAGAATTCATTGTTCCATCAATGATGGCAAGCCATCCTGGCCCAGATGCAGCAAAACAGGCCCAAACGATGATACTACCACCAACATGTTTCACAGATGGGATAAGGGTCTTATGCTGGAATGCAGTATTTTCCTTTCTCCAAACACAACGCTTCTCATTTAAACCAAAAAGTTCTATTTTGGTCTCATACGTCCACAAAACATTTTTCTAATAGCCTTCTGGCTTGTCCACGTGATCTTTAGCAAAGTGCAGAAGAGCAGCAATGTTCTTTTTGGAGAGTAGTGGCGTTCTCCTTGCAACCCTGCCATGCACACCATTGTTGTTCAGTGTTCTCCTGATGATGGACTCATGAACATTAACATTAGCCAATGTGAGAGAGGCCTTCAGTTGCTTAGAAGTTACCCTGGGGTCCTTTGTGACCTCGCCGACTATTATACACCTTGCTCTTGGAGTGATCTTTGTTGGTCGACCACTCCTAACTAGCATACTAACACTACATTCATTTGAATGGGGCCAAAAATCAATGGAAGCCTATGGAGGGCAAAAAGGATGTGTGAAAACCAAGAAAAAGACGAGTGCAGGTCTCAGATGAGGGGATGGATATGTGTGGGGACTTGACCTGAGGCATCATATGAAGTCTCTTGAAGTTTGGTCACTCAGTTAAAAAATTTGACGGAGAGTGAAAGCTTTTTTCCCGAAACGCCATTCATTTTCAATGGGGCCAAAAATGAATGGAAGTGAATGGATGAAAAAGTGGGGCATGAAAAGAAAGGAAAAAAAATCGCAGATGCACCAAACCTCATATTATACCTCAGGCCAACTCCCCAGACCCATATATGCATTCGGTTCTGACCCGCACTCATTTTTTATTATTATTATTTTTTTAAATAATAAAAATAAAAAATGAGTGCGGGTCAGAACTGAATGCATATATGCGTCTGGGGAGTTGGCCTGAGGTATCACATGAGGTTTGGTGCATCTGTGATGAAGCGTGTCTGAGCAGGACGATTTGATTCGTGAGCCCTATTCATTCTCTATGGGGAAAAAATGACAAAAATGACAAGAACGAGAGAACAGGTGTGTCAATTCAGAAGCTGAAATCAAGCACGCCATTCCAGATCAGGCCCTACGTTTCAGTGTTGGAATGGTGTCTCTATCTCGAAAGCCCTAGGAGGAGTAGTGGATCCAAAAAACGGGTGAAATCAAATAATAATAATAATAATAATAATAATAAAAATAAAACTTAAGAACAATAGTGTGCTTTTGCAAGCACACTAATAAAATGCAATAATGTTTTATGCACAGACGGAGAGAGAGAGGAGGCGGTTGGAGGAGAGAAAACTAATCTTACATCAACCTAATATAATTCTACTCATAAAACTCAGCCTAAACTTAATGTAACCTATTCCTTGTTTGTGTTTTACTCAGGGACTCTCCAAAATTGGTGTCAGCACTTCCACGATGGGCTACTGTGTGCCAAGGACAAGAGACTACCTGGCCAGTTTGGATTGAACTCTCAAACTTGCCAGATAGCCCCTTAGACTTAGCACACTTGAGGCGGGTAAAGTGTACTGCGACTCAGTTGATCCCTCATGCAGCTCCATCTTTCTGGTCACAGAGGGGCTGATGGACCTGGTTGCATCTTCTCCTTCGAATCTCTGTCTCTTTATTACAAATTTCCAAAATCACAGTATAAAACAAACGTTCCCTAGTATAATCAGGCCTCAGTTTCAGTGTCCATTTGTTAGTTTAAATCTAAATACATCAATACAGCTGTCTCTGTTCTTCACACATCAGTAGGCAACATCTTTTACACACACATTCACAAAAATAATCATGTCTTTACAAAAATAAACATCACTCTCTCAAGTGCAATACTACCCTAAGAATAGGTCACGTTTTTAACTTATATAGACGTACATATCTTTAACTCAAGAAATCCACCATTTTATTAATGTACAGTGGTGCTTGAAAGTTTGTGAACCCTTTAGAATTTTCTATATTTCTGCATAAATATGACCTAAAACATCATCAGATTTTCACACGAGTCCTAAAAGTAGATAAAGAGAACCCAGTTAAACAAATGACACAAAAATATTATACTTGGTCATTTACTTATTGAGGAAAATGATCCAATATTACATATCTGTGAGTGGCAAAAGTATGTGAACCTTTGCTTTCAGTATCTGGTGTGACCCCCTTGTGCAGCAATAACTGCAACTAAACGTTTCCGGTAACTGTTGATCAGTCCTGCACACTGGCTTGGAGGAATTTTAGCCCATTCTTCCATACAGAACAGCTTTAATCCTGGGATGTTGGTGGGTTTCCTCACATGAACTGCTCGCTTCAGGTCCTTCTACAACATTTCGATTGGATTAAGGTCAGGACTTTGACTTGGCCATTCCAAAACATTAACTTTATTCTTCTTTAACCATTCTTTGGTACAACGACTTGTGTGCTTAGGGTCACTGTCTTGCTGCATGACCCACCTTCTCTTGAGATTCAGTTCATGGACAGATGTCCTGACGTTTTCCTTTAGAATTTGCTGGTGTAATTCAGAATTCATTGTTCCATCAATGATGGCAAGCCATCCTGGCCCAGATGCAGCAAAACAGGCCCAAACGATGATACTACCACCAACATGTTTCACAGATGGGATAAGGGTCTTATGCTGGAATGCAGTATTTTCCTTTCTCCAAACACAACGCTTCTCATTTAAACCAAAAAGTTCTATTTTGGTCTCATCCGTCCACAAAACATTTTTCTAATAGCCTTCTGGCTTGTCCACGTGATCTTTAGCAAAGTGCAGAAGAGCAGCAATGTTCTTTTTGGAGAGTAGTGGCGTTCTCCTTGCAACCCTGCCATGCACACCATTGTTGTTCAGTGTTCTCCTGATGATGGACTCATGAACATTAACATTAGCCAATGTGAGAGAGGCCTTCAGTTGCTTAGAAGTTACCCTGGGGTCCTTTGTGACCTCGCCGACTATTATACACCTTGCTCTTGGAGTGATCTTTGTTGGTCGACCACTCCTAGGGAGGGTAACAATGGTCTTGAATTTCCTCCATTTGTACACCCATCTGTCTGACTGTGGATTGGTGGAGTCCAAACTCTTTAGAGATGGTTTTGTAACCTTGTCCAGCCTGATAAGCATCAACAATGCTTTTCCTGAGGTCCTCAGAAATCTCCTTTGTTCGTGCCATGATACACTTCCACAAACATGTGTTGTGAAGATCAGACTTTGATAGATCCCTGTTCTTTAAATAAAACAGGGTGCCCACTCACACCTGATTGTCATCCCATTGATTGAAAACACCTGACTCTAATTTCACCTTCAAATTAACTGCTAATCCTAGAGGTTCACATACTTTTGCCACTCACAGATATGTAATATTGGATCATTTTCCTCAATAAATAAATGCCAAAGTATAATATTTTTGTCTCATTTGTTTAACTGGGTTCTCTTTATCTACTTTTAGGACTTGTGTGAAAATCTGATGATGTTTTAGGTCATATTTATGCAGAAATATAGAAAATTCTAAAGGGTTCACAAACTTTCAAGCACCACTGTAAATCATAGACGCTCTTTGGCTTTAAATGAATATTTAGATGACTTTAGAGTCGAAACATGAAACATAATACACATAGGGAAAACTGCTCAACTTATGATGCATTTTTAAACACAATCCAGACATATCACTACTCCTGTACAACTTCGGAGATAACTCCCTTTAAGTTATAAACGGTGAACCTTCCCTCCTTTAACATTAACAATCATTCATTCATAACATGTCTGGATACCTACATAACTGAAATAAAATCATGCCAGGGAGTGAAGACACCAGCACACAAAGCCTCACAGTCACAGTAATAGGTCCAGTAGTATAATTATAATAATAGGTCCAGTAGTATAATTAGTATAACAGTCATTCAACAACACAAAGTTATTACTCTTAGAATTAAATCATTTTCTACAGAGAAATTTGTGTGCAAGATATTTTCTAGCAACAAATACATACCGTAAAACTTATTTTCAAAGTTATGATATACACGTGTACATTAAAATAATTTTATCAGAATTTTTGGCAACAGTCTGTTTCTTGAAAAATAATTTATAGCCAATTTAAACAAATGTCCCATAATTCTGAAGATTTTCTAATGTGTATCAAAATAAATGTTTCTCCAAAAGAGAGAAAAGTTTCAAAAAGGTACATATATTTTCAAAGAATAATGAATACATGTAATTCACAAGCTAACACTGATCATTTCCCACCTGGAAGAACAATATACAGTAGCCAGCACGCGCCATGCTTCTACTGTTACGTAGCTCCTGCTGTGTTATGAATCTGGCTACAAGTTACTATGAACAGTCATGTTAATTACCCTGTGTTCCTCTCTCGCTGTTATTCTGGAGTCTGAGGCAGCTCTCACAGTGGCTGACATTTAATGCAAACCGAGCACTATCAACAGTATCACAAACCGACAGCCACGTGTTATCATGAATCGTTGAGAATTTCACAACATAAACAAAGGAAGTATATTTTACGACATTCAGACATCAGAGACTCAGACACGGTTTACGGTAATCGCTAGATGCATTTCATGTTCACTTCATGTTATGAAGCGACTGAACAACAAATTGAAATATATATGCCAAAAAATGACATTTAACAATAATTTAAAAATATTTTGGGATCTCCACCCTTATGAAACAGGATTTTTTCTTCTAATTTGGACGATTTTCGTATGTTCTATTTTGGGCCTTTTGACAAGCCCGTAATTTCAGCGCCGTTATACGGTATGTAATTGGGGCTGTATTTGCCCTTGAGTACACACGTGCTAAATGGCCAGGACCAAATCCTGACCAAAATACTTGAAATCTTGTTCTCTGCAGAGAAGAGCTAGTTGCATCTGATCAATACTTGACCTGTGGTGTGGTAATAGGTCTGCCAGTGTGAGATACACTGCCAGTATTTTGTGTTTCTTTTTTCCTGACCTAAGTGGGTTTACTACTTCAAATGCATCCTGATAAAGAATCAAGCCCAAAGAAGACTGTATGAAGTAATTTCTCAGTAATGTTGTCCCCATCCCATACATCTTGAAAAACATCCTTGGTTTGGACTTGGGTGTGTACTTGATTGTATTGTTCTCTTACAGATTTGCACTGAAAAAGAGCTTCAAGTGTTTGTTTTATGGGGATGTACTGAGCAAAGTACTTTTTCCCTGCTTCATTTTGTCCCAGACATATAGGCACTGGTTCAATATAATGAAACCGATTCTTGAACACAGTCTTTCTCCGTTGATCTGTTTTCAGTGTGTTGGCATTGTGAGTCTGGAAAAGATCTTCTGTTTTCAGATCATCAATAAGAGTCCTAATGACATCATCTGGAATCCCAAGCACATGCAATTTCTCATTCAGTTTAAAAAGGAATTGTGACTGGCTGATGTCATGTATTGACTGCAACTCTTCAATGATCGTCTGAAAAGTGGATGATGGAAGCAGCAACTTTGCTTGTAGTTTAAGATAAAAGAGAGCAAGATTCCTCAAGAACAATGTATCATCAATATTTTCTGGGGTAACCTCTAAATGCTCAGTATTGTCAGCTGCATCAACCTGCATGTCACCCAGTAAGTCACTATCATTATGAGTGCCACTTGTTCCACTTGCACCTGCTAGGTCAATGATAGACGCCATTAGATTTCCCTCTGCACTTTATGTTTTCTGGACAAATGAGATGTAAAAGTTGATACCACAGTAAATGTCTTACCACAATGCATAAAAGGACATGCAACTGCTCGTCCTTCTTTAATGTGAGCTTTAAGGTGAGAGTAAAAATCTGTCAGGGAATCAGATTTGTCACTACAGAAGTCAACATGGCAGGTCAGGTCCACTGGCATACTCAAGCTGGGCTCAGTATCACGTTTCTTATGATCTCTGTATAGATGTGCTTTCAGACCTGCACATTTTCGAAAGGTCCTTTTGCAATTAGGCATACAACACCACAGTTTTAAATTGGGCATATTGCTGTGAATTTTCATGTGTCTCACATAGGCAACTGTGTCGTTACACTGATGTGCACATCTCTGACAAGAAAACATTATTGCAAACTTGACTGTTATGATTCATTAAACAGTAAACTGCACTGTGCAGCATGAACAACAACTCCTTTCACTAGTTCACCTGAACGGCAAGTCCTTACTGTGATCAGTAGCGCAGCAGCAAATAGTCTGCAGTACCTGTAATGTCAAAGAAATATGTCAAAAACTGTACAGTCCAACTAAAACGATGCCCAAAACACTCACCAAACACTGCATAGATCAAATAATACACGGGCCGCCATAGATTCATTAATTAATGGCAAACATGGTAACAACAATGGTAAATGAACAATAAACTGCAATAGAAAAACAGTCATATACCGACTAGAAACAGTAGTAAGTTACAGTAAAGGAAATCCTCTTCAGCACTCAATTTCTGAACTAAAATTTTTAATCTAGAATACCACCCAATAATCAGCATGAACAGAAGTTTTATGTTGTGGTGTATTTACACCATTAAGGCATCATTATTATGCTTCACGAATTCACTGGTAAAATGTGTGTGCACACCTTAGACATGTAGGAATCATCTATCATCTGTGAAAATTTAGCTAGCTACTAAATTATTCTGTCATGACATGCACATATTTAGTAGGCTGAGGAAAACAAACTGAAAACATTGCCAATATACTTTGCACCAATTTATGAATGTAATAAAACTGCTACTCACCACACAATTTGCTAGATGGATAGAGAGAGGAACAGATCCAGCAACAGATCCAGCTGAACAGATGGTTCAGGTTATTTCCCACAATGCAAAAAAATACAACATGATACCGTGATTAATACTGTTGGAATTCTGCTGTAAATTAACAGCACTCGCTAACAGTGTAGGTATCGTAATCTCGCGAGATTTGGAGAGCGCGATGGGTGCTGGGCGGAAGCAGCACGCGCTTAATGAGGAGGCGGAAGTTGGAGTGAAGTCCGTGCAGTTAATGGACTTAAAAGAGGTTAGAAACTGATTATCACGTTTTACTTACATGAGTGCATGCTTGTTTGTCAAGAGAATGAAAGGTAAGAAAATAAAGTGTCATTAAGACATGTTCAGTTGGCCGAGGGTCTGATGCGCGGCTGAAACGATAAAAACCGGGGATCCCAATTAACTGCAAACCCAGGGCCGGATTATGGGGGGTCTGGGCCCCGGGGCCAGGAATTCGCAACCCCCCCCCCCCCCCCCCCCCCCCCCCCCCCCCCCACACACACACACACACAAAGGCTACTGAGGTCGCAAACTAGCAGAGGGCAACATGTGAATGAAGTAAATAAAGTGACATGTGAACATACTGTATGTTTAGAACATTAAGGCATACATTGTTAGTGATTAAAGATATATGTATTGTGTCAAGAAGTTAACAAGGAAACTGATTAGGATATGTCAATAATTAAGCTGTACCTAAGGAATAATTCATTCTAGGCTATATAAGTTTTTTTCCTACTCTTCCTTCTTGCAAAGTCATCCACTAATTCATCAAAGTTAAGCTGTCGGACCAACTCTGATTCAATTGCCAGAAGAGAAAGTGAATTCAAGCGGTTTTGGCACATTGTCATCCTGAGTTCATTCTTAATACGAGCCAGTCTGGAGAATGAACGTTCCCCTTCACAATTTGTAATAGGCAGGGTCAAAAAAAGTCTGAGTGCTATGTAGACATTTGGAAAAGTGGACTGTAGATCCAAATCCACCATGGTCTTCAGCATTGTACTTGGGTATTTTTGATTTTCTGGCATGAATGATTTGTATTGTACAAGTTCATCTGCCAAGCTCATGTCCAAATCTGTGGGATATGCTGCAGCAAGTGATTTGGCCCTTGAAGTGAGCTCACTGTTGGACATATTGTCAGGCATGAAAAGAACATGAAAATGATTGGTCAAGTGTGTGTATGCAGTTAACCGATGGTTAAGACAAGACACAAGTTTGTCAATTAGAACATTGAATGTTTCAATCCGAAACTTTTCTTTTCCACTAAATTCAACACCTGGCTCTTCACTTTCATCAGCCATACATTTGCGCTTCTTTGTGTGCTGGAGGTCATGCCTGTAGTCTTGGGAGACTGAATGGGTAACATTTAAAGCTGACCCTTCAAAAAAGGTGAAATTGTCTCTCTGTTCTGCCACAAAGTCACGAAGTGAAAGGAGAAGCCGTGTAGCCGTGTGTATGTCAATGTTATGTTTCTGCAACTGCAGACTTGTGGCTTGGAACCGCTGCAGTATTGTATCCCAAAAGTGTGCCATGAAGGCTATCTCTAGGGTGTCCAGCTTGCCACAGAGTGCAGAGGCCTCGCTTCTAGTTTCACGTTTCTCCTGTGAATCTTTGGAAATATTGTTCAGTGCCTCTCTCAATTGTGGATAATATTTCCAAAGAGCCTTTGTGGATTCATCTCTTGAACTCCAGCAAGTACCTGACAACGATTTCAATGTGAGTTTCACATCTGTATCACGAAACACCTTTCCCCACCTGTGTGTTAACAAGGTACAAAATGTGTATAGTGATTGCACAAAGTCAAAGAAACGGCCAGCTTCTGGGCAACTGTCAACAGCATTGACACCAACTAAATTCAATGAACGTGCTGCACAGGGGACATAACAAATTAATGGGTTTATTCGTTTCAGATGAGCTTGGACTCCATTGTACTTTCATGACATATTACTTGCATTGTCATAAGACTGGCCTCTACAGTTAGTTAAGTCTAGGCCCAGGTTCTCCACTATAGCAACAACACACTCAGCCAAACTGCTCCCACTATGATTTCCAATAGGCTCAAAAGCCAGAAAACGCTCAACTACTTCACCACCATTATTTACAAACCTGAAAATAAAAGTGAATTGGTCCATATGAGCAAGGTCTGGAGTGGAGTCAACTATAACAGAAAAGTGTTTGGACTCTTTAATCTCGCTGATAATTGCTTTCTTTGTTCTTTCTCCCATTAAGTGGATAAATTCCTCACAGATTGTTGATGAGAGGTAGGACACAGAGCCTTTGCCCTTGCCTCCAAACCTTTGGAGATGGTCGGCTAGAAAAGGGTCAAATTTGGCCAACAGTTCGACAATGCCCAAGAAATTACCATTGTGAGGTGATCCCAGCTGCTCATCGTCTCCCCTGAAAGCAAGGCCCCTCTCCCCCAAAAACTGGATTACAGCAACAACTCTTTTCAAAACTTCCCGCCAGTATTGCCTCTCTGCATCCATTTGTTTGACAAGATCAGAATCAACTCTTCCTGTGTTTTTGGAGCGATTGTGTAATGCTAGCATGCAAGCCTTATGCTCCTCACTCCTCTCATGCTCACCGATACACTCAGAATGTTTCCAATCAGAAAACCCGTGGACAAACGCATTGTGCTTACTTGAAAATAGCTTGCAAGCAAAATAAAAGATGCAACCAGTTGAAGGGGAGTAAAGTAGCCACTGCCTAGTCACAGACTGGCCATTAGGTAGAGAACATTTGAGTAAGGAATTTGTGAAACTCCTAGTCATGCCCCCCATTGTCCTATCCCTACTTGAGGCAGGGTACTTTTCACTTAGATTTTGAAAAGCAGCTGCTCCTCTACTAACCAGAATCGACTTGGCTTGTTCAGTAATGGAACTTGGCCATAAAGCAGGGTCATTATTTGTTTCACACCAGGAGTTTGAGCCCACAGCTTCTGGTGTGATACTGGTCTCGGTGTGCCCCTTCTAACTTGACAAGACTTTCTCAGGCGATGCCTGGTCTGACAGTGAGTCTCCTGTACTAACAAGAGTGCAGTCTTGGTCGGTTGTGGTATTTGGCCGTAAAGCAGGGTCATTAAGTGTTTCACAACTGGAGTTGGAGTCCCAAGCTTCTGGTGTGAAACTGGGCTCCGTGCACTCCTCCTCACTTGGAAACACTTTCTCAAGAGATGCCTGGTCTGATTGTGGGCCTGAGGCCTGAGCCTGACAGGTCGGGTCTACACTTGATTGGGTCTGTGAGGGCTCCTGTATGATCAAGCCAGTAGTGATCTCTTCATTGCTACAACTCGGGCCACTGATGACATTATCAATACTTGAATCTTGAGGCTTGTCGAAAAAGTTAGAAATCAGAGGCACATTTTTAAAAAAATCGGCCTGCTTTGCCTCCCTAATTTTTTTGGCTTTTCGTTTTGAAGCCCCACTTTTTTGTTTGCAATCCATATTACTGATGCCAAGTGTAATGTGGGAGTGTTATATCTACTGGATTTTCACTGGGACTTCCTAAATT
Source organism: Neoarius graeffei (assembly GCF_027579695.1). Taxonomy (NCBI): domain Eukaryota; kingdom Metazoa; phylum Chordata; class Actinopteri; order Siluriformes; family Ariidae; genus Neoarius; species Neoarius graeffei. The sequence goes on from NC_083587.1 coordinate 9,703,601, forward strand.
TCTCACAACTGATTATAATAATAATACACACACACACACACACACACACACACACACACACACAATACAATAATTAAAGGCAATGAGCCTTTAAAAAGGCTTTGAACCTTTGAAGGTGCAGTGTTGTTTCTAGTAATATAATATAATGAAATATAATATAATATAATAATTAAAGACAATGAGCCTTCACAAAGGCTGTTGGAAATGCTCTAGCCTTTTACAAAGGCTTTGAACCTTTGAATGTGCAGTGATGTGTTATAATATATAATATAATATAATATAATATAATATAATATAATATAATATAATATATAAATAGATATAAGCCTTTAAAAAGGCTGTTGGATGCTAAACTGCTGAACAAGTCTGGTTGAACAGGCTGAACACAGAGCAAGTTGTCAAGCGGAATGGTCAGAATGTTGTGAGGAGTACTGAAGCAGGGAGCCTATATATAGAGAGAGCCCAAGTCTCCGCCCCTTCTGGTCAGTCCATTGGAAAATCGATATTAGATTTTCACTTAGACTTCCGAAATTTCTCACTGAAAATACACTAGTCCTTACAACGGCTTTGAGGTCGTAGTGGCGAATCAAATCGATTAAAACATTTATGTTGCTGATTTGATTGGCCGCCGCAGGCGAAATTCGCTCCTCATTTGCATAATATTAAACTTGGCCAAATATTTTCACTTCGCTTCACCCTGTTCGCTTGCCTTCGCCCCACTTCGCTTCCCTCATAGGAATGAATGGCGAATTTCGCTTCGCTTTGCCAAATTCGCGTGTATGTGCCCCCGGCGTGAGGCACACAAGGCATGTTGTTATCTGCCTATGACATGACATGAAGTAAGGAACAAAAACGAACCCCAACACCAAAACCCTTGGTAAATCAGAGGCCCTTTGTAAGGACGTTTGTAATCAGAGGGCTCTCTTCAGGGGCGTCGAAGTAGGGGGGAAAGTGGGACTCAGTCACCAAGGCCCTACGTATCGGGGGGCCCCATAGGGAGTCAGTTTTTTTTTTGTGGGGGGGGTCCATTTGAGCTAAGTCCATAGGGCCCAGAATTTGGTGCTACTCTTAACAGTACACTTTCCCATTAGGGCTCTCTCTAGGGCCCCCAGATAGCCAGAAGTCACGACCCTTAGCAGGGGCTTTCATAATCATAGGATCCTCTGAAAGCATTCCCCCTACTTCCTTGAACCCCTAGTTGGCAGACGTTATGGCCTCAGGAGTTTTCACAAGAGGCACTACAGCAGGGCCAGGGGCCCTCTGATTGCCGTCCCCCGCCACCCACCAACCCACCCCTTCCCTCTGTTTTCTTCAGATATGCCTTATAACAGTGTAAGTAGTCATAAGATCCTAGAGAATAGAGGCCCTCTGATGTCGCAATTGGCATCAGCATCGGCATCGCTATGGGCCCCCCTGGGCGCCGGCCCCACTGGCCCGGTCCGTAATCCGGCCCTGTGCAAACCGTTTCAGATTTATACAATTAAAGAATTTTTGAATTGTTGATTTTGTTCTCTCAGTTACTAAAGGTTATGGGATTCCTGTATTGGGCATAAGAGAGCTCAGAGTGAAAAATCTGAAGTGATACTCTTGTCTTGAATTTTAATATAATAACAATGAAAGGGAAGTCTGAAATCAGATTTTGAGCTGAAAAATCTCATGCCTGAATATTGTATAGTCGAAAATGTGCTTATCCATGGAAATTCATTCTCCCATGCAACCTGGTGTTTGCATTCATATAAACCCAGTTGTTTGTCTCCAACCTACCCGTTATTTTTGTCTCATCTCATCTCATTATCTCTACCCGCTTTATCCTTCTACAGGGTCGCAGGCAAGCTGGAGCCTATCCCAGCTGACTACGGGCGAAAGGTGGGGTACACCCTGGATAAGTCGCTAGGTCATCACAGGGCTGACACATAGACACAGACAACCATTCACACTCACATTCACACCTACGGTCAATTTAGAGTCACCAGTTAACCTAACCTGCATGTCTTTGGACTGTGGGGGAAACCGGAGCACCCGAAGGAAACCCACACGGTCACGGGGAGAACATGCAAACTCCACACAGAAAGGCCCTCGCCGGCCACAGGGCTCGAACCCAGACCTTCTTGCTGTGAGGCGACAGCGCTAACCACTACACCACCGTGCCGCCCCCATTATTTTTGTAATAGTTAAATTTGCAATTTGCATACGGTGCCTAGGATTGGGAGTCTACGGTCGGCTCGACCAATCAGAAGGCACAACCACCTCCAGTGACCGCAGACGTTTGGAAGATGGCGAAGCTCTCCTCCTGTCTCAGCAAGGACCCGCTGGCGATGCTCCACCTGCAGCAAGGGACCAGCCGAGTTACACCTCCTTCCGCAATCCTCACTCGATGCAACTCTGACTTTTTTACGTCACTCAGTCGGAAGGGTCACTTAATAACATGTCCCAGCAATATAACCGCCATTTTCTAAACTTTATTGTTCGGTCAACATGTGAGTGTTTGCAACTCTTATTCAGCCAGCTCCTTATACATCACATTTTGGGTTTGGCTGTTTAACACTCTGTGGCAGTCTGATAAACCGTGACATCTTTAAGTATTTCATCTAACTAACAACATCCATGCAAAAGTGACACACATGGTTATATTCTGGACACCCTCAGCAGTAGTAATATGAGAGTAAAGTGAATGTAATGACATTTGTTTTTATTTAAATTAAGTGCAAACACAACCTTACAAAACTATTTTCAGAGTCTTCAAACCTTGTAAAAAACACTATAAATATATCTGCGCAAGACTTTTGAAGTCTGAACTTTGTAAACATAGGTGTTGGCTACATAAAAGTAAGAACAGCATTCAGAAATGTTCTGTAGTTTCAATACTAATTGTAGAAACTTCAGACTCCCTATGTTTTTTTTCTCCAAAGTCAGTGAATATTATAAAGTTTAAATAATATAAAGTTCAGATCACGTGACCCTTCAACGGCAATGCTGGCGTAGTTTCTCGCTCTACTCATATAGGCATATTTTTTAATTTATCCTAACACATAAATTGGATATTTCGACACCTATCCCACCATGAACACCTCTTCAACTAAAGAATCACGAAAAAGGGAGATTGAACAATCGCCTTTAAAGAAAAAGTTTAAAGATTCCTCCATCTCTAAAGATGACCTCGATGCGGCTATTGCTAATGGCATAAAGCTAGCACTTCAAGAACAACAAAGTGCCCTGGATTCAATAGTTACTTCTGCAGTTAAGGAAGCTATGGACTCTGTGTTGATCCCTGCATTACACGATATACACACGGATCTACAGAAGACAAACGAAGTGGTAAAGGAAGTTAGTGGGGAATTAGAAAGAGTGGCTACAGCTGCTAAACACACCCAAGACCGAGTGGACTCAGTGTAAGCGGCTGCATGAGAGGACAGACGATTGGTTATCGATCTAAGGAAACAGTTTGATCAACTCAATACAAAGCTGACAGACTTGGAGGATAGGGGTCGTAGAAACAACGTCAGAATTGTTGGCTTACCAGAAACGGCAGAGGGCTCTGATATAGTCGGCTATCTCAAGGCTAATCTTCCCAAATGGATTCCATCACTGGTGGGTCTGGACATTGATATTGAGCGGGCACATCGGGTGTATGACGGCCATGATGCTAAAACCAACAAGCCACGCACCCTTATCTTCTACGATGGCAGGATAGATCAGCCATACTCAAAGGTGCACGCAAAGTATATCCAGTGAAGTACGCCAGCAACACAACTCTCCTATTCTTTCCCAACTTCAGTCCAACTACAACAGCAAAGAGCTTCAGTCCTGTCATGAAGAAGGCTACAGCCATGGGCCTGGAACCGTTTCTCATCTACCCCGCCTTGAAGATAGAGCATCATGGTTAGAAGATGACATTTGATTCCCCTCAAGCTGCGGACGATTTTATCAGCTCCCTGCCACGGAGATTAGCTCCTGCAACAGCGCGGGATGACAACGGAGCTACCGCTCTTCTCCCTGGCCAAAGCAGCGAGGGCAAGCATCATGGTGGTAACGTTAATCAACACACAGGAGAAGGCAATATAGTGGACATGAATGAAGGATGGCTAGCAGTTCCCTTCCACAAGGGCATGTTTACTGGTGTTCTACAGCTTTACAAAATTTATGTCAACTATGTTAATAGCAATGTCGCCTCCATAGGTTAAGGCTGAATACATAGGCTACAATGTTTTTTTTTTTTCTAAGGTCAACCTGTTTTTGTTTTTATATCGACATTAGCCTCAAGTTTTAATTTCACCCGTTCACCGGGTTGGTGAAGAATTATCCATTCATTTATTTATTTATTTATTTATTTATTTTAATTATTCTTATTTTATTTTTTTTATTATTATTATTTTTTGTTGGCTGTGTGGGTGCCTGCTACTATAGCCATGCTTTGGAGTGGATTGGCCATGGATCAGTCGAAGTTTGTGTTTTTGCAGGCCTACAGAAGGATTTCTGTGCGGTCTGTGCCAGTTTTTGTCTATAGTTTTCCCTCCCCCTCCTCTACAGACATATTTTTACTTCACGTTAGAACTCTACTAGCATTAGTGAAATGTCAAAATATTTGGCAGGTGTATGTTAGCTTTATTCTTTATCACACATCAACATATATCAGCAGTTATCCTCATATTGAATCTGATCTTAGCTGTTCGTAACATAAATGCTACCCTTGATTATTCTGTCACTTAATGTTAATGGACTTAACTTTGCTATCAAACGAACGCGTGTCCTTGAGTACCTGCATCGTAAAAGGGCGGACATTGCCCTAATTCAAGAAACACATCTCAGACAAAGCGATGTGGCCTGTTTTCAAAACAAACACTACAAACTTATTGCATCGTCATGTGCACTAAATAAAACCAAGGGTGTGTGCATCTTGATGAAAAGGAAATTTGATCTCGACATCAAGCATAGCGCAAAGGATGAGAATGGCAGACTGGCATTTGTTACTGGTAGTATTCTCCATGTGAAACTGGCATTCATATCTATATATTGTCCAAATGAGCCAGACAGGGACTTTTTTACTTATATTGGCAATCCACTACTACTAGAACTAAACGACTGCTCTTTAGTGATAGGAGGTGATTTTAATGCTGTTATTAACCCTGTTCTTGATAAATCTAATCCAGATGCAGCGACCAATCTTTCATCTACTTTGTTGAACTCATTCATAAAAGATCTTAACCTTATTGACCTCTGGCGTATGCAGAATATTGATACTAGGGATTACACATTTTTCTCCAACAGACATAAGACATTTTCTAGGATAGATTATATCTTTGTTAGCTCATCCTTAATTGCAGGAAATACTTCCATCTCTATTCAGCCAATTCTGTTATCTGATCACTCTGCATTACTATGTAACATTGATCTGCCCAACATTAAGATTAGGGCCCCTAGGTGGCGATTGAATACATCCTTGTTAACCAACCCTAATTTCCTTATCTCACTCAAAATCCAGTTGAAAGATTTCCTAGATATTAACACAAATGAAGACACCAATCCACAAGCTTTATGGGAGGCCACAAAATGTTTTATCCGTGGCTTTTGTATCTCATTCTCGTCTATGGTGGCAAATCAAAAGCTGTTCAGATCTCTAATTTAGAAAATAAAATTGAATCATTACAGAATTTGCAAAAACACAGCCTGTCAGATGATCAGTCTACACTGCTGGCATAATTGAAGGATGAATACAATGCAATAGCCATGTCAAAAGCAGAGTTCATCTTACATAGAACCAGACAGAGGTACTACTTTGAATCAGAGCGGCCTAGTCACCTTCTGGCACTTATGCTTAAAGACTGTGAAACTAAGGCACACATCGCAGCTATAAAAGCTGATGGTAAAATTACAACAAACTCCCAAGCCATCAATACAACTTTTACATCATTTTTTGAAAATCTTTATAAATCTGAGATTGTCTTCAATGATGCCACTTGTACAAGCTTTCTAGATAGGCTGGACTTGCCCAGGGTCTCACAGGTAGACCAGGGTGACCTTGAGGCCCCATTAGAACTTGACGAGCTACATAGAGCCCTGAAATGCCTAAACAAAGGCAAATCACCTGGTTTAGATGGCCTCCCACCAGAGCTATTTTTAGAACTTTGGGACATGGTAGGTTCACTTATGCTTGATTCTTTTAATTTTGCCATTAAGAATGGGACTTTTCATAGAGACCAAAAAACTGCACTCATCACTCTTCTCCTAAAAAAGGGAAAGGATCCTCTTGAGTGCTCTAGTTTCAGACCAATATCCCTGCTCACGACCGATCTAAAAATATATGCTAAGGCTCTTGCATTGCGCCTTGAAAGAGTCATTCACTCTTTAGTTAACACGGACCAAACAGGTTTCATCCAAGGACGGTTCGCATCTGATAACATGAGAAGGCTGCTGCATATTATAGATGCTGCAGATAGCCATCAAAATCCATGTGCTGTATTTTCACTTGACGCAGAGAAAGCCTTTGACAGGCTAGAGTGGCAATACATGTGGGCAGTATTAAAACATTTTGGGTTTGGGCATAAGTTTATGGCAATGATAAAAACATTGTACCACTCACCCTGTACAAGTGTCCTAACAGGAGGCCTGATCTCTCCCCCATTTAAATTGCAACGTGGAACAAGACAGGGATGCCCGCTTTCCCCTCTCTTATTTTGTCTATCCCTGGAACCCTTAGCACAAGGCATTAGACAATCCACAGCTTCTCCGATGAGAATTGGTGATCAAAACCACATTATATCACTGTATGTAGATGACATTATTTTGTTTTTAGACAATTTTGGCACCTCCATTCACCTAATAATGAAAGAATTTGATAATTTTAGTGGCCTCTCAGGCTACAAAATAAATTGGTCAGAATCCGCCTTAATCTCATCTCTCATCTCATTATCTCTAGCCGCTTTATCCTTCTACAGGGTCGCAGGCAAGCTGGAGCCTATCCCAGCTGACTACGGGCGAAAGGGAATCCGCCTTAATGCCTCTGAATAATAAAAGTATAAAAACTCCTATTCCTGCATGCATTCAGGTCAAAAGCTCTTTTACCTATCTGGGCATTCAAATTCATAAAAACATACATAAGATAAACAGGGACAACTTCAACACTCTGCTAACCAAGATAAAGTCTGACATTGAAAGATGGAAGAATTTAAAAACAACCATTCAAGGCAGAATTAATACAGTTAAAATGAACGTATTGCCACGTATCAATTTCCTTTTCTTCATGTTGCCACTCCCTCCCCCTCCAACTTATTTTAAAGACCTACATTCTATGATGTCCAAATTTATTTGGAATGGTAGAAGGCCTAGGATTCGTTTGACAACATTACAGTGGCCAAAACTGCTTGGTGGTTTGGCGGTACCAAACTTTGAACATTATTATTGGTCATTCCAAATCAGGGCACTCGGCACATGGGTCAACCCAGAAGCTACCTCTGCATGGAAAATGATTGAGTCTGCTAAGGTTGCACCACATAGGCTACAGGACATATTGTTTACCAATATACGTACTAAAGCACTTAATAAATTCGGACTTATTATTGCTAATTCTGTACAGGTATGGAAGAGGGCAGAAAGATGGATGGGTGGCCCATTTAAATTCTGTAAGAATACGCCACTATGGCACAACTTTAATTTATTATGTGGTAACCAACCATTTATTCAACCCTCTTGGTCATCACTTGGAATAAACATGCTTGGTGATATATATGATGCTCAAGGTCTCTGCTCTATTCAGGACTTAAGGACACGCTTCTCTCTCCCAGCGTCATCTTACTTTGCGTACTTTCAGCTAAGATCAGCCTTAAAAGCATATGGTGTTCCCTGGGATTCTCCCCTTCCCTCTCATCCCATGCTAGAATGGATCTTGCCTATATTTGGTAGATTGTCTGTCTCCTTAATATACAGGAAACTAACTGAACATAGTCTAAAGCCTCTGTCAATTGAATCTATTTGGAATAGGGAACTGGGAGAATTAGATGTGAATGTAGACTGGGATACTGTGTGGTCGAATTTAAGTTTAACCTCTAAGAATTTAGCTCATCAACTTATTCACTTTAAAACCATTCACAGAACATACACCACACCCTATAAGAGATTCCAGATGAAACTACAGGCTTCGTATGACTGTCACATTTGCAATAACACCTCACCTGGAACGTTTTTGCATATGCTTTGGAATTGTCCAATCATATCTAACCTCTGGACCCATGTAAATTCTGTGTTATCTGATATACTTGGCATTTCTTATATTCCTAATCCTGGTTTCTGTCTCCTTAATGATACCTCTGACATCTCTCTAAAACAAATTCAATGGAAAATGTTTTTTGCTGGGTTCACATCTGCAAAGAAAACAATTACAAAACACTGGTTTACTCCTGATATCTGTATGAAGTCATTCTGGATACAAAGCCTTCTTAGAATTGTTAATCTTGAACTTACAACCCCGATTCCAAAAAAGTTGGGACAAAGTACAAATTGTAAATAAAAACGGAATGCAATGATGTGGAAGATTCAAAATTCCATATTTTATTCAGAATAGAACATGGATGACATATCAAATGTTTAAACTGAGAAAATGTATCATTTAAAGAGAAAAATTAGGTGATTTTAAATTTCATGACAACACATCTCAAAAAAGTTGGGACAAGGCCATGTTTACCACTGTGAGACATCCCCTTTTCTCTTTACAACAGTCTGTAAATGTCTGGGGACTGAGGAGACAAGGTGCTCAAGTTTAGGGATAGGAATGTTAACCCATTCTTGCCTAATGTAGGATTCTAGTTGCTCAACTGTCTTAGGTCTTTTTTGTCGTATCTTCCGTTTTATGATGCACCAAATGTTTTCTATGGGTGAAAGATCTGGACTGCAGGCTGGCCAGTTCAGTACCCGGACCCTTCTTCTACGCAGCCATGTTGCTGTAATTGATGCAGTATGTGGTTTGGCATTGTCATGTTGGAAAATGCAAGGTCTTCCCTGAAAGAGACGTCGTCTGGATGGGAGCATATGTTGCTCTAGAACCTGGATATACCTTTCAGCACTGATGGTGTCTTTCCAAATGTGTAAGCTGCCCATGCCACACGCACTAATGCAACCCCATACCATCAGAGATGCAGACTTCTGAACTGAGTGCTGATAACAACTTGGGTCGTCCTTCTCCTCTTTAGTCCGAATGACACGGCGTCCCTGATTTCCATAAAGAACTTCAAATTTTGATTCATCTGACCACAGAACAGTTTTCCACTTTGCCACAGTCCATTTTAAATGAGCCTTGGCCCAGAGAAGACGTGTGCGCTTCTGGATCATGTTTAGATACGGCTTCTTCTTTGAACTATAGAGTTTTAGCTGGCAACGGCGGATGGCATGGCGAATTGTGTTCACAGATAATGTTCTCTGGAAATATTCCTGAGCCCATTTTGTGATTTCCAATACAGAAGCATGCCTGTATGTGATGCAGTGCCGTCTAAGGGCCCGAAGATCATAGGCACCCAGTATGGTTTTCCGGCCTTGACCCTTACGCACAGAGATTCTTCCAGATTCTCTGAATCTTTTGATGATATTATGCATTGTAGATGATGATATGTTCAAACTCTTTGCAATTTTACACTGTCGAACTCCTTTCTGAGATTGCTCCACTATTTGTCGGCGCAGAATTAGGGGGACTGGTGATCCTCTTCCCATCTTTACTTCTGAGAGCCGCTGCCACTCCAAGATGCTCTTTTAAACCCAGTCATGTTAATGGCCCAGAGAAGACGTGTGCGCTTCTGGATCATGTTTAGATACGGCTTCTTCTTTGAACTATAGAGTTTTAGCTGGCAACGGCGGATGGCATGGCGAATTGTGTTCACAGATAATGTTCTCTGGAAATATTCCTGAGCCCATTTTGTGATTTCCAATACAGAAGCATGCCTGTATGTGATGCAGTGCCGTCTAAGGGCCCGAAGATCATAGGCACCCAGCCAATTGACCTAATGAGTTGCAATTTGGTCCTCCAGCTGTTCCTTTTTTTGTACCTTGAACTTTTCCAGCCTCTTATTGCCCCTGTCCCAACTTTTTTGAAATGTGTTGCTGTCATGAAATTTCAAATGAGCCAATATTTGGCATGAAATTTCAAAATGTCTCACTTTCGACATTTGATATGTTGTCTATGTTCTATTGTGAATACAATATCAGTTTTTGAGATTTGTAAATTATTGCATTCTGTTTTTATTTACAATTTGTACTTTGTCCCAACTTTTTTGGAATCGGGGTTGTACTACTGCAAGACTGAATAAAGCCTGACCTGCTACCGTAGAAGCCTGGGAAAACTTCTCATCCGATATAATTTCTTGGATGAGACGATAGTGTACACTCGCACACTAATCCTTTTTTATGTTTTTGTTTTTGCTTGTTTTGCTTTTGATACTTCACTATTGCTGTACACAGTGCTATTTAATGTCTGTGACCCCCCCACCCCCTTGTTGAAAATCAGTAAAATGTTGATCACAAAAAAAATAATATAAAGTTCAAATGAATATTGATGAGGTAGGTGTGATTCACCTGTAAAACCCCGTCACTGTCAATAGTCCATTTGTCAAAGACAAAGACCTTGGCCCCTGTACCTCCCAGCCCTCCCCACACCTCCCTGCTTGGAAAGTTACTGCAAAGAAAAGAAGCCCTAAAAGCCAAACCTACATTTCATAATCTTATGCATAGACTTATGCACGGACTATGATAAATCTAAAGTTAGCAATGAAGATAAGCTATGAGTATGCAGGGCATGTTGACTTAGGAAACTAATTACTGTAAATCAGTGAAACATAATTTGGCAACAGAAAAATGTTTTCAAAACTTGACGAAAATAACACAGCACGTTTCAGTCAACTAGTTCTTTCTCGTCAAAGATCACCTCCTATCCTAACAACCCACTAACCATCTAACAGGCACTCTCTTCTTCTTACTCTATGATTTTGCTGTAGCTTGATTGTTTTTCTCAATTGTAAGTCGCTTTGGATAAAAGTGTCTGCTAAATGTAATGTAATGTAGTTCTCCCTATACGCTAACCGAAAAACATGATGACAACAACCGCTAGTGAGACATCTTCCTTTCCTAATCTTGTTTTTTGCTCTGTGTGTGTAGCCGAGGAGGGCAAGCAGCCATTTGAGGAAGTGTACCAGCTGGACTCAGTCCTAGCCAAAGGAGGATTTGGTATTGTATACTCTAGTGTTCGCCGGGCTGACGGGTTGCCAGTAAGAATGAGAGTTGCTTTGTTTTGGCCACAGCCTTCAGAATAAAAGCAACACTAATTACTGCAAATGTATTCTTGTCAACCAACATCACTGTGCAATGCATTCTGGGATCTGCGTGGCCATATTGTGAGGCAATGAAAGAAAAACAAGACTGATCCAACTCGTGATACATGGTGTATTTGTATGTGTACCATGCTTAAAGCCATCTTGAAAGAACCTGGTACACACTGAGACAGACTTCTACTGATGCAAAGAGAAGATGCCTAGAAAAATGGCATATCAATAGAAATATCAATCTGTATGAAATTCAAGAGTGGAAACCCTAATTCTTTACCTCCCCTCACATTCCTCTGCATTTTTATGCATCTTATACATTGCACATTGTAACCTAAATGATATTCTTTTATGTAACATTGTGTACTTCAGAGTGACAGGTGCACTGTTGGAGTCATTCAGGATTTGTCCCATCCATTTCATATGCTGGTTTACCTTGAAGGAGACAAAAATATATCAACACTGTAAAAGTAAATTCACAACCAACAGGCAAATGAAAACTTTACGTTTCCTCTCTATCTATTTAGAGATGGCTAACTAGACTGTGTTTAAACTTACCGATGCTTTCTTGACGTCAACCACATGCAAAGTCAGAAAACCCCAGGGCAAAATTCTACCAGGAGCAAATCCAAATCAACTTGCAAAGCAAATTCAGGCACTCACCAGAACGGAAATGTCTTGAGCACACTCATAAAATAAAAATAAATAAACAACTGCACACTGACTTGGAGTCACTATACTATGATTTATTCGTAGTGAACAACGCGTTTTGCATGTAGCGTCATCAGGTTCGTCTCAGGTATTCACAGGTGTGTTTTAAATGCCTGACACCTGACTGTACTTGTGGTTGTGCAGGGATATTTATTTTACTTCTCACTTTTAAGGATCTTGGGATGCTGGAAAAGTTTATGTTGGTATGTCTAGCGGCTGATGTCCAGGCTGTGGATATCTTAAGTCGTAGACGTAACTTCATTCACTTTGCTTCCACACAGGAAAACAATAAAAGAACACTCCGTTCAGTATTTCCTTGCCTTGTCGGCCGTGTGAGCGGATATTGCATCCCATAACACAACAAGTTCTTCCCATGGCTGAAAAAAACCTGCGGTCCAAAAAAAGTGGCACAGGTGCTGTATATGGTAGTACTGGTGTTGTTGAAAGAAAGATGTGTCACAATATGGCGGTTCAATCCCATCAGCCATTGTAACAATGAACGTTGTGTCACATTGACAAACTCTATTACTGTAGATTGAAGGTTCATTCTTGACTTAAATAGCAGCTGAAAGAACATTCTCTCCACCAGGCCCATTTTAGATTTTTATTTTCTGAGCACTTTCCAGTGTCACTGTTTACAATGTGAGCATCTCCAATGTCCTAAAATACTTGGTGAAAAAATCTGTTTGTGTGTTTATTCTTAACATGATATTTTGCTGAAGTCAAAACAGATCTTAGAGTTTTGCATTTCAGCTGTTACTTTCGTGATCAGTGTCATCAGCATCCAGATGGACACATGATTTTGGTGATGTTGAATGTTAGGTGCAGGAACGTCACCCTTTAAAAATAGTGAATTATTCAGCATTTTTTAATTTATCAAGTTTACTGCATTATGTACTATCTGTCCTCAGTCTAATTGATGGTTGTGCCTGTTGTGGTATTTTACACGATTAAAATGTTTTTTAGTGCTTTCAAATTAAATAAGCAGTTGATTGTTAAATTATGCCTTTATTTTCTATCAGACAAATGTTTTCAGGTTACCACAGCTGCTGTTCCCAACAAAACCTCCACATCATGTTATGAATTTATGCTTTTATTTGGTAGGTTGTGTCTGTTCTTTTTACTTTCTGCTGTATTGTTGTCTGTGCAGTGCTACTTGGCATGTGGGCTTTGTTTTGACAAAGGAAGTTTTATTTTGCTTTTCAGTCTATGAGAGCAGGGAATGGAAAGAGGTTTATTCTACTCTGTATCTTTGTAGATTATTTGTAACTGAATGGACATTGTAATAATGTTGTCAGCTTATTTGCAGGTGGCGGTGAAACACGTGGGCAGGGACAGAGTGGCTCAGTGGGGCACTCTGGTGAGATTTGCCTGCGTTTTCACTTACACAGTTGTTGTTTGCAAATTAGGGTCAGATTTTTTACGACTTCCGTTGCTTTATTAAATTGTTAAACCTTTATTTAAATGGGTTATCTTTGTCAGTGTGGCACTGTGGTTCCCCTGGAGATTGTGCTGTTAAAGAAGGTGGCTGGGACTTTCGGAGGAGTGGTGCAGCTGTTGGACTGGTGAAAGTGTGTGGACAGCTGGTTGATCGTGATAGAGCGTCCTGAGGCTGCTCAGGACCTTTTTGATTACATCACAGAGCGCGGTGCACTGGATGAGGCGGTGGCTTGCGGCTTCTTCCTGCAGGTTCTGCAGGCAGTGCGTCACTGTTACAGCTGCAGCATTGTCCACAGAGACATCAAGGATGAGAACCTGCTGGTGGACCTGAGGACCGGACAGATCAAACTTATCAATTTTGGCTCAAGTGCCTTCATCAAAGACACTGACTACACTGACATGCAAGGTGAGTCTGAACATCCTGAAAAATCATTATCAAGGCACTGTTTTCTGTTAGTTTGGCTTTGTAGGGTTGGTAGTACAAACATGGAAAATAATCTGAAAGTGTTTCAGATATTTGGACAGATTATATGAATTCTAAATGTAAATTCCAGGTTTATACACATTCATGTGGAAATGATAGTCAGCATAACCATGAGGACCAATTATAAGACTTTTTGGTACATAATGTAGGAAAAATGGTTTGGGCTATTTGTGAGTGTAATGAAATTGCTCTGAAAAATGTGGATGTTTTTTGGCAAATGATGAAATTCTTTAATTATTTCGGAAAAGTGGTTACAGTCCTGGGAAATCGATGCATTCTGCCCAGTTCCTTAAAAGGCCTTTTGTGGGATTTGACTTATTTTTAAGGTCCTGGTCACAGTCATGTTCGGCTAGAAGTGATACCTTATAAAAAATACCTTATAAAATTCCTCCAGCCCTACCTCTTATCGTACACAAGTCAAGTCCTGCATTAGTCCTGTTTTGGGTGAGGACGAATGAGCAGCATCTTTGTTCTGCTCAGGAAGTATTTTCCAAAAACACCAGCTGCCACTCTTATGACCTGCAGCCCTTGCTAACAGGCAGCACAATCGCTCTGCACACTCACACAAAAATGCTGTACATGTCTGATTCACCATAACCCTAACCTTAACCCCAAATCCTAACCTTTCTGTTTTATGCTGACAAATATATATATACAAAATACCCGATGCCCATTTTCTCCAGGTACAATGGTGTACAGTCCACCAGAGTGGTTCCGGTTTCTTCACTACGATGGTCACTCAGCCACTGTCTGGTCGCTTGGCCTGTTGCTTTATGACATGGTATGTGGGAACATCCCCTTCGAAACAGCTGAAGAGATCCTGAGAGGACAGATTTACTTCAAACGCAAAATCTCCACAGGTCCGTCGGAGTGACATCTGCTCTGGCAGGCTTCACATTGATCTCCATGCACTGTGTCTGTTAAGTATGGTCTTTGCTGCTGTTTATTGTTTACCATTGCCCTTCTTCGCCTCCATGTGTTTCTGTCACAGAGTGCCAGGAGCTGATTAGCTGGTGTCTGAGCCAGCAGTCTTCTCACCGGCCAACCCTAGAGCAGATCCTCCTCCACCCCTGGGTGACTAGCAGCAAAGGTCAGCAGAAAGACATCAACTTTCATGCCAGTACAGCTGACTCTTCCTCATCCTCCTCAAACCAGCAGAGCCCCTGACTGGTCAACAGGAATCTGCCAAGGGGCATGACTTAGATTAGATTAGATAAAACTTTATTGATCCTTTTGGGCGGTTTCCCTCAGGGAAATTAAGAACATTAGTATTAGCATCCAATAGCATCCAAGACTTGCATTTGATAGATAGTTGTCCTTTGGTGTTTTCAGTTTCCTTCCAGGTGTTTTATTTATTTATTTATTTATTTGAGGCTGCTACCTGCCAGCTGGTTTGTCACACCAACCAACAAGCTGAATCTTCCATTCAGTTAAAATACCTGTATTTCTCTCTCTTGCTTTGTAGATGTAGAGGTTATGGGAGCATTACTTAGAGAGACCAGGTTGTGAGCTTTAATTCAGCCCAGAGAAAGGCATCTGTTATCACTCATTTGAAAATGTCAGTATGTAGTCTGAGATATTGGATGCTAATACTAATGTTAAGAGAAGTTTGAGTTCACTTGATTTTAATAAACATTTGTTGCTAATGTTTCTTGTGTGTCCCAGTAATTGCACAGATGGGAAGTTTAAGTGTAAAGCAAACTCAATGTAAGTAAGACTAATAAATGAATAAGGGGATGTCGCATGCTGGCTCAGAGTTGGGTGTATACCAACTCATACTGCTGAGTAATTAGACTTATTGTAGGCTTATGATCTATCTATAACATATTGTTGTCATTTTAAATGGAGGTGACGCCGCCCTCCATTTACAGACCCTCGACCAATTGAAAATGTCGTTCACGCACTTTTCTCCCCCATGAGATGCCAGAGCACTCTCCCTTTAAAAGCTAGGTATATTGTAATCTCGCGAGATTTGGAGAGCGCGATGTCTTCCCAGGTGCTGGGCGGAAGCAATACACGCTTAATGAGGAGGCGGAAGTTTACACGGAGTCAAGACAAATGGAAATACAGGGAAACTTCACCGTGCATGTAATGGACTTAAAAGAGGTAAGAAACTGATTATAACGTTATACTTACATGAGTGCATGCTTGTTTGTCAAGAGAATGAAAGGTAAGAAAATTATACTTTTCAAAACATTTCTGGGGGAGAAAAGCGCGTGAAGGACATGTTCAGCTGGCCGAGGGTCTGATGCGCGGCTGAAACGATAAAAACCGGGGATCCCAGTTAACTGCAAACCGTTTCAGATTTATACAATTAAAGAGTTTTTGAATTGTTGATTTTGTTCTCTCAGTTACTAAAGGTTATGGGATTCCTGTATCAGGCGTGAGAGAGCTCAGAGTGAAAAATCTGAAGTAATACTCTTGTGTTGAATTTTAATATAACAACAATGAAAGGGAAGTCTGAAATCAGATTTTGAGCTGAAAAATCTCATGCCTGAATATTGTATAACCGAAAATGTGCTTATCCATGGAAATTCATTCTCCCATGCAACCTGGTATTTGGTTTAGTGGCCGTCATACAGAGAGAATGCATGAAAATGTGGCCTGGGCCCCTGTGGGCCCTTGACTCAAATTTGCTTCTACATTGAAAGCTTGGGAAGACTAGCCGTAATTATCAGTCCAGGGATGAGAATTTTCAGAGTTCCGATTTTTTTCAGACCAAAATGATCGTTTTTGAGATCGATGTAAATCCGTTGAGAAATTTTCGGAGGGGGTATGGTTAACGATCTGTGATCACCATAAAACGTCTTGATTCTTGGTGGGCTCCGGGTTAACACACTCGAGACTTTTGACATGTTGTAATTAACATTCACTTTTGCGACAATGTTCGACTTATTTGCGGTCGAATTTTCGGGAAATTCCATCGCGTGCAGTGTATAAACACAAGTGCGCATGCTCTCCACGCGTGGCTTGCAATCTCCGTTCACTGACTGTACACACTGTTTGACGATACGTATTGGTAACATCGGAAAGACCCATGTATTCAAGCGGGATGTTTTAGCATATCGACAATGGCAAAAGTCCTAGATAAGAAAGAAGAGGATCGAGCGAGGGAGATTGATAAAGGTGCAGGGATAAAGAACCATTTTCGATGGGCTTGGTTAGAAAGAACACTGAATGTTGAGATCGATGAGCAGACTGTCACAACGAAGCTCAGTGATCACATACGGAAAATAGATGTCCCAGGAAAAGTACTTTACTCATTGTGTTCTGACATGATAAACTACGCTAGTAGAGGGGTAAGGACTATTGAACTTCACATACACACTAAAAAAACACAAAGGTAGGTCAAAAATTATTTTGCCTGTTCAATTTTTCATTTTCATTTTAGGTATGTGTGGCAGCGTGGGCGTGGTCAGGCGTCAGTCTGTGAACGGAGGGCGGAGTCAGGGAAGGTAAGTGGCAGAATCACTACACCTGATGTTAGTTAACCTGTTTGTGTGTCTTCCCCAGTGACCCATACAGGTCGCGCAGTGCGCGTGACATAAATGTAGTGCCTTGATCAGTCAGAATCTCTTTAGGGATTCCAACTCGGGAGATGACGCGGAAGAGTGCTTCCGCAATACTACGTGCTGAGATATTGCAAAGAGGCACTGCTTCCGGATATCGCGTTACATAGTCCACCAGAACTAAAATAAAGCAATACCCTCATGTTGACCGATCTAATGGCCCGATGAGATCCATCCCAATTCTTTCGAACAGGGTCTCGATTAATGGCAGACGGCGCAAAGGCGCTTTTGGAAAGGCCGCTGGATTTACTAACTGGCATTTGCGGCACGCCGTACACCACCTACGGACATCGCCGCAAATCCCTAGCCAATAGAACCGGGCCATTATACGGGCTAGTGTCTTATCCTGCCCCAAGTGTCCAGCCATGGGATTAAAGTGAGCTGCCTGGAATATAAATTCCCAGTGGCTCTTGGGGATCAAAAGCTGTGTGATCGGCTCCTTATGGAAAAATAGGGGAAGGACAGGGTGGCGTTTGGCTGGAGCGTTTGACCATCGATTACTCTCACTTGGTCAAACACATGCCGCAGAGTCTCGTCTCGCAACTGCTCTAATGGGAAATCCGCGAGGGATTCCCCGAGAGAGGGAGGAGGAGCCTGCTGCTCCTCACTCTGACACGGTGATGACATAGACGGCTCTGTGACAGCTGCTCCCGCCAGTGCCACACCGGGACCTCCCCTTGCTGAACTATGGCAGGCCCCACTCTTCACTAAATGAGTCATTAATTCCCGAAATCCCAGCCAATCAGTCCCCAAAATTACAGTATCGAGTGGGTAAGGCGAGGATTAACCGCCACCTTTACACTAAATTTCTCCCCTCAAATTAGAATGTGGACCGACACTAAAGGGCAGTTGTGAACATCCCCGTGCACACACAACACCTTCACCAATTGTGCTGTCCCCAATGCCTCGTCTTGCACCAGGCTTTGGTGGATTGAGGTCTGATTACAGCCAGAGTCCACCAAAGCCTGATACGTATCCCCTTGGATACTCACTGGTATGCAATATGCTCCGGCCCGATCGAGGGCGGTCCCTGGCGCATCGGGGATCTGGACCACCTCGCCCACCTCCATTGCCAAGCACTGATGCTGGAGGTGCCCCGGCTCCCCGCAGCGCCAGCAAACCGGCCCTGGCTCGCTGTCTCTCTGCACTGGCATTCTGGGGCTCACTCACCGGGGGGGGAGAGACAGACACGGAAGTGGGAAATGGGAGGGCACCATGGGTGCGGCGGGCCGGCTGGGGTGGAGCCGGCCCCTGCCTCCGTGGTGGGGGAACGGGGCGAGGAACAGAAGGGGAGGGGGGAGAGAGAGAGAGGGGGGAGAAGAGGAGACATGCTGTCCTGCCATCGGAACAGCCGCCAAATGGTCCTCCGCCAGCTCGATGGCCTGATCCAGGGACGCCGGGCGATGGCACTGGACCCACTCCGCGGTTCCTTCGGGAAGTCGGGTGATGAACTGTTCCAGTACCACCAAATAGACGATTCCCTCAGCGTCACAGTTGTCAGCCCTCAGCCACTGCCGGCAGGCGTCCTGGAGTTGCTGGCTAAATGTGAACGGCCGGCCGACCTCCTCTAGGTGCAGAGCGCAGAAGCGCTGACGTTGTTTTCCGGGGTGCGCCCTACACGCTGGAGGACGGCCCAGCGGAGGTCTGTGTAGACCAGCTGGCTGTCGGCGGGGAGCTGTAGCGCGGCCAGCTGCACCTTGCCCATTAGCAGGGGGAGGAGGCGCGCTGTGCACTGTTCTACCGGCCAGCCCCAGGCCTCTGCTGCTTGCGGCCAGCTGCACCTTGCCCATTAGCAGGGGGAGGAGGCGTGCTGTGCGCTGTTCCACCGGCCAGCCCCAGGCCTCTGCTGCTTGCTCAAAGAGCGAGGAAGGCCTTGGGGTCGTCGTGCGGGCCCATCTTCATTAGGGTGAGGTGAGGAGGGCCTGTGGAGGTGGTGGACCCCGCCGACGCGAGGAGGTGCCGGAACGCCTGACGATCTTCCTGCTGCGCCAGCACCAGGGCCTCGAACCTTTGCTCCTGCTCCTTCCGGAGGGCGACCAGCGCCTGGTGCTGGCTCTGTTGGGCCGTGGCGAGGGCATGGATCAGGTCCGCGAAGGGGGAGGACTCCATGGGGCTGTTCTCCTCTGTGCTCCGAATCCCGGGTTTAGGCACCACTGTAGAATTAGAGCGGGTGGGTGGAGCACAGAAGTACGGCAGGCCAGAACGGAGTTCCAAAAACTCTTTATTTGCACTTTTCTTTTACACTCTCCCAGCCACACACGCATGCACACACAAGTCGTCTGGTTGGGGAGAGAGCTCCCTTCCTCTGCTCTCTCTCTCTCCTTTTATAGGGCGCAGTCACTGGGGAAGACATACAAACACAGGTTAACTAACATCAGGTGTAGTGATTCTGCCACTTACCTTCCCTGACTCTGCCCTCCGTTCACAAACCGACGCTTGACCACGCCCCCGCTGCCACAGTATGATACCATGCATAACTCTCCTACTTATTGCTCATTTCATAGGGGGACGGGGGGAAATTGCTGGCATGTGCCGTGCGGGAGCGTCTGCCCAAATTTTTTAGGCCGAGATGAACTTATAGTTTTTAATTTAAAAAAAAAATTCCAATATGTAATGCCAATTGTACATGCCTGTTCTTTAATTCAAAATCACCATCTTGATCTTCAAATTGACCAGATGGTATATTTATTACATTACACAACATCCTGTCCAGGTAAAACCTAGTTCATACACACAACAGTTGAAAGGGAAATAAGTGATGTTGAATGTTGCCTGCTTAATATGCAAGACCTCCTGCTACCATGATAACTAGTGTTGCCACCTGTCCCGGTTTTTCCTGATTGTCCCAGATTTTCATGGTCTGTCCCGGAAAAAAAAAAAAAAATCCGGGACACTGAATGTCCTGAAAGACCTGCTATATTATGTAAAGCAATTAACTAAACAAATAACTAGCAAGTGTGTCATTTTTACTAATTAGAGCAATACAATTTCAGCGTAGAAGGGCAATTTTTGTCTTGATTTAGATGTGTGAAGGGCGCCGTTGCTTACAAGCAAAAAGGTCGATTGGATGGTCGAAATGTCCAGGATTTTTGTCAGACACAGGTGGCAACCCTAATGATAACATCAGAAGAAAGCTTAAGAGAATTATATGATAGAACTTTTTTCTGGTTTGCACTTCATTTTAAAGGATTATTGTATATCCACAAAGAACATAAATTTCATATGAGACTGATGATATCATTTTGGACACAGGGTTCCTGCGGGGTTTTAAAAGGTAGTTAATTAAAATAGGCTAAATTATGGCCAGTAAAAAGTAGTAAAAGGTAGTAAACGTAATCTGACGTGGTAGTAAATTTTTTTGACCCCCATCCAACTGGGCCTATGTGTTTTCTAATTCGTTTAATTAACCTGCATGCCATAATATCCATAAATTACTACATTTGGGCGAATTTATTTTTATGTATTGAGGAGGACCGCAGTGAGGAGTTGGTGGCGCATGCGCATTGAATTCCAATAACGGTCGAATCCAGTATAAATTTATACCAGAGATTGTTTAGTACGAGACTGACTTTGTTTATACGGCTCTAGTCGAATCTATCTGTTGACCCGACTGGCGACATCTGCACGAGAATTAAACAATGGGGAAATGCAAATTTTCAGACCTCTGGCTGGAGGAACCTGATTTTAAAGACTGGCTAAAGGCGGTAGATGGCAATCGGCGAGAGGCGTTCATTGAAAAGTTGATCGAGGCACATGGAATGCATTGTGTGCGGGTGCGCGCGCCTGGTGCGGGTGCGCGCGCGCCTGGCGCGGGGTGCGCGCCATTTGAGGCATCCAAAATGTGATGAGCAAATCTGTTGAACTGTTCAAATGATTAAGATTAACCCTCTAAAACACTGATCTCTGGGAGGAAGGTGTTGACTCTGCCCACGGGCCTTCACGACTACAGGACTGGTGCAAATGACTATCTTAAGCAAACTAGGCAATGTGTTGAGAGACTGCCAAAATAGGGCTTGGGTTATGTGTGTGTGCGCTTTGTGTGTGTGTGGGGGGGGGTTCGTGTTTGCCATTTGACCTGATCTAAATGTAATGAGTTGATGTACCTAAGCACATAAGATTTTTTGTGCAAATCTGTTCACCTGTTCAAAAGATTATTCCACAAACAAAATGTTGGCCATCTTGAAAGTGTTGGCCGACAAAATGTAATCAGATCTTGTACCTAATGTGAAGTGTTGACACACAAGGTTTAGTGCAAATCTGTGTACCTGTTAAGAGGTTATGGGCCACAGTTTCACAGTTCAATAAAATTATAACTTGTATGTGGAAGTTTGTTTTCTTTTATGCAAATATGCATTACTCCATGTGTAGCCCTAGCAATGGGAGGTTCTATTATGCGTCCAAAGGGAAAGAGTTATACTACTGGTACGTTCAGATTTTCTTTCTGTCTTGTCTCATCAATCCAACTCTTTGGGTAGAGTTGTCACTAACTTATATGTAGCACATTCACTTGGACTAACACATATACACTCAAAGATTACCTTGTTAAATTGTGAGAAAATGTCCAAATCCAAATTGTCGCTGTGGTAGTAAAAAAAATTGTGAAGGTAGTAAAAAGGTAGTAAATTCAACATAAAATATCTGTAGGAACCCTGGGACAAACTGAAACTTCTGAGGACAAACTACCAGTTACCAGCATCACTTCAGACTAGTGATAGTAGCAGCGCATCCCATATACATCAACCACTGGTGAAAAGCACAGATGGCCACACTTCCACTGTAAATCCTCTGATATCAGTAGCTGATCATGTGAATAATATTGTATTGTGAAAAGTAGTGTAACCTTATCACTATTATGAAAAGAACTTCAGAGAAAGCAGCCCAGTCTCCATTTGGTAAGGTATTTTTATATATTTAAAAAATTATATATTCGTTCATTTACATTGATATCCACACAGGGTTCCCGTGGGTTCTTAAAAAGTCTTAAATACAACTTTTGGTTTTCAAGGCCTAAAAACGTCTTAAATTGTTTGGAATGACTGGAACTTTCGAAAGGGAGGTATTAAATTTAATATTGGACCGAACGAGTGAAATGTCTCCATCCGGTTTGGGGTATTTTTTTTTTTTTAATCATAATTTTAAAAGTGACCAGCGTACCTTTTGAGGGCAGCATTGGTTCTGTGTGTTCTGTGCATTCCGTAGATCAAGAACTAACGCTAGTAGGCTACTGGAGGAAGTGTGGTATGGTGCGGTGTGGTGGTTGTGAAGAGTGAGAGATGCTCGGGTAGCTTACGCGGGCGCTAGAAAGTGTTGATAATTATGGGAAGATGTCTGTTTAACGACAAGTGGTTGGGGGATAACAAATACCCCCAGAATAAGGAGAAGAATCGTTTGCGATAAAAAGTGCTGGATTGCACAAATGTGTTTAAAGACGATAACGCAGCGCTGGGGACATGGCGGACTTGGAAACTGGCTTTTCACGGACACGAGGCGCGCGCGTGTTAGAGGTCAAGCACTCCGGAGTGAAACGCAGGGGGGTTCGCACATGCGCACAAGAGTCAGGTGGAAAATGGGACTTATAGGACATAATACTAATAATAATAATGATTAGCATCATTTTTTTTTACATAATTAACATTGTTTATTGTACTAAGTTTAATGTAAATATATAAACCTTTTATTTCAAAACTCAATTAAAAAGAACTACAGAAAATACAATAATTCTAAATGTAGTACATTATAAATAATTTGTACAAAAGGATTTTTAGTTTTATTACTTATCGTCTACAGCAGTGTTTTTAATATAATAAGAATAATATTAACAACCACTAATAATAATTAGTAGTAATAGTAATTATTATTGATTATTAATCATTACTACTTATGAATTAGTGATTAAGTACTAGGGATTATTAAATGTCATAAAATTAAGTTATTAAAAATTATTACAAATAATTATTAAACAGTAGTAATTGGTAGAATACAAACAAATACTCATGGATTATAGATAATTTTTTAAAATAGTGAACATTGATATAAAATAACTGCACTACTACTACTACTAATAATAATAATAATAATAATAAACAGTAATACTACTAGTAATACTTGTTAATGTTATCAGTACAATTGTTATCAATGTTCACTATTAAAAACAAATTATTATAATCCATGAATTGTTTGTATCACCACTACTACTACTACTACTAATAATAATAATAATAATAATAATAAACAGTAATACTACTAGTAATACTTGTTAATGTTATCAGTACAATTGTTATCAATGTTCACTATTAAAAACAAATTATTATAATCCATGAATTGTTTGTATCACCACTACTACTACTAATGATAATAATAATAATTACTACTTTTTAATAATAATTTTAACTAAGCTTGTAATTCAATTTTATAGCATTTTAATAATCACTACTTATTAATTATTAGTATAATTAAGTAGTAGTTGATAATAATTACTACTTAATTATTAAATTACATTTTGATAATCACTGCTTATTAATTAAGTAGTAATTAAAATGCTATAAAATTGAGCTCTTTTTTTAAATTATTAAAAAAGTAGTTATTATTATTATTATTATTATTAGTAGTAGTAGTAGTAATACAAACAATTATTCATCGATTATAGATAATTACTGATTATTTTTGAATAATGAACATTGATATAACAATTGCACTGATGATAATTAGTTTACAGTTATTACAACACACTGATTAATATTGATAATAATGGTTATGAGGCAGCACGGTGGTGTAGTGGTTAGCGCTGTCGCCTCACAGCAAGAAGGTCCGGGTTCGAGCCCCGTGGCTGGCGAGGGCCTTTCTGTGTGGAGTTTGCATGTTCTCCCCGTGTCCGCGTGGGTTTCCTCCGGGTGCTCCGGTTTCCCCCACAGTCCAAAGACATGCAGGTTAGGTTAACTGGTGACTCTAAATTGACCGTAGGTGTGAATGTGAGTGTGAATGGTTGTCTGTGTCTGTGTCAGCCCTGTGATGACCTGGCGACTTGTCCAGGGTGTACCCCGCCTTTCACCTGTAGTCAGCTGGGATAGGCTCCAGCTTGCCTGTGACCCTGTAGAACAGGATAAAGCGGCTACAGATAATGAGATGAGATAATGGTTATGAAAGGTAACCGTTAGGGCTGTGCGATATATCGAATATACTCGATATATCGCAAAAATTCTGTGTGCGATACATAAAATTATGATGTCGTAACTATCGAGTATTTTATGGTCATCTTCCGACTTGCGTTTGTTTCGTGTTTGTTTAAAACCTTTTCCGGTGGTTTTCTCCCTGTCCCTCAGGCAGTAACGTGAGAGGCTGCCTAAGGGTAAAGAAAACAATAACGTCACGCACTCGCCAACCAATCCCGGGCGACATCTCGGTGCTGAAAGGAACTTCCGGGAAGATTTTCTAGTTTCAGTTGTGTTGCCAGATTGGGCGGTTTTAAGTGAATTTTGGCGGGTTTTGAACATATTTTGAGCTGGAAAACGTTAGCAGTATCTGGCAACACTGCCGGCGGGAAGATTTCCTGGTTCCGGTTTACAGCGCTGTCTCAGTTCGTGCAATCGCTGGTGTTGCATAGGCTACCGTGTAAGCTCAGTCAATTTCAGCGACAAATTACTTCCTAAAAGAACTAGTAAGGGGTCAGTCAACTGGCATTTTTTGGATATCGCGAGGAGGATGTGGAACAGCAAATGCCAGTTTGTAAAGTGTGCAAAAAAAAAACAAAAAAACCTGTCATCATGAAAGGCAGCAGCACTACAAATATGTTCCATCACCTGAAACTCACCCGGTACAGTATGAATACTTGCCCACGAGCTAAAACCCCCACACAAGCTAAACAAATGGCCATAGCGGCCTCGTTCTCCAAAGCCACCCCATATGAGAAAACGAGTCAGAGATGGAGAGCTATAACGGATGCAGTCACTAACGTCATTGCCGAAGACATGATCCCAGTTAGTGTAGTGGAAAAACCAGGTTTCCAAAAATTACTAAACACACTCGATCCCAAATATGAGTTGCCTGGTCGCAGACATTTTACAGAGAAGGCAATGCCGGAATTATACACATCTGAGAGGCAGAGCCAGAAAACATTCAGTTCAAAAGTGTGCAAAGAGAAAAATGATGTTTTGCAGATCTCTCTCTTCTCTCCCTCAATCTCTCTCTCTCTCTCTCTCTCTCTCTATTGTGAATGTTCCAGTGGTTCTCAGTAGTCAGGTTAATAGCTTGGAGATCTATTTTTTTTAAATAATTTAATGAATGTGCACTTTTCTTATTTAGGCTAAATGTCTTTCTCAGTGTTAAGCTTGCACTTTATTGATTTGAGCTCTGAGCAGCTCTGTATTGTATTGCCCCTTTGTTGCAATTTTCAAGATTGTTTTTGCAGTTCGTGCAACATCTTTGTTGAATAAAAATAGTCTTATTTCAACTCAATTGTGATTAATCACCAACATGAACATTTAAAATGTGTTGTTGAAAACCACCTGTAAAGTTATCCCAAAAATGTTATTTAATCTGCAGGGATTATAGTGAAAACAGTAAAGAGTAAAAGTTAGATTTCATGGGGTCCTTTAGAGGAGATTTAAATATATCGAGATATATATCGTATATCGTGAAATGGAGAAAATGTATCGGGATATTCATTTTTTCCCATATCGCACAGCCCTAGTGACAGTTGTTTTTCTGTGTTTAATGTAACGCTCTGATGATTGTATGACTGCATAAACAGGTTTATGCTGTTACCTGCTATAATGCAGAAGATAGTTGAGAACTTCCTCAGCCAGCTGTATACTGTACGACACTCGGACTGATTTTGCCGTTGGACACAAAATCACACATCAAAGATAATCTTTGGGGATTGAAATAATGCCGGCTAAGGTTGTTCAGCTGGTTCTACTTGCCGTTTATTGTTTTCGTTTTTGAAATGATTCATGGTGTTTTCTCCAATAAACACCAGTCTTCTCCTTGCTGCTACAGTAGTTCTGCAGGCCCAAAACACATGACTTTGCTTCAGCTGTTTGCACGTCTAACAGTTGCCATTGATGCACCCTGTTGTTCACGAATTGTGTGCATTCTTCTTAGTTAGTAAAAAAAAAAAAAAACTATTGCAGAAAACAGTTTTAAGTTGTCGTATTTATCATTTTCTTTGCCATGGTACAGTCTTAAGTTTTCCATTTAGAGGTCTTGAAAAGGTCTTAAAAGTCTTTAAATTTGTACTTGAAAAATGTGCAGATACCCTGTCCACATGTTAACAAAGACATGAATAGCAAAAGTGCAGAAATATAATACTGTAGAGCTCTTGTTTATATTAAAAGGTGCATTGATTTATTTGAAATCATCAAATGTGAATCAATTAAAAACAAGTCTCTTGTACCATATTAATCATTTTCACCTGTTAGTCCACCAAGAAAGGGAATTTATTTCCAAATAAATTGCAACTTTTTGCTGATAAAATTAATGGTTTTGGGGTTAAAAAAAAAAGCCAAAAATCATTAGTTCCCAGGGGCTTCGCCCCCTGGGCCCCCACTGGGGCTCTGCCCCTGGGCCCCGCTGGGTGCCTGTGGCCCCTAAACCCCCGGCTTTTTTCAGACTTTTTTAATATTTTTCATTCTCATCCCTGTATTTATTACAGGGGTGATTTATAGTTACTATATAACTACAGCTACAACTGGAAAGTACTGATTCTGTAAGCATTTGTAATTATTGTTCCATCCACTATTAGATAAAATTAAAATAAAATCTTTGTTTGAAAGTCTAGCACGAGATTTTTTTTTTATTTTACAAATAACATTTCAGATATTGTTTTAACAATAATAAGCATCAATCTATAAATGATAGAGCGCAGATAGCTCTGTAACTAGATGTTTGTGGAGTTGTTGAGACGTGGAGTGGCAGGAATACCATCTAGCCCACAGTTCAGGTCGGAGCCCTTCGAGAGTAAATGGTTTGGCTTTTGCAACATTCTGTTCCCAAAAGATGATGTCTGAGGAAAAAGTCTTTACACAAAGGTTTTCTTGCTTTTGTAGGGTTATTTATTTAATAACTTCTTCTGTGTCGGGACTTTTCAGGAAAAGGAAGGTATATTCCAACATGTAGCGAATGCTAACGCTAGGTCACAAATCTGCACCGTCACGCCAGTCATTTTGAGGAATTTTGTATGGATCAGAACTGCTAATAAACTTCTGCGTACATCTATCCTTCGCTTCTTTCTGACTAAGATTATCCAAGAAATCCGGTAGTACGTCTTTTTTAGCTGTAGTTTTCTTTGGACAATAGACGCCAGACATCTTTGCTTGTCTTGTTGTTCTGTGATGAAAAGCACAAATGCGCCTGAAGCGAGCCAATCTGAATCACTGTTGGCAATCACAGGGGAGGTGAGGATGCTGGGTAATACATCTTGTTTTTTGTAATATACTCTCTCAAATCATTTTTTGTGCTTAAAGAAGCCGACCATAGGTGTGCCCGAACAGGCCTAACTCGATAAAATATTTCTGCCCGAACGTCTTGGTTGGGCAAATCGGGCATTCGGGCAATGCCTTGTGTTGAGGCTTGAGTCTTCCTGTTTAACTGCAGCTCGCCATTTTTGTTGTCTTTCTGAGTTCGCCAGGAAGCAGTGAAAAGTTAAACCAGGCTTATCTCCACGTCTGTTATTGCATCCAAAAGCACTACAGCTCTCCGGCATTGTTCTTTTAGATGGATGTCCTAAAAGTTTATCTGTATGTTTATTGAATTGGGCTTACACTCACTCGTGTACACTTGTGTTGGTCGTTGGTAAACACAAAGCTCACCAGGCAACATGGCCACGTAAACAAAGCCACAGTTGCGATGATGTCACGTGAAAGTGACCATGATGCTGTGACCTTTTTGCTCTGTTCACTTTTGCTTTGTTTATTAAACAACATAATCTAACAGATTTGCCAAGGCAATCAGTAAAAATCCTTCAAGTAGGAACCCCACATCCTGGGACGTATAAAATTCTGAACATGCTGCTTTTTTTTGTTTTAATAAATTTGTCCATAAAATGGACAATTTCTGCATTAACATAATCCCTGTTACTTCTTACCTAATGTTTATTTTTCTGTTTGCTTCATTCCTTTTTTCCACCCCTTCATTCCTTTCTCTTCTTTTCCTTCCATTCTTTTCCTTTATTTTTCTCTCACTTTCTCTTCCCTTTCCTTCCTTCTTTTCCCTGCCCTTCCCTTTAGTACTTTAGTCCACAGTTCCCTTCCTTCCATCCTTCCTTACTCTTCTTTCCTCTTTTCCTTCCATTCTTTTCCTTTATTGCTGCTTCATTTTGCTTCCTTTTCTCCTTTCTTTTCCTTTCTCATTCTTTCGCCTGTAGTCAGCTGGGATAGGCTCCAGCTTGCCTGCGACCCTGTAGAACAGGATAGAGCGGCTAGAGATAATGAGATGAGATGAGAAAGTATCTTTTAAATGCAACATTAGTTTTGCAGGAAAGGTGTTTTTTTTTTTTTTTTCTTCCTCCAACCAAATTTGTATATCATGATACATATAGAAATACCTTTGGGAATAATCGTATTATACTTCTGTCATGTTGTCAACCCCTCTTGCTGACTTGTTTTTTTTCCCTCCCCCTCCACTCCTCACATGTAGGCTGCACATTTATGGCGTTTGTGAGTGGAGAGTTCTGCCAAGCACAGCACCTGGTCATCGTGGATAAGTGAAAAGTTGGCGTGCTACATGAAGATAACGCCACACTTTTACTGTCCTACCTTGTGAGCTAAGGGGTCGAGGCTGTTTTTGCCCAAAGTTCACGCATATGACTCGGTCTGAGCCAACTGAGGCACTGACAAGCCGATTTTTTTTTTTTTTACACCCTTTCCTCAAGCGCCAAATAATCATCCCTTTTTCTCCTGAATGGGTTAAATAGAATTTAACAACAGCTGAAAATTAGCCCTGCCTTTTTTCTTTTTTTATCTTGGAAATTTTAAGCCTTTTTTAGCTTATTTTTTGAATATCAGTTTAAATTTGAGGTTTGACCTAAACTCATTGTAATCGCACTGTGAAACATTTTTATTTCATAAACCAACCTTCACCCACGTGTCAAGATGAATCGTCCTGCTCCTGTTGAAATCACGTACGAGGGTATGAGGTTTCTGGTTACCCACAATCCCACCAATTCACTACTGCCCAAGTTTACTGAGGTAGGATCACTCAGATATGAACTACAGAGAATCCAAAAAAAAAGTCAGATTTTCCACCACTATTTGGGCCTCCATTTTTGTTTGTATCACTTTCCTCCATCTTGCAACCTGATCAGGAGGGTCAGGATTTAATAAACAAACCCCTCACAGAAGGCAGCTCGCTTTAAAGGAGATGTACATGAAATGTGTGTTTGAATAAAAACCCAAACTGTGAAAGCAGCGTAATTAGTTGGCTGATGTTTATCTGGATTCTTTTGGGGTGCAGACACTGGTTCGGGTGTGTGAAGCCACCTACAACAAAGCACCGGTGGAAAACGAAGGCATTCAAGTTTTGGTAAGAATTTCCCACACACTGCTAACATGGAGTCTTTGTACACATGCTTTTTATGCCTCCGCCACCTTAAGGTGCAGGAGGCATTATGTTTTCGGGTTGTCCGTGTGTCCGTCCGTGCGTTCGTCCTGAAACCTTGTGAACACAATATCTCAAAGGCTAATGAGAGGAATTTCACCAAACTTTCACCATTTGTGCGCTTTGGGACAAACATGAACTGATTAGATTTTGAGATCAAAAGGTCTAAGGTCAAGGTCACTATGAGGTCAAATGTCTGTCCGAAAACCTTGTGAACACAATATCTCCAAGGCTAATACAAATAATTTCACCAGGTCAAGATTACTGTGAGGTCAAATGTCCATCCCCAAATCACAACTTTAATAAGGCAGTGTAGTCTACCAGGCGGAGGCATCCCCATTGACGCCGTTGGCATCGAGTTCTATCTAGTTATCCAAAGTGATGTCGTGGGACCAAACCTGCCCACATCTGAGCACAAAACAGAACTGATGGGATTCAAACCCAAACGTTTATTTACTAGCAACCAGGAACGCACTGAAAATTCAGCCACCGAAAATTTTCGGCCAAAAATGGCCCAAAAGTGCATTTTCGGTTTTCAGCCGAAAGACTTTTATCACCGAAACAACATGGCCGAAACAGGATGTAGTGACAAACAAAAGCCATGGCCAGCATGCGCTTGTCTGGATAGGGGCCAACATGTCTGCGGTGTGGACGTATTTCAATATATCTGAGACAGACCCACGGATAGCGATTTGCAAAACATGTAACGCTGCAATTTCAAGAGGGGGTGAATCTGCAAAGTGTTTCTCCACGTCGGGTTTGATTTATCACCTGAAATCCAAACATCCCGATCGCCATTCTGAATATGAGAAGGCGGCGGCACAGAAAAGGAAAATCCCTCCGAGCACGCCCACTCCATCTGTGGCGGACGTATTTGAAAAGGCAAGAAAGTTTTCCAGTGATGGTGCCAAGGCAAAGGGCATTACACAAAAAATTATGGAATTCATTGCCTTAGATGATCAGCCATTCTCTGTCGTAGAGGATGTGGGATTTCGTAGGCTGATCGAGCACATTGAGCCCCGTTATGCCATGCCGAGCAGACGACCTTTCTCAAACGTGTGTTTACCTGAGCTGTTTAATGTTGTTGCAACTTACGTCCATGAGCTTATAGCTGCAGATATTTCAGCAATCAGTTTCACGACAGACATATGGAGCTCAGACGTCAGCCTCACCAGTATGCTCAGTCTGACCACACAGTGGATCGACACAGATTTCAAGCTGCAAAAGATTCTGCTCCATTCACAAGAGTTTAGAGGGTCACATACAGCAGCAGCCATTTCTGATGCATTCGCCAATACGTTCGACACCTGGCATATCGAACGATCTAAAGTGCATGCCATAGTCAGTGACAATGCAAGAAATATGGCAAAAGCAATCGAAGAAAGCCAGCTGAAAGGAATATGGTGCATGGCCCACACACTACATCTGGTTGTGAACGAGGGACTTTTGTCTCAGCGCAGCATAAAAGAAGTATTGGTTATAGGCAGAAGAATTGTTGGCCACTTTAA
Organism: Neoarius graeffei; assembly: GCF_027579695.1. Classification (NCBI taxonomy): domain Eukaryota; kingdom Metazoa; phylum Chordata; class Actinopteri; order Siluriformes; family Ariidae; genus Neoarius; species Neoarius graeffei. The sequence goes on from NC_083587.1 coordinate 9,735,198, forward strand.
ACATTCTCAGCTGGCCTATTCCCGCTTACAGTCTATGCAAGATCAGTTTGGAACACCAATAAAACGGTTCCAACAAGATGTGAGTACACGGTGGAACAGCACTTATTACATGTTGGAAAGCCTCCTTGCGCAAAAGCGGGTCTTGGCTGCATACAGTGCAGATCACGAGCTCCCCGCGACATTCACTTCACACCAGTGGGTCTTAATAGAGAACATTCTCCTTCTTCTTGCCCCCTTTCAGCAGCTAACTAAAGAGATCAGCTCATCTGATGCATCTGTAGCAGACGTTATTCCTTTAATTGCAGCACTAAAGCGTCTTCTAAGCAAAGAGGTTGAAACGGACCATGGAGTGAAAACAATGAAAACTACACTCTTAGAGTCTTTCAGCACACGTTTCACTGAGATCTATTCGGACCCTTTGCACTTCATCGCGACTGTACTTGATCCGCGTTATAAAGATCATTACTTGGATGTGGAAATAAAGCAGCGCGCACGAGAAATGATCCAGGCCACGATGGATGCAGAGAACCCACTTGGAGACGCACAGCACAGGAGAGGGAGAGCAGAGCGCAGAAAAAAGGACTCGTCTCTCTGCACCAGATGAGGGGCATGCACCCTCGTTGTCTGATATGTTCAGTGAGATCCTGCAAGAGAGTGCCTCAAACAACAGGTAGGCTATACTGTTCTGACTTACCATATATGTGACTATCAGATGACTTTTTGTCAGCTAGAATTTTTTTTTTTATTTGACAAAAATGTTTATTTATGCACTAGCCCTATTTAAATAAAATCTCTCATCTTTCTCAAATGTCAGGCAGACGACAAGCTCAACCGCTCAACAGTTAGATGGTTATCTGTCTGAAGTCCCCATCCCCAGAAGTGATAACCCTCTTGCCTACTGGAGAAATAACCAAGGTCGCTTTTCTGACCTGCCAAAGATGGCATGCAAGTACTTGTCTGCTCCATGCACAAGCACTGACAGCGAGAGACTGTTCAGTGCTGCAGCTCATGTTCTCAATGAGAAGAGGAACAGACTTCACTGTGATAAAGCAGAGAAGCTACTCTTCATCAAGAAAAACCTGCCACTTTACCTCAAGAAGTAGAACGGGCTTGTGTCTAGTGTTTAAATAGGCTATTTGTTTTCCACTTTGCACATCTGCAATTCTTGGTCCATTTGTTGTTGTTAAAGGCCTACAGTTAACACATGGGCTATGGCAATCTTTGTTTTGATACACTATTATGTTGTAGGCCTACAGAAAAAATATTGTTATATCTTTCAGCAGTTGCACTTGTTCTGAATGCACTTTGTTGTAGTAGTCCTACAAAGAAATTTTTAAAATGCACTGTGTTTTTATGAGAGAACATATTTAATTTTACAATCTTTCAGCAGGCCAGTCAGTTATAGGCCTGTATTATTATTTAATGTACACCTGAGTGGGGTCAAGTTAAACATTTTATTTTTAATTTTGTTTTATATTGTGCATTGTTGTAATGTCAGTGTTAATAAATATTTTCATAATTTTGTAATTGATTTATTCTTTGAAGCATTAATATTAATTTATGCAATTGCAATGCCTTGATTTTAGTGAGGTTAGTACACAGTCATAGTCATGAATGCAATGGTACTAATAATTGGCATAATAATTTATTTCGGTGTTTCGGTTTTCGGCCTTGGTTTCTTCATTTTCGGTTTCGGACAAGAATTTTAATTTCGGTGCATCCCTACTAGCAACTATTCTTCTGCACTCCTTTAAAATTGGTATATTAAATAGGCTAAAATGTATTGTTTATGTATGCACACATCCTTTTATTATTGTTTATGCACACACATCCTTTATATACATAGTGTTGTGATTTTATTTTTTAACACTGCACTGTATTTAACAAGTGTACTTTAACAACTCTATACCTTATGTCTGTACATTTATGCACAAAAATAACATGATTGAATATTATGTAAGGGATATAAAACAGCAACATGTTGCATTGGTGTAGGAACATAATCATCGATGGGATGATGTGATGCAGCCCAATGTGAGACTGAATTACAACTGAAATTGATTATTTTCATTCCTCTGATACCACAGCAAATTACAGATGCATACAATTTTTTTTCTTCTCCTGTTTCATAGAGAGTGACACTTTTTATCCATTTATAGTTGCATTTAATGTTGTGGAATGTCCTTGAGATAAATTTAGTTTTGGTCATTAGCCAAGTCAAGTCAACTTTATTGTCAAATATGCTATACATGCTCGACATATGGCACAGATGAAATATCAGTCCTCTCTGACCCATGGTGCAAACTGGCAATGCAATAAATAAAAATAGAATAATTAAAAAAAAAACAATAAACAGTATAAACACTCTAGATAGGAACTAGACATAGACTAAACAATCAAACAGTATAAATAAACAGTATAAACACTAGATAAGAACAAGACAGACTAAACACTCAGACAATATAAACAGTATAAACATTCTAGATAGGAACTAGACATAGACTAAACAATCAAACAGTATAAATAAACAGTATAAACACTAGATAAGAACAAGACAGACTAAACACTCAGACAATATAAACAGTATAAACACTCTAGATAGGAACTAGACATAGACTAAACAATCAAACAGTATAAATAAACAGTATAAACACTAGATAAGAACAAGACAGACTAAACACTCAGACAATATAAACAGTATAAACACTCTAGATATGAACTAGACTAAACACTCATATACACCCACACACATAAATTGGTACAAATAACCAAACAGTCAAAGGCACTTGAGGTAAACATGAAATAAGCAGTATAAACAAACTAGCAGCTGTTAAGGTGAGGTAGTGCGGAATAGTGCAAATGAGTGAGGTAAAGTGAGATGTGCGGTCCCTGAGTTCAGTGTGTTAATGAACGATGAGATGTGTGTGTGTTGGGGGGGAAACTGTGAGGATGACATGTCAGATGCTGAAGGGGGGGCAGAGGGGTGTGCAAGCAGAATCTGTGGCAGGGGGCAGAGGGGGGAGGAGGGGCAGAACAGGGAGGGAGTTGAGCCTCCTGAACGCCTGGTGAAAGAAACTGTTCTTGAGCCTGCTGGTTTTGGCCCGGAGACTCCGCAGTCTCCTCCCGACGGCAGCAGGCTGAAGAGGCTGTGAGATGGGTGGGTGGGTGGGGTCACCTGCAATCCTGATGGCTTTGCGGGTGAGGCGGGAGTTATAAATATCCATAAGAGAAGGGAGAGGGACACCAATGATCCTCTCAGCTGCTCTCATGATGCACTGTAGAGTCTTGCAGTAGGACACGGTGCAGGCGCCGTACCACACGGTGATGCAGCTGGTCAGGATGCTCTCGATGGTGCCTCTGTAGAATGTGTGCATGATGGGGGCCGGGACTCTTGTGCTCCTCAGTTTGCGGAGGAAGTACAGACGCTGTTGGGCTTTTTTGGCCAGTGATGCGGTGTTGTTGTTCCAGGACAGGTCTTCAGAGATGTGCACACCCAGAAACTTGGTGCTGCTCACCCTCTCCACTATAGTCAATAGTTAGTAGAGCGTGCTGGGTGTGCTCTCTCCTGAAGTCCACAACAATCTCCTTCGTCTTCTCCACATTCAGACGGAGATTGTTGTCCTTGCACCACATGGCCAAGCGGCTCACCTCACTCCTGTAGATTGTCTCATCGCCATTATTGATGAGACCCACCACAGTCGTGTCATCCGCAAACTTAATGAAGAGATTTGAGCTGGATGTTTGTGTGCAGTCGTGGGTCAGCAAAGTGAAGAGGAGGGGGCTTAGCACACATCCTTGGGGGGCCCCCGTGTTTAGTGTGATGGTGCTGGAGGAGTTGCTGCCGACCCGTACAGACTGTGGTCTTCCTGTCAGGAAGTCCAGCAGCCAGTTGCACAGGGAGGTGTTGAGTCCCAGCTGGTCCAGTTTGTGAATGAGCTGCTGAGGAATGATTGTGTTGAATGCTGAGCTAAAGTCTATGAACAGCATTCTGACATACGAGTCTTTTGTCTCCAGGTGGGTGAGGGCTGAGTGGAGGGCAGTGGAGATGGCGTCATCGGTCGAACTGTTGGACTGATATGCAAACTGGAAAGGATCCAGGGCGGGGGGGAGGGCAGACTTGATATGCTGCATGACTAGCCGCTCGAAGCACTTCATGAGGATGGGAGTGAGTGCGACAGGGCGGTAGTCATTGAAGCAGGAGTGAGACGGCTTCTTCGGGACCGGGATGATGGTAGTGGTTTTGAGGCATGTGGGGACAACAGCCTGGCTCAATGAGATGTTGAAGATGTCTGTAAAGACATCTGTGAGCTCCTCGGCACAGTCTCTCAGGACACGACCAGGAATGTTATCAGGACCTGGGGCTTTCCATTCATTTGTCGTCCTGAGAGCTCTTCTCACACTGTCTGGGGACAGCGTCAACACCTGGTCGCCGGGAGGTGGTGGGGTCTTCTGTGCCGTGGTGCTGTTGTCTGCCTCAAAGTGAGCGAAGAAGTCGTTCAACTGATTCAGCAGAGACGTGGAGTTGTCACAGGTCTGTGGCGAGGGCTTGTAGTCTGTGATGGACTGAATCCCCCGCCACAGGTTCCTGGTGTCTCTGCTGTCATTGAAATGGTCAGCAATGTGCCTGGAATGCTGTCTCTTGGCCACCCTGATGCCTCGTGACAGGTTGGCCCTAGCTGTCCTCAGGCCCACCTCGTCCCCAGCTCTGAAGGCGGCATTCTGAGCCCACAGAAGCCTATAGACTTCCCCTGTCAGCCATGGCTTCTGATTGGCCTGAATGGAGACAGTTCTAGTGACCGTAACGTCGTCCATGCACTTCCTCATGTTGGCAGTGACAGTCTCCGTGTATTCCTGGAGATCCGTGTTGTTGTTGTAGGTGGCCGCCTCCAGTCAGTGGTGGAAAAACAGTCCTGGAGTGCCTCTGAGGACCCCTCTGGCCACACACGTATCTGCTTTTTAGCTGGTTTGGTGACTTTAACCAGCAGCCTGTATGCTGGCATTAGCATAACAGTGGAGTGATCTGAAGGCCTCTGCATGCTCTTGCGACAAGGCTTTCGCAGATAGCTTTTCGCAGACAGTTGTAATTTATTGTTGAGCGGGGGAATAGGCGTGCGCGATGTTATTCACCAGCACAACGCAAGGGGGCGCGAAGTCGCTAGGAGTAGTTGGTGGGTGTGGTTAGTGGAGTGTTTATCCTTCCGTTACTTAATGACTAGAACTGGAGTTGTATAGATGTTCGTACTTCCTCGATCAACCGCTCTTCATGCTGCTCCATCTTCGCTCGTGTTTTTAAAAATGCCGGTCGTGAAAACAAAACAAACCGGGAAAGTAGGGAAGCGGAAGTGCGTGTACAGCGGGTAGGGTGGACCAATCAGAGCCCTCTTGTCTGCGGCGCTGTCTGCGAGGCTTCTGCGGTGGTCACAATTTTTGGGAGGTGCGTGCAGAGCGTCTGCAAAGGTGGGGGGGCTACGCAGACACTGTCTGCGACACTGTCTGCGAGGACTGGGTTGTCAGCATAAATTGGCCTTAAGGCCCCAAGGTGGGGGAGGAGTAGGGCTTTGTAGGCATCTTTATGCATGGTGTAAACATTGTCCAGAGTATTGTTTCCACGTGTAGGAAAGTTGATATGTCCATAGAGTTTTGGAAACACGCTTTTGGGGTTTGCATGATTGAAATCCCCAGCCAGGATGAGGAAAGCATCTGGGTGGGCTGTCTGCTGCTCACTGATGTGCTGATAGAGTTCATTCAGTGCTTCACTCCTGTTGTTATTGGAACCGGGAGGGATGTATAATGCTACCAGCAATATGGCTGTAAATTCCCTCGGCAGGTAGAATGGCCGGCACTTAATAATCATAAACTCCACCAGTGGTGAGCAATGTTTGCAGACCACAACAGCATCACGGCACCAGGCATCACTGATGTAAACACAGAGTCCTCTGCCGTGAGTCTTCCCCCCTTCGACTAGCACTCTGTCTGACCGGTAGCATGTTAGCCGGGCTAGCTGAATGGCACAGTCCGGGATGCTGTCGTTAAGCCATGTTTCCACAAACACAAGGACACAACACTCACAGACTTAAAAGATGAGCGGAGCAGGCGGACATAATCCAGCTTGTTGTCCAGTGAGCGTACGTTGGCCAGAGTCATGGTAGGGATAGCCGGCCGGTGAGGGCTAGCCACTAGCCTAGCTCGGACACCTCTGCGTTTGGCTGTCTTCTGCTTCCGCATGTTCCGCCTGTGGCGCTTCCACTGCAGGCTGAATGCAGGAGTGGGGGTCGGTGCTTGAGCAGGCCTCCGGAGCAAACCGTAGCCGCGTAGTGCTTCCGCGTCCGCTGGATTTATATCCGTGAATAAAGTTCTGCGGATGTCGAGCAGAAACTCACGGGGGTATGTGCGCCTTGAGACTAATGGACGCGACAAAGACGAACAGATACACACTGTTTTAAAATACGAAAACACCATTCTGTCGGGACAGAGAGGAGCCGCTGCATGTGTGCGTGCCGCCATCTTACTCTAACTTTAGTCTCCAACTGCTTTCAGTTACAGCAGCCTTAAACAATCCTTCCCTCACTTAATAATAATAATAATAATTGCAGTGAGTTATTTTTGCTCAACTTGTTCTGGGTAAAATCATCTGACATGAACAAATTTTTATTTTATTTTTTTAAATAAAGGACTGGCCTTTCGATGATGGCTGCTCCCCCTCTGATCAAATCGTGGACGACTGGTTAAACCTTTAAGTGTAAATTTAAAGAAGAACCAGGCTGCTGTATTGCAGTGCACTGTGTCGCAGGACTGGGCCGGTGAGTCCTGTCAGACTACTTGGTATTCACTAGTTGATGCTAAATATGTCTTTACTGTATTTATTGTATCCTGTAGTGCCTTGCTCGTTTATCGATTAGGTCAGACCTGCTAACCTTTATACATGTTTTGTACAATACACTAGTACAAATTGTCTCACGAAAATGTGCTGAAAGAGCAGTCTGATCCAATTGACATCTAAATCTAGAATGGTTGACAGTTGTAGTATCTGTGTTTTGATCTCTCCAATAATCCCGCCCCTTTCCCTCATCTCATAGTAGTAATCTCATCTCTTACTTTACTCACTTGAAAGGTCCACACACTTGGACATGGTAAATGAAAATGTTCTGGGTTCATTATTGTGAAATAATATTATCCATCAATGTACAATCAACCCCTCCTAGAACTGCCACCTTATTGTGGTGGAGGGGTTTGTGTGCTTGAATGATCCTAGGAGCTATGTTGTCGGGGGCATTACACCCCTGTTAGGGTCTCCCAAGGCAGACAGGTCCTAGATGACAGGCCAGACCAAGAGCAGTTCACCAAAACCCTTATGGAGAATAATCAATCAAGTGGGCGACGACAGTGACACCTGGAGGGGCGTGGTTGGGAAGAACGGCCTCCCCGATCTGAACCTGAGTGGTGTTTTGTTATTGGACTTCTGTGCTAGTCACGGTTTGTCCATAACGAACACCATGTTTGAGCATAGGGGTGTCCATAAGTGCACGTGGCACCAGGACACCTTAGGTCGGAGGTCGATAATCGACTTTGTTGTCGTTTCATCTGAACTATGGCCCTATGTCTTGGACACTCAGGTGAAGAGAGGGGCTGAGCTGTCAACTGATCACCACCTGGTGGTGAGTTGGATCCGCTGGCGGAGAAGGAAGCCGGACAGACCTGGCAGGCCCAAACGTATGGTGAGGGTCTGCTGGGAACATCTGGCTGAGCACTCTGTCGGGGAGGTCTTTAACTCCCACCTCCGGGAGAGCTTCTCCCAGCTTCCAAGGGAGGCGGGGGACATTGAGTCTGAGTGGACCATGTTCTCTACCTCCATTGTAGATGCAGCTGTTGGGAGCTGTGGCCGCAAGGTCTCTGGTGCCTGTCGTGGCGGCAATCCCCGAACCTGGTGGTGGACACCAGAAGTAAGGGATGCCGTCAAGCTGAAGAAGGAGTCCTATCGGGCCATGTTGACCTCCGGGACTCCTGAGGCAGCTGACCGGTATCGGCAGGCCAGGCGTGCCGCAGCTCGGGCAGTTGCGGAGGCAAAAACTCGGAACTGGGAGGAGTTCGGGGAGGCCATGGAGAAGGACTATCGGTTGGCCTTGAAGAAATTCTGGCAAACCATCTGGTGCCTCAGGAGGGGGAAGCAGTACTCTGCCAACACTGTTTACAGTGTGGGTGGGGAGCTGTTGACCTCGACTGGGGACATTGTCGGGCGGTGGAAGGAATACTTTACTTCTTAATACTCCTTAATCCCACCATCATGTCTTCCATTGAGGAGGTGGAGGCTGAGGACTCAGAGGTGGACTTGTTCATTACCCAAGCCGAAGTCACTGAGGTGGTTTGCAAGCACCTTGGTGGCAAGGCACCGGGGGTGGATGAGATCTGCCCTGAGTATCTCAAGTCTCTGGATGTGGTGGGGCTGTCTTGGCTGACACGCCTCTGCAACATCGCATGACGGTCGGGGACAGTGCCTCTGGGGTGGTGGTCCCTCTTTTTAAGAAAGGGGACCGGAGAGTGTGCTCCAATTCATGGGAGTTTGCCCAACCAGTCCACATGTGCTTTGTTGATCTGGAGAAGGCATTCGACCATGTCCCTTGTGGTATTCTGTGGGGGGTGCTTCGGGAGTATGGGGTTCGGGGCTCTTTGCTAAGGGCTGTCCGGTCCCTGTACAAACAGAGCAGGAGTCTGGTTCGCATTCCCGGCAGTAAGGCAGACATGTTCCCAGTGCATGTTGGACTCCCGCAGGGCTGCCCTTTGTCACCGGTTCTGTTCATAATTTTTATGGACAGAATTTCTAGGCGCAGCCAGGGGCCGGAGGGAATCCTGTTTGGGAACCACAGGATTTCATCTCTGCTTTTTGCGGATGATGTTGTCCTGTTGGCTTCTTCAAACCAGGACCTTCAGCATGCACTGGGGCGGTTTGCAGCCGAGTGTGAAGCGGCTGGGATGAGAATCAGCACCTCCAAGTCCGAGGCCATGGTTCTTGACCGGAAAAGGGTGGCTTGCCCTCTCCAGGTTGGTGGAGAAGTCCTGCCTCAAGTGGAGGAGTTTAAGTATCTTGTTCACAAGTGAGGGAAGGATAGAATGTGAGGTTGACAGGCGGATCGGTGCAGCCTCCGCAGTGATCCAGTCGCTTTACCAGTCCGTTGTGGTGAAGGAGCTGAGCCAAAAGGCAAAGCTCTCGATTTACCAGTCGATCTACGTTCCGACTCTCACCTATGGTCATGAGCTTTGGGTAATGACCGAAAGAACAAGATGGCGGATACAAGCGGCCGAAATGAGTTTCCTTCGCAGGGTGGCTGGGCGCTCCCTTAGAGATAGGGTGAGAAGCACAGTCACTCGGGAGGAGCTCGGAGTAGAGCCGCTGCTCCTCCACATCGAGAGGAATCAGCTGAGGTGGCTCGGGCATCTCTTTCGGATGCCTCCTGGACGCCTCCCTGGAGAGGTGTTCCAGGCATGTCCCCCCAGGAGGAGGCCCCAGGGAAGTCAGGGGACTTATTAATTTGTACTGCATTTTTGTTATTCTCTCATATAGAGTATGTTTAATGCAGTGGGCTGGTGTGGCTGTAGGCTTTCATTCCAACCAAGCAGGAGCCAGGGTTAGAGTTAAGAGCCTGATTTCACTTGATTAATCAACTAGCTCCAGTCAGTGTGCCTCCAGTTTGGCTGTAATGAAAGCCTGCAGCCACACTGGGCCTTTGCAGATATGATTGAAAGCACCTGGTTTAATGAAGCGATTTCAGCCATACGGTGTGTGTATGGGGGGGATTCCAATGAGTCATTTGAGTGCCAGGAGTTGACTCTGAGCCAAATGATCCAACTTGTAGAAAAGAGATGAAATTCAAGAAAATTGCTGTTCTCTGGCAGTAGAGCACGATGGTTTTCATCTCCCTCGGATGTCCTATTTGTCTGTGCAGAACTCCTGTGTTGGTGGCCATCGCATTAATCGAATGTGGGATGATGCACGAGGATGCAGTTCAGTTCATTTGACAGTAAGTCACACGTTACAGTGACGACTTCCTGTGATAATGACGTTGCAGCTTGTTTTCACCAGTACAATGTGCTTTAAAGTGTGTCTTCCCGCTGTATTTTAGGAAGCGGCGTGGAGCCTTCAACTCCAGACAGCTCTTGTACCTCGAAAAATACAAACCCAAGATGCGTCTGCGCTTCAAAGATGCCAATGGTCAAAACTGCTGCGTTCAGTAGAACCCAGAGGAAGAAGGATTATTATTGTGATGATTGTTATAGTGAAGGAAATGTACTTGGGATAGTTGTTTGTTTGTTCTTTCTTTTTTTTTTCTTGCTACATTATTGTGCCAAGCACACAGAAGATTCAGTGTCCCTGTAACTAGCATATGATTTTTAAAAAAAAAAAATAAGTGGCTAAGTGTTTGAGTACACAAAGTACAGCACAATGTGTGCACAGTGACTGAGTGAGCAGTTACAGCCGAGCAGTTCATATTGAGTTAGGCTTCCAACAGAAAAGCCTGACTGTGTCCTTTTACAGGGTTTTTTGTTTGTTTATTTGATTAAGTAAATTAATTTTTTTAAGTCATGTTTTTAAAAATGTCCCAGATCATTTTAATGATTTCAGTTGATGCTTGTGATGTAAAAGCTGTAATTTCAGTAAGGTTACGTGAGCACAAAAATATCTGTAGCGCGACATCCACAACTGTGATAAATACAAAAAGGTTCCAGGTTACACCTCCAGGACAGTAATGTGTGAAAGGAATGAATCATTTCCTGGATTATCTCTTGCTGCTGATTGATAGAGATATCAAAATAAAATAAGGGTGCCAATGATTTGTTTCTTCTCCCTGCGCTTTGTATCCAACCTATTTCTCTCTCAGACCTTTATGTTCTGAATAAATGACAAATTGCAGCAGGTGTAGTGGAAATGAAGCATAGGAAAAAAACAGAACGTTTCAGACAAGTGTAAACAAAGTGTTTTTGAGGCTTTAGGATGAGAAATCAAAAATGTTCTTCAAAATGGCTGATGTGACAATTGGTAAAACATGACATTCTAGAGTTGAGAGTGTAAATGATCTTGTTTCTGTGCATTTCATCACTTCATTGCTCTCATGACATCATCTAGTGACACAAGTGTCTCACCACTTGGAAGGAGAAATCCTTCATTCTGATGCTATGAAGGTGTTTGATGAAACCGTCAGCAAGCCTTTTCATTTATGCACATTAAACAACTTGGGGGAGAGATTTAGGAAACATTTTTGAATTCGAATTGTTTTTTTGCAATGGTTTGTGATGACTTTGCAGTGGCTTCAGAACATTTACACACATGCCAGTGTCACAAACGTTGAAAACATTTTCTAATACAAATTACAGTACCAGCCAAAAGATTGGACACACCTTTGCATTCAATGTTTTTCATTATTTTTATTAATTAAAAGACACCATGTCAAAGTAACGATGGATGTCGTTTCTCTTTACTTAGTCAAGCGGTTCTTCATAATATGGATTAATACAGTTGTGGAATATGGCTATTTACTGTAATTTTATTATTTGCTATTTACTGTTTAATCTCAAACACATTAAGTAGGCAAGAAACTGCACTAATTAACTTTTGACGAGGCACCTGTTTATTGAAAAGTGTTCCAGGTGACTACTTCATGAAGCTGGTTAAGATAATGCCAATAGTGTGCAAAGTGTCATCAAGGTAAACGCTGGCTACTTTGAAGAATCTCAATGAAATGCATTTTTGTTTAACACTTTTTTCTTTTTAACACATAATTCCAAGTATGACCCATAGGTTATTTCATGGGCGGCATGGTGGCGTAGTGGTTAGCACTGTTGCCTCATAGCAAGAAGGTTCTGGGTTTGAACCAAGGGGCGGACAGGGACCTTTCTGTGTGGAGTTTGCATGTTCTCCCTGTGTCTGCGTGGGTTTCCCCACATAAATTGACCGTAGGTGTGAATGGTTGGTTGTCTCTATGTGTCAGCCCTGTGATGACCTGGCGACTCAAGGTGTACCCTGCATCTCGTCCATAGTCAGCTGGGGTAGGCTCCAGCTTGCCCACGACCCTGTACAGGATAAGTGGCTATGGATAATGGATGGATGTTATTTCATAATTTTGATGACTTTAGTATTGTTCTACAATGTAGAAAATAGTCAAAATACAGAATAACCTATGAATGAGTAGGGGTGTACAAACTTTTGACTGGTACTGTGAAATAATAAAAATGGGCTCGGTTGACCATAAGGCTTGGGAACACCTGCTGTATTAGAGGAATTAGAATTCAGGACTACACGTGTTTGATCAATATTTAATATTTAGAAATCTGGACAGTCAGATTAACATCCAACACTGTTATATGTTTAATGGACCTCAAAGTGATGTCCCATAAATCATTTTTAAAGGTACAAAGATATTTTTTAAAGGTACAAAACATGTCCTACCTTTATTTGAGAGATCAAAATATTAAGAAATATTTAAGTTGTTTTATTATTGCTATCACAACATATACTTTAAGAACATTTCTGGTAGTTGATAAATAAAATCATTTAAATCAGTCAATCAGTAACCCCAAACTGGTCCCACTTTCACGCTTGGATTACTGCGCACTTGCTTGTTTGTTGTAGTTCTCCATACTGACCACCTGGCGGAGCAATTTCAATGGGAGATGTTGGAGTGTGTAAACCCACTGCATGTCGCACTGATCAGCTGAGCATTTCACCTCTGAGCCTTTAAAGAATCACTCTGAACCAGAGGATCTCTATACACACCACTAACACACACATGGAGATATCTGTGTGTCAAGAGCAGCTCAGATGATCATCCTGCCAATGTGATGCCGGTGAGTTCACACACACACACACACACACACAGAGTTGTCTCTTGATTTAGTTTGAGGTGCTTCCTTTCCATCACTGGAAGAACAGTGTATTTATTTTAAATATAATATTGCTAAAGAGCCTCTCTGTAGGTCACCTTCACTTTCATATCTGTAGTTGTAATAAAGAGCTTCCTTAATACATTTATACATTTATTCACTTCCTACAGCAATATCATTGCTGAGTTCTCAAGAACATCCCCCGGTTTCGTATTTGAACCATAAATATATTTTTTTCTGCAGTTCAGTGCCAATGTTTGGAAGCTTGAAAGCTTCTCAGTGTACAAAAAAATGTACTTACTTTCAATAAAAAAAGAAATTAATATGAAACGTGAGTGTATCCTGAAACAGAACAATAATCCAAGAAAAAAAAATAAATTGAAACAAAAAAGACATAAAAATGTGAATAACTACATGTGTGTGTGGTGCATGTGTTTGTTTATTTATTTATTTATTTATTTAATTTTTTTTTCATTTCACAGGTGAATTTTATGCATGATTCATTTATTAAAACATTTTTGAAGTAAAAAAAATTTAATTTTGCAACACTGATTATTTTTGTTACTTTTCATTATGAAAAATCTGTGAAACACAAAATGTGTGTTAATATCTCATCTCATTATCTCTAGCCGCTTTATCCTTCTACAGGGTCGCAGGCAAGCTGGAGCCTATCCCAGCTGACTACGGGCGAAAGGCGGGGTACACCCCGGACAAGTCGCCAGGCCATCACAGGGCTGACACATAGACAACCATTCACACCTACAGTCAATTTAGAGTCACCGGTTAACCTAACCTGCATGTCTTTGGACTGTGGGGGAAACCGGAGCACCCGGAGGAAACCCACGCGGACATGGGGAGAACATGCAAACTCCACACAGAAAGGCCCTCGCCGGCCCCGGGGCTCGAACCCAGGACCTTCTTGCTGTGAGGCGACAGCGCTAACCACTACACCACCGTGCCACCAAGAGCCATCCTGACTTACCTAATTATTAATTATTATTGCGGGCCGGGAGGCAGGCTCCAGTCTTGAGAAAGTCTTGAGACACAGTCCTACATTCTTTCACTTCTGGCCTTTTCCCACTCAGTGTAACAGGGTGAGTTTGCAGGAGGATTTCAAATGCTTGAAAAAATTTGACCTTCTCATTGTCAGGGGGGAGACTCATCAGACTTATCACTGGCTGTTTGATGGATGAAGAAGGGACAGCGGAATGGTCACCATAGCTGGAGCTCTTCTCAGAAGACTCATGACTGATACCTTCCCCAGAAGGCTCAGCACTACATAAAATAATAAATTAATGAGATTGTTAGAAAAACAGAAGACTTTCAGTGTGTCTAAATATAGATTATGGTGTGCTTGATTAAGTTTGCATTGTGCTGGCAAATATAAAACATGCTCACCTTGACACTTTACCCATGTTGCTCAATAGCTCAGAGGCCTTCACAATCAACTCAACCTGCTTCATGTGGTAATGCTTCTCGGCTGTTGTGTCTGAATGGGCCAGGTATTGGGAAAGCAATGACTTCTCTCCTTCTGTCAAGGTGGTACCTGCCATCTCAAATACTCCCCGCACCGTCTGGCTGTTCACTGACCGGAGGTTGTATCTACAGTAAAATAAAAGTTTGAACAGTATGTTAGAAATTTATCGAGACATCTCATCTGAGACAGGGATGAACGGCACATGAGGGGACATGTAATAGGGGAAATGATTCGCTTACTTCGAGTGCAGCCACAGCAGGTCATTTGATGGGTTGTGAATTTTCTTCCTTGTGGAGGAGACAAAGAACCTGTCTTTTGCATCCTCATCCTCCACATCCCTCTTGCGTTTCCTGATGGATCTAAGGAGATGTGGACGCACCCATCTGTAGTACATATCAAACCACTGTTGGCAGAGGAAAAAGGGAATTAAGATTCATTTCTGCTGCTGGACACATTCTGACAGGTTCTCACAGGAAATGTGATCTCACTGTGATGAACTTACATGCTCCTACTCCTCTGACAGGGCAAAAATGACCACATGAGTTGATGAATTCTTGTGATGTTTTACCCCAATGATGAAATGCTGCCCTTCCGGTTTCCTGTTAACCCACTCAGTGACCTGTAAAAAATGAGGATATCCCATTGATTAGTAAATGCAATGGCTAAACAGTCAGGGAAAATTTATCAATAGATCACAGTAACACTCACAGTCATGTTCTCCACAATGCATGGTCGTTGGAGGTGTTTCAGGATGACGACAGCCTCAAGATAGTACACCACAAAGATGGACTCTGCATGCTCCAGCGGGCTAGAACAACTGTCAGACAGTTTATCCATAATTGCTTGGTGGCCTCCAGAACAGCCAAGCACTCATGTGGAGTTAATTGATCTTTTTCAATCAACATATCATGCTTATGAGAAAACGCATCAATTGTATTAACAAATCATATTACAGCAGGCCAGTTATGTAGTTTAATCCATTTACTTGGGTACAAACACTAACCTCTTTTGGGTGATCTCTTTGCTCACTAGCTTAGAGGTGGCTTTCTTCAGAGAATCAATGAAGTCCATAAAGGGCATGCACTCTGTATGGAGCACCGCATCATCATCACTAAGGTTGGTTAGTGTAGTGTGGTAATGCAGGAATCTGTCAGAGGAAGTAGAGGGATTATGTACATGTAATAACCATTTACATTCATTGTCTACACTGTCGACATCATAATAAATTAAAAAAAACTGCTACCAACCCGGGCGGCACGGTGGTGTAGTGGTTAGCGCCGTCGCCTCACAGCAAGAAGGTCCAGGTTCGAGCCCCGTGGCCGGTGAGGGCCTTTCTGTGTGGAGTTTGCATGTTGTCCGCGTGGGTTTCCTCTGGGTGCTCTGGTTTCCCCCACAGTCCAAAGACATGCAGGTTAAGTTAACTGGTGACTCTAAATTGACCGTAGGTGTGAATGGTTGTCTGTGTCTATGTGTCAGCCCTGTGATGACCTGGCGACTTGTCCAGGGTGTACCCTGCCTTTCGCCTGTAGTCAGCTGGGATAGGCTCCAGCTTGCCTGTGACCCTGTGGAACAGGATAAAGTGGCTGGAGATAATGAGATGAGATGCTACCAACCTTTTCAAGCTCTTGAGGTAATTCTGCTGAGTTTGGTTTTTTTTTTTATTTTGCATCAGAGAGGCGACGTAGGTACTGTCGGAGCTTCTCTCTGTCATTGACAAACTGCAGGGATGGTGTCTCAGGGTTGACATAGTAGAGGTAGAGGTGGACTCTCCTTTGTTCGTGCCATGATACACTTCCACAAACGTGTTGTGAAGATCAGACTTTGATAGAGCCCTGTTCTTTAAATAAAACAGGGTGCCCACTCACACCTGATTGTCATCCCATTGATTGAAAACACCTGACTCTAATTTCACCTTCAAATTAACTGCTAATCCTAGAGGTTCACATACTTTTGCCACTCACAGATATGTAATATTGGATCATTTTCCTCAATAAATAAATGACCAAGTATAATATTTTTGTCTCATTTGTTTAACTGAGTTCTCTTTATCTACTTTTAGGACTTGTGTGAAAATCTGATGATGTTTTAGGTCATATTTATGCAGAAATATAGAAAATTCTAAAGGGTGCACAAACTTTCAAGCACCACTGTACATTTTATATAAATCCTTTATGTCACTATTTGTGTCACATGATGGGCAATCAGTGGAAAAGTTGGTTTTTGAGGGTACCCTGTTTTGAGGGTTCAAAGGAAAGGTATATTAAGACATTTGTGAATGCGACAAACACCAGATGGTATGAGCAGAGCATTAACTGAATCAAAGGAACCTGTTGAAAATGTGTGTCCAAAGTCCTGACATGCTTTGACTCTAAAAGAAACAGAAGCGCGGAGCCTAGAAAGCTCAGACAGGAGCGCATCAGTGTTTTAATCTGATGGTTCAATGATGAATTCTGCCTTTGTCAGAGGAACAGATTTGTTTATTAGTCAATTGGTCTCCTTGTTCCAATAAGACAAGTATGGTTGAAAATGGTGATGCTTGTCAAAGGAGTCCAATACATTGACAAGAAAGGGATTCCTTGAACCAAGATAAGTCTTTAGCATGACTGTTATAAAGCAGACTCATGCTGGTAACATTTTCTAAGTGACTTGATGATCAAACTTCTTGGAAAAGGTGGTAGAGTTCGGCTTTGTATGAGGTATACAGAGACAAGATGACACCTTGTTGGCTTGAACATGCAACCTTCTGATCTGGAGTCATGTTGTTAACATTTTCCAAGTGACCTGATGGTCAAACTTCTTCATGTTCTAAAAGAAAATACATATCCTATGGTTCAATACAGCTCACCTTAGAGCCTGCACAGCTAAGTAGATAGGACCAAAGTTCAACATTCTTTGAGTTACCTATACCATTTTCTGAAGCTCAGACATCCTTCAACAAGGCCACTGAAACCAGTGTTCTGAAAGCTTCTCAAGCAGTATTTTGTGGCATTTTTTTGAGCAAGCCCAGTGGACAAATTTTGGAAACATATTAAGTTAGGTTGCGAAGTTATGAAAGACACTTTGGTGAAATAGTTGTTAGCAGAGCAATATTACCTTTTGCATGAGCTTGGCAAAATCCTGAATGGTCATCATTGAGATTGGAGTCCATCTGAAAGTCTCTGCAAAAAGTCAACAGCATTCTGTTGGTGCATGACCTCAGCATGATTAGAAAATGCAACCTTCTGCTCCAGAGTCAGACACGCTACCATTGCACCATGAAGTCTGAGCTAAAAAGGTTGTAGACCGAACCATCATGGTACAAAGCTGGCATCGCTCTGAACTCGAGCTTTTTCAGAGGCTGAGCTTCATCTGAAGGATAACCTGGCTGGATTTCCCTTCCCAATAGATTAATGGGTATTTCCAAGATCATATGGCAGTTCTCACCTCAGTGTGTAAGTATAAAGTGTGGAAAACTGATGCTCAACTTAGTCAAGTCAAGTTTATTTGTATAGTGCTTTTAACAATAAACATTGTCGCAAAGCAGCTTTACAGAATTTGAACAACTTAAAACATGAGCTAATTTTATCCCTAATCTATCCCAAATGAGCAAGCCTGTGGCGACGGTGGCAAGGAAAAACTCCCTCAGAAGACATGAGGAAGAAACCTCGAGAGGAACCAGACTCAAACTCTTCATTGATGGAAACTTGAGTGCAAAACTGATTCATGATAACTGCAGTCCTAAAGTTAGCAAGACAACTGTAGTCCTCAGCCATAAAAGCATTACTGTAAGAGTCAAGAGCATCCTCCAGGTATAACCCTCAACTATCCTCATGGGGCCGTCCTTCACAGGAGCGATGCGATAAAACTCCGACCAGACACAGGGCACCATGATGGATCAAGCAGGTCCGAGGGGCAGAAGAGGCCAGCATCTCAATCCCAGGACCAACATGTAACTCAGAGGGACAGATTGGGGGGGAAGAGAGAGAGAAAGAAAACACATGTTGTTAGGTATGCCCTAAAAATGACAAGTATTAAATCTGTGTGGTAGGCTCACAGAGATGAGAGTCTTGACATCAGGCATAACACACAACAATGGCATGTTAATATGGTAAAAAATATATCATGACCTGCTCTGGCTGGATGCTTGATTGAGTGATGGGAGCACACTCCTCAGCAATGATGAGATGCAGATGGGACCCTTAGGGCTGGCCAAGACAATTCAGTTACATTTCACCAGGTCTGGGACATGCGACAGAAGTCTGACGGCCGATTCCCTGCAGGCTACGATAGCCAGTCGAGGTCTCCACCCTCTCCACCAAAAGATTTCCTGTTGACTCCATGTAATTCAGAGGGACAGATTTGGGGTGGGGGAGGGGGGAGGGAAAGAAAACCCAGGTTGTTAGGTATGCCCAATGTCACCTGAATAAGTAGGAGCAGTATACATATTGCACCGAGTACAAGCAGGGACTCCGGCAACTAACTAAGACAGCATAACTAAAAGGAGAGAGCCAGAAGGTAACACAGGCATAAGGGAGCCCCGGGACATAAAGCAGCCAGCCACTACACCGTCAATAAACTCGAGTGAGCAAGCGAGTGGGGACTGACAGCATCCATACATCCCAGTTTACCAAAACACTCTATGTCTGAGGACCCTCTAGATCTACACCTTTACCTCATAAACACCATTAACAAAAGGCTTGACTAAACAGATATGTTTTCAGCCTAGACTTAAATGCTGAGACTGTGTCTGATTCCCGAACATTACTTGGAAGGCTGTTCCATAACTGTGGGGCTTTGTAAGAAAAGGCTCTGCCCCCTGATGTAGCCTTCACTATACGAGGTACCAGCAGATAGCCTGCACCTTTTGATCTAAGTAGGCGTGGCGGGTCATAGAGGAGCAGAAGTTCACTCAGGTACTGTGGTGCAAGACCATTTAGTGCTTTAAAGGTCAATAGTAGTATTTTATAATCAATACGAAATTTGATTGGGAGCCAATGCAGTGTGGATAAGACAGGCGTGATGTGGTCATATTTTCTAGTTCTAGTAAGGACTCTTGCTGCGGCATTTTGAACTAACTGGAGCTTATTTATGCACTTATTGGAACATCCAGACAGTAAGGCATTACAATAATCCAACCTGGAGGTAACGAAAGCATGGACTAGTTTTTCTGCGTCATGCAATGACATTAAATTTCTTATCTTTGCAATATTTCTGAGATGAAAGAAAGCTATCCAGGTGATGTTATCAATGTGAGTTTCGAATGAAAGACTGGGGTCAATAATCACTCCGAGGTCTTTTACTGCTGCACGTGAAGAAACAGAAAGGCCATCCAGAGTCACTGTGTAATCAGAAAACTTACTTCTAGCTGTATGTGGTCCTAGCACAAGTACTTCAGTCTTGTCAGAGTTAAGCAGAAGGAAATTAATAAGCATCCAGTGTCTAATGTCCTTAACACATTCCTCAATTCTATTAAGCTGGTGTCTGTCATCAGGTTTTGCAGAGACATACAACTGTGTGTCATCAGCATAACAGTGGAAACTAATACAATGTTTATGAATAATATCGCCCAGAGGTAACATATATAGAGAAAAAAGCAGTGGACCCAAGACAGAACCTTGTGGAACACCAAACTTTACCTCGGTACGTCTAGAAATATCACCATTTATATCAACATACTGATAACGATCAGTTAGATAAGACCTGAGCCAGGAGAGGGCCAGTCCCTTAACTCCCACAACATTTTCTAGTCTATCCAGAAGAATGGAATGATCAATGGTATCAAATGCAGCACTAAGGTCAAGGAACACAAGTAGCGAGACACAGCCCTGATCAGACGCCAACAGTAGGTCGTTTACTACTTTAACCAGTGCTGTCTCTGTGCTATGATGAGGTCTAAATCCTGACTGATAAATTTCATGGATGTTATTCCTATGTAAATATGAGCATAACTGCTGTGCCACAGCTTTTTCAAGGATCTTGGAGATAAAGGGGAGGTTTGATATTGGCCGATAATTGGACAGCTGACAGGGATCAAGGTCAGGTTTTTTAATCAGGGGTTTGATAACTGCTAGTTTAAAGGATTTGGGTACATAGCCAATCATAAGAGAAGAATTTATTATTTTTAGAAGCGGTTCAATTACTCCAGGCATTATCTGTTTGAATAGATGTGTAGGTAAGGGATCTAGTACGCAAGTTGAGGCTTTTGATGTAGAGATTAATGAAAGTAATTCAGTTTCTTTTAGGGGAGTAAAACATTCTAACTGATGATCTGATACAGTTATATAGTTAACTACAAGGTCACTTTCATTGTCTGACCTTAAATTAGTAGTTTGAATTTTTTGTCGGATATTCTCAATTTTGTCATTAAAAAAATTCATGAAGTTGTTGCTACTACATACTGCAGGTGTGCATGTGTCGATAGTGGACTTATTCCTGGTTAATTTTGCTACAGTATTAAATAGGAATCTAGGATTATTTTTGTTATCTTCTATTAGGGAGGAGAGATATGTTGATCTCGCAGCACTAAGAGCTTTTCTATACTTCAGGAAGCTCTCCTTCCAAGCTAATTTGAACACTACCAATTTTGTTTGACGCCATTTACGTTCCAATTTTCAAGTGGTCTGTTTTAATGTGCGAGTGTCATCATTATACCAGGGTGCTAATTTTTTGTCTCTGACCATTTTCCTTTTTAGAGGAGCTACATTATCTAAAGTATGGCGGAATGTTGACTCTAAGCATTCAGTTGCCTGATCAAGTTCTGCAGGGGCTGACAGTGACCCAATCAAAGTTGACAGCTCTGGGAGATCATTTATAAAGCTCTGTGCAGTAGTTGACATGAAAGTACGTTTAATACAGTAGCGTGGTGAGGTGCATATATTATTACTCAGACATAGTTTGAATGAGATGAGATAATGATCTGAGATAACTTCAGACTGTGGAAGTATGACTATATTGTCTACGTTTAATCTGAATGTTAGTATTAGATCAAGGGTGTGACCACCATTATGGGTCGGTCCTATGACATTCTGCTTAATCCCGACTGAATCTAAGATGGACACAAACGCTGTTTTTAAAGGCTCTTCTGGGTTATCAAAGTGAATATTAAAATCTCCGACAACTAAAGCTTTGTCTAAGGAAATAACCAGATCTGAGATAAAATCTGCAAATTCAGAAAGAAACTCAGAATATGGCCCCGGGGGCCTGTAAATAATAAGCAATGGAATTAACTGGGTAGACTTATTTTTCGAGGCTACATACATTATATGAGTATGAAGAACTTCAAATGTATTAAATTTATAACCAGGTTTTTGTGTTACACCTAGATAATCGTTATAAATAACCGCGACGCCTCCTCCTCTGCCAGTTAGACGAGGCTGGTGTATATAACTGTATCCAGGAGGACTCACTTCATTTAATGCTATATATTCATTTGGCTTAATCCATGTTTCAGTTAAACAAAGTACATTAAACTCCTGATCAGTAATGAGTTCATTAACCATTAACGCTTTAGATGTAAGAGATCTAATATTTAATAGCCCCACCTTTAGATCAAAGGTGCTGGCAGCAGCTGTACAGTCAGTATGATCTAATTTTATATTGATTAGGTTACTGGAACAAACTCTCTGAAAATTTCTACCTTTTTGTTGAGCTCGGGGAACAGACACAGTCTCGATGTAGTGGAACCTGAGTGACGACTCTGTGCAGCTAGCAGACAGTCAGTTTAGCCTGTTCGTCTGCTCCCTGGCCTTGGCTCTGGATTGTCAGAAATTAACTAGGCCTGTTCTGAGACTATGACCTATGCTGCCGGAAATAAGAGCAGCACCTTCCCGAGTGGGATGGATACCGTCCCACCCTAACCCGCCGCATTGGGATGGGGCCAGAGCATACTACAGCAACTTAGGCACTTGTCATCCAATGTGACAACACCAAGGTGTCAACTTTCTTTCAGTTAACTTCAGACTTTTACATTTTATATGAATCCTTTATATCACAATTTGTGTCACATGATGGGCAATCAGTGGAAAAGTTGCTTTTTGAGGGTTCAAAGGAAAGGTACAGTGCCTTGAAAAAGTATTCATACCCCTTGAACTTTTTCACATTTTTCCACCTTACAACCACAAACTTAAAAGTTTTTTATTGAAATTTTATGTGATAGACCAACACAGAGTAGCACATAATTGTGAAGTGAAATGAAAATGATAAATGGTCTTCAAAATTTTAAACAAATAAAAATCTGAAAAATGTGGTGTGCATTAGTATTCAGCCTCCCTGCATCAATACTTTGTAGAGCCACCTTTTGCTGCAATTACAGCTGCAAGTCTTTTGTGGTATGTCTCTACCAGCTTTGCACATCTATACACTGAAATTTTTGCCCATTTTTCTTTGCAAAATAGCTCAAGCTCAGCCAGATTGGATGGAGAGCATCTATGCACAGCAATTTTCAAGTCTTGCCACAGATGCTCAATGGGATTGAGGTCTGGACTTTGACTGGGCCATTCTAACACATGAATATTCTTTGATCTAAACCATTCCATTGTAGCTCTGGCTGTATGTTTAGGGTCATTCAGTACATTTACATGCACATCGAGCTGCTGTTGGTAATCGAGCAAAGGGTCCCAGCAGGGGTGCCAGAGAAATCCAATCCTACATGCACACAAGGAAATCGAGCTATTGTGTGAGGTACATTGTGCACCCGAGCCACAGGTGGCGCTACATGCCCCATCGTGTTGGTACACTTCCAGTTGTCGTCATGAAGAAGAGCTATTCAAGAGTGTAAACAAAGTTATCAGTTCCGTGTTCTCCATTGCGCGTTTTTCTCCCATCCATGAATTTTAATATATTCAACTCCTTAAGCTGAATGAGCATGAACTCTGTCTCCTCATTGCTCCAGAAGTGCACGTTTCTGCTCACCATTTTCTCTTCTTCATTTGTTCCTCCTGACCTCTTCTGCTGCTCGCTACTACTGTTGTCATGCCGACCGAGACTGTCGTGTTTCCTGCTTGTGGTCTCGTCACTCGTCACTTCCGGAAGGGGCCGTGCTGAAGTAAGTAGCTCGACTACGTAGCTCGATAGGGTATACATGCACTAAGTAGCTCGGCAAAAATCGCATAATCTAGGTCGTGTAGCTCGATTACGAGAAATCAAGTTTGGTTCAATTTCAGCCTAGCTAAGGTGTATCCATGGCATTTAGAACTTCGATTTCAGTCGAGCAACGGCAGAAATTCGATTTTCTCTATGTGCATGTTAACACACTCAGTGTCTTGCTGGAAGGTGAATCTCCTTCCCAGTCTCAAGTCTTTTGCAGCCTCCAACAGGTTTTCTTCCAGGATTGCCCTGTATTTAGCTCCATCCATCTTCCCATCAAATCTGACCAGCTTCCCTGTCCCTGCTGAAGAAAAGCATCCCCATAGCATGATCCTGCCACCACCATGTTTCACAGTGGGGATGGTGTGAGCAGTGTTAGTTTTCCGCCACACATAGCGCTTTGCATTTAGGCCAAAAAGTTCAACTTTGGTCTCATCTGACCAAAGCACCTTCTTCCACATGTTTTCTGTGTCCCCTACATGGCTTCTGGCAAACTGCAAACAGGATTTCTTATGCCTGTCTTTCAACAATGGCTTTCTTCTTCCCACTCTTCCAAAAAGGCCAGATTTGTGGAGTGTACAACTTATAGTTGTCCTGTGCACAGATTCTCCCACCTGAGCTGTGGATTTCTGCAGCTCCTCCAGAGTGATCATGGGCCTCTTGGCTGCTTCTCTGACCAGTGCTCTCCTTGCTCGCTCTGTCAGTTTAGGTGGACGGCCATGTCTTGGTAGGTTTGCAGTTGTGCCATACTTTTTTTCATTTTTGAATGATGGATTGAACAGTGCTTCTTGAGATGTTCAGAGCTTGGGATATTTTTTTTATAACCTAACCCTGCTTTAAACTTCTCCAGAACTTTATCCCTGACCTGTCTGGTGAGTTCTTTGGTCTTCATGATGCTGTTTGTTCTTCAGTGTTCTCTAACAAACCACTGAGGCCTTCACAGAACAAGTGTATTTATGCTGAGAGTAAATTACACACAGTAGGACTCTATTAACTACAACCCCGATTCCAAAAAAGTTGGGACAAAGTACAAATTGTAAATAAAAACAGAATGCAATGATGTGGAAGTTTCAAAATTCCATATTTTATTCAGAATAGAACATAGATGACATATCAAATGTTTAAACTGAGAAAATGTATCATTTAAAGAGAAAAATTAGGTGATTTTAAATATCATGACAACAACGCATCTCAAAAAAGTTGGGACAAGGCCATGTTTACCACTGTGAGACATCCCCTTTTCTCTTTACAACAGTCTGTAAACGTCTGGGGACTGAGAAGACAAGTTGCTCAGGTTTAGGGATAGGAATGTTAACCCATTCTTGTCTAATGTAGGATTCTAGTTGCTCAACTGTCTTAGGTCTTTTTTGTCGTATCTTCTGTTTTATGATGCACCAAATGTTTTCTATGGGTGAAAGATCTGGACTGCAGGCTGGCCAGTTCAGTACCCAGACCCTTCTTCTATGCAGCCATGATGCTGTAATTGATGCAGTATGTGGTTTGGCATTGTCATGTTGGAAAATGCAAGGTCTTCCCTGAAAGAGACGTCATCTGGATGGGAGCATATGTTGCTTTAGAACCTGGATATACCTTTCAGCATTGATGGTGTCTTTCCAGATGTGTAAGCTGCCCATGTCACACACACTAATGCAACCCCATACCATCAGAGATGCAGGCTTCTGAACTGAGCACTGATAACAACTTGGGTCATCCTTCTCCTCTTTAGTCTGAATGACACGGCGTCCCTGATTTCCATAAAGAACTTCACATTTTGATTCGTCTGACCACAGAACAGTTTTCCACTTTGCCACAGTCCATTTTAAATGAGCCTTGGCCCAGAGAAGACATCTGCGCTTCTGGATCATGTTTAGATACGGCTTCTTCTTTGAACTATAGAGTTTTAGCTGGCAACGGTGGATGGCACAGTGAATTGTGTTCACAGATAATGTTCTCTGGAAATATTCCTGAGCCCATTTTGTGATTTCCAATACAGAAGCATGCCTGTATGTGATGCAGTGCCGTCTAAGGGCCCCAAAGATCACGGGCACCCAGTATGGTTTTCCAGCCTTGACCCTTACGCACAGAGATTCTTCCAGATTCTCTGAATCTTTTGATGATATTATGCACTGTAGATGATGATATGTTCAAACTCTTTGCAATTTTACACTGTCGAACTCCTTTCGACATTTTGAAATTTGCCCATTGCTCTGGCTGAAAAAAATGCCTCAGCATACTGCTTGAGATGCTTTCAGAACACAGGTTTCAGTGGGCTTCTTGAATAATGCCCTAGTTTCGGAATGTTTGAACCATAGAGTTTTCTGTTTAAGTACTGTAACTCAAATCCATGTCAAATCACCAGGAAGTAATTCAAACGAATGTGACAGAATCAAGAAGTGGTTTAAATTAGTGTCATTAATCTGGAAGTTATTCAAATTAAAATAATAAAATGACTATTAATTGAATTTGATGTTATCACAGCAATCATATATTTAAATAAATACCGGCAGGTTCCACATCTTCCATCCTTTCTGCTGGCACTCTTCTAGTAGCGGCTGGTATTTACCCTGCTTCCTCTCATGCGCCTCTTCAATGCGTTCTTCCCATGGTACAGTCAGTTCAAGCACCACAAGCTGCTTTGTTGACCTTGAAAACAGCAGCGCATCTGGTCTTAGCCTTGTTGTGGCGATGTCTAAAGGAAACTTCCATTGTTCTTTCAGATCCACCTTCAACTCCCAGTCTTGTGCTGTTTAAAGCGGCGGTCCCCAAACACCGGTCCGCAGACCGGTACCGGTCCGCAAGACATTCCAAACCAGGCCTTGACACGAAAAAATGTGAGGAAAAAAAACAGAAATGTGCTCATCACACCCGTTTAGATGTCAAACGTCTATGTGGAGACTGCACAGATTGCATAGGTGGCCCATAGCAGCATATTAAACAGCTTTTTTTTCAATCATGATGACTGTCTGTCTGTCCCGCCCCTCAACACGTAGGCTACTTAACCCGCAGCACAGTCTCAATTCAGCTCAGTTCATGGTCAGCGGTACTGTACAGTCAGTGCTACACGTTAGCTAAAATGAACAAAAAGCAGACGTTATTAGCGAATTTCTTTGGTGTGGGTAAGGGCGAAAAAAGGCCCACTGATGATACTGGTGAACCAGAAACGTCAAAGAAAAAGAAGGGATCTTTCAATTGCAAATATGACGAGTCATATCTTAAATATGGGTTTGCACAGACCGGTGACTCGCATACACCAAATCCCTTGTGTGTGGTATGTGGCAATAAGTTGTCGAATGAGGCTATGAAGCCATCCAAGCTCATTCGACACCTAGAATCCAAACATCCGACACTTAAACACAAACCCCTTGAATTCTTTGAGCGTAAAAAACGTGAACAAGATTCACAAAAACTCGTGCCCAAGACAACTGCATCTGTGAATGTGGCTGCACTAAAAGCCTCATACTTAGTGGCTAATCGAATTGCTAAATGCAAGAAACCTTTCACTATTGGGGAAGAGCTAATTCTGCGATGTGCAAAAGACATGTGCAATGAAGTCTTTGGGGAGGCAGCAGCAAAAAAGATAGGCACCTCTTTCGGCCAGTACTGTCCATAGGCGGATTGATGACATAGCGGAGGATATTGAGACACAGTTGTTGGAGAGGTTAAGAGGGTCACCGTGGTTTGCGATTCAGGTTGATGAGTCCACTGATGTGGAAAACTGGGCAATTCTGCTTGTTTTTGTGTGGTACATTTTTGAGGAGGATGTGCAGGAGGATTTGTTGTGTGTACTGTCACTCCCAACAAACACCACAGGTGCAGAATTATTTCGAGCTTTGGATGGTTATGTGTCCGGGAAGTTAGACTGGTCCTTCTGCATCGGCATTTGTACTGATGGGGCTGCAGCGATGACTGGGCGGCTCTCCAGTTTCACTGTGAGGCTCAGAGAGGTTGCACCTGACTGCGAACACACACACTGTATCATTCACAGAGAAATGCTGGCCAGCCGTAAATTGTCACCTGAGTTGAATGCTGTACTAAATGATGTAGTTAAAATTGTCAACCACATCAAAGCACACGCACTCAACACCCAGTTATTTGAACAGCTCTGCGAAGAAATGGATGCAGAGCACAAACGCCTTCTCTTGCACCCAGAGGTCAGATGGCTGTCGAGGGGGAGATCACTGGCCATAGTGTTTGAGTTGCGAGATCCTCTGCAGAAATTTCTGGCAGAAAAAAAATCTGAGTTGGCCGCGCATTTTAGTGATGACCATTGGGTGTCAAAACTCGTGTACCTCTGTGACATTTTCAGCTTGCTTAATGAGCTCAACCTGACACTCCAGGGGAGGATGACAACGGTCTTTAAAGTGGCAGATAAAGTTGCTGCATTTAAAGCAAAGCTGGCTCAGTGGGGATGTCGAGTAGGCAGGGGTGTGTTTGATATGTTTCATACATTAGTGGGGATATTGGGAGAGACTGAGGCAGCACCAGTTCTGTCGGAGCTGATTCATGATCACCTTGTTGCACTGTCGAAAGAATTCAAATGGTACTTCCCAGCCTCCACGGATCCGCGTCAAAAGAATGAGTGGATCCGCAACCCGTTTGCCAGCATCCCCAATCACCTGCCTGTTCAGGAGGAAGCACAGCTTCTCGAACTAGCAAATGACGGTGGTCTTAAGACTATGTTCGAGCAAACCTCTTTACCTGCATTTTGGATCAAAGCCAAAGTGGAATACCCAGAAATAGCCACAAAAGCACTCAAAACATTGCTTCCTTTTCCAACTACATACCTATGTGAGGCCGGGTTTTCTGCAATGACCGTGACCAAAACAAAACTGCGCAATCGATTGGACATTTCAAACACATTAAGAGTGTCACTGTCTTCCATCACCCCCAGATGGAATCTTCTTGTTGCAGGGAAACAAGCACAGGGCAACGATTAAAATAAATTGTATTTTGGCCTCAACGCGCGCTAAATTTATTAATTTGTTGTATTAATTTGTACAGTACATATTGTGTTGTGCATGTTGTTTCGCGTTTACTTCCTGTTCATAGTTCAATTTTCACTTGTTCAAGTTCACGTTCTTTTTCAAGAGTTTGTTACCTACTGTTCATGGCTGAAATGGTTATTTTTTAATATGCATGCACAACACCATATGGAATATCACCAAAATTGTCCCCTAATAATAAATGATCATGTATCCCCCCCCCAAAGACCCCCAATGGTTGGAACATACCAACCTTAAAGTCACTTGTGAATAATTACCCCCACCCCCACATATTGTATCCTGCTGACTATCCTCATTTGTAAAAGTATGTGCACACGAACATATGTCCCCCCCCCCCACCCCGGTCTGCTGGGGAAAAAATGAGAACCAAACTGGTCCTTGTGGCTGAAAAGGTTGGGGACCCCTGGTTTAGAGCATCGCAGTTCCTTTGGTGGCACTAATCACTGGATTAGCCCCCTCTTTTATAAACTTAATTAAGGTGGGCCCCTTGGTTCTGTGGTGGACCTTCCTTCTGGCTACATAAATGACTGCAACTATTTCACTCCGTATCTTATCATGTCACCACTTATATCGACCATCTGCTAGTGCTGTGTTGCAGGAGCACAGGATATGTTCCAGGCTCGCAGGTTCACCACATAACTTGCAGATGGGGTTATCTGTCAGGCCCCATGTCTTCAAGTTAGTTGGAGTTGGAAGTGTGTCATAAGTGGACCTCAACAAGAAGGCTATGTGACTGTCTTCCATATGCCAAAGGATGCTCCATGAAAACATCTGATTATGTGTACCTTCCCAACATCACCAGCCTCCCTGTTTCTTCATTGCAGCTGCTCTTGTCTGGCGTGCCTCCTCGTCTACCTAGCGAACCTCTTTTTGGACCATCTCTCTGCTCTGAGTTGGCATTGTTGTCTTCCATCTTGGCCTGGTAACACATCCAAGCCAAAGCCATCCTGTCTTGACTGTACCAATGATGTTGCTATATATGAGACGTTCTTCTGCATCCTTCACAGCTTAATGTGCTCGCCACTTCTGATCAGTGGGCACCTCTATTCATGCTTTCCTAACCTTCTCATCTGTACTGTCCCTCGACCTCATCACCTGGCGTACCTTGTTCACCTTGAATTCCTCTGTAAGTGATGATTGTTGTAATTGAAGCTTACTACAGGTGCTGTAAAGCCCATTGTCTGATGCATCTGTTGATCATCCTCTCCATAGTTTCTACAGAAGATGTGGAGATGTTATACACCAGTAGTAGCCAGAGGAGTCTTGGAAGCACCCCATGGTGGTAACACCAAGCCTTATACTTCCTGAATAGTCTGCTCTTATTGAAAGTGCTCATCCATTCTTTAGCTTCTTGTTTCATCTGTGAGATACTCTCCTTGTCTGTCACTGTGCTGTTGAACCACTTGCCAAGACTCTTGGCTGGCTTCTCGGTAAGCGTTGGAATGTCTTCACCAGCTATCCTGAAGCTGAAGTGGTCCTGAACTTTGCCTTCCTTTAAAACCAGGCAGCTGGAATTCCATGTTGGAATTCCAAGATGGTGGTGCATACACACGCAGCGGCTCCTCTTTGTCCCGACAGAATGGTGTTTTCGTGTTTTTTTGTGTTTTAAAACAGTGTGTACGTGTCCATCAGTCTTAAGGCGCACATACTCCTGTGAGTTTCTGCTCGACATCCGCAGAACTATATTCACGGATATAAATCCAGCGGACGTGGAACTGCTATGCAACTACGGTTTGCTCCGGAGGCCTGCTCAACCACCGACCCCCACTCTGCATCCAGCCCACAGTGGAAGCGCCACAGGTGGAACATGCAGAAGCAGAAGAGGGGCAAGCGTGGAGGTATCCGGGCTAGGCTAGTGGCTAGCCCTCACTGGCCGGCTATCCCTACCATCACTCTGGCCAACATACGCTCGCTGGACAACAAGCTAGATTATGTCCGCCTTCTCCGCTCATCTTTTAAGTCTGTGAGTGAGTGTTGTGTCCTCGTGTTTGTGGAAACATGGCTTAACGACAGCGTCTTGGACTGTGCCATTCAACTAGCCCAGCAAACATGCTACCGGTCAGACAGAGTGCTAGTTGAGGGGGGGAAGACTCGCGGCGGAGGACTCTGTGTTTACATCAGTGATGCCTGGTGCCACAATGCTGTTGTGCTCTGCAAACACTGCTCACCACTGGTGGAGTTTAAAATTATTAAGTACTGGCCATTCTACCTGCTGAGGGAATTTACAGCCAAATTGCTGGTACCATTATACATCCCTCCTGGCTCCATTAAGAACAGGAGTGAAGCACTGAATGAAATCTATCAGTACATCAGTGAGCAGCAGACAGCCCACCCAGATGCTTTCCTCATCCTGGAAGAAGAAGAAACCTTTATTCATCACATGCACACTTCAAGCACAGTGAAATTCATCCTCTGCATTTAACCCATCTGAAGCAGTGAACACACGTACAGACTCAGAGCAGTGGGCAGCCACACCAGAGCACCCGGGGAGCAGTCAGGGGTTACGTACCTTGCTCAAGGGCACCTGAGCCCAAGGCCGCCCCATGTTAACCTAAGTGCATGTCTTTGGATTGTGGGGGAAACCGGAGCACCCGGAGGAAACCCACACAGACATGGGGAGAACATGCAAACTCCACACAGAAAGGCCCTCGCTAGCTGCTGGGTTTGAACCCAGAACCTTCTTGCTGTGAGGCGACTGTGCTAACCACTACACCACCATGCCTGGCTGGGGATTTCAACCATGCAAACCCTAAGAGCGTGTTTCCAAAACTCTATGGACATATCAACTTTCCCACATGTGGAAACAGTACTCTGGACAATGTTTACACCATGCATAAAGATGCCTACAAAGCCCTACTCCTCCCCCACCTTGGGGCCTCAGATCACTCCACTGTTATGCTAATGCCAGCATACAGGCCATTGGTTAAAGTCACCAAACCAGCTACAAAGCAGATACGTGTGTGGCCAGAGGGGTCTTCAGAGGCACTCCAGGACTGTTTTTCCACCACTGACTGGAGCATGTTCAGACAGGCAGCCACCTACAGCAACATCACAGATCTCCAGGAATACACGGAGTCCTTCACTGCCTACATGAGGAAGTGCATGGACGACGTTACGGTCACCAGGACCATCTCCATTCGGGCTAATCAGAAGCCATGGCTGACAGGGGAAGTCCACAGGCTCCTGTGGGCTCAGAATGCCACCTTCAGAGCTGGGGATGAGGTGGGCCTGAGGACAGCTAGGGCCAACCTGTCACGAGGCATCAGGGTGGCCAAGAGACAGTATTCCAGGTACATTGCAAACTATTTCAATGACAGCAGAGACACCAGGAACCTGTGGTGGGGGATTCAGACCATCACAGACTACAAGCCCTCACCGCAGACCTGTGACTACTCCATGTCTCTGCTGAATCAGTTGAACGACTTCTTCGCTTGCTTTGAGGCAGACAACAGCACCATGGCAAAGAAGACCCCACCACCTCCCGGCGACCAGGTATTGACGCTGTCCCCAGACAGTGTGAGGAGAGCTCTCAGGACAACAAATGTACGAAAAGCCCCGGGTCCTGATAGCATTCCTGGTCGTGTCCTGAGAGACTGTGCCGAGGAGCTCACAGATGTCTTTACAGACATCTTCAACATCTCATTGAGCCAGGCTGTTGTCCCCACATGCCTCAAAATCACCACCATCATCCCGGTCCCGAAGAAGCTGTCTCCCTCCTGCTTCAATGACTACCGCCCTGTCGCACTCACTCCCATCCTCATGAAGTGCTTCGAGCGGCTAGTCATGCGGCATATCAAGTCTGCCCTCCCCCCCGTCCTGGACCCTTTCCAGTTTGCATATCAGTCCAACCGTTCAACCGATGAGCGCCATCTCCACTGCCCTCCACTCAGCCCTCACCCACCTGGAGACAAAAGACTCATACGTCAGAATGCTGTTCATAGACTTTAGCTCAGCATTCAACACAATCATTCCTCAGCAGCTCATTCATAAACTGGACCAGCTGGGACTCAGCACCTCCCTGTGCAACTGTCTGCTGGACTTCCTGACGGGGAGACCACAGGCTGTACAGGTTGGCAGCAACTCCTCCAGCACCATCACATTGAACATGGGGGCCCCCCAAGGACGTGTGCTAAGCCCCCTCCTCTTCACTCTGCTGACCCACGACTGCACACCAACATCCAACTCAAATCTCTTCAAGTTTGTGGATGACACGACTGTGGTGGGTCTCATCAACAATGGCGATGAGACAATCTACAGGAGAGAGGTGAGTCACTTGGCTATGTGGTGCAAGGACAACAATCTCCATCTGAATGTGGAGAAGACGAAGGAGATTGTTATGTACTTCAGGAGATAGCACACCCACCATGCTCCACTATCTATCGACGGTGCTGCAGTGGAGAGGGTGAGCAGCACCAAGTTTCTGGGTGTACACATCTCTGAAGACCTGTCCTGGAGCAACAACACCGCATCACTGGCCAAAAAAGCCCAACAGCGTCTGTACTTCCTCCGCAAACTGAGGAGCACAAGAGTCCCGGCCCCCATCATGCACACATTCTACAGAGGCACCATCGAGAACATCCTGACCAGCTGCATCACCGTGTGGTACGGCACCTGCACTGTGTCCTGCTGCAAGACTCTGCAGCACATCGTGAGAGCAGCTGAGAGGATCATTGGTGTCTCTCACCCTTCTCTTATGGATATCCATAACTCCCGCCTCACCCACAAAGCCATCAGAATTGCAGGTGACCCCACCCACCCATCTCATAGCCTCTTCAGTCTGCTGCTGTTGGGGAGGAGACTGCGGAGTCTCCGGGCCAAAACCAGCAGGCTCAAGAACAGTTTCTTTCACCAGGTGGTCAGGAGGCTCAACTCCTCCCTGTTCTGCCCTTCCTCCCCCCTCTGCCCCCTGCCACAGATTCTACACACACACACACACACACACACTCACACACACACACATACTCTCAATGTTCATTAACACACTGAACTTAGGACTGCACATTTCACTTTACCTCGCTTATTTGCACTATTCCGCACTACCTCACCTTAACAGCTATTAGTTTATTGTTTATACTGCTTATTTCATGTTTACCTGCTATACCTCAAGTGCCCTTGCCTGTTTATTTGCACCAATTTACGTGTATGTGTGTATATGTATGTATATATAATATGAGTGTTTAGTCTATGTCAAGTTCTTATCTAGAGTGTTTATACTGTTTATATTGTCTGTTTGAGTGTTTAGTCTACGTCTAGTTCTTATCTAGTGTTTATACTGTTTATGGGTGTTTAGTCTATGTCTAGTTCTTATCTAGAGTGTTTATACTGTTTATATTGTTTGTTTTTTCAGTTATTCTATTCTCTTTTTATTTATTGCATTGCCTGTTTGCACCGTGGGTCAGAGAGGACTGAAATTTCATCTGTGCTGTATGTCGAGCATGTATAGCATATTTGGCAATAAAGTTGTCTTGACTTGACTTGACTTGCTGGACTTTTGATGGCTTAAACTTTATCTTCGACTCTGTCATCAATCTGCCAATGTCCTCCAGCATCCATCTTCCTTCAGGAACAGACTTTGTTGTAATAGTCACGTCATCCATGAAGGCTCTGAAGTCATCCATGAAGAAAATAATTCAAATTCAAGTCACTGGATTACAAAGTAATTCAAATTAGTGTTAAATTACCAGTAGTAATCTGAATTACTAATTCAGATTAGTGTGGTAGAATCAGGAAGTAATTCAAATTTTTGTCATGATTCTCAAAGTAATTCAAATTAATATCAAATAATGACATTTAATTCAATTTATGTTCAAGCAGCAATCAACCTCAGCACCACTGAGGTGCACAAACCAGTGCATTCTTAGTGCTGGTCCCAAGCCCAGATAAATGGGGAGGGTTGTATCAGGAAGGATATCTGGCATAAAACTCATGTCAAATCAACTATGCGGAAGATGAGGAGGACTTTCATCCTGGATCCATTGAGGCCTGGCTTAACAAGACTGCCACTGAAACTGTTTCCCAGCAGGGTACCCGTGGAAACGATGCTACTGGTGGGAAAAGGAGGAGAAAGAGTGGTGGAAGGCAAATTTGAAATGTGAAAATAGAAAAGTTGGGAGAGTGGAATTGAAAGTTGCACATTTAAATGTTGGCACAATGACTGGTATTGGAAGAGAACTGGCTGATTTGATGGAGAAGAGAAAGCTTGACATCCTGTGTATACAAAATAAGATTCTTTATTGTCATTGTAACGAAAACACAATGAAATTCAAGTGCACTCAAGTACTGGACTCAAATAAAAAAAAGGAAAAGTCAAATAAGGGGCGGCACGGTGGTGTAGTGGTTAGCGCTGTCGCCTCACAGCAAGAAGGTCCTGGGTTCGAGCCCCAGGGCCGGCGAGGGCCTTTCTGTGTGGAGTTTGCATGTTCTCCCCGTGTCCGCGTGGGTTTCCTCCGGGTGCTCCGGTTTCCCCCACAGTCCAAAGACGTGCAGGTTAGGTTAACTGGTGACTCTGAATTGACCGTAGGTGTGAATGTGAGTGTGAATGGTTGTCTGTGTCTATGTGTCAGCCCTGTGATGACCTGGCGACTTGTCCAGGGTGTACCCCGCTTTTCGCCCATAGTCAGCTGGGATAGGCTCCAGCTTGCCTGCGACCCTGTAGACCACATTAGAGATAATGTGATGTGATGTGTGAAAAGTCAAATAAATGCTTTCATTGCCTTTGCTTAATTTGAAGACACAGATTTGCTTGATTGTTTTCTGATTTGTTCTTTAAACATGAGGAGTCTTGCACAGCCTCTTCGGGGACTCAATTTGGAAAAATTGGCTAAACCAATGAAGTTCCCTGGACATTGACAAACTCCCACTTGCATAACATTTCTCAACCACCTTGACATGGAGACACACCCTTCATGGCCAAGATGAGCCTAAATGACACACATGCGATGAGGGTGGGGTTCAAACCCACACATGCAGAACACAATGGATTAGCAGTCCATCACCTTAACCGCTCAGCCACCTCGTCCACGAGGGATGAGTTTGTCATGCATAAACTGGACGAGTGCATTGTATGCATGGATTGAATTGTATGCATATCGTGTGCTGTCATATAAATTTAAGGGTGTAGATACGGCAAGATGTCCCAAAGTTCACAGGGAACAGAAAATTTCCATATTCGAGCAAACCTCAATTATGGAAAATAAAGATTATTTTAATGATGTAATGTTGTATAAACACTTTGGGAAGTGGGAGTGGACAAATATGTTTGCTTATAGCTTATTATCAAAAGATTCCCACAAAGGAGCACCTGTTCCTGCTCAGCAACTTCAATTCCCGAATGGGTGCAGACCACAGCTCCTGGTCTCGCTGCATTGGTCGCTTTGGCATCAGCAAGCTCAACCAGAATGGCCAGTGACTGCTTGAGCTCTGCTCCTACCATGACCTCTGCCTCACCAACACCTTCTTCTCCACCAAGCCTCACCACAGGGTGTCCTGGAGGCACTCCAGGTCCCATCACTGGCACCAGTTGGACTTTGTCATCACCAGAAGTTCCCTACTGAACCAGGTGCTCATCACACGCAGCTACCACAGTGCTGACTGTGACACTGACCACTCCCTGGTTGTCAGCAAGATACATCTTCACCCCAGATGAATCCACCGCTCCAAGCAGAAGGGTCATCCCCATTTCAATACAGCCAGGGCATCAATGCCTGAACTGCATGAGCGCTTCACCAGAGTCACCGATGGTGGCTTCCTGGATTGCCCCACCAACAGTGCCACATTGCGGTGGAACTACATCCGCAATGCTGTGTCTGCCACGGACACCTTTAGGAAGAGAGAGAGGAAGAATGAGGACTAGTTCGAGGCAGGGATTGTCAAGATGGAGCCTGCCATTGCCGCCAAGTTAGCCGCTCTCCTCGCTTACAATAGGGAGCCCTCAGCGAAGACGCTTGCTGCTTTACACACAGCCCAAAGCAACGCCCAGCAGATCGCCAGGAGATGCGCCAACCAGTACTGGCTGAAGTTGTGCCAGGACATCCAGGTATCGGCAGACCTTGGCAACGTCCGAGCCATGTACGATGGCATGAAGAAAGCTTTCGGCCCAAGCATCATCAAGACTGCTCCCCTCAAATCTGCCTCTGGGCAAGTCATTACTGACCACAGCAAACAGATGGAGAGGTGGGTGGAGCATTACCAGGAGCTCTACTTCAGGGAGAACACCGTCACACGCACGGCCATCGAAGAGACCACCCCACTGTCCATCATGGAGAAGCTGGACACCCCACCCACCATAGAGGAGCTCAGCAAGGCCATCAACTCACTAGCCTGTGGTAAAGCTCCAGGTGGTGATAGCATCCTGCCTGAAGTCATCAATGCCGGCAAGGAAAGCTCCCTCTTGGGCCACCTACACAAGCTTTTGCTACAGTGCTGGGAGGAAGGGACAGTACCCCAGGACATGCGTGATGCCAAGATCATCACGCTGTACAAGAACAAAGGGGACCGCAGCGATTGCAACAACTATCGCGGTATCTCGCTCCTCAACATCGTCGGCAAAGCCTTCGCCCGCGTTGTCTTCAACAGACTGCAGCTCCTTGCTGAGCGGGTGTACCTAGAGGCACAGTGCAGCTTTAGAGCGGCCAGATCAACCATCGACATGGTTTTCTCCCTGAGACAGCTACAAGAGAAGTGCCGTGAGCAGAGACAACCCTTGCTCATCACCTTCATCGACCTGACCAAGGCGTTCAACTTGGTCAGCAGAGAAGGACTCTTCACCCTCCTACACCAGATTGGATGTCCCCCCAAGCTCCTGAGGATGATCACGTCCTTCCATGACAACATGAGAGGCACTGTTCAGTACAACAGCTCATCCTCAGACCCCTTCCCAATCAAGAGCGGTGTCAAGCAGGAATGCATCCTCGCTCTGACTCTCTTCGGCATGTTCTTCTCCCTGCTGTTGTGCCACACCTTCTGACAGTCCGACAACGGCATCTTCCTCCACACCAGGTGTGATGGGAGCCTCTTCAACCTGGCACGCCTCCAAGCAAAGACGAAGGTGCAGAAGGTCCTCATCAGAGAGATGCTCTTCGCAGACGATGTCGCCCTCACCACCCACACCGAGGAAGCACTACAGCGACTCATCACCCGCTTCGCAGACGCCTGCAACGAGTTCAGGCTCACTATAAGCCTGAAGAAGACCAACATCATGGGCCAGGACGTCAGCAGAGCTCCCCACATCACCATCGGCAACCACACCCTCGAAATGGTGGATAGGTTCACCTATCTGGGCTCCACCATCCCCAGCAACCTCTCTCTCAACACTGAGCTGAGCATGCGGATCGACAAAGCAGTAACAGCAATGGCCCGTCTTGCGAAGAGAGTCTGGGATAACACCATGCTCATGACCAACACCAAAATGAGAGTATATCAGGCCTGCATGCTGAGCACTCTCCTCTATGGAAGAGAAGCATGGACCCTCTAATCCCATCAAGAATGCAGACTGAACGCCTTCCACATGCGCTGTCTCAGAAGACTTCTGGGCATCACCTGGCAGGACAGTGTCACCAACACCAATGTCCTGGCCAAGGCAGGGATGCCCAGCATGTTTACCATGCTGACCCAGAGACACCTGCGCTGGCTAGGCCACATCAGCCATATGGACGACGGCCGCACCCAAAAGGACATGCTGTATGATGAGCTGGCCACAGGCTCCAGACCCACAGGATGACCCGCAATACACTACAAGGATGTGTGCAAGCATGACCTGAGGGCAGGTGGCTTCAACCCCATAGACGTGGAGATGGCAGCCTCCACCAAGGCCGTCGTTGGGGAAGCCGAGGAAAGGAGAGAGACCCAGTGGGGGGAGAGGAGGATCCAACGACAGCGGAGACTGCAGATGGCATCAATAGACACCTGACCAAGCAACTTCACCTGCAGCAACTGTAGCAGACCGTGCGGCTCACGCATCAGCCTATACGGTCATACTAGGCGCTGCAACTCGACAACTGATGGATGCCCCCTGGTGCAGATCATCACAATCTTTTGAGATTAAAGGAACCAACAATTGCAAATGTATGTGGCCAGGTCAGGAAGGATAAGGCTGGACACATCAAAAACTAGAAAAGCACTTGGAGAGTGCAGACCTCCGCCAAGAATCCTTTAAAAAAATCCGGGATCCAGAAGGTGATTCAGATCACTGCCAAAATTTAATGGATTGCTACTTGTGCCCAGTCACACCTCTGGAAAAAATTTCAGAGTAATCCGTTCATAACTTTTTCTGTAATGTTGCTAACAGACAAACCAACAAACCAACGCTACCGAAAACATAACCTCCTTGGCAGAGGTAATTATTTTTGTGGGTATTTTATTTCCCTATTTTTGCTGAATGTTTTGAGCATTTGTTTGACATTTGAGCATTTACAAGACAAGAGGTTCCTTTTGGAATATGCAGACTGGTGTGTGAGAAAATACAACTTTAAATACAATTGTAAATAATTCACTCTGTATACTGTAAGCATGAGAAACTTTCCTTTAAAAATAAATAAATATAAACAACAAACAAACAAAAACAACCCACATGTCCCTTTACTGGCTCGGAAGAAGTCCAAAGTAATTATATTGCTCATAAAATGAAGGTTAAAATAAATTAATTAATAAATAAAAAATGTTTTAAAAAAGTGTTCATAATGTGCACCAGATACTTTCTTGTGCACACGACAAACTTTCCATTTTTTTTACGTCCCTTTATGGGCTCTGTACATATTTAGTCATAAATGTCAAGAAAAAGAAACAACAATGATATTTGGATGTTGTACAGCTGGCAACATGTCAGCTTCACAACTGAAAGTTTTCCAGTTTTACATTCTGGTGTGTTTTCAGTATTGCAGATGTGACATCTCATCTCATCTCATTATCTCTAGCTGCTTTATCCTGTTCTACAGGGTCACAGGCAAGCTGGAGCCTATCCCAGCTGACTACGGGCGAAAGGTGGGGTACACCCTGGACAAGTCGCCAGGTCATCGCAGGGCTTAGATGTGACATTTGCACTCATATTGGTAAACAAAATGCTTCAGAGCTTAGACAAGTTCAGCATTAGTGAATTAATCTCCATAACTTTTAATGAAGCCTCTGCAGTTGAATCCAGATAAATCCTCAAAATTCATATCATTGTGGACATCCTAAAAATACATCACTTTTTTTTTTGGCATTATAGATGTAACATCAAACAGATATAATTCTATGGGAGATTACAGGTTTTTTACAAACTGTAAATTTCAAAGACAAGTGCAGAAAGAATTACATGTACCATTTAAGAGACTTGACTGAACACCCAAAGTATCAATTTGAAAATATTTGTTGTCTTTGGAATAAATTACTCTGGGAAAACTGGTATTAAGAATGTGACATTTTCACATTATGGATGTTATATTATACCTTGCTAGTAAACAGGATATTTGTAATCATGTCAGGCAATGGATGTTAACAATAGAGAATGGGCAACTACTTCATGGCACCTTGCATTCTGGATAGTGGGCACCATAGTTTAGGATACACCTTTTGAAATATTTCAGCTACAGCTTCAATCATTCCCTTACCAGCTTCTCTTTTTTCTCTTTCTTCTGAAGTAACCATTTCTCTCAAATCATTAGGCCACGGGGGAAGCTGTGGCTGAATCGTTACAGAAGCACCTTCAGGGCCGAAAGGTTGCCGGTTCAATTTCCTGCACCAACAGGAATGGCTGAAGTGCTCTTGAGTAAGGCACCTAACCCCAGGCTGCTCTGGGTATGTTGTATGTCACTCTGGATAAGAGTGTCTGCTAAATGCCTCTAATGTAGTGCAATGTAATGTAAGGTAATGAGACAAAAAAGTGCAATGTGTTGTTCATTAATAAATAAACAAAATTGGAATTATTTACATTGTAAGAGAAATACTACAGACAAGTCCAAAAACTGCTTAAAATATTTAAATTTGTCATTTATTTATAATAATAATAATAATAATAATAATAATGTTCCCGTGTACTTTTTTCCATTACTTCCATTTTCTGTGTTTAAATCTGAAATCAAATTTGGGGAAATGTCTCTGTTTGGTTTTCTTGTTCATAAGAAAGGCTTTAATTGTCTTGCGGAAAATATTACGATTGTTGAAAGTAACAAATATATCACCTGAACTGCAACACCTCTTAATATAATAATAATAATAATAATAATAATAATAATAATAATATAGGCTAAATAAATAAAGGATTTAAATAAACTATGGAGCATATAAAATTCAGTACTTTAAACGCTTGAGGGTTTTTTTTAACTTCATGTAAAACAATCTGTGCAGTGCAGAAATGCAATTATTTTCTGAACTCAGAGAAATATGTTGAATTTTTTGTGAGTTATTTCACTGTCCAGTCAAATGCACATTCATCCATTTTATTTTTCAAATCCAGTTCCACTGTTTTGCTTCCAAGCTGGAAAGCTGAAAAATCACACTCCATTAGGGATCCGTTTTCCACACCAGTTGTGATAACAGACATAACAGTTCATAATATAGCAAGCGTTCACAAGTCTATCTTTTAAATAAAAATGGGGAAATGGATTCATATTCAGAATTGATCAAAAACCATGGGAGTATGACAACAGAAATGGAAACTTTATGTCAAGTTTGGCTTTTCGAGTTTGTTCCTCGGTGACACTTGATGCTTTACTGCCACCTGGTGGTCGGTCGTTGTTACTCACATCACACACAAGGGAGATCAAACGAGAAAGCTGCACTTTTGTGAATAGTTTAAGTGATCTTGAAGAATGTCTCTTTGGAGAATTTGGACAGATCTTCATTACTATAAATGCTTTATGTTGATGAACAGTTCGAGACATGCTACATATTTATCGCGGACTTGACAAAAATCACGGAATTACCAGATGGCTGATATTTTCATTATTTCAAGTCAAGTTTATTGATCATTTACAGAGTTTGTTGGGACATATTCAAATTTGGGGTGTATGGTGAGGTAAATTGCTGCTGTATGATAGACATAATAGAATGCAAACAACACAGAGAAGAGCTTAAAGGGGAACTGAAGCAAAAAAAAAAAGAAAATCTTTACTAGTGTAGCTGTCATAAATTCAGAATATTAATCTTATATCTATTTTAGGATTTATTGTTTTATCAAGACAGAACTATGGAAGATTATTTGGCTATTTCCAAGATAGTCTTGCTTGAGTTACCCTACTCAGATACTACAATTAATTATGAGTAGATCTGATGGTAAAACAAGTGAAAGAAATGTATTTTGAAGTCGTATCCCATTTTATCAACTAGACCTTGTTTCAAGGAGATTGTTTGTTTGTTTGTTTGTTTGTTTGTTTGTTTGTTTGTTTGTTTCTTTAACTAAGATAAACTTTGTTATGAATAAATAAGCTTTTAAAAGACACCAAATTGAAAATAAATCTGTCACCATGAACCCTGTTTTTGGATGTCTACTTTCCAACAGATGTAGTTAATGGAATTATTGCAGTAGACATAAATCATGGCCACATCAAAAATGGATTTTCTTGCTCATTATGATAGCAGACAGCTTGTAGCGACTCTCCTCGGAATCACAACACCTGCTACCCAATTTGTTTCACATACAAAGACAATTTATTTTTAGCCCTGGTTGAAGACAGCAGAATCAGTAAAACCATACAGATTTTCTGAAGAAGGCAAAGGTAACATGAACCTGCTTTCCCCCGAAGATCCAGTGCAACCATCTGAAAGGTTCAGTCTGATCCTGCAGACATGAAAAGACATACATTTGCAGGATATAATGGAACTCCAGCAACATGTGCCAGCTTGTAGGTGGGTCATTGGTCTGGGGGTTTGATTTTTTTGCTTTGGGTGTGAGAGGTCCTGGGTTCAAATCCCAGACGAGCCCATGATTTAACTATAAAATGTCTAGTTCCTGTTGGAAAGAAAAATAAAGGAAGCCTGGATCACATGGGTTTTGCTTGGTTGCATTGTTCGTAAAGTGTATGCAATGCCCCTAAATCACACTTCTTTCCTTGTACAAAGCAACAATCATTTTGTTGATTGACCATGTATTTTCAAACCATAGCTGATCCAAAAGGACATAAATTAATGGAAAATCAATAAGATCAGCCGATTTTCATGGAATCTGCCGAGACTGAACCGGAAGATCCCAAATGGGTGTGTGATATCACATGTGTAAAAATTCAGGTATCATTTTCATTCCCTTGCGAAGCAGTGGTTAGACCAGTCTCAATATGGAATCACGTTTTGGAAAGAATTCTGATATGACTGGGATTCTTATATGTCGGATGAAGGGGCAGAAGATTATCAAGGATATTCCGGAGTAAATGGTTACCTTTTCGAGCCCCCAACATGAGAAACTGCCAGTTCACTCAGTTCATGACAGTCTTCCTCTGTAGCATGCGTAAGATGGCAAGATAGATAGAGAGATGTGCAGAATGCAGTGGTTACCTTTCATGATGTTTTCCTCAACAAAACTAAAAACAAATCGAGTCTTGCAATATTGCAATCTGAGAGCATTTAACACGTTTCAGTTAATAATTAATGATGATGATCGCACGCGTGCATTTTTCTTCCAGTTAAAGTGCATCAGATATGATAAGATCAGATGTCATGAGTGTGTAAATGTTGCTCATAATCCTGTGTCTGGTGCACTGTGTGTGAGAGAGAGATAATAGGGGAATCGATGAACTGTCCAAATGTCAGATTAAATGTAATTTATTTAATCAATGGGGTTCTTTTTGCTCCAATAAATCCCATGTGGTCATGCTGGTGGTGGTGAACACTTGATGAATCAGATTTATTATTAGTACACAACACGAAATCTGCCCACTTCTTTGCACAAACCTCACCCACTATCGCTTTAGATTAGTGTCATTTCTTGGAAATTCGTGAACTGAATGTCCTGTTGTATATGAATTTGAACATCCAAATACAACGCAGTGCTTTCTCATCATTATTTTTGTAAGATTCCAA
The DNA here is from genome assembly GCF_027579695.1 of Neoarius graeffei. Taxonomy (NCBI): domain Eukaryota; kingdom Metazoa; phylum Chordata; class Actinopteri; order Siluriformes; family Ariidae; genus Neoarius; species Neoarius graeffei. The sequence goes on from NC_083587.1 coordinate 9,778,599, forward strand.
CAACAATATCCAATTTCAGCAAGTAAACAAGCACGGAGTCAGAGGAACCGGAATAACCCAGATAACCGGGGTTCCGTGTGTGACGTCATGCGAGATAAGCCCTGGGACAAGGCTGCCTTTTTCTGGGATCTGGAAGCTGCGATTTATTGATAGTTTTGTGCTTGATAATAAAATAGCAAATAATTAATATTATGTTTCCCCTGCTTTATTAATTCATTTTGGTCGTTACTAATGATATACAGTATATTCATTTTAAAGCATTACAATAAGCCATTACATACACTTTAAGAGATTCACGTCCCAAGAGACCCATTGATCTTCTGTAAGGTTGGCTGGTTTTGCTTGGATACCTTTCAAATAATCTCCTGTTCATGGAATCAGAGCTTTCAGGATTAGTCTGGTTATACGGATTGTCATACCAATTTCCGCAATGAGAACCTGCACACTCTGTATGTCACTACCCATTTGTAATTAAACCAGTGCTCACAGACATCACTTGGCTCTCTGAATACAAAAGCACAAATCATTTTGACAGGAACATATATGTACCACTACACTGAAATGTCTACTGCGCTGGACAAAGGTTTGAGCTGAATTCTAAAGGATTTGAAACCTTTCTACGACACCCAGAGTCATATCAATGTTCGGGCGGTTATGCAACTGGAAATGAACAAAAACAAAAGTACCTTGACTATGTGACCTATTTACTCATGATAAGTAATAAAATATCAGAGCAACTTTAATTTCTATTTTTGCACAAAATATATAAATTCAAGGACTTTCAATCAATGACCCATGTCTATTTATATATATTTTCAAAAACTTTCAAGGCCTCATTTTTTTTTCTCAAATTCACAAACTTTCAACGATTTCAAACCGTGGGAACCATGCATAAAAACATCAAACCTTAAGGTGGATGAGTTACAACAGAGGCATATGTGATGAGTTGTATATTTGTGGCTTGTTTTATTCTCCTCTGTTATAATTTAATGCACGAGATTTTGATGTGAGGACTTGGCAAGTTTATTGCCAAACATTAGGATTCTGAGAATGTCAGTTGTGTGTGTAGCCAAGCTAACCTTGGATTTGCTGAGAGCTTTTTGTAAAATTCAAATACTATATTTTACTGAATTCATGTTTCTGGTTGGCACAGTAACCATGTCTGTATTTGGAGGGCTCTCTGAGGAGAAAGAGGCCACTGCTGAGCTGCAGCAAATTTGTGATGAATTTATTTTGAGTTTTTTCCCATTGCTGAGTCTACAAAAACAGCTCTGATTTTCATAACTGGTCACCACCTGTTTTATCAACAGGCTTTAGTCAGGATAATTATACTATTCGATCAGGTAAAACTGATTGGTTTAGCATGAAATTCCTGATAATCGTATTGGCTTATTTTTTTACGGAAGCGTATTGCTTTCACTTGGAAAAAAAAAGAATCCAGTTTTTCTGAGTAATTTATTTTTTTGGTTTGTTTTTCAGGGTAATTATTTCAGTTTTTCTGAGTATTTTTTTCCTGTTTTTCTGAGTAATTATTTTTCTGTTTTTCCTGCTAATTTTTTCCCCGTTTTTCGTAGTAACTTTTTTCTGTTTTTCGTGCAATTTTTTTCCCCCTGTTTTTCGAGCTATTTTTTCTGAATTATCGAGATACTTTGAAATCCCACGAGAACATGCAACCTGCAAGTGACTCCCGTCCATCTATGATGACTCCTGCTCCGCACGTGCATGCCCCACTGTCAACTTTATACCATACGGGCTCAGTAAAGGTAAGGCATGTAATTACAGTTACAGACAAGGTATGATACTCTTGTTATGTTTTAGACTTTATCCTTCTATTGTAAGCCTATTGCTCAATGTAGCAGTTAGGGATAGACGAACATGTCTATCGGCAGTGTTCGAACTATGCCGATATTTTCGGGGGGTCCCTTTTTTTCCCTTGGGGGGGTGCTTGCGCTTGCGCTTGTCTCAGAGCGCGGATCTCCAAACACATGAGAAGCCTATCTTATGCACATATCACGCGGACTCCACACCACACACGCATCGCATCTGAAGTCATAACTCATCAGGGGAAATCATGTCCGCATTGGCATGTTCAAAAAACAACCTCGCGTCAACAATGATACCACACGCAAGAAAAAAAAACAGTCAGGCTACTCAACACATCTGATCCACAGCAGCACCAAAGCATCACTGGAAATCATGTCAACAACCAATCTTCCATTTCAACACGCGTCATCAAACAAATGGCACCACAAACATGAACGAATCGGTCAGGCTAGAGACCCCCCAACATTTCCCAAATCATGTTTTCAAGGGATCTCATGTCTGTTTCAGGGGATCTCGGATCCCCCGAGTACCCCAGTAGTTCGAATGGTGTCTATCGGCATGATTTAAGATGTCAGGTAAGCTAACAGTTTTGTTTCCATCGTGCTGGACATTGTTGCTCATCAAAAATGAATCGCCTTTCTTTCATTATATTGGCTTGGCACAAATAGGACGAGCCATTCATTATAACGTTAGGTTAAATGCTATTAGTATACACTAACACTGTAGAGACATAACATGAGAATACTAACATAGAAGTTGTTTAACATGGGGCACGTAAACAGAACGTTGCCAGTAGACTAGCCACTATATTGACCATTGACGGACCATGACGAGTGTTTTGAGTTGCTGAGGTTGCTGTGGCTTGCTCATGGGCTCCCTCTCCTTTGCTATTTCCTATTTATTTAATACATGCATGCATACCTGAAACACACTGAGGAAGGATCCTGCATGAAACGTCCATGCACATAATTATTTGAATAGGCCCATATGTTGAATAAAACAATTTAAAATTTAAAACGTTTTTGCACCTGCTTACTAGTAAAGTACAAGTTACTCATGCCCTATGTTGCAAAGCCCCAATCTGGATTTTATTGACTATTTGAATAGTAATCATCATAATAAAAATAATACTACTAATAAAAGCCCACTCTGAGCTGCTGAGTTTAGTCTTCTGTACTATCAGAGTAATGTTATTGTTTATAAATAACCAGTGAAGGCTTTCATCACCAAAGGACACTACACAAATCAATTTTGGTGGTATTTTAAGTGAGTGTATTCAAATGTTTAATGACAGGTCCACTTTCAATTGATTATACAGAGTGTTTATAGGTCAACAGTCAAGACCTGAAACATCCATTTTAAACAAAATTATTTTGTTCTTCCATATATATCATGATAATATCATGATACAATTGGCCTTGACAGTTTTAAACATATTATTTGTTGGTGCAACAAATTTTTATATAGGTTCTGCCTTTTTCCTAAATTTTTACAGTGCCAGCAATGGCTACATCCTCAACCCCCGGCCTCCAACAAGATAATGGTCTGTGGATATTTCTTCGCAGCAGAGGTGTTCCTGAGGAGAGTATTCAGAAAATGCAGCAGGATCATGTAAGTCACAACTTCTAAAGCTGTTTTTGTACTGTCTCATACTGTCCATTATGTTATCATCTACATTAGGCATTTATAATTGGTTGTCCTGGAATTTGGCACAGAAGTAACTAGTCTTGGAGATAATATATTTCAAGCTTTGTCATGTCTAATTTATACTTTTTGTTTTTATTGTAGATTGATAGCTCGGTAATTGGAGAAATAGATGATGCCACTATGGCTTCTTACATTCCAGCCTATGGTGACAGGATTGCCACAAGGCGTTTCTGTATGGAAAAACAGAGAAGAGGTGGAGATGATACAAAAAGACTGTCCTTATTTAAAAAACTTAAAAAGAAAATGGGCACAATGAGCAACAAAGACAGTGATCAAGGTTTTGAGGGGGAGAATACAGTGCAACCAACAAATGTGCATCTAAAACATAATAAGAGAGCCTGGAAGACAACCAGAAAAATAGAATTAGGGTGGATACATGACAACAGACAGGTCAGAAAACGCAGTGGTGGAGGAACCAGAGTTCTTGATATGAACAAGAATGCCACTAAAACTGAGATTCTGTCACAAGCTAAAAAACTGTTCTTCCCTAATGAAAAGTCAACGATGGGAAAGTGGGAAGAGTTCAGTCATGATATAGTTAACTTTCAAGAAGCACAAGTTGATGAGGATGTTAGTGTGGGAGACTACTATGAGACACACAAATTGGGGTTGTTAAGATTTTATTTGTTCACAAAGACCCTGACCAGTGGTGATGACCAAGAGGAAGGAGCTGATGTACAGACAGATGAGCAACATGAAAACACAACAGAATCTGGACAAGATAAACACACAATGGAAGAGGTCGAGCAGCTGACACCAAAAAGACATAACAGTGAAAATCAAATGCACACAGTCGAAGATGATGAGCAAAGCACTGCCACAATATCAGCTGTTGTCTCTACTGCAGCTCTTCAGGTTATTGATCTTACATCTTTGTGTAATACATCAGCGGTCATTTTTGGTCCTTTGACAGGTGGGCCGTTTTTAGGTGATCTTGATGATACACTCATACAAGAGCCAATCCTTACAATAGAAGAGGCACAAATAAACACCCCCACCTACACCTCAACTCCTATTGATGCTGAGACAGCTTCTGCTAGACCACCAACTCCAGCAAGTGAACTTTTGCATGTGACTGTGAAACTTCACAGAGTGACTCTCTTAGATGAACTGATTGCTCAATTCAAAGATGAAGCAATGATGACCTACTCCGTGAAATACAGCTTCATTGATGAAATGGGGGCAGATGCTGATGGTGTGTCAAGGGATGTATATGCTGCCTTCTGGACAGAATTCCTAGACTGTGCAGCAGAAGGCGCAGATGTGAGGGTGCCATCACTATCCCCAAAATGGCAAGAGGAGGAATGGAAGTCTGTTGGCAGGATACTGGCCAAGGGACTGAAGGACCAGGGGTATTTTCCATTTCGGCTGGCACAAGGCAGCAGCAGCAGTCATATTTGGTGAACACTCTGTTTCACCTGATTTACTGTTTGACTCCCTGATGTTGTATCTTAATCAGTCTGAGTGTGATCTCTTGTCCACTGCTTTGCAAGGGGCTGTTGTCGGCGATGACGAGGAAGAGCTTCTTGTTCTTATGGATCGCATGGGAGTAAGAACAGTACCGACACCAGATAACTTGAGAGCTGTGCTTGTCCAGGTCGCCCACAAGCAAATGATCCAGCACCCAAAATATGCATTGGATAATATTGCAGAGGTTGCAGGACCAATACTCAGGAAGTTTTTCCCAAGTCTACAGGATATGAAGAAGCTGTATGAGGACATTAAACCAACAACACGAAAGGTGATTAAGATGATAACAGCTTCTCCAGCTAATTCAGCAGAGAACCAAAGTTTGCGATTTTTACATCAGTACATAAGGGGATTGGATGAAATAGGTCTCCAGAAGCTGATGAGATTTCTGACTGGGTCTGATGTCATCTGTGTAAAAGAAATTCAAGTCACATTCACCTCTTTGGAAGGGCTAGCGCGGCGGCCAATTGCCCATACTTGTGGCCCAACTGTGGAGCTGCCATCAACTTACAGCAGCTACCCTGAGCTTCGAGCTGAAATGGTGTCTATACTGTCCAGCAACACTTATGCAATGGACATTGCATAAGTGACTTATGAACACATACACAATTTTCTCTTCCCCTTCAGTGCCAGTGATGTACGTTTAGACTGTGTGAATGTGGGATAGAGCATATAAGGAGAAAATGTGATTACAGTAGCTCAGGTGCTGTGTGATCAGTGCAAAATAGTTTTTATTACATTTCAAGATTTTGGTTTTATTATATCAAGAAACAATAACTTACTTTGCTTTAAGACACTTTTTGTTATCAGAGCATGTAAGGAGAATATGTGACTAGCTCAGGGGCTGTGTGGGCACAGATTATTTTTTTTATTTTGGATATTTTCTTTCTATCATACCAATAAACAGTTAACAATTTACAGTGGTGCTTAAAAGTTTGTGAACCCTTTAGAATTTTCTATACTTCTGCAAAAATATGACCCAAAACATCATCAGATTTTCACACAAGTCCTAAAAGTAGATAAAGAGAACCCAGTTAAACAAATGAGACAAAAATATTATACTTGGTCATTTATTTATTGAGGAAAATGATCCAATATTACATATCTGTGAGTGGCAAAAGTATGTGAACCTTTGCTTTCAGTATCTGGTGTGACCCCCTTGTGCAGCAATAACTGCAACTAAACGTTTGCAGTAACTGTTGATCAGTCCTGCACACCGGCTTGGAGGAATTTTAGCCCGTTCCTCTGTACAGAACAGCTTCAACTCTGGGATGTTGGTGGGTTTCCTCACATGAACTGCTCGCTTCAGGTCCTTCCACAACATTTTGATTGGATTAAGGTCAGGACTTTGACTTGGCCGTTCCAAAACATGAACTTTATTCTTCTTTAACCATTCTTTGGTAGAATGACTTGTGTGCTTAGGGTCATTGTCTTGCTGCATGACCCACCTTCTCTTGAGATTCAGTTCATGGACAGATGTCCTGACATTTTCCTTTAGAATTTGCTGGTATAATTCAGAATTCATTGCTCCATCAATGATGGCAAGCCGTCCTGGCCCAGATGCAGCAAAACAGGCCCAAAACACGATACTACCACCACCATGTTTCACAGATGGGATAAGGTTCTTATGCTGGAATGCAGTGTTTTCCTTTCTACAAACTTAACGCTTCTCATTTAAACCAAATTGTTTAATTTTGGGCTCAGCCATCCACAAAACATTTTTCCAATAGCCTTCTGGCTTGTCCATGTGATCTTTAGCAAACTGCAGACAAGCAGCAAGTTTTTTGGAGAGCAGTGGCTTTCTCCTTGCAATCCTGTCATGCACACCATTGTTGTTCAGTGTTCTCCTGATGGTGGACTCATGAACATTAACATTAGCCAATGTGAGAGAGGCCTTCAGTTACTTAGAAGTTACCCTGGGGTCCTTTGTGACCTCGCCAACTATTACACACCTTGCTCTTGGAGTGATCTTTGTTGGTCGACCACTCCTGGGGAGGGTAACAATGGTCTTGAATTTCCTCCATTTGTACACAATCTGTCTGACTGTGGATTGGTGGAGTCCAAACTCTTTAGAGATGGTTTTGTAACCTTGTCCAGCCTGACGAACATCAACAACGCTTTTTCTGAGGTCCTCAGAAATCTCCTTTGTCCGTGCCATGATACACTTGCACAAATATGTGTTGTGAAGATCAGACTTTGATAGATCCCTGTTCTTTAAATAAAACAGGGCGCCCACTCACACCTGATTTGTCATCCAATTGATTGAAAACACCGGACTCTAATTTCACCTTCAAATTAACTGCTAATCCTAGAGGTTCACATACTTTTGCCACTCACAGATATGTAATATTGGATCATTTTCCTCAATAAATAAATGACCAAGTATCATATTTTTGTCTAATTTGTTTAACTGGGTTCTCTTTATCTACTTTTAGGACTTGTGTGAAAATCTGATGATGTTTTGGGTCATATTTATGCAGAAATATAGAAAATTCTAAAGGGTTCACAAACTTTCAAGCACCACTGTACTTTGATTTAAGACACTTTTGTTATCAGTCTAGGATAATAATGTTTGGGCATTAAAAATAGTTCTGTTATATTTTCACTGTTAAATCATAACAGAGGTGGCACGGTGGTGTAGTGGTTAGCGCTGTCGCCTCACAGCAAGAAGGTCCTGGGTTCGAGCCCCGGGGCCGGCGAGGGCCTTTCTGTGTGGAGTTTGCATGTTCTCCCCATGTCCGCGTGGGTTTCCTCCGGGTGCTCCGGTTTTCCCCACAGTCCAAAGACATGCAGGTTAGGTTAACTGGTGACTCTAAATTGACCGTAGGTGTGAGTGTGAATGGTTGTCTGTGTCAGCCCTGTGATGACCTGGCGACTTGTCCAGGGTGTACCCCGCCTTTCGCCCGTAGTCAGCTGGGATAGGCTCCAGCTTGCCTGCGACCCTGTAGAAGGATAAAGCGGCTAGAGATAATGAGAATGAGAGAAATCATAACAGAATTTGAATCTCTACCTCATGTCAGATGTTAATACTGACAGTGTTTGTGAATCTGCTCATTACATTAAAAGGTACTTTGAGGTGTGTTTTTTACAAATAGAATCACAGCTCTCTGTCTTGTTTTGTACTGTCTTCAAACAAATTGTCTTTACTGTTCAATCATGTAGTTTAGGAGTCCTGCTCTGTGAGACATGATATGTTTCCATCCACAATCATAACATTAGACATGTTCCTTTTGTTATGGGGTGCTTCTGTTGTGAAATATTAGTTATCAAGTGTGTAAATTCAAGGAAAGATGCATGCCCTAATAAAAGATAATCATATCCTTCATTTGCTGAAAGTTTATTGACAACTGCATTTCAACATAAATCTATAGAGTGACATTTCATTCAAATACATAAGAATAGTTGATCTAAACTGTTTAGTTAAGTTTAAGAGATGACATTCATTCACAATCACCAACTAATTTTAGATACACACATTCACCAAATATTGTTACATGTAATTGTTTGGCTGCAAATGGACATATAGTAACTTCATGAGAGAAACAAAAAAACAGGAAGGTATATTTCCTAAATGCTACGCTAAACAATAACTAAATATCAAAAGAGAAAAGAGTTTCACTGCTCAGTTTTAACAGGTATTGTGTCTGTAAGAGCTACATTTGAAATTCAGCATACACACCATTAAGGACAAGATGTTATAACCTGTTTGATGGCTGCTCTTTTTACAATGCACCCAAGATTTTCCATTTTTTCACAACATGTAACATGTGATGTGATATTTCACATGCAGCTATTGGACTGCCAGCACTTATTATGATGTGTAATTTTTCCATAATGAATAGAAAGATATACAAAGCACAAATGGCAGATGTCTATTAATAAAGAGTTCATAGTTAGAAATTCATGGTCCATAAGATTTTCTACCCTTATGTGGAGGCTTACATCCAGTCATTTAATCCAGTAGAGCAGGTTGTGATCATTAAATTTGAGCTCGTATGTAAGCACGTAAAAACATGTAAAGCTCAATGGCTTCCTCTGGAGAGGTGGGTGGATGAAGACTGTTTTCTGCCATGGCAAGGCAGCAAATGTCAAACACTGTATCGTCACAGGGATACGGACCTCTCTGAAGGCATTCCTCTCTGCAGGCTTCTATCTTTTGTTGGGATACCTCTTTCAGGTACTCTCTGGCACCAAAAAGTTGGGGTAGGGTGTACATCATGACTGGACGCCCACCTGGAGACACAGCATTTCTGCATGTGCGAATTCTGTGAGTGTTCCAGAGGTGAACAACTTCCTGCAGTTCTCTCTAAAGATAAATAAAAATAGAAAGTGATAAATTCAGTTCACACATGATCATTAAATTAGCCAGCAATGTAGTTCAAATCGCCGATAGACATGTTCGTCTATCCCTAACTGCTACATTGAGCAATAGGCTTACAATAGAAGGATAAAGTCTAAAACATAACAAGAGAATCATACCTTGTCTGTAACTGTAATTACATGCCTTACCTTTACTGAGCCAGTATGGTATAAAGTTGACAGTGGGGCATGCACGTGCGGGGCAGGAGTCATCATAGATGGACGGGAATCACTTGCAGATTGCATGTTCTCATGGGATTTCAAAGTATCTCGATAATTCAGAAAAAATAGCTCGAAAAACAGGGGGAAAAAATTTGCACGAAAAACAGAAAAAAAATACTCAGAAAAACTGAAATAGTTACCCCGAAAAACAAACCAAAAAAATAAATTACTCAGAAAAACTGGATTCTTTTTTTTTTCCAAGTGAAAGCAATACGCTTCCGTATTTTTTCTATCTTTGCTTGAGACAACTTAGTGTTTAACTGGTCATCATCATGGAGGGATGAAATTATGAAACCATCATCATGGTTAAAATAGTTAGTGTTTAACCATCATCATCATCATCATATTTATCCTGATCAGCATCTCTATGCCTATAGAGAGAACAAATTTTGGACCTTCTTAATACCCTTTAATGGCAACAACCATCAAAACTGCCAAATATCTGTTCCTAGCCTGGTTTGAATTGCTCGAGATTGCATTTCATTATATAACAGCTGAATCTGAAGGCCAGAAGGTGTTTAATTTTCTAAAAACTGATTCACAGGGATTTGTATGGCAGACCCTCTGAGGAATTTGAGCGCTTGGTTTATTATAGGATCTGGGAGGCCCATATGGATGCCTGTTTTCCAGACTTTTGGCATAGTCTGTGTTTGACTCACCAGGTTTTCTGTCCTTAACATTAACATTTGATATTGCTGCATATTTAGCATGGAGTCTGATAACCATTGAAGGCCTGAGGCCTCTCCTTCATCTCCTGTGTCATCAGTTATATCTTGCCTTAACAAGTCTGCTTTCTTTTTCCTTTAATTTCCTCAGAGCCTGTTTAGGTTGGGATGAGGCAAGCCTGAAAGGGCCTGAATTTGCTTCTGAGGAGTATTGTTCTTCATCCTGTGTTTAGGGCCTCCCTTGGGATCTAATAGTGATGGATGTACCTTGGGGCCTCTTAAAGGTGCCCTTCCACCAAAAACGTTTAATACTGGCTCTTTTTGAAATACCATAGTTCACTCCGAGTTGCATATGCATGCCGCATGTGAAAATGTAATTCTACTCCCATTCCCTGTATTAGCTTATGAAAGAAAATAGTCGGAAAAACGAGCAAATCTGAAAAAGCCCTACGAACTTATGTCACTTCGAAAATTAGTATTCATGGCCTCGGCCACCTTAGCTTGTGACTGCCCATGGGAAGAAAATTTGAATTTAAGCGCGAGGAGAGATAGCAGCAGTGTTGCCAGATTGGGTGGTTTTAAGTGGATTTTGGCGGGTTTTGAACATATTTTGGGCTGGAAAGTGTCAGCAGTATCTGGCAACACTAGATAGCAGAGCCCATCTCGTCAATAGCTAACAAAGAGGACCTAACAGCAAGTTGAAAACATGTCTGGACAAGTTCGTGCCTGTGTTATTTGTGGCAGTAACACATCAACGTTGCATTTCTTGCCCAAGATAGAAGAGGTGAAGAAGAAATGGTTGGAATTTATCTTTGGAACACCACCAGTGAAGTATAATGCAGCGTTATTACTGTGTTCTGATCATTTCAACCACAGTGTCTTTTCAAACTTCGGTGCCTTCAAGAAGATCGACCACCAGCTCACAAGCTGTAAGTAAAACATGAACTTTTTGTTTGAAGGTTTTTGTTACAAAATAGCATGTTCCTATTCTCCACGTTAGCATGCATGACATGGTGACAAGCTAGGCAGGGATGAGAGTTTTCCGCTTTTCAGCGAATTTCCGCTTTTTCTGAGTAAAAAACAACCCTTTTATATTATGCCAAATCCGTTGAGAATTTTTTTTATTAATTTCGGGGGGTTGGGGTATGTTCCTTCATGCTGTTCAAATTTTATTAACTCCAACAATGTTTACACATTATTTGTAAGTCGCCATCTTTAGTCTCATTTAAATCTCGTTGAATGTGATGTAAAATTCGTGTTATCTACATTGTTATTGGTCAAAACATCGATGTCGAGACCATAATAGCCAATCAAAACAGTTTTTACAAAGACACTCACATCCGCTTGTTCTGACCCACTGGAGGTAGCGTCACAGTGCTGTTAGCCAATCAGAGGTAACACATTTACTGATTGCTGTTAGCCAATCAGAGGTAATACGTTTACATGTCATGAATATTAATGAGTAATAGCTGAAATCCTGTCGTTCTCCCACCACTCACTCCTCCACCAAACTAGAACAGTCTGAAACAGGAGAACCACAGCATTTTTTTTCACCAAAACCGGCTCACAGGGCATTCATTCATACTAGAGACCACCGCACAATTAATGAAAAACGATGCAATGAGACCTTTAAGGAGAACCAGGTAATTAACAATTGATTTGTTACTTCTCATCTGATTGTTACAGACTGTTGCTTACGGACCTCCATTTGACCACATGATCATGATGGTGAGACTGGACAGGGGAAGGTGGCTCTGTGATGTGGGCTTTGGGGCCAGTTTCCAGCTCCCTCTTTCCCTTGAGACGGACACTCTTCAAACTCAGAGTCATGGCATGTACTGGGTTTGAGCTCAAGGAAATCTGTTTTTTATGGAAACAAAGTCAGAGAGTGATGACGGTGCATTATGGGTGAAGATGTACAAGTTCACCCTTCAGCCATGTCAGAGAAAGGACTTTAAAGCCATGTGTGATGTGAGTACCATCAGAACTCCATCAGCTCCATCTTTTATGCAAGTCTCTCTGCTCCCTCCTGCTACTGAACAGAAGAATTGCTCTAATGGACTGCAAACTGATTATCACCCACCTGGCCAATGAGGATGAACCACCAGAAAAGTCTACCAAAAGAGATCTTATTGACTGATGAAGACATCATCAAGATACTGAGAAAGAAGTTTGGAACAGTGCTGCTGTCTCCAATGATTACTGAAGATATCAACATTGTGCCCCATCACTGAATTATTGAAGTGGTACACTATTTGGCCAAATGTATGTGGACACCTGACCATAATGTAAGTCCTCACCTGCAAACCATGGGCATTAACACAGAGTTGATCCCCCGCTTTGTTTACAATAAACTCCACTCTTCTGGGAAGGCCTCCCACTAGATTTTGGGGTGTGGCTGTGGGGATTTGTGTTCATTCAACCACAAGGTCAGGTAGTGATATTGGATGAAGAGTTCTGGGGTGCAGTCAGTGTTCCAGTTCATCCCAAAGTCTTCAGTGGGCCTGAGGTCAGGGCTCTGTGCAGGACGCTTGAGTTCTTCCACTCCAACCTAAATACACCATGTCTTCATTGAGCTTTCTTTGTACAACAAATGAAACAGGTTTGGGCCTCATAGTTCCACTAAAGGAAAATTGTAAAGCTCCTGCATACAAAGACATTTGATACAGTTGTGTGCTTCCAACTTTGTGGCAACAGTTTGGGGAAGTCCAATGTAGAAGGGTATCATGGAGACGCTGGACCCAAAGTCCTAGAAATGCAATGCAGCTCTTTGAAGCAGTTGTGCAGAATGAGTTTGAGCAGACACTCGGCTCGTTAGCGATCTGCAAAATGGTGAATGCAATGGTGTTGACATTGGCATTAGAATGAAAGTTGAAGCTTTGGAAGCTTATCTCAATGTATTTGAGCAGAGGGAACAGTGGAGGAGCTGCATGAGCTGGACAAACTAAAGGACTAAAGCGCTGCTGCATCTCTCTCTTCAGGTTTAGGTTTTCACTTGAAAGGAATTCTAAAATGTTAAAAGTGAAATGCTGGAGCTGAGTTTATTAATTCATCAGACTTATTATCATCAGTAAAATTGTATTCAGGGCAGCATGGTGGTGTAGTGATTAGCACTGTCACCTCACAGCAAGAAGGTCCGGGTTCGAGCCCCGTGGCCGGTGAGGGCCTTTCTGTGTGGAGTTTGCATGTTCTCCCTGTGTCTGCGTGGGTTTCCTCTGGGTGCTCTGGTTTCCCCCACAGTCCAAAGACATGCAGGTTAGGTTAACTGGTGACTCTAAAGTGAGTGTGAATGGTTGTCTTTGTCTATGTGTCAGCCCTGTGATGACCTGGCGACTTGTCCAGGGTGTACCCTGCCTCTTGCCCGTAGTCAGCTGGGATAGGCTCCAGCTTGCCTGCGACCCTGTAGAACAGGATAAAGCGGCTAGAGATAATGAGATGAGAATATTGTTTCGAAACATAGTTTTCAGAACAAATGTTTGCAGCATGTTTAAGTTTGCTGTTTTTTTTTTTTAAATACTGATTGGCATGCCCCCCCCCCCTCTTTCCAGGAAAAGACATCATGTGCCCTGTATGAAGCCAAGGTATTCTGTTTACTGCTTCTGTCAGAAATGGAGTCCTTGTGTGCCAATTTATTTTGAATTAGATCTTTCAGGAATATTTTAAAACCATAGATCAATACATCTGTCCAGACTATGAGATGTGAGAGGCTTTAATCAGTGCACAAATAAATATTTTATAAATACAGTTTATTTACTATGTGCAATATTTTCAGTGTGTTTTTGTTTATTGTTTCAGACACTTGTGCATTTCTGATTAATCCTCCGTCAGAGTTCTACCCAGATGTCAGTACTGTGGGGTTTTCTGCAATCCTCAGACTTTACCTTGGCAAATGTATGTGTAAAACTGTGATTTATACTTTGATCATTTTTATTTTTTATTCATAGTTCATTGTTTCCTGTAACAGTGAAATGAAATTTGCTGCTGTTTGTTTTTCTGTGTGTTGCTTTTAGGTGGCAGAGTAAAACGTCTTCTCTTTTCTATTGGATTGATGACTCTGAGCTCCTCCATGTTCTACCTGCCGCATGCTGCATCTCTGGCCAAGGCAAGTCTGACATGAGAAAGCCTTCAGGACCGAGAACTTTACATGTTTTTGGTCTCTTGGTAATATAAAAAAGAGGCGAGTGAGGGAACATATGTTCATATCTGCTTTGTAACATAAATAATAACAGGAACTTGCTTGTTTCATGGATGTCCCAGAACATTAAATGTAGCTATAAATGGATAAAACTTGAGACATTTAGATTTTTAATAAATATAGCTTTTTAAAATCTTTATTCAAAATAACAACCATATCCCATTGGGGGAAAATGCTTTCATCTTGCAACCTTAAGGGTTCTTTAGTTTGTTCCTCTGAGGGGATCCCTAAAGCAAAGATTTTCAGATGTGAGCTTTTGTTTAAAAAACAAACAAACAAAAAAACCTTGAGCCACACTTAGAAAGCAAGAAATTTGATCATTCAGAGAACCTTGTTGAAGGATTGTTTGAATTTGAGCTCTCTCTCTCTCGCTCTTTTTTTTTTTTTAATGCTTAATGATTTTTAGGAGGCCAAAGACCAGATCTCCGTTCTGGGTTCACAGACTCGTGTGGAAGAGAAAATCACCTGGGAAGGAGGTGAGCACAGAGAACATGAAGTTCTGCAATGTTTCCATCAGAATCTCAGCTTAACCCCCATCCATTATTATTATTATTATTATTATTATTATTATTATTATTATTATTATTAAATTGTTCTGTATGCCAGGTTTGTATAATCTCTTTTCCTCTTTCTCTATCCAGAAATGAAGAGTCACAGGTCAAAGAGACTTCACTCTGCTTAGCTCATTCCTATCAGTTTTATTCTGGTGTGTGGATCTGGAACAGTGCATATTTGATCTATGAATCAGTACAAAAGTTCTCTTCTAGTGTTTAAACACTACTATTGTCTGTCTGTATTATGCCTCAGCATTAAATCATTATTTGTCTGATGTAGCGAAGCAGTTTAAGGACAGTTCCCCCATTTCCCCTTGATGAAGCCATCAGTACAGAATGTTTTTCTTTCTGACGCTGAAAGAAATTGATTTGAATTAAAATGTCCAAAAGGGAATAAATCTTAATTAATAGTACAGATCTTTGGACCAATAACTAGAAAATGTCTCATGAATTCAATTCCATTACAAGTATTTACATTTTTGCTAAACCTTTGTGTGTGAAAATTGAATTTTGTTTACACCATGTTAATATTTAGATATGCATTTATTTATTTATTTTGTATAATGCATTGATCTTTGTCCGATAGTTTACTTAAAGTTTATTAAAAAACTAATGGTTACTCGAAGAAGGAATATTAGCAAAGCTAATATTAGCTAGCCAGCTAGTTAGCAGAGTTGATGTCACTAAATTGTTGTTTTTCAGTGTTCAGGGTTTTATTTGTATTTTTATTGGGCTGCAAAACAGTGACTAGACTCTCCGGAAAATAATAACCGAGTTAAAACAGATAAAATGCTTTCAGTAAGATGAAACGTGTCCGAGTTTATTATTGAGTTGTTGACTGGGGTGGTTCAGCAAACTGCTGTAGAACTAATAGGAAAGAAAACTGTGTGTAAGTGAGCAGAAATGAGGTGATAAACAGTGTTACAACAGGTGAAGGAGTTAAAACATTTAGTAAAGGCTCAATGCACACTAACTATCCCAGTGTTGTCTCAGTCTGGCAAAAAATGAAAACCATTTTGCCTTTAGAGTTCCTTTTGTATTTTGTAGCTCTGGCATCAAAGGTTTTGGAGTGCATACTTTCAGAGCTTAGGACAACCTGTGTTTTTGGTGGCATCCATATCCTTTTAGTCAGGCCCTGCCATGCTTAAAAAGCCACACATTCAATTTCTGCTGCCCTCAGGCCAATAAAACGAACCATAATCTGCTCAAATGAATCAATCAGAGACATGTGAATTTGTCATCAGAGATTGGCAAAGAAGTGATTGATTTTCAAATTGCAAGATTAATAGTTGAGGAAACGTCGAAAGACAAAGAAAATCATCATATTTCAGGTACTTTTGAGTTTTTAGATCAGAAACATTGACAGTTCTCTATTGTTTTTATTAATCTAAGTACATTTAACACTTTTTGAGCCTGCAGAATGAGCTTAAACTTGTTAAGAATACACAAACTTCATTTACAGCTGCGGTGAAGTGATACCCTGCCTGTATGTAACATTTCTTGAAATGAATTGAAATCAGGTTTCCTCTTCATATAAAACCCGAGCATGTACTAAGTCAGTCACACTGTATATATTAATAAGTGCTGGGTCACAATAGATGCTTAGCTGGGGCTGAGAGCATAGCAGGCCATTATTTATACTGCACATCACAAAACTAATCCCCCAGATGGCATGCAAGTAAACTAGGTCCATGTGTTTTCATCGAGATGCTGTGCCAATCTGACATAAATGTTGTAGTTCATGGTATGGCCATGAAATAAATGCCATTAAAAATATAAAAAGAACCAGCCTTTATTTGTCAAGATAAAGCAAGATGAGCAAGAGAGAGCAAGATGGCGGCAGGTAGCCAGGGTCGGTGCGTTCGTAGTTGGACAAGTGCTAAGAATGCACCGCGAAAGCTGCCTTGTCAGCCTCCTAATAACTCAACAGGGGTACAAAAACTGAAACGTAACCAGCGAATAATTTTCAGTTTTTGTGTAGGTTTGTGCATAGCTGTACTCGTGTGCGCTACCAAACATCGAGTTACCACCGGTAACGGCACCTCACTCTGCTCTCCTGCGAATGGTAGTCAACATCTACTATACTCAACTTTTCTGAAAAATGGCAGTGCCAGGGTTCCCACCATCAAATGGGACACCGGCCCAAACCGGACTTTTATCAGAAATGTGTATTTTGTGGTGACACTGCTTCTGGCTGGCGATGTGGAGTTAAACCCAGGCCCTTTACCTTTTTCTGGTAACACTGGACTATCGGACGGCGGGGGTGGAATACCTGAGGTGAATTATCCGGCGGGCGGGGGTCTGGGACATGGCTCGTTACAGCAACCAGACCAAAACACTCAAGCGCTAGCAACCAGGATGCTAGCTGGGGCCTCCTATGCAGTGGAGATTAGGTGACCTCAGTTGGTAACCAGACGACGGCTAACCAACAGTGACCCGGAGCTAAACCCGGGCCCATTACCACCAGCTGAAAACCCGGGACTATCGGATGGCATTGGAGGTATGCCTGTGGGGATCTCTCAGACCGGCGGGTCACTGGGTCTCGGCTCAGTACAACAACTTGGCCAAAACATTCAAGCGCTGGCAGCTAGGATGCTAGAAGAAGTGGATTCCCTTGCAGTGGAGGGGAGGCAAACCAGCAGCGACCCAGGGCCACGGAGTGAAGGCGAGGTGGTGCAATTAGTCCTACCGGTGGAGAGATTTCCACAACCAGAGAACATCAAAGCGGGAACGGCGCGGGTTGGCACCGGGATGCCAGCTGTCTCACAGGTGAGGGGGAGTAAGCGGCAGCCTCGGACTGGACACCTGAGGCATTCGCGGTCGGTGAATGACAACAACCAAGCTCCAGTACTCGGAGGATCTATGCGCTCCCCTGTAAGTCATCAAGCCCAACATTTCTCCGCATATCAGCAAATGGATTATCGTGTCAGCGAATTCCAACCAGAGCGCACTGTGACTCCAGATCAAGCACATCCTATCAGGTCAGAACATTTATATGATAATGGCATTACACCTAGAGTTTCACTTAAGATCATTTTTAAAAAACAGAAATCTATAAAGCTATATCATACTCTCAATCATGCCAAGATTATTTGGGACCCAAAATGTAAGCCCAAGGGACTACTCGGTGGTCACATAAACATCCAAAGCATTATACCAAAAAGTGATCAAGTTCAGCATTTGTTAAGTGACCCAAACTTGGATTTTTTATTTATCTCTGAAACGTGGCTACACAGCAACTCTCCAATGGCTGGCTTAAATATACCAGGATACAACATTTTCAGACTGGACAGGACTGTGGGAAGGGGTGGAGGGGTAATGTTGTATGTGAAGGAACACCTCAAATGCAATCAGTTAAAATGGGTTTCTGTAAACAACCTGGAATGTATTGGCTTGAAAATAATCCTCTCTCCAGAAATGTCTGTTGTACTGGTAGGAATCTACAGGCCACCATCATTCTGCAATGGTTTTTATGATGAACTAAAGGACATACTGAAAGAATGCAATTCAAAAACTGAAACTATTTTACTTGGGGATTTTAATATAAACTGGTTTGACAAAGCGAAACGAAGGCCTCTGAAAACTCTTGCAGCAAAGTTTGACTTGTCTCAGTTAATAATATGTCCTACTAGAATAACTAACACAACACAAACATGTATAGATCTGGTTTTTAGTAATAAATGTGATAGGATTCAGAAAACATACAGTCTGCTTACAGGCTTGTCAGACCACAACCTGATTCTGTTTTCAAGGAAACTGTCTAAAAACAGACTGTTACGCCCACCCACTCAAATGAATGGACATGTAAGGATACCCAAGAGTGAGACTGAAAACCTAAAACAAGCCTTAAATCAAATAAACTGGTGTGATCATCTGGTCAATAGAGATGTAAACAAAAATTGTGAGGCGTTTATGAGGGAGATAAAGGACACTATGGCGCAGTTTATGAAAAAGGTTAAACAAAAACCTCACAAAAAGAATCATCTACCGTGGCTTGATGAAAACATATGGACACTGATGAAACAGAGAGACTACGCACTTAAGACATCTCTTAAAACAAAAACTGTGCATGACAGACAGATATTTGTCTCGTCTCGTCTCGTCTTCTTCCGCTTATCCGGGACCGGGTCGCGGAGGCAGCAGTCTAAGCATGGAAGCCCAAACTTCCCTTTCCCCAGACACCTCGGCCAGCTCCTCGGGAAGAACACCGAGGCGTTCCCAGGCCAGCCGAGAGACATAGTCCCTCCAGCGTGTCCTGGGTCTTCCCCGGGGCCTCCTCCCGGGGGGACATGCCTGGAACACCTCCCCAGGGAGGCGTCCAGGAGGCATCCGAAAAAGATGCCCGAGCCACCTCAGCTGGTTCCTCTCGATGTGGAGGAGCAGCGGCTCTACTCCGAGCTCCTCCCGAGTGACTGTGCTTCTCACCCTATCTCTAAGGGAGCGCCCAGCCACCCTGCGAAGGAAACTCATTTCGGCCGCTTGTATCCGCGATCTTGTTCTTTCTGTCATTACGCAAAGCTCATGACCATAGGATACAGATATTTGTATCACTGAGAAATAAGGTGGTGAAGGCTCTCAGAGTTGCGAAAGCAAACTTTTTCATCAATGTAATCAGTAATGCTAAGGGGAATGCTAAAGAAATATGGACTAACATTAAAAAAATGACAAATAACAGTAACACACACAGAGAAATTAAAGAGTTGTTGATAAAATAACACTGTAGTCCAGGATCCTAAGGATATTGCAACAGCATTAAATGTATATTTTATTGATTCTATAACACATCTAATACAGAGCTCAGGTCCTGAAATTTGTCAGATAAGCCAGATGCCCATCAGCACCACAGCACCAATCTTTAACATACATATGGTGCCGCAGTCACAGGTCGACAAGGTGATCTGTGGGCTAAAAAGCTCTAGAGCTAAAGATGCCTATGGTATGGACACATTATTTATTAAAACTTATAAGCAACCCCTCCTTTCACCAATTACAAATATTATTAATAACTCTATTATCCAGCAGGTATTTCCAGACTGTTGCAAAAGTGCAGTAATTACTCCAATCCTCAAATCTGGTGATCCAATAATAACTAGTAATTATAGACCAATTAGCATACTCCCCTCTATATCTAAAATAACTGAGAAACTTGTGGCAGCACAACTCATTCAGCACCTAAATAATAGTCTTATGCTTAACAGCTTGCAGTTTGGGTTTAGAAAACATCACTCAACTGAGACAGCTGTCTGCTTCTTTCTGGAAAATGTTAAATATAAACTTGATGCAGGTGGTGTTGTTGGGGCTGTTTTCCTCGATTTTAGAAAAGCCTTTGATACAGTCAACCATCAGATACTGTTACAAAAGCTCACTCATTTTAACTTTTCTAGTGACTCATTGAAATTAAGTATAACATCAAGGACACAGTGTGTTAGAGTGCAACACACAACATCAACAACATGTTCAAACCATCTTGGAGTACCACAAGGGTCCATACTAGGCCCACTATTGTTTAGCCTGTATATTAATGACCTATCAAGTTGCTGTCCTGCATCAGTAACCTGCCAGTTATATGCAGATGACACAGTGTTGTATGTCCATGCAAAAGACAAAATTGTAGCAGCACAACAGTTAACATCAGTCATGAACAATGTGTGTACATGGTTGCAAAACTCACACCTTCATCTTAATGTGTCAAAGACTGTCTGTATGTATTTCTCAAAAAGAGTTAGCACTGACCTTGATCCCAGCGTCATGGTGCATGGTGAGAAACTGGACGTTGTTCAAGAATTTAAGTACCTTGGAGTAATAATTGGCTCACAACTTGGTTTTAGGCAACATGTGAAGAAAGCTATTGCCAAAATAAAATTTAATTTATCTAATTTTAGGTATATTAGGAACAATTTAACAATTGAGTCAGCTAAATTGTATTTTAATGCAATGATTATGTCACATATGTCTTACTGTTTAACCAGTTGGGCATCAGCTAATGTCACAACTTTAAAAGCCATTACAACATTACACAAACAAGCACTGAAAATTTTAGACAGAAAACCCAAAACATACCATCACTGTCATATATTGAAAAAACACAAACTATTGGACTGGAATAACTATGTTAAATACAATGACGCTGTTTTAATTTACAAAATCCTTCATGGTTTGGCCCCTCCTCCCCACAGACATTAATTACGAAAAGCACAAACAGGGCAACCAGAGCCAGTTCCAGGGGTGATTGCTCTGTTCCACTTAGGAAGACCGCTTTTAGTCAGGCTGTATTCTCATACAGAGCTTCTCACACCTGGAACACCATTCCTAGCACAATTAGAGAACTACAAACATTCAACTCAGGCAGGGTTGTAGTGGGCCATGCCTGGGCTGGGTCCAAAGGGCTCGGGGAGAGGGAGGTACCTGTAAGTTTTGATGGGATTAGGACCTTCGGTGGCTGACTTATGAATTTTTAAATCCCTGCGCGTGCCCAAGAGTGGCTGGAGCCCTGGCATCCAGGCACCGACATTGCATCTCTGCTCCAGCTTGGCCACCAACAATGACAGCAGTTCAACCAGCAGCAACAACTGTTGCAACAGCTCCAACAGCAGCAGCAGCAGCTAACCCAAGTCCTGCAAGTACTCACCAACCTCACCATTCCATCCGCTCCTGCTCCTCCTGCTCCAGTTCTGTCTGCACCACCAAGCCCCTCTGCCGTGGCTTCTCCTCGAAATCCAGTTACTCCAGTCCTGGCGGCAAAGCCTCTAGCTCCCAGTGACCCGGAACCGAAGATTGGTAATCCGGAACGTTTCAATGGTGACCCAAACCAGGTCCAGCCATTCCTGACCAGCTGCCGTATCCAGTTTTCTCTGCAGCCCAGGACCTTCTCGACGGAGGGAGCCAAGGTGGGGTATGTCATCACTCACCTGACCGGCCGGGCTCAGCTGTGGGGGACAGCAGAATTCGACCGGCAGACCCCGGCCTGTGCCTTCGCCAAGGAGATGTTAAAGGTGTTCGACCTGGGCTCATCAAGAACAGAGGCGTCACGACCACTGATGAGTATCTGTCAGGGCAACCGGACGGTGGCGGACTACTCCATCGACTTTCGTACCCTGGCGAGGCACAGTTCGTGGAACATGGCGGCACTAGTGGACGCCTTCCTCCACAGTTTGGCGTACTACGTCAAAGATGAGCTCGTCTCCCATGAGCAACCCCCGACACTCGATGAGGCCATTGCCCTTGCCGTATGCATCAATCACCGTATCCAGATCCGCAGACGAGAGAAGGGGCGTCCGAGTCAACCTGCCACCCGCACTCGGGGTGAGTCTTCCGCTGCCCAGTTCTGGCCTGTCACGCCCCAAAGCCAACATAATCAGCCTGAGCCCATGGAGATCGACCGCGTCTCCCTCACCCCCAAAGAGCGACAGCGCCGCCTAACCTCAAACCTGTGCCTCTACTGCGGTGGGGAAGGTCACCGTGTCACCACCTGCCCGGCAAAAGCCAGAGCTCACCAGGCGTAGGGGAGATCCGGGTGAGCTTGACATATATCCAGTCTCCCTCCATCCGAAAACCCCTGCTTCAGCTCCACCTTCAGTTTCCCGACACCACTTGTGCCCTGGCCACCCTGGTGGACTCTGGAGCCGAAGCAAACATCATGAATACAGAATAAGCACGGCAGCTGGGTGTGGGCCGTCACCATCTCACTCCACCCATTCCTGTACGAGCGCTGGGTGGATATCGTCTCGGCACAGTGACATACATCACAGCCCCTGTGACTATGCTGCTATCAGGAAACCACCAGGAGTCCATCCAGTTCCACCTCCTACACTCACCCGGCCAACCACTCATCCTAGGCTACCCGTGGCTCTGTCAACACAACCCCCAACTTGACTGGGAGACTGGCACAATACGAGAGTGGGGAAGGGGCTGCCATCAGACCTGCTTAAAGGGAGCCATCCTGCCAACCAACCAGGAGACCACCAGCTCCGCCCCCGACATATCCAAGGTTCCCGTCTGCTATCACAACCTGAGAGAGGTGTTCAATAAGTCCAAGGCCACGTCTTTGCCCCCACACTGACCATACGACTGCGCCATCGACCTCCTGCCAGGCACCATACCCCCGAAGGGCCATCTCTACTCCCTATCAGCCCCAGAAAGAAAGGCCATGGAGGACTACATAAACGACTCTCTGGCTGCTGGCATAATCCGTCCGTCATCCTCTCCTGCCGGAGCTGGATTCTTCTTCGTGGGAAAGAAGGATGGTTCTCTTCGCCCATGCATAGATTACCGGGGCTTGAATGACATTACGGTTAAGAACCGCTACCCTCTGCCACTACGCTCCTCCGCCTTTGAACTGCTGCAAGGGGCCACAGTGTTCACCAAGCTAGATCTTTGGAACGCTTACCATCTGGTGCGAGTGAGAGAAGGCAATGAGTGGAAGACTGCATTCAACACCCCGACGGGACATTATGAATATCTTATCATGCCATTCGGTCTCACCAATGCCCCAGCAGTGTTCCAGGCACTGGTAAATGACATCCTCAGAGACATGCTCAATAAGTTTGTTTTCGTTTACTTGGATGATATTTTGATCTTCTCAAAAACCCTGTCTGAACACACCCACCATGTCCAGTTGGTCCTGCGCTGCCTGCTTGAAAACTCGCTGTTTGTGAAAGCAGAGAAGTGCGAGTTCCACGCTCAGTCTGTCTCGTTCCTGGGATATGTGGTGACCGAGGGCAGCATTCAAATGGACCCTGTGAAGGTGTCGGCAGTGATGTCATGGCCGGTTCCAGAGAACCGTAAGAAACTGCAGCAGTTCCTGGGGTTTGCCAACTTTTATAGAAGATTCATCCGGGGCTACAGCACCGTGGCAGCCCCACTCACCGCACTGACCAGCATCAAACAGCCTTTCCAAAGGACTGCAGCAGCTGACAAAGCCTTTGAAACCCTCAAGGCCCGTTTCACTTCAGCTCCCATCCTCCGGATGCCTGACGCCGAGCGGCAGTTTGTGGTGGAGGTAGATGCTTCGGATGTGGGAGTCGGGGCTGTGCTTTCCCAGCGAGCAGCAGAGGATGGCAAGATGCACCCTGTGCCTTCTACTCCTGAAGACTGACCCCAGCAGAAAGCAACTACGACATCGGCAACCGCGAGCTACTGGCTGTCAAGCTCACCCTCGAGGAGTGGTGCCACTGGTTGGAGAGGTCTAAGGTTCCGTTTGTGGTCTGGACTGACCACAAAAACCTGGAGTATATCCGGACAGCCAGGAGGCTAAACTCCCGCCAGCGTCGGTGGTCATTATTCTTCACCCGATTCAACTTTGTCCTTTTCTACTGTCCTGGCTCCCGCAACATCAAGCCCGATGCACTCTCCCGGATGTTTCAGAAGGATGAGGCATCCAAGGAGGAATCAACACCCATCCTCCCAAGCCCCTGTGTCATTGCTGCCCTGACCTGGGACATCGAGGAGCAGGTTTGAGAAGCCATCAGGGACCAGCCAAGCCCCAGCGCTTGCCCCTCCAACCGTCTCTATGTCCCAGCCGGTCTGAGGTCTCAGGTCATTCAATGGGGACATGACTCCCGCCTGGCCTGTCACCCCGGGGTCACACACACCCTCCATCTGCTGTCTCAGCGGTTCTGGTGGCCATTGATGAGGAAGGACATCCAGGATTTTGTGAGAGCCTGCCCCACTTGCAACCAGCACAAATCCCCCAGTCAGCCCCCAGCCAGGTTACTCCAGCCTCTGCCAGTACCCATGTGTCCCTGGTCCCATGTCTCCCTGGATTTTGTTACTGGTCTTCCTCCGTCGGAAGGTAATACGGTCATCCTCACCATTGTGGACTGCTTCAGTAAGATGACCCACTTTGTGCCTCTCCCAAAACTGCCAACTGCGAAGGAGACTGTCCGGGTCGTCTTAGAACACGTCTTTCGAGTCCACGGCCTGCCCAGGGATATTGTGTCTGACCGGGGACCGCAGCTCTCCACCAGTTTCTGGAAAGAATTCTGCCATCTCCTCGGGGCCACTGCCAGTCTGTCATCTGGGTTTAACCCACAGTCAAATGGCCAAACAGAGCGCATGAACCAAGAACTGGAGAAGGCACTTAGGTGTGTGGCTTCACGCAACCCCCACGCCTGGGCTCAACATCTGCTCTGGGTGGAATATGCCCACAACTCCCTCACCAGTTCTGCCACCAGACTCTCCCCCTTCCAGTGTGTGTATGGTTATCAACCACCTCTGTTTGCCAGCCAGGAGGGAGATGCCACCTGCCCGTCTGCTCTCGCCTACGTCCGCCACTGCCGCCGCACATGGGCCCAGGCCCGCACCGCACTCCTGAAGTCCAGTACCAGCTATGCTATTGGGGTTAACCAGCGGAGGACCCCTGCACCTGTTTACCATGTCGGCCAGAAGGTATGGTTGTCTGCTCGAGACCTACCACTGCGGGTGGAGTCACGCAAATTGGCGCCTCGCTACATCAGACCCTTTCCCATACAGAAGGTCATCAGTCCAATGGCAGTTCAGCTGCTGCTGCCCAAGACCATGAAGATACATCCCACCTTCCACGTCTCCAAACTCAAACCAGTGCACGAGAGCCCCCTGGTCCCGGTAACACCGCCGCCCCCTCCCCCATGCTTCATTGATGGTGGATCTGTCTACACAGTCCGGAGACTGCTCCGATCTTGACGGAGGGGTAGGGGCATTCAATACTTGGTAGACTGGGAGGGTTATGGTCCTGAGCAGAGGGCATGGGTCCCCGCAGGAAGGATTTTGGATCCGGCCCTCATCACCGACTTCCATCACCTACACCCTGACCAGCCCTCCATCCGACAGGGTCGATGTAGGGGTTCTCACCAGGCAGATCCACTTCCAGACCCTGCCTCTGCTCCAGTATCTGAGTCTGACACTGAACCGAATCCTGGGCGGGGGCCCTTGGATGACGAGTCTTCCGACAGTGAAGATGGTGCGGAGGCTATGGACACTGACCGGTCAGAGGAATTCTAACCCTCCACTGGTATTCCCCCTCCTCCCACCCGTCTTGATGGATCTGTGTCTAGGGACTTCTGGAGCCGTCCCTTGAAGGGGAGGGTTCTGTCATGGTCCTACCTGTGGTTTTCCTCTCATCAGTTTACATTCCACTCCTCTCCACTCAGTATTACCTGCCACGCCCGCATGCTCCTTCCCCATCAGGCCCACCTGCTGTCAATTACCATCATTAACTCTCATTTGACTTTCAGTGACTGTCATTGGCTGTTGCCTATCACCTGCTCCCTTCCCTGTGTGTATTTAAACTGCAGTCCTCCCAAGCTTCAGTGTCAGATCATCTTTCAAGGCATCAACTCCGTCAACTCTTCAGCCCTGGTAATCTGACCCTGCATTTCTGTCTCTATTCTCGCTACCTGACCTGTGACTCTGTGTTTCGGCCTGTTCCCAAGCTCCTGTCTGTCGTGCTGTCCTGTCTGCCTGCTGAGAGCCTGCTCATTGGGAGACCACCTGAACACCAAGGGCTGTCAGCTTACAGCTACGCTACTCTGACAATGCTTGATCCCATCTGATCTCAGCTACTAAGCAGGGTTGGGCCTGGTTAGTACTTGGATGGGAGACCTCAGACATTGCTCCCACCAGCCATCCCTGCCTCTCAGTCTTCCTGCCACTGAACTTCACACACACATCCTCCCAACTCCCTTTCCCCTGCTATCAATAAATTCAACATTTAACTTGCGCTCTTGGGTCTTCATCTGTTTGTCCTGACATCACTGTCACTCAATTCAAGATCTCGTGCTCTCAAGTTATTTGCTAGTGGCATGCTTTTGCTCAGAGGAGACGTGAGCCCCAACCCTGGCCCTTCTAATGCTCACTCTGAGCGTGGTTTAAACACGCTATATTTAAATGCTAGAAGTGTCAAGGCTCTCATTCCACTCGAAGAGAACCCTTCACGTAAAATATGCAAACTAGCCATTCTGCAAGAGTTGGTCTACCAAAATTCGTATGACGTGGTTTGCATTAGTGAAACATGGCTGGATGAGTCAGTCTTATCTTCGGAGATTTTTACAGGATACACTATCTTTCACAAGGATAGAGTAAACAAAACTAGCGGGGGCGTACTTATTGCAGTTAAGCCCAAAATCAAGACTCGACGCTGGCAAGAACTAGAGAGAGACAATGCTGAGTTCATAGTCGTCGAGCTCTGCAAGGACAATAATTCACTGGTTATTCTTTATACATTTTATCATCCTGAACCGGGGCCTGAGGATCTCCATGAGCTCAACCTCTCTTTGCAAGAGTCACCCGAGACAGCTTGTTTTATTCTCGTCGGAGACTTCAATCTTCATTCTGTCATCTGGTCTCCAGACGAATCTACCCCAGCAAACACGGGCGTATCTTCAGTAGACGAGGCGTTTCGTACTCTTATGGAGGATAATTTCTTTCGTCAATTCATTCAGGGACCAACTCACATAGCGGGAAACAAATTAGATCTGTTGCTGTGTAACTTTCCAGAGGTTATTGAAGATGTAACAACATACACTCCAGCTGAAAGTGGATTTCCCTCGGATCACTATCTGATCGAGTTCTTCATAAGACTAAAATTTACACAATCCAAAACTGTGCGCCGTAAGACGTACGACTACAGTAAAGCCGATTTTGATGATCTCAGAAGATGCCTGGAACTGGTCTCACTTGAATTATCTCTATTGGACGATGTCGATAATTCCTGGACTCAATGGAAAGATTTGTTTCTAACTGCGGTAGAAGATTGTGTGCCAGTTAAAATCATACGCGATACAAACACTCCGCCTTGGATTGACGGTGAGGTCAGGTATCATATGTGGAAGAAATATCAAGTGCTAAAAAACTTTAGGAAAAACAAAATGTCCGAACGTAAACAAAAACTTTGAAATATTAGCAATGATCTCAAGACCCTAGTTAAATGTAAACATCGTGACTATTTGGCTAGGATTGAAGGATCTTTTCAGGACAACCCAAAACTGTTTTGGAGCCATCACAAAGCAATTCTGCACCATCGCTCAAATACAGACGCTGTGATTACTCACAACGGTCAAAGTGCTAGTAAGCCCGCAGATAAAGCGGAAATGTTTAACAATTATTTCTGTTCCGTTTTCACTTCTTCCAGCTCAGACAAAGCGTTTTGTGGTTATTCATGTCCCTTGAGATCAGATGAAAAAATAGCTGAAATAACGCTAACCGTCGATGAAGTGAGTGACTGTCTATCAAATCTAGATGTAACAAAAGCCACTGGTCCTGATGGAATTCCTGCTCATATTCTAAAGGAGTGTAGCTCACAAATAGCTCCAAGTCTTTGTGATTTATTTAATCGCTCCTTAAAAACTGGGCGCTTTCCTTCAAACTGGAAATGTGCCGACATCACTCCTGTTCACAAGAAGGACTCAAAGGAGCCTGCTGCAAATTATAGACCTATCTCTTTGCTTCCAGTTGTAAGTAAAGTTTTGGAGCGCTGTGTTTGCAATGGACTTTATGATCATATCTCGCGACTAATAACATCACTCCAGCATGGCTTTGTGCGCAGTCGCTCGTGCGACACACAACTTCTGTCCGTACTTCACAAAATCGGTGAAGCTCTAGACAAAAACAAACAATCAGACATTTTATATCTGGACTTTGCAAAAGCTTTTGACTGTGTTGACCATACTATCCTGGTCGAAAAGCTGAAATGGTACGGTATCGATGGGTGTCTGCTAGAGTGGTTTTGAGATTATCTTGGGGGAAGAACACAAAGAGTGGTAATTGATGGCGCGGTCTCTAAGCCTCTGCCCGTGACCTCCGGTGTGCCTCAGGGCAGCCTGGTTGGGCCTGTGCTTTTCACTATTTTTATCAACGATCTTCCCGAGGTCATGGATAAAGAAACTGGAGTCGCTTTATATGCAGATGACACAAAACTTTTTTGCACTATCCTGACATCCGAAGACAGCAAGCAATTACAGCGTGATCTAGCCAATGCCGAGGGGTGGAGTTGTGAATCGAACATGCAGTATAATGCCAACAAGTGCAAAATATTGACCATCACACGGAAAAAAACTCCAATCATTCACGACTACCACCTGGGCAGCCCGTGCCTTCAACGAGTTGACGAAGAAAAAGACCTGGGCGTGGTTATTTCAAGTAATTTAAAATGGGATTCGCACGTCTGCTCAATAGTCAACAAGGCTAACCAGATGCTTGGCTTTCTAAAAAGATCCTGTCCCTTGCTGATGGAAATTCAAGTGAGGAGGACTTTATATTTGTCGCTCGCCAAGTCACAGCTCTGTTATGCATCTGAAGTATGGTCCCCTGCTAGTGTCAACCTTAGAAGCCTGTTAGAGAGAGTCCAACGACGTGCAACGCGCTGGATACTACAACAGCGTATTGGGGATGCTACTTACACAGACAGACTCAGAAGCCTGCACTTGCTTCCTCTGACTTATGATAGGGAGATTAGAGACTTAGTCTTTGTATATAAATGCATTAATGGCCAAACAGATTTGAACATAAACCTCTACGTGTCTTCTGTAACTCATGACCATCTAGGGCCCAAAACCCGAAATTAATTTTAAAACCTACTCACTGCAGAACTTCAACTTATCAGGCCTCATTCTTCAATAGGATTGTTAAACCATGGAACTATGTATGTAAATATTTTTCCCCAGATAAATTCCGTAGCCTCCCTGTTTTCAAATCATCCCTGTTAGAGCTGTACTTTGAATTACTGACCTCCACCTATAATATGGACTTTTCATGTACTTGGTCTGTGTACCGTGACTGTGGTTGCCACAGATCAATTTAGTCGAATTTTAATTGTATGATTTTTCTCTTTTATACCTTCTGGGAAACGCCTTGCATGGGTCGCCCGTTCGTGTTCTCCCCTTTGGGCTGACTTACTTTATTATGTTTATTTTTTTATGTTTCTTTCTTTTTTTTATTTTATGTTTATTTTGTAACAGTCCAATAAAGTTGGTAAAATAAAAATAAAATTAAAAAAAATGAGAATTGCTCAGGTGGCATGGTGGTGTAGTGGTTAGCGCTGTCGCCTCACAGCAAGAAGGTCCTGGGTTCGAGCCCTGGGGCCGGCGAGGGCCTTTCTGTGTGGAGTTTGCATGTTCTCTGCGTGGGTTTCCTCCGGGTGCTCCGGTTTCCCCCACAGTCCAAAGACATGCAGGTTAGGTTAACTGGTGACTCTAAATTGACCGTAGGTGTGAGTGTGAATGGTTGTCTGTGTCTATGTGTCAGCCCTGTGATGACCTGGTGACTTGTCCAGGGTGTACCCCGCCTTTCGCCCCTAGTCAGCTAGGATAGGCTCCAGCTGCCTGTGACCCTGTAGAAGGATAAAGCGGCTAGAGGAGATGAGATGAGAATTGCTCAGTCAGGGCAAAGTGCAAGGGCAGGAACAGCTTGTTGGTACTTTACTGACATCTTGTGGCCGTACAGTGTAATTGCTTCTAGATATTCAAAAAAAAGATTTGAAAATTCATCTCTGCTCATGCTGGTAATGAAGTTACTTAAAGTTGAAATGCTGACTCGTGTTTTTGTTTTGTTTTTCTTTTTGCAGCTGAGGAACCACATGACCGTGTATCACTATCATCACCATTGTTGTTTCCACAGTCAGATCTACAATTATTGTCCTAGTTCAGTAAAGAAGGTTTGTGTGATTGTCCTGTGGCTTGCCGAGATTGATTAAATGATTGGTTTTTCTTTTCTTTTTAATGTATTGTAGCAGCAGGGGCATGGCCAAGCGTCGGTCTGTGAATAGAGGGCAGAGTCAGGGAAGGTAAGTGGCAGAATCACTGCACCTGATGGGAATTAACCTGTGTTTGTGTGTCTTCCCCAGTGACCGTGCCCTATAAGAGGAGAGGGAGAGCAGAGGAAGGGGGCTCTCCCCCAACCAGAACACTTGTGTGCGCGTGCGTGCATGGGAGAATAAATGTAAAGCTGAAAAGCTAAAATAACAGGATTTTTGCAAACTCAGTTCTGGCCTGTCATGCTTCTGTGCTCCACCCACCTTAAGTATTTCTACAGTGGTGCCGAAACCTGGGACGGTGTACAGAAGAGAACAGCCCCATGGAGTCCTCCCCCTTCAAGGACCTGGTCCATGCCCTCGCCTCGGCCCAACAGAGCCAGCACCAGACGCTGGTCGCCCTCTGGAAGGAGCAGGACCAATGGTTCGAAGCCCTGGTGCTGGCACAGCAGGAAGATCACCAGGCGTTCCGGCACCTGCTTGCGTCGGTGGGGTCCACCATCACCACCGCTGTGGACCCTCCCCACATCACCCTAATGAAGATGGGTCCGTATGATGACCCCGAAGCCTTCCTCGCTCTTTTTGAGCAGGCAGCAGAGGCATGGGGTTGGCTGGTGGAACAGCGCGTGGTAAAGCCCCGCACTCCCGCGGGTGTCCTGCGGGACTCGCGGGACCCGCCGCAAAGCAGTGCGGCGCGGGACAAATTTTGAAAGCTCATTGCGGGCGCGACCGGAAGTGCATATATGCGTGCACGGGGAGGAGCGGGAGTGCACATATGCGGCGTGGGCGGGAGCGGTGATAAGCTGCAGTCCCACTAACTAAAAACGTGTTTGAAATAAAATTTATAAATTATTAATTTATGTCTATCATATATAATTTGTGCTGGATATTTTATTTGGCATTAATAAAAACATTTTAAGATGCCTAAATTTGCAGAGAGAGTCAGATTGCCAGATTGAGTGAGGAATGGCATCTTAAATTTGCCATTGATCACCCTAACGGGAAATCCTTTGATCACTCTAATGATTTGCAGTTCACACCCAGCTAGCAAGAGAACCATGAGTGAAGTGATTTACTGCTTGCGTTAGTCTACAACTCTAATCAGAGAGACAGGTTACACAGTGACGGTAGGCTTGACTCAATGCTATCCCAGAAATCCTTCCTGTAATATGCAAATTTGGCTGTCCAATCAGAGGCGGACAAATTTGCATATTACAGGAAGGATTTCTGGGATAGCATTGAGTCAAGCCTACCGTCACTGTGTAACCTGTCTCTCTGATTAGAGTTGTAGACTAACTCAAGCAGTAAATCAATTCACTTCTCTTACTAGCTCTGCTTTGCAATAAAAATAAAACAAAACATTGGTACAAAGCAAGCCCATTCACTTTTTTATGCTGATCAGAGAATTACAATGGTTTCTCGTGATAAAAATGTGCGATTCACGATTAAATATTTTAATTGCTTGACAGCACTTATTATTATTAGAGACACTACATGCTGAATTCAGAAACAAGGTAAATAATAACAAACGTAAACGTGAGCTGTAGATATTTATGCTCAAATCCACTCAAAGTAGGGGGCGGGGCACCATCACGCTGTGTCAAGACAAGAACTTTCCTGAGAAATAACGCGAATGTCTGCATCATGCGGGATTTGTGGGCGGGAGCGGGACAAAATATGGCAGGCGTGGGCAGGACTGAAAATCATAATTTTTTTGTGGGCGCGGGTGGGAGTGGGACTGAAAATCATAATTCTTTGCGGGCGCGGGCGGGAGCGGGACTGCACAATGCGGGCGTGGGTGGGAGCGGGACTGAAAAATCCAACCTGCGCAGACCTCTAGCATGTGGTGCGCCTCCTCCCCCTGCTAACGGGTGAGTCGCAGCTGGCCGCGCTACAGCTCCCTGCCGACAGCTGGCTGGTCTACACCGACCTCTGCAGGGCTGTCCTCCAACATGTGGGGTGCAGCCCGGAGCAGCAATGGCAGTGCTTCCGCGCACTGCGCCTGGAGGAGGTTGGCCAGCCGTTCGCATTTGGCCAGCAACTCTGGGACGTCTGCCGGCAGTGGCTGAGGGCCGACAACCTCGATGCCGAGGGAATCGTCGACCTGGTGGTGCTGGAACAATGCATCGCCCGACTTCCGGAAGGAACAGCGGAGTGGGTCCAGTGCCATCGCCCGGCTTCGCTGGATCAGGCCATCGAGCTGGCGGAGGACCATATGGCGGCTGTTCCGACGGTAGGACAGCATGTCTCCTCTTGTCCCCTCTCTTATCTATCGCCTTCTGTTCCTTGTCCTCACCCCATTCCCCCACTGCAGAGGTGGGGGCCGGCTCCACTCCAGCTGGCCTGTCGCACCCGTGGTGCCCTACCATTTCCTACTTCCGTGTCTATGTCTTCCCCCCCTCAGGTGAGTGAGCTCCAGAACACCCGTGCAGAGGGAGAGCCTGGGCCAGTTTGCTGGTGCTGTGGGGAGCCGGGGCACCTCCAGTATCAGTGCTCGGCGATGGAGGTGGGCGCAGTGGTCCGGATCCCCGATGCGCCGGGGACCGCCCTCAATCGGGCTGGAGCGTATCGCATACCGGTGAGTATCCAAGGGGATACATATCAGGCTTTGGTGGACTCTGGCTGTAATCAGACCTCCATCCACCAAAGCCTGGTGCAAGACGAGGCATTGGGGAGAGCACAATTGGTGAAGGTGTTGGGTGTGCACGGGGATGTTCACAACTACCCTTTAGTGTTGGTCCACATTCTATTTCGAGGGGCGAAATTTAGAGTAAAGGTGGCAGTTAATCCTTGCCTTACCCACACGATAATTTTGGGGACTGATTGGCCAGGATTTAGGGAATTAATGGCACATTGAGTGAAGAGTGGGGCCTGCCATAATTTAGCGGGGGGAGGTCCCGGTGTGGCATTGGTGGGAGCAGCTGTCACAGAGCTGTCTACGTCATCACTGCGTCAGAGTGAGGAGCAGCAGGCTCCTCCTCCTCTCTCAGAGAATCCCTCACGGATTTCCCGTTAGAGCAGTCGCGAGATGAAACTCTGTAGCATGCGTTTGACCAAGTGAGAGTAATCGATGGTCAAATGCTCCAGCCAAATGCCACCCTGTCCTTCCCCTATTTCTCCATTATTAAGGATAGGTTATACCGAGTGACGCAGGACACTCAGGCTAAGGAACCAATAAGACAGCTTTTAATCCCAAAGAGCCACTGGGAATTTCTATTCTAGGCGGCTCACTTTAATCCCATGGCCGGACACTTGGGGCAGGATAAGACACCAGCCCGAATAATGACCCAGTTCTATTGGCCAGGGATTCGCGGTGATGTCTGTAGGTGGTGTATGGCGTGCCGCGATTGTCAGTTAGTAAATCCCGCGGCCATTCCAAAAGCGCCTTTGCGCCCTCTGCCATTAATTGAGACCCCGTTCGAAAGAATTGGGATGGATCTCATCGGGCCATTAGATCAGTCAACATAAGGATATCACTTTATTTTAGTTCTGGCGGACTATGCAACGCGATATCCAGAAGCAGTGCCTCTTCGCAATTTCTCAGCATGTAGTATTGCAGAAGCACTCTTCCACGTCATCTCCCAAGTCAGAATCCCCAAAGAGATTCTGACTGATCAAGGCACTATGTTTATGTCACACACACTGCACAAACCGTATGGGTTACTGAGAATTAAGCCTATCCGCACCAGCGTTTATCACCCACAAACTGATGGTTTAGTCAAACGGTTCAATCGCACCCTCAAGAACATAATTCGGAAATTTGTAAGCGAGGACGCTCACAACTGGGATAAATGTCTCGAGCCCCTGTTATTCGCAGTGCGAGAGGTCCCACAAGCCTCCACGGGGTTCTCCCCATTCGAATTATTATACGGGCGTCAGCCACATGGCATTCTAGATGTACTGCATGAAAATTGGGAGGAGGGACCTTCAACAAGCAAAAATGAAATTCAATATGTTATCAACCTGCACACCAAACTCCACACACTCACACACCTTACCCAGGATAATTTGTGGCAGGCCCAAGAACATCAAGTCTGTCTGTACGACAGGGGAACGCGCCTTAGGGAATTCACTCCGGGAGATAAAGTACTCGTGTTGTTGCCCGCGTCGAGCTCCAAATTGATCACCAGGTGACAAGGACCCTTTGAGGTCACACAGTGAGTTGGGGCATCGACTATGAGGTGAGGCGAATGGACAGGGGTGGGGCATTAAAGATTTACCACCTTAATCTGTTAAAACTTTGGAACGAGGCGGTCCCCTTGGCGTTGGCGGTTCCAGAGAAGGCGGAGCTGGGGCTGGAGGTTCAAAAGGGAAAATTGACATCGCCCACTGCTCCGGTCCCCTGTGGAGACCACCTCTCCCCGACCCAACTCACAGAGATCGCCCAGTTGCAGACAGAATTTTCTGATGTGTTCTCGCCACTGCCCAGCTGCACCCACCTCATAGAACATCACATTGAGATGCCCCCGGGGGTAGTAGTGCGCAGCCGCCCTTACAGACTGCCCAAAAACAAGAAAAAGGTGGTTCGAGAAGAACTTGAGGCCATGCTCGAAATGGGCATCATCGAGGAGTCCCACAGTGACTGGATCAGCCCGCTGGTCTTGGTTCCCAAGGCCGACAAGTCGGTTCGGTTCTGTGTGGACTATAGAAAAGTCAACGCGGTGTCTAAATTTGAAGCGTACCCAATGCCTCGTATTGATGAGTTGATCAATCGACTAGGCACGGCTTGTTTTTATTCGACACTGGATTTGACAAAGGGATATTGGCAGATCCCCTTGACTCCGCTGTCCTGAGAGAAAATGGCCTTTTCCACACCATTTAGCTTACACCAGTTCATCACACTTCCTTTTGGGCTGTTTGGGGCGCCCGCTACGTTCCAGCGGCTTATGGATAGGGTCCTCCACCCCCACACCACATATGCGGCCACATACCTTGACAAAAAATCTTTCTTCTTTCATGGAATGGTCAGCAATGGTGCTGAACTTCCCGACTTATGTGAGCTGGGATTTATTTAATGACAATGATGGTTTTTGTGAGTTTTCTGTCAACATGAACCACTTTTTTTCAGGCCACTTTAACCAATTGGACACTTAGACTTCTCAGTATTGGTACTTGCATCAGTAGCATGCACTGGGGAAAAATTTTTAATTTTCTGAAAAAATCATATTCATCAATTATATTCTTTGTGGGCTAACACTGTGCAGGGGTGTCTAGAACCCTTTCTGATGTCTTTTGTAGGTTCTCTGTCCACTTGCACCACTTTTTCTAAGGCCTTGGCCTTGACAGCCCTGGTCTCGGGAGCCCTGGCCTTGAGAGCCCTAGCCTTGACAGCACATGCACTGGGGAGAAAAAAAAAATTCTGAAAAAAAAAATTCTGAAATTTAAGACTCTAGAGGGGTCTGTTGAACCCAAGCCTGATGACCCCTGATGTTTTTATGGTGCTTTTATATATGAAAAGCACATATGCAGGTGTAAAAAGCTCATGGGCTTGGTGAGTCAGCATACAGTACATGCTAACCCTGAACTGTGGGACTTTTCCATTTTTCTGAACTGTGGGACTTTGCCATTTTTCTGCCTGATGCCCATGGTAAAACTGAGCAGTGGGACTTTGCCATTTTTCTGAACTGTGGGACTTTGCCATTTTTCTGAACTGTGGGACTTTGCCATTTTGTCCACCTGATGCCCATGGTAAAACTGAGCAGTGGTACTTTGCCATTTTTCTGAACTGTGGGACTTTGCCATTTTTCAGCCAGATGCCCATGGTAAAACTGACCAGTGGGACTTTGCCATTTTTCAGCCGGATGCCCATGGCAAAACTGAACAGTGGGACTTTGCCGTTTTTCAGCCAGATGCCCATGGTAAAACTGACCAGTGGGACTTTGACATTTTTCAGCCGGATGCCCATGGTAAAACTGAGCAGTGCGACTTTGCCATTTTTCTGAACTGTGGGACTTTGTCATTTTTCTGCCTGATGCCCATGGTAAAAAAAGTCAGAACTTAATCATCATCAAAGAGAGAGAGAGAGGACTACCAGGAAATACAGAAAAATAAAAAACATTAGATTATAGGGAACTAACCACAAGTTTGGTGTTCTCTGCCAAGAGAGACAGTCACAGCTTAGTCCAAAACTTTGCTGAAAGCAACCCAACCCTGGACCCTTGGGCCCACTGAGTAGCACCTGTATACAGGCCAATATTCATACAACAAGTTTGGAGGCTTTGGGATAGATTTAACTTTTAATTCAATTTTTCAACATTTTTTAATCGAATCAGGCCATAGAACTGCAACCCAACTTGCTAACCCAGGCTGCAACCCAACCACCCACAGCGCTTTGTCCTGCTTAATGGCCCTTCCTTTGTTTTGGGCTGTCTGGTACACCAGTCTGCCTGCAAAACCTCACTGGAGGCCAATATAGTCAACTATTGCCATCTGGTGGTCAGAGCAGGTAATGCAGGGCCACCTCAGCTTCTCCCTGGTATGGTCAGCAAGTATGCTAACCTTACCGACTTGAGTGATCTTAGATTTATTAAAAGACAATGTAAAAAAAAAAAATTCTTTTTGGGCTGACACTGTACATACTTGGTCAGCAACTATGCTGAACTTCCTGACTTTTGTGAGCTGGGATTTATTTAATGACAATGATGGTTTTTGTGAGTTTTGTGGCATTCTAGATGTGCTGCGTGAAAATTGGGAGGAGGGACCTTCAACAAGCAAAAATGAAATTCAATACGTTATTGACCTGTGCACCAAACTCCACACACTCACGCACCTAACCCAGGAGAATTTGCAGCAGGCCCAAGAATGTCAAGTCCATCTGTATGACAGGGGCACGGGCCTTAGGGAATTCACACTGGGAGATAAAGTACTTGTGTTGTTGCCCACGTCGAGCTCCAAATTGATCGCCAGGTGGCAATGACCCTTTGAGGTCACATGGTGAGTCAGGGGCATCGACTATGAGGTGAGGTGAACGGACAGGGGTGGGGCGTTAAAGATTTACCACCTCAATCTGTTAAAACTTTGGAATGAGGAGGTCCCCGTGGCATTGGTGTTGGTGGTTCCAGAGAAGGTGAAGCTGGGGCCGGAGGTTCAAAAGGGAAAAGTGACATCACCCACTGCTCCGGTCCCCTGTGGAGACCACCTCACACCAACCCAACTCATGAAGGTCACCCAGTTGCAGACAGAATTTTCTGACATGTTCTCGCCCCTGCCCGGCCACACTCACCTCATAGAACACCACAATGAGACACCCCCAGGGGTAGTAGTGCGCAGCTGCCCTTACAGACTGCCCGAACACAAGAAAAAAGTGGTTTGGGAAGAACTCAAGGCCATGCTCGAAATGGGCATCATCGAGGAGTCCCACAGTGACTGGAGCAGCCCGCTGGTCTTGGTTCCCAAGGCCGATGGGTCGGTCCAGTTCTGTGTGGACTACAGAAAAGTCAGCACGGTGCCTAAATTTGAAGCGTACCCAATGCCTCATATTGACAAGTTGCTCGATCGACTAGGCAGGGCTCGTTTTTATTTGACACAGGATTCAACAAAGGGATATTGGCAGATCCCCTTGGCTCCGCTATCCAGAGAGAAAGCGGCCTTTTCCACACCATTTGGCTTACACCAGTTCGTCACACTTCCTTTTGGGTTGTTTGGGGTGCCCGCTATGTTCCAGGGGCTTATGGATAGGATCCTCCACCCCCATGCCACCTATGTGGCCATATACCTGGATGACATCGTTATTTATAATAATGACTGGCCGCGGCACCTAGAACACCTAAGGTCCGTCCTTAGGTCGCGGCACCTAGAACACCTAAGGTCCGTCCTTAGGTCGCTGAGGCAAGCAGGTCTCACAGCCAACCTAAAGAAGTGTATGATTGGGTGGGTGGAAATACGATATCTGGGCTTCCACTTGGGCAATGGGCAGGTGTGTCCCCAAATCAATAAGACAGCAGCGATTGCGGCCTGCCCGAGGCCCAAG
Organism: Neoarius graeffei; assembly: GCF_027579695.1. Taxonomy (NCBI): domain Eukaryota; kingdom Metazoa; phylum Chordata; class Actinopteri; order Siluriformes; family Ariidae; genus Neoarius; species Neoarius graeffei. The sequence goes on from NC_083587.1 coordinate 9,817,285, forward strand.
ACCAGAAAGGGGGTGAGACAGTTCCTGGGGCTGGCTGGCTAGGATCGTAGGTTTATACCTAATTATTTGGACATCAGTCAGCAGGCTGATCTCACTAAAAAGGGGGCACCAGATCCGGTCCAGTGGATGGAGCAATACCAGCAGGCTTTCTCCAAGGTAAAGGCTGCACTGTCTGGGGGGCCACTGTTACACTCCCCTGACTTTTTTCTCCCCTTTGTTTTGCAGACGGATATGTCAGACAGAGGGCTGGCGGCTGTTCTGTCCCAGGAGGTGGAGGGGAAGGACCGTCCAGTGCTGTACATCAGCCTGAAGCTGTCGGTGCACAAGGGCAGGTACAGCACCATAGAAAAGGAATGCCTTGCCATCAAGTGGGTGGTCCTCAACCTCTGCTACTACCGGCTGGGGCGCCCATTCATCCTCTGGTAAGACCACGTGCCCCTGCAGTGGCTCCACCACATGAAGGATGCCAACGCGTGGATCAACCATTGGTCTCTGGCACTCCAGCTGTTTAAGTTTGAGGTGGTCCACAGGCCGGGGGCGCAGATGGTCGTGGCGGATTTCCTCTCCCGTCAGGGGGGGGGGAGTCAGCTGCAGGCCGGACAGCTCCCCGGCCTGAGTTGGGCGGTGGGGATATGTGGCAGCGGGGGCGTGGTCAAGTGTCGGTCTGTGAATGGAGGGTGGAGTCAGGGAAGGTAAGTGGCAGAATCACTGCCCCTGACGGGAATTAACCTGTGTTTGTGTGTCTTCCCCAGTGACCGTGCCCTATAAGAGAGGCAGAGCAGAGGAAGGGGGCTCTCCCCCAACCAGAACACGTGTGTGTGTGTGTGTGTGTGTGTGTGTGTGTGTGTGTGTGTGTGTGTGTGTGTGTGTGCATGCGTGGGAGAAAGCTGAAAAGCTAAAATAAAAGGGTTTTTATGAACTCAGTTTTGGCCTGCCATGCTTCTGTGCTCCACCCACCTTAACTATTTCTACATGTATGTATAATGGCAGTTTTTGTTTGCCTGTTTTGGTTGATGGATCTTTCTTCTAACATTCTCCTAACATTTGTAAAGTGGGAACCTCGGGAGAGCTTTTGGAGAACCTTCCCTTTTGGTTGTATTAAAGTTCCCCTTACTATTGCAATACAAGAAAACTTTGGAAAACCTGATGACAATGTTCCAGTTGGGTTCTTTGAGTGTTAACTACAGACATACAGTCAAGAGTGAATGTGAGTAAATAAAAGTCAAATTTGAGGGTTAGATGAGGACATACAGTCAGTTGTAAACTGTTATGCAACTTAGCAAGAGTTAACCGCCTTGGTGAATGAATATCACTAAATGCACATTTGTTTGCTCATTGTATCATCAGCACAATAAGCTGGCATCAAAAGGAGCAACGTGCCAGAAAAACTGCAATAACATTCAGCAAGATGTCAAGGTCAGTCAAACTTGTAAAAATGACAGAACCCTATCCCAGAGAATAATTTGTGAAGATGTAACTTAAAATTTGCCTTATTTTTGCAGATGCCCCAAAGGTACTGTGCCCAGCCAAAAGTACTGCACTCAGCCATGAGAAGCACCAGAGGGACATCCACCGGAGGGCCTCGGAGGAACTGCACCCGGCCATGAGAAGCTTGTAAGATACCGGACATAGATATGACAACAGGTTCACAAAGGTACTGCCCCAAGCCACTCGAGGATGGCAGAGGTACTTTGCCCAGACAGTACATAGAGCCTCAAAAGGTATTACACCCAGCCACGGGTGGTCCTCAGAGGTCCTGTGGCCATTCCCGTTTGCCACTGCTTAAGAATTACATGTGACAAATAAAGGTTTCTTGGCTTGCCTTCTATATGTGATAGGTCAGAATTTCAGCTTTTATTTCTTGATATTTACATCTATATATGTTAACAGAATGGTGTTGGGATTTTTGCACAGTCAAATGCAGGGACTTTCAGGTCAAGTCAAGTCAAGTTTATTTGTATAGTGCGTTTAACAATAAACATTGTCGCAAAGCAGCTTCACAGAATTTAATGACTTAAAACATGAGCTAATTTTATCCCTAATCTATCTCCAATGAGCAAGCCTGTGGTGACAGTGGCAAGGAAAAACTCCCTCAGATGACATGAGGAAGAAACCTCGAGAGGAACCAGACTCAAAAGGGAACCCATCCTTATTTGGCAACAACAGACAACATTAACAGTTTTAACATGAAGTCAGTTTCATTGATGTTATACACTCTTCATTGATGGAAATTTGAGTGCAAAACTGTTCATGACAACTGCAGTCCTAAAGTTAGCAAGTAAACTGTAGTCCTCAGCCATAAAAGCATTACTGTAAGTGTCCAGAGCATCCTCCAAGTGTGACTTTCAACTGTCCACATGGGGCTGTCCTCCACAGGAGCGATGCAATGAGACTCCAACCAGACACAGGGCACCAGGATGGATCAGGCAGGTCCGAGGAGCAGAAGAGTTCAGCATCTCAATCCCAGGACCGACATATAACTATGTAACTCAAAGGGAAAGATCGGGGGAAGCGAGAGAAAACGCAGGTTGTTAGGTATGCCCAATATCACCTGAAAAAGTAGGAACAGTATACATATTGCACTGAGTACAAACAGGGACTCCAGCAGAAACTAACTATGACAGCAAAACTAAAAGGGGAGAGCCAGAGCCAGAGGGTAATACAGGCATGAGGGAGCCCAGGGACATAAAACAGCCAGCCACTACATCATCAACAGACTCGAGTGAGCAAGTGAGTGGGGGACTGACAGCATCCATACATCCCAGTTTACCAAAGACTATGTCTGAGGACCCTCCAGATCTACACCTTTACCTCAAACACAATTAACAAAAGGCTTGACTAAACAGATATGTTTTCAGCAGAGACTTAAATGCTGAGATTGTGTCTGATTCCTGAACATTACTTGGAAGGCTGTTCCATAACTGTGGGGCTTTGTAAGAAAAGGCTCTGCCCCCTGATGTAACCTTCACTATACGAAGTACCAGCAGATAGCCTGCACCTTTTGATCTAAGTAGGTGTGGTGGGTCATAGAGGACCAGAGGTTCACTCAGGTACTATGGCATGAGACTATTCAGTGCTTTAAAGGTCAATAGTAATATTTTATAATCGATACAAAATTTGATTGGGAGCCAATGCAGTGTGGATAAGACAGGGGTGATGTGGTCATCTGCATTCACGCAGATATCAAATAGAATAGGGGCTAATAGGGGCTTCATGGCCCTAATAGAAAGATGGCCAAGATGGCTTTTGTTTCCCCTTCACGTGAGTATTAGTGCTATTGAGGCTGGTCGTTTGAGGTCAAGGCCTATGTCACAGTGGCCTAATCGATAAGGCACTGGACTCTTAAGCCAGTGTTTATGCATCAAATTTGATGAGAGAAAGGATTTGTCCAGAGGCTTTTGAAATTTGCGATTGCATGTGTTTAGCAGCGAGGGGCAAGCAGATTTGTTCTAACACCAAAATTTCCAAGATCCCATTCATTGAGAGTACACACAAGGATGCAGCAGAAGCATGGCTGGTAATGATTGCTAAACAAGAGGAAGCAAATCAGTCATAAAAATGTGTCAGCCCATTTCAGTCCAGACAAATCCAGGTGTTTCCAGTTTCTTTTCTTCTTCCGTCCCATGTCAATTTGTGCCACGTATAGGGACCATTACAGCGATAGATAGAGGTTCCTAGCACTTCATCCACCCCTGTCGTTTGCCATCAGTCTTCTCATGTTGGACCTTTCAACATAAGTTTCATGAATGCCTCATCAGTGACGATCCATGTCCCATTTGAAAACATTCACCCGTACAACTGGGTTTGGGAATGCCTCACCGGTGTTTGCATCATGCAACAGTCTTAGCTCATTGCACAAGTGCACGATGGACTTGTCAGGATTACTCAAAATCATTTCTGTCAACCATTGCATGCTTAGTCCTGGGTCATCAATCTCAGGCAGCCCTGCTGTCATGACAGAATAGCCAAAGGGGCCCCACCAATGGTGCCAGTTGTCTGCAACCCTTCATCAGCTGTCCATCACTAGTGATGATGCCTGTTTCATTAGGATGCACAGAAACATAGATGGGCCGCGAGGCCCACACCAGAGCGACAGAGTCGTCCGCAGCAGTGGCATGAATGGCCCGGTTGAGGCGCTATGGAATGTCTAGTTTCATGAGCGCTCGTATACTCCAATTGATGCTTGTCTTCAATTTCAGACACTGAGCTTTTAACTTTGCTTCGCTATGTTGCTCTTACTGAGGCATCCCTTTCCCACGTCTGATCGATAATTCGGCATTCTTCATGTTCCTCTTCCAAACATCTTTGTACCTCAGTTTCTGTCCTCCTTGTTTCTGTCAGCCTCTTTCCTAGGCTCAGTTCTCCATAGAAAATGGCTTTGGGCAGTCACGTGTCAAGCATGTACCAGACATGTCCAGCCCAACGAAGTTGGGAGGCTGTGATAAGGGCTTCCACGCTTACTGTTTTGGCTTGCCTGAGGACTTCTACATCGGGGACCTTGTCCTGCCATCTTATTTTGAGGATTTGATGCAGGTGTCACAGTTGTAGCCTGGTCAGATACTTGAAGTGTTTACCGTAGAGCGTCATACATTCGGTGGCGTAAAGCAGAGGTGATAAGACTGCGGCGTTGTATACTTTCAACTTGCTGGTTCTCTTGATGTCATGGTGAGACCATAGTTGCTTTTGTAATGCACCGAAGGCTTTGGTGGCAGCTTGAATCCTTAGGTCTACCTCCAATCTGATGAGTTGGTGTTGTGCATCTGCTTAATACCTGTAATGTAATATAATGGAATGTGATCTCAAAAACAAATTTCTGCTTGCTGCATACATTTGACAAGGGCCAAAGGCTGTATCCAACTGCATGGAAGGAGCCATGAGTTAAACCCTGTAGAGAATGCTGAAATAGCTCAGTAGGGCGAGCGTTAGACTGAAGGTCCCTGATTCAGTCCCAGGTTTCAGGCTTGATGGTTTGTGAACACCTTTGACCAAGTGGGTGCTAAATTTTTTGCCAGAACGAGGTCAGTATATGGCAGTAATTTGATGGTAAAAACAACCTTGCAGCTGTGTCTTGGTTCCATGGTGTAATGGCTAGCACTCTAGACTCTGAATCCAGTGGTCTGAGTTCAAATCTCAGTGGAACCTATGAAGCTGTTGTTTGCACCTCTTGAAATAACATTTCAACTGAAGGCTACCTTTGAGCAAGCTTGCATATCCCAAACCCTTTGTTTCCATCAACATGGAACAAGTTCTCTTCAAGATTGGTAGGGGCCACTTCTGCAGTTTTGGATCTGAGGTTTATTCCAGTACCATCACAGCTTCAATGATATTGGGCACTATAGGTCTGGATTTGGGTGCAACATGGTGGCTTGGAGAGCATTTGAAAAGTTGGCGCTGGTACAGTGGTGTAGTGCTTAACGCTGTCGCCTCACAGCCAGCATGTTCTGGGTTTGAGCCCAGTGGCTAATGGGGGCCTTTCTGTGTGGAGTATGCATGTTCTCCCTGTACCTGTGTGGGTTTCCTCTGGGTGCTCTGTTTTCCCCCGCAGTCTGAAGACATGCAGGTTAGGTTAATTGGTGGGTCTAAATTGACTGTACAGTATGTGTGAATGGTTGTTTGTCTTTCTGTGTTAGCCCTGTGATGATCTGGTGACTTGTCCAGGGTGTACCTTGCCTCTCGCCCATAGTCAGCTGGGATAGGCCCCACCTTGCTTGCAACCCTGCACAGGATAAGTGGTTACAGATAATGGATGGATGGATGGATGGATGGATGGATGGATGGATGGAAAGTGTAATTGGCTGTGCCCCAGAACCAATTCAGAGTGATAACTGCCCATCGATGTTTGACTCACTTGGTCCGCTCACATGGCATGATGGACCATCCGTTGTACCCTCTGTTGCCACATTGGATTGTGTGGGTTGGGCTGCAAACGAGCTCAAGTTCTGATCAGATCCTGTGCACTTTAAATGAAAAATACCCGAGTCAGTCCCCTCAGAATGAAATAGTGGTCAACTGGTGAATTCTCACTACGGACTTTCTGGAAAAGCAGTCAGCTAATGACTATTATTTAGTGGTGAATAAGAGAAGAGAAAATACAAAGAAAAAGACCATCAAGTCTATCATACCCTAACAATGGCTACTACCTTCCTGGATCCTTTGGTAATTGCTATGTTTTGGAGTGGTTTTGAGTGATTCAAGCAACTAAAAGATACATTTTAGAGTTTATGAAATTAAAGTTACTCTCAAAATGAAGCACAATTAGATGAATTGAAAAAGGAACACTGATTTTTAAGAGATTCATAAGTGCTTCTCTTTGAGGCAATCTCATGTGTGTATTTGAATTTCCTGCATCCTGCAATCAGTTGAGTTACTGTATTTCAATGACACATTCAGATACAAGGAATCGATTGACATTTTGCGAAACAACCAGAGAATCTCTTGTTTTGGACAACATTTCCCTCAACAGAAAAAGGTTTCCCCTGTCCTGAAAACAACAGGACCTGAAAAGGAGGGAACTGGCCAGTACAAGGACCAATCCTGTGACCTTGGCGTTATTACAGTAGCACCACACTCTAACCAACTGAACTAACTGGCCAAGGGAAAAAAAAGCCATGGCTGCTGAGGTGCTTCACTAAATAGTGATGAGGTGGTGACTTTCCCTTGAATAGATGTCTTTTCTCTTGATTATTGTTTTGAAGCCCTCAGTTCGACCCACTCACATATTTACACAGGAGGATGAAAATCCCAACATCCAGTCTGAAACACTTTATCTACTGAGCAAAGTCAACATGGATAGCTTGAACAATGTGAAAGAAGGATGCACACCTACTTCCCTTCTTCAACATGGTGGTCCAAAAGCTCTGATGAACCACTTCTCACCAACCTTGACCCAATTGCTCTCACTAAACAATTAAGCAACATCTGCTTCCTGAAACATGCATCAAAAGAAGGAGAAGCAGGCCAAGGATCCCATGTCAGGAAATTAGGTAGTTTTAAAAGACTGAAGCCTTGAAGATCACCTAGGAAAAGGCTTCTTCCTGTCCTGAAAACAACACATTCAATAAAGGATGGAAATGGCCAGTAAAGGGATGCTTTTTTGGCTGAGGACTACAATTGACTGGCTAACTTTCAGACTGCAGTTGTCATGAACAGTTTTGCACTCAAGTTTTCATCAATGAACAGTTTATAACATCAACAAAACAGACTCGATGTTAAAAATGTTATAATCACGCTATCTGTTATCACCCAAATGAGCTTCTTCAAAAAAAGCTTCTGCTCACAGTCTGTCCATGGGCTGTGACCAGCAACCAAAATCAAATCAGGTTGCAAGATCTTGAAAGGATTTAGGTGCAAAGTTGCACTTAATAAGTACAAACTGCCTTGGTATGAGCAGAGAAAATGCAATCATGACAAAATATTTCATGATTTCATCAGCAGATGACCATTTGCAGATGGATCTTTGACTTTCTGACAGGCAGATAATCGGACAGGTGGTGATAATCGGTAGCCACACTTCCTCCTCGCTGATCCTGAACACAGGTGCGCCACTGGGCTGTGTGCTCAGTCCCCTCATGTACTCCTTGTTCGCCCATGACTGTACTGCTAAATACAGCGCCAACATCATCAACAAGCTTGCTGATGACATAACCATCTCGGGCCTCCTTATGGACAACGATGAGACAGCATGCAGAGAGGAAGTGAAGGCATTAGCGAGCTGGTGCCAGGACAACAACCTCTCTCTCAACGTCAGTAAAACTAAGGAGATGATAGTTGACTACAGGAGACAGCAAGGGAGGACACACTAGCCCATCTAGTCGTAGACGTTTTTAGGGTATCATTTGTGACAAAATCACAGACAGATAGTCTTCTTCGTTGTATCTTCTCTTCTCTTATTCACCACGAATAAAAATAAGAATAAAGTCCCAAGACAAGGAATGACACTTTCAGCCTTGACTTTGCTCCCTTTTGGCAACTGCTCAGGGATTAATGCATTGGACCTGAAATGCACTGGGGTTCTTTTCAGTGCAAGTTGAAGCCTGCCTTCATGGTGTTAGCTGGTGGTGTCAACTGACCCTTTTATAGTGCTTGCCAATTAATTTCACCAAGGGTATCTATTTCATTTACATTACAGAACTTTGAAAATGAGAATGCTGTCAGATTTGTGGAAATCCCAGTTTCACAAATGTGGTCCCAGATTATGTTCCATGCAGGAGATTTGATATTGTTTCCTCATCAAACACATGCACTTCCCCCAAAACTGTGGTAATTAGCAGAATAATAGAATGAGGTGTGTTGGGAGAAGAGAAAAGCTAATAGAGGGGAGCATAAGTTGCTTGGAAACCATCCATGAAGGCAGAAAACCCTTTTGCCTTCTTACACTCACAGCTACAGGTAATATACCCTCCCCTTCAGGGAATCAAACCCTGGTCTTCTACATGACAGGCAGAGATACTGGCCACTATACTAACGAGGACAAAGGTCACCCCCTTGTATAGATCATGGACAGTCCTGAAAAACTAAAAAAAAAAAACAAGACAAGGAATGACCCTTTCAGCCTTGACTTTGCTCCATTTTGGCAATCACTCAGGGATTAATGCATTGGACCTGAAATGCACTGGGGTTCTTTTCAGTGCAAGTTGAACCCTGCCTTCAAGGTGTTAGCTGGTGGTGTCAACTGATGTTCAGTGCAGGAGATTTTATATTGTGTCTTTATTGACAGTTTGTCCCTGCTCAGAGAAATGCTGAAGATTGATTACTAAATTAAATAATAATGGGTCTTTTAGAGAGCGCTGCGTGTTGTTATGCGTGGCTCTTGACTCCCATTATGGACCCCAAACACTTTGGCACTGGCTAAAAAAGGTCTTCAGAGGACTCTGAGGAAAGCAAAACTGCCTCAACAGCTGCTGATGGACTTCTACAGGTGCACAATAGAGTCACTGATCATGCACTGCATCACTCAGGCTGCACCTTGGAAGATAAGAAGACCTTGCAGCGCATCATAAAAACAGTTCAGAGATCACAGACACTCCACTTCCATCACTGGAAGAAATCCATCACTCCCGGTGCACCCGCAGAGCCAAAAACATTATCAAGGACCCAACCCATCCTGGACATGGACTCTTTACCCCCTGGAAAGTGCTACAGAACTCTGTACACCCGCACAACCTGGCTGAGGAATAGTTTTTACCCCATAGCTATCACACTATTGAACTCGCAGCACTCACTGCCTCTGCCAACTAATCCACAGGTCTGAACAGCACACCTCCACTCACTCACTGCTGCTATACTACTGTGCAATACAGCCCATGGCATTTGACCGGTTCTGTATATTCTGTGCTGTATATTATTATATCAACACTAGTGCAATAACATACTAGTACAATATTCCTCTATGTGCAATACTCATGCACTTTATCATATACATAATCTTACTCCATTTATACATATTACCTCAATAATTCTGAACATCAGCACTATTTAATTTCTCCTAGGTTTGGTGAGAAAAGCAAATGCTAAACATCTTTTGCAATGCTCAGCTGTAATTGTAGAGGTACAGCTTTGGTTTACCTATGACATTTTGGTCAAAACAGAGTGTACATGTATATACATTTACTGTGACACAGATTTGAAAAATGATGGGCTTTAACACACCATTTATTGTGAGCATTGTGTTTATAGAAGAGAAAAGGCCTGGGAGTAGACAGTGCTGAGTGCATTCATTAGAGCGCTGGCTTTATTTTGACAGATGGGTTTGATGTTTTGCATGTTGGTTTATTTTGCCCAACTGGTGAAATGAATAAGATTTCCCTGTAAATGAAACTTGGAGTTTAAGAATGAGGTTAGTGTTGGCAAAAATGCAGCTAATTTAGAACTTTATAGATTCAGGATTAAATTTTGCATTTGAGAGAGCTGATAAAGTAAGGTCTGATATTTGTTATTGCATTCCTTTCTGTGCTGCTGCTGCTGGTAACTTAAAGAAGTAAGTGGCATTTTAACAATGCTGGGTCATTTTAACTCAGTGAAATGACCCTTAGCAAAAAGTAGTATACTTAAAGTTCATTTTGTAAAGTATTCTGAAGTGTAAGTATAAGTATATCAAGTGTACTACAGGCCATGTACTTCAAGTGTACTAGAAAGCATACTAATTTAATACTTCTTCGGACTAAATTGGAACATTTTAAGTTTATAAAAGTATACTTTCAAGTCCGTTTTAAGTTTACAAAAGTACACTTTCAAGTATACTCATTTATATACTATCAATGCACTTGGTATATCCCTATTGTGTACTTGAAGTATATCATAAGTACACTTATTTATGTACTGCCATTGTACTAGTTATATACTGTAAGTATATTCATTTATATACTATCAATGTACTTGGTATATCCTTGTTGTGTACTTGAAGTATATCATAAGTACACTTATTTATGTACTGCCATTGTACTAGTTATATACTGTAAGTATACAAGAGGGATATACCAAGTACATTTACAGTATAGATATAGTATAGATGAGAGTACTTAAAGAGTACTTTTGCTAACTTAAAAGTAACTTTGAAGTATACTTTTATAAACTTAAAATGTTCCAATTTAGTCCGAAGAAGTATTAAATTAGTATGCTTTCTAGTACACTTGAAGTACATGGCCTGTAGTACACTTGATATACTTATACGTACACTTCAGAATACTTTACAAAATGAACTTTAAGTATACTACTTTTTGCTAAGGGAAACCAGTATAAAAATGTCATATAGGCTTGCCATTGAAAAGTTGTGTGGGAAACTAAGTAACTGCTTTTGGTCTTACAACCGTTTTTTGGTTGATGGAGTTACATACCACAGTAAAACCTATGACAGACTAAAGAAGAGATTCAACAGTGCTGCATACTTGAAAGATGGTACATTTTGTTGTATTATAGAATTGGTTGTTTTTAAACAAATATGTTCACATGAAATCTCTGCTTTTTGTCCATGTCGCAAACTATGTTGTGTTTTAGTTGACGTACTTAGTAAATCAGGTAGGCCTGTATGTAAAGATTCGCAAATAAATGTACAAAGTCATTTTGTATATGATGTTCAAAAAACTGAAACTGTTCATGCTGTCTTGCCTGACATTATCAAAACAAAATGTGTCCTTGTTGAAACAGCTGACACACTGTACATAACACCATTGCCAAACCCTTTTGAAAGGGACTAGTTAAATAAATAAAGTCAAGCCAAACTTTTTTCTGTTTTCCTGTTTTTGTGTATGATGAAGTGTAAGGTACATGAAGATAATGCAATTCAGTACACATAATGACTAAGTGTTAATCTCCAGAATTATAATAAGACATTAAACAAGACATGCATGTTGACGGTTGGGTTGGCTGGTAATGTTCATCATGTGCTGTTGAGTAAGGCTGCTGCAGAGGGGATGAAGGACTTTTTGTTTATAGTGGTACATTGTAGCGCCAGCCTGATGGGAGCAGTTGGAAGGAGTGATGGAGGGGGTGAGAGGGGCCCTCTGATCAGGTTGGATTCCCTAATCACTTACCAGCTGTATAGCTCAGCTAATGTAATATAAATTATAAATATAATATATATATATATATAAAATAGGGCGGCACGGTGGTGTAGTGGTTAGCGCTGTCGCCTCACAGCAAGAAGGTCCTGGGTTCGAGCCCCGGGGCCGGCGAGGGCCTTTCTGTGTGGAGTTTGCATGTTCTCCCCGTGTCCACGTGGGTTTCCTCCGGGTGCTCCGGTTTCCCCCACAGTCCAAAGACATGCAGGTTAGGTTAACTGGTGACTCTAAATTGACCGTAGGTGTGAATGTGAGTGTGAATGGTTGTCTGTGTCTATGTGTCAGCCCTGTGATGACCTGGCGACTTGTCCAGGGTGTACCCCGCCTTTCGCCCATAGTCAGCTGGGATAGGCTCCAGCTTGCCTGCGACCCTGTAGAAGGATAAAGCGGCTAGAGATAATGAGATGAGATGATATATATATAAAATAGGGCGGCACGGTGGTGTAGTGGTTAGCGCTGTCGCCTCACAGCAAGAAGTTCCTGGGTTCGAGCCCCGGGGCCGGCGAGGGCCTTTCTGTGTGGAGTTTGCATGTTCTCCCCGTGTCCACGTGGGTTTCCTCCGGGTGCTCCGGTTTCCCCCACAGTCCAAAGACATGCAGGTTAGGTTAACTGGTGACTCTAAATTGACCGTAGGTGTGAATGTGAGTGTGAATGGTTGTCTGTGTCTATGTATCAGCCCTGTGATGACCTGGCGACTTGTCCAGGGTGTACCCCGCCTTTCGCCCGTAGTCAGCTGGGATAGGCTCCAGCTTGCCTGCGACCCTGTAGAAGGATAAAGCGGCTAGAGATAATGAGATGAGATGAGATATATAAAATATAATGTAATATAAATTCTAAATATAATATATACATATAGTATAAATATATAAATTAAACGTTGAGTCAATTAATGAGTTGACCTTATTGTGCTCTTGAAGCAAGATATATGCTAAGCATTCCTATTTTGTGGCAAAAAGATTTACAAAGTATACTTAGGTCCAAGTATAAGTTTTAGTATTAAAGTAATGTATAAGTGTAAGTCTTAGTATTGATATAGGTCTACTTATACTTTTTTATACTTGGTTCAGTATAAACCAAGTATACTTCCCTGTACTATGTTGTAAGTGTATCAAGAATTAGTTTATAAGAAGTAACCTTCAAGTACACTTCCTCGATTTTAGTATAAAATAAGTATACTTGTAGCACACTTGATTAAACTTCTTTTTGCTAAGGGGAGTTATGCATTTCACCTGGCAGGTTGGGTTACTTTAACAAGGCCATTGATTTAAATTTACATAATGGTTGGATTCTTATTTCAACCCAATATTTTGGTTATATTGAGTGTAATGCTGGGTTAAACTTATCAAATCAATGAGTTGTTTTTTATTGGCTCCTTGTTGTCCTTAGCCTAACCATTGTTTATTCATTGTTAATCATGGCTAATCTTTAATGATAAATTATTGTTGGTCACTATTAAATTAAACGTGTTTAATCTGTGTTTACAGCTATATTGCATATACAGCTATACTGGCCTGTGCCAAATACTCTCATGATCTGACCAAATTGTGCAAGACATTACTTTCATTGTAGCAGAATTTTTCCCCTCTCTATTATTATCCAAACAAAACACGTCTTATTGTGATTTCCTATAGACCCTTTGCGCACAACCTGATGCATCACGTGATAATTTCACCTGGGTGACAAACACAGTCTTTTGTGCAAGCAAGGCCTGGTCTGTCTTCAATATGGTTCATTTTTGCATTTTTTTTTTTTTGGTTGTTCAAATTGTTCAAATCGAGAAATAGATAAAAAGGTTTATCATCTGCCTGCTATCAAGAAAAATGTGAAAGAGAAGCAAATGCTTCAAGAACAATGAAGAAATGAGTGGTTAAACAGTGCGACAAGAGGATCTAAGCCTGAAAACTCCAGAAAAGTTTGTGAATACCCACATTTGTAGCGAGTATTTTATTTCAGGTAAGAACTTGGATTAAAAAAAAAATAAAATTAGAATAGAAAGTTGTAAATCAGTATGGAAGAGTTTGCATAAGAATATCATTTTATTTCTGTTCACATTCAGGCTAGCTTCTTCATGAAAGTGTTTGAATCTCTTATAGGTGAACCAGCTTCCTTATTCGACAAGGAAAACCCAGATTGGGCAACAAGCGAACAACTCTTTCAAAAATTCACTTTTAATTGTATTGATATAGTGCTTTGAGCGATAAATTGACAAATGCAACAACAACAATTCAAGAGTTCCATCAATGACCACGTTCAGATTCTGTTAAGGAAATGGTCATATGCGTCCTGTCTCATTTGCAATGTGATTTGCTGAGCATTTTGCTCATTTTGAGCATTTACAAGACAGTATGTGCCTTTAGGAATATGCAGATTGGTGTGTGAGAGAGAGAGTTTATTCCAAAGATACCATTTATTGAAATAGCTGACATGAATTATTGAACTAATACTGATTGGATATAACAACGATAGCAGCCAAGGAATAGTTCAATATAAATGGTGATACAATATGTACAAATAAGAATCAGTAGTGTATATGATGATAACTAAGGCACCAATGGTGATCAGAAGTAATAAGCTATGTACAAGTTTACAGTGAAAGGCGAGTGGATGTTAAAAATGTGATAGGGAAACCACGTGTTTGTGTGCATGTGTGGGTGTGTCTGTGGAATGCGAATGGAATGCAGCCATGCCCAAAAGGGGGATGGTCAGCACAGAAAGGTAGTGTGAAATTGAACTAAGGAATCTGTAGTTCAAACGAGTCTTGGCTCAGCCTTAAACCCAAATTCTACTCAAATCCCAATGTTGAGGTGTGAAGTATGAAGGAGGGAGTTAAGAAGAGAGAGAGAGAACACATGCACAATCTAAATACAGATAGGAAATAAAGTAAATCAAACAACACGTGGTCTAAGACCGACATTCATGTGAATCAAAATGCATACATTTAAATCATAAATGAATTCAAATGAACACTATTCACATAAACTAACTACAAGTAAAAACGAACAAATTTTGCCCAGATACTAGCTTCACTTGGGTGATGGCTCTTGTTAGTGATTGAAGTGTGCTTTCTCCGAAGGTAGCGCGGGATGCAGATCCAGGATGAAGACTGTTTTATTCCTTCGAGCTCATTAGCTGAAGATCCTTGGTGTCCTGTTGGCTGTCCAATGATCTAGAAGGAATCTTGTTTATAATTCGTCAACGCTGAAAAAGGGGAAAGGAATCCAGTCGCCTTTTCTCTTTGAAACACTGCGTGGGCTGCAGTAACTAACCGGTTCAATTATCACAACTCTGCGAAGGTCAAATACATTAAACTTTAGCCAAAGTCTGGTATCAATAGCTGGTTCTTCATTCTCTGTCCTTCTGTAGCGCCAATGCACGGCTTCTCTCTTTCATGTGTGGAATCCACCGCCAGAAAGGAAATCCACCACCAGAGAGACAGAATTTCGGTGCCACCGCTAGTTTAAAGCAGTTGTGACGTCACTGTATTTGGTATCTGGTATCGTCTCTGTCCAATACTGTTACAGGGATTCAGAAGAATGGGTGGAGTTAGAACATGGCGTCGAGTACAGAGATTGGTGTGTTCAAACTGTACTGTGAAAAGGTTACTATGGTTACAGGCATGGTAGCCGCCCCTACATCAGATGTTGGAAGAACAGCTGGATGGACTGGCACCCATTTGGCCTGGTGTAGTGAAAACCTGGATGCTTACACTTTCCCTCTGTATAGGTTTGAGCCCACAGTGTTAAAAATTAGCTGTAATGCTGAACACTGGCTGCTGTGGTCAGATTCAGATTACAGCCTTTGTGCTTTGTTGGAGTTAACAAACAGCCGGGCCCAGGATCCTAGATGGGGTAAGAGAGAGCTTAGCTGAGTAAGCCAAGAGTGAATCCTGGAATTTTCTGCACTGTCATCAGGCTTCTTGTCCCATCATGACACCAAAAGGACTCATGAAAGCAAGAGCCTATAAAATGAAGATTTCACTCAAGGTCATGTGACTTGCAACTAGAGAGGCACAGCAAAGACACATTCCCATACTGAGAGTAGAACCCAGGCCACCTGGGTGAAAACCAGGAATCCTGACCACTAGACCATATGGGACAGCCTTGAGGTGTAAAGGCCACCTTTGAAGTGCTTAGGCCATTGGTGAGAACTCAGGCATTTTCCAAAAAAGTAGCTGTTATTTTTTATTTTATTTACTCAGGCTGGAAAAGATTACAAAACCATCTCTAAATAGTTTGGACTCCATCAATCCACAGTCAGACAGATTGTGGACAAATGGAGGAAATTCAAGACCATTGCTTCTCTCCCCAGGAGTGGTCGACCAACAAAGATCATTCCAAGAGCAAGGTGTGTAATAGTCACCGATGTCACAAAGGACCCCAGGGTAACTTTTAAGCAACTGAAGGCCTCTCTCACATTGGCTAATGTTCATGAGTCCACCATCAGGAGAACACTGAACAACAAATGGTGTGCATGGCATGGTTGCAAGGAGAAAGCCACTGATCTCCAAAAAGAACATTGCTGCTCATCTGCAGTTTGCTAAAGATCACATGGACAAGCCAGAAGGCTATTGGAAAAATGTTCTGTGGATGGATGAGACCAAAATAGAACTTTTTGGTTTAAATGAGAAACGTTATGTTTGGAGAAAGGAAAACACTGCATTCCATCCTAATAACCTTATCCCATCTGTGAAACATGGTGGTGGTAGTATCATGGTTTGGGCCCATTTTGCTACATCTGGGCCAGCATGACTTGCCTTCATTGAGGGAACAATGGATTCTGAATTATGCCAGCAATTTCTAAAGGAAAATGTCAGGACATCTGTCCATGAACTGAATCTCAAGAGAAGGTGGGTCATGCAGCAAGACAACGACCCTAAGCACACAAGTCGTTCTACCAAAGAATGGTTAAAGAATAAAAGTTAACGTTTTGGAATGGCCAAGTCAAAGTCCTGACCTTAATCCAATGGAAATGTTGTGGAAGGACCTGAAGCGAGCAGTTCATGTGAGGAAACCCACCAACTTCCCAGAGTTGAAGCTGTTCTGTATGGAGGAATGGGCTAAAATTCCTCCAAGCTGGTGTGCAGGACTGATCAACAGTTACCGGAAACATTTAGTTGCAGTTATTGCTGCACAAGGGGGTCACACCAGATATTGAAAGCAAAGGTTGACATACTTTTGCCACTGACAGATATGTAATATTGGATCATTTTCCTCAATAAATAAATGACCAAGTATAATATTTTTGTTTCATTTGTTTAACTGGGTTCTCTTTATCTACTTTTAGGACTTGTGTGAAAATCTGAAGATGTTTTAGGTCATATTTATGCAGAAATATAGAAAATTCTAAAGGGTTCACAAAGTTGCAAGCACCACTGTAAGAGTGATGCAGAACTGAGTGGAGAGGTTATCTGTAAGAAAATTTTCCCTCTCTCAAAGGGTTGCTGGTCACAGCCCATGGTCAGACTCTGAGCAGAAGCTTCGAGCTTTGTCAGTGTGAACAACGAGTCTTGTACAAAGTGCTGTATGGGGTAAGAGAGAACCAAGCAGCAATGCGAGAAGCATCCGATCCGAGGTCACACGCACCAACCATCGTGCCCCAAGCCGATGTAAGGTTTCAGGCAGTGGTGATCCTCTCATTTTGCCATCCCTTACAAGCCATGCTGACAGTTGCAATCTATGGGCAAATTCAGAGATGAAGAGTGACTCAGTGAAACTGAAAATTCAATGATAAAACCCAGATTCCAACCAGGGTTACAGAGATGCCAGAACAGAATCTAATTGCTTCTCTGATTACGGCTCTCCAGACTCTGAGTTATCTGTGTTCCCCTACCAGAAAATCAGCTGCTGGTTGAAGCATTTTGAGGTCAGCCAAGCATCTAACTGAGAATCTTCTAATTTGTAGTCAGACCCATTATCCATTGCGCCACTGGCCCAAGTGGAGCCATGATAAGTGAGATCCAAACTACATATGAATTTCCATTTAGTCACTGTTCAATAGTGAGATGGAAAATGCAATGCCCTAACCCAGATTCAAACCAGGGTTGCTGCAGCTACAACGCAGAGTACTAACCACTATACTATCACAGCACTCCACCTCCCAAGGCCAGAGTGTCTGATCGCATTGCCACAAACTCAGTGGCTAGACATGGATTGGGCCATCCCGGCCCACTTTTGGCCTGGTGTTGTGAGAACAGTCAGCTTTTTAGTTCAGTTCAGTTCAGTTCAATTTCATTGCTCATTTTATGTTAACACATGGCCAACTTGCAATGAAATGCAGTGGACGAGATCAGAACCAGAAACAAGTCTCTCAGCATTGGAGCCCGACAGGAGTTTAACAGAATATCAGTTAAAAAAAAAGATTCAAAGTCCTAAAGATTAAAAAAAAAACGGAAGTTAAATTCAAGTGAAAATAGAAATAACTGAGATGCATGCATGCATTGTCTCAGGGGGGTAGTGTGGGGAGGGGGTGTAGGACAAGCACCTGTATTGCACATCGGAAAAATTGACACATGCAGCTACCAGTAATTGCACTTTGTTGAAGACAAATTAAGTACTGACCATGTAAACAGAGTTTTGATGTGTTGGTAAATGTGGAAACAGTAAATATGTAAATGTTTTGGTGATATGTAAACAGAGTCTTGAGATATGTTTGTGATATGTAAACAGAGTCTTGTGATATGTATATATCACAAGACTCTGTTTACATATCACAAACATATCTCAAGACTCTGTTTGATATCTCAAGTCTTTTGATATGTCAATTGTGGACCTATAGTAGTTTGAAATGATGCTTGCCTTCATGCCAAACTTCTTCAGCCTCCTCAGGAAGCACAGCCGCTGGCGAGCTTTCCTGACCACAGTGTGGAACTTGAAGCTGTTGACCCTTTCGACCTCATCTTCGTTGATGTATATGGCCTAGTGTGTCCTCCCTTGCTGTCTCCTGTAGTCCACTATCATCTCCTTAGTTTTCCTGATGTTGAGAGAGAGGTTGTTGTTCTGGCACAAGCTGGCTAACGCCTTCACTTCCTCTCTGCATGCCGTCTCATCGTTGTCTGTAAGGAGGCCCGAGATGGTTGTGCCATCAGCAATCTTGATGATGCTGGTGCTGTATTTAGCAGTACAGTCGTGGGTGAACAAAAAGTACATGAGGGGACTGAGCACACAGCCCAGTGGCGCACCTGTGTTCAGGATCAGTGAGGAGGAAGTGTGGCTACCGATTATCACCACCTGTCCAATTATCTGCCTGTCAGAAAGTCAAAGATCCATCTGCAAATGGTCATCTGCTCATGAAATCGTTAAATATTTTATCGTGATTGCATTTTCTCTGCTCATCCCAAGGCAGTTTTACTTAAGTGCAAATTTGCAGCTAAATGCTTTCAAGATCTTGCAACCTGATTTGATTTTGGTTGCTGGTCACAGCCCATGGTCAGACTGTGAGCTGAGCTTTGTCAGAGATAGCTTTCAGAAAACAGGTTTCAGTGGCCTTTTTGAAGGATGCTTTAGCTTCAGAAAATGCTAAATGTAACTCAAAGAATGTTGAACCTTGGTCCTATCTACTGAGCTGTGCAGGCTCAAAGGTGAACTGTATTGAACCATAGGATATGTATTTTCTTTTAGAACGTGAAGAATTTTGTCCATCAGCTCACTTTGAAAATGTTACCAGAATTTTGTCCATCAGGTTACTTGGAAAATGTTACCATTGGAAACAGTTGGTGCATTATGAAATGCAAAATATGATAAAGGAGACTCCAAATGCTTGAGCAACTGAAATCCTATAATCAGGCAAGAATGGGACAACATTTCTCTTTCAAAACTACAGCACTTGGTCTCCTCAGTTCCCAAACATTTACAGAGTTTTGTTAAAACAAGAGGTGATGCAGCATAGTGGTAAACATGCCCCTGTCCCAACTTTTTGAAATGTGTTCCTGGCATCAAATTCAAAATTAGCATATCTTTTTCAAACAATAAAATCTCAGTTTCAACATTTGATATGTTTTCTTTGGCCTGTTTTCAATGAAAGATAGGGTTTCCATGATTTACAAACCAACACATTCTATTTTTATTTATATTTTACACAGCGTCCTCACCAGAATTATTATAGTTTTGAAATTTATCAGGGTTTTTTTTTTTTAGTTGTCCAGTTTTGTTTTTTTTCTGTTTCAGTTTAGTTCTTCATTAATTTTACTAGTGCATAGGTAGTTTTAGCTTTATTTTGAGGAATTGACTAATTTTAGTTGAGTTTTTAATTTGTTTTAGTTTTTCAGGTCCAGTCACAGATATCCCATAATAACTAGATAGGACACAACATTATCTGACTCAAGAGATCAAGGATGCAAGAAACAAACTGTGGCCGTTGGTTGAACAGGCTAGGAAAGGGGGCAAGAAAGCAGCTTTCAAAGGTCCCTCTGCATACATTGTTGGTAAAAAAAAATAGTAACAGTAAATAATAAGTGAATGAAAACAATTTTTCTATTTGCTGACATTCTTGTGTAGTACTGCCTTCTATGAGTGTTAGATTTAAAGCCATGATTTAAGTTAGTTTTATAGCTACACGTGATTTAGGATTGTTAGACTTTATGATTTAATATTTTAGAGCTTTTAAGATCCTTTATTATTTTAGACTAACCTGACCTTCCTCTTTGTTAGACATAAACATGGTGTCTTGTTTAAAATTTTTGTGAAAATATCTCACACGCTTTGACGTGCATACAGTAAATGCTGAAATTGCTGAATCGTTGATATGAATATTATTTTGCTTATGATTGAAGGTTTCATTCACACACATATTGTAAGGTTTTATTCCTTTGTAAGGATAAATAATTGTAAATATTTATTCTTGACCAAGAAGGCAGTAATTCTTAATACTTATTCTTAATATTGTAGTTAGAATGCCAGCTAGAAGGCATTGAATTCTGAGTAACTTATAAGTTACTGTGTGACCTTCTGTCTAAGCTAGACACATTGCTCGAGACGTGTTTTGGAACATTCTATCAGAACATGAGGTAAATGTTGATATCTGTTAGAACATCTGAAATGTATACAGGATATATTTTCACTTACACACATACATATTAATGGAATTAAGGAATTGGAATTAAGATGTGATTTGCTGACTTAGCACAAGATATCCACACACACACACACTTTACACCCACCCCACTCTGAGGTCTCACACACACTTTACACACATCCTTTTCACACACACACACACACACACACACACACACACACACACACACACACACATATTCGACAGACACAATAGGCCGTTTAGAGAGATTATAATTTGTTATAAAAGGTTGTTTGTAAAATTTCATCTTTGGCGAGAAAACTGTGAATAAACAGTGGTGAAGCCAATCTCTGGTTTTCTGGTCTGTTTTTCGCGGTGTTTTTTCGCCCCAGAATTCTGCAGGTGGCACGGGGGCATTGGTCTCGAGAAGTTGACCGTTCCAGCTGGGGGAACCCTTTCAATTTGGTGGCCCGTACGGGGATACTTCCAATCAGGTAAGGGATCTCTTTTAATTGATTAGTTGGGGGGGACTTCCGCCTGGTTGGTAATATCAGAAAAACCCAGTTATCTATAAGATTTTGTTTGCTTATCCTCGTAATTGGTTTACGGGAAGATTTTTGTTTGGTTATCCTCGTAATTGGTTTACAGGAAGATTTTCTGGTTATCCTCATAATTGGTTTACGGGAAGATTTTCTGGTTATCCTCGTAATTTGTTTACGGGAAGGTTATCCTCGTGAAGTGAATGAGCTGTCACGGGAAGAGTGCGCTTTATGAGTTAAACCCATAATAATTACCCACAATAATTAATCTCGGGACTGATTCCTTTGTGCCACCATGGGGGGGGGGGGGGGGGGAATTGTATTAAGGTACCCGGACCCCGAGAAAACCCCACGGGATTGGATGAATTGCTGTGGTTTAGCATTCTAGACAATTTGGCAATTAAAATCCTTATAAGATGCAAATTAAAATAATTTACCTAAAATTTGAATGATAAATCCCAGTTACTTTTTCAGAATGAATACAAAGCTCCAATGTTTGACAAAACACAAAGTGTAAATGTTATGCGCTCTTTTATCATTGTGGGAATTGATTATAGCTTTAAATAAATATTGAAGGTTTTTTTTAAGAATCCGTATAACTATTTGTACGCCCGTATACTACGTTTATTGAATCAAATCCGTATAAAATACGGATATTCTGTATATTGTGCATTTTAATCTCAACAAAAGCTTCACTGAATCGATTCTTTAGAACAAACTCGCATGCATGTGAATCAATTTACTTGATCCTTGACTCAGAATCTACGGAAACCTTATTTGTATTCCTGTTTTCAAATTGTAAACAATAATCACACTTTCATGCTGCATGAAATTAAAGTATGAACTTTCCTCAAACCATTACATGTGCATGAACTCAAACAAATGCAGTCCATGCGTCTGTATCGATTCGCTCGATCGAGTCATTTTTATGTTTCGTCTCGAAAAAGATCCGAATTGTTTGTGAATCTCATCACTGTTACGGAAGGAGAGAAGAGATCCTCTTCCCTCAACACAGAATGGCTGCTTCTTAATCAATTAGTTTCAGCGTTTTATTTTATATTCATTGTGTGTCGATAGTCCGAAACTTGTAACTGGAAAGTTACCAGTAAAGTCACGAGTGGTCCGCGAGGTGATCTCTGAACAGGACCCCTGAGTAGTCTACAAGACTAATGTGTTTTAATAATTAATAGTGCAGCTATTAATGCAGTTTCATGTCTAGATCCTATAAATGATGAATACGAAGTAGTTAAAACTAAGACAGAAGTATGTGACAGCAAAATAACATTAGAACTCCAGTTCCCATAATGCCTTGTGATATAGATATAATAGAACAGATATGGAAAAAAACATTTTTAAAACATTCACTTAAATTAAACAGACATGGTAAAAACAGAAGAAATATATTTAAGGCTTAGAGTTTGATTAATTTAGCCAAATGAAATATCACTTTCAGATTTGAAGATATTTATCAGGAATCATTTTTAAAATATTGAGTAAATAAAAGGCATCAAATATATTTACCCTACTTGTGAATGGAAATGCCAAAAAGTTTAATAACGACCTAATGTTGATCTAAAACATTTTAAAACTGATCGTGTAGTGGTTTTTTTTATTAATCATATGTAACGGTCATGCTGAAAATTCTAACCTTTAAATATCCTATACAGATACTTCTGTTTCTGACGCGTTTTAGCGAGACGTGGACTTGTCTGGGAAATTAGATCCACAGCAAGCTAACCCGCTTTTTACTTCATTTTTGACATTTTTTGAATAATTGTCGTCCTATTATAAATATAATATTTTGAATAATTGTTCCGTAGCAATATGCTCTGTCTCTTTTCTCAGTCAACATTGAGATAAGACTGACCCAGATAGATAGCAATAATATAAACAACCAACCATGCAAGCATGGCAGACAAGGACACACAGATATCTGCACTTGCCACTTTCTCACAATAATAAATTTAATATAATTAATCTCTTTATATTACTAGGTAAATTCCATATACATAAAGTCAAAATGTCCAAGACAACCAATTCTCATTCCCATTAATACTGTTAATTGAATTAAAAATGTATTTTGAGTCTGTCACATATCGAATCCAACAAAAGGTGCTTATCAGCTATTCAATTTTATTCAAATTACATTCAGTGAAATTGTCATTTCAATTTGCCCTGTTTTATATCTCCTTTTCTTTTTTTTAAACTTATTGCTCCTTATGAGCTTAAACATGTTCCTCCTAATTTCGAACTATTGATATGAAATGTTCTGATTAACTGTTTGCTGAATTTTAAACCTCCATACTTTTGCCTTTAAAAACCACAGAGGATATGGAATGGATAGGCCCTTAATGTATTTAGTTAACCATAATTTTTTTTCAGCAAGAAACAGAGTTAACAAACGTTTACTTGAATAACTTTTTGTCCTTCCAGTGGTGTTTATAAATCGGAGACTTGGGTTTATCTTTATTTAACCATTAAGAAAAAAAAGTCATAAATTATCATGATTATGATACATTGGCTTGTATAAGTATTCATTGTCCTTGAACCTTTCCGCATTTTGTTGCACTGCAACCTGGAACTTAAATGGAATTAAATGAACATGAAACTACACAAAATATGATTCAATATTCATGAGCATCTTGTTTATGTTAAGCAGTACCTCTCTCTCTGGATCGATGTCATCCTACAGTGTCATCCTACCTAAACTTGATGGTACCTGGCGTTTTACGTAAGATTAATGAATTGATTGTCCCTGTTCCACCCATTGTACCTGATATTTCTCATCATTGCCGTTTTTCCGTTATTGATCTCTATATTAATCAATATGGATTAATATATTAATCTATTGATCTCTGTTCTGCCTTTTTCACACACAAGAGGAAACCGTATTCTTGGACACGTTTTTGCCTCAAGGTTTTATTAACTCTCCTGCTGGTTTTTTCAGCCGTAATTCAAATTCATAACGCACTCTGTGACCTCTCCCTCCCTCAGGACTCTGTGGTCCTGCAGTGTGCAGACAATCTTCTGGTATCTGCTGAGTCACCAGAAATCTGCCAAGACACTTCCTTATGCCTGCTCCAACATCTGGCGCACAAGGGCTTTAAGATTTCCAGGACCAAGTCGTAATATTGCATGGACACTTAAGTATTTGAACTTTTGAAGTTTTGAACTTTCTCAAGGCTGTCATTCGAGACACAAAACACCAAAACGCCCTGCAACTAAACATGCACTGATGTCTTTTCTGGATCTTATCAATTACTGCAGACAATGGATACAAGATTCTCCGTTCTGCAATCTCTCATCACGATCCACTGCAACAGCCTTTGACCTGGACTGATACTATGATGGATGCTTATCACTCCCTCAAAAGCGCTCTCTGTTCAGCTCTGGGTTTACCTGACTACTCAAAGCCCTTCCAGCTCTGTGCCTGTGAACACCAAGGCACAGCATCTGCTGTTTTGGCCCAGGAGCATGGGGGTGGGATGCGTCCATGTGCGTTTTTATCCAAAACATTAGACACTGTTGCTCAAGGCTTACCTGTGTGTCTAGGGGCTGTCTCCGCATGTGCTTTGATGGTTTTAGATGCGGAAAAATTGGTGTTGTCTCACCCACTGATCTTGCACTCGTCACATCAAGTTAAACAGGTGTTGCAAAATTTACAGACACATTAAATTAATTTATCAGTAATTTAATTGATAATTAAATTAACATATGACTGTTAGTAGAACAGAGAATAAACAATCTTGAAATTCGTGTCACATCCTCTTTTGATAATGTAGGTCACGCTCTCGCACGCCTCCTTAGTTCTCGGGATGACACTTGGGATGACATTGATATTGGCTGTCTAAAAATCGTACCTGTACATACTACTGGTCCTGTACATACTTCAGGTCTGATCTCTCTCCTCCAGCCCTCTAGGGATCTTTGTTGATGGTTCTTGTTCTAAACCCTCAGACGGTGTATAATATTTATAATTTATAATATTTATAATACCTCTGTGGTTACTCTGTGTGTTCACTGCCTGATATTGTGCATGAGGCATACGCTCTTCCTTTCTCATTTGATTTTTGTCATCTTGATTGTGGACAAATTCTCTGAATGGGTAGAAGCTTTCCTTGTTCTCGAGAGAACACGAAGGTAGTTACTTCTATTCTGGCAAAAGAAATAATACCTAGTTATAATAACAATAAAATAAGGAATCAATAATAATAATAATTACCTCAAAAGTCACACAAAACCTCTGTATCTCTCACTAAACTGGCATTTTCACACTCTGTACCACCCTCAATCTTCTGATATTGTAGAACGTACTAATCGAATATTGAAAGACAAACTAACTAAGGCCATGCAGGCCACAGGTTCAAAAAATTGGGTAGACTTATTGCCAGCCAGCCACTCTGGCTGAAATTCGTATGACACTAAAAAATTATTTTGGAAGACCTTTCCCTCTCCCCTGGAAGAAGGGAACTCTGATTTGAAAAAACATATGGACGAGTATTCTGCAGCCCTTATAGATAAGTTGCATAAAATTTGTGACAATATTATCTTTATTTTTTATTTATTTTGAGGATAACCCCTTGAGATGTGACATCTCATTTTCAAGGGGGTCCTAATAACAATACAAAAAAGAATATTATCTCCACCATCAGCACCCACACACCCCTTTCACGTGGGAGACAAGGTGCTGGTGCGACTTTTTAAACGATTTGGACAATTGGGAGAACCTATATATAGTGGGCCTGCAGACATAGTCGCCATTACTTTTACTGCTGTTTTAACTAATCTTTTCCCACAGTGGATCCATGCCACGCGATTGAAGAAGGCTCCATAACAAAGCTGTGTTACAATGACAAGTTAGCTATTAACATTTTTTCTATGTCCCTATCCAGTCTCTGTTTTCTCTTTCTCTCGCTGAGCTCTACACAGATTTGACGTGACCTGTGTGCAGCCCTGGCCGACTGAGAATCCTCAGATTACCTGCAAGATGTTGTGAACAAAGACGGGAAAAGATCTCGCGCCCCGTTTGGGACCAATCATCCTCACTACAACCATGACAGTCCTCATCAAGAGTTTCGTGACTACTGCTGTTCGGAGCAGGGTTACCCGCTCGAGCTGGACCTCAAGACAACATCTTCTGGCAATTCACTAACTGGACTGCACGAGCGCACACCACACGAATGAAAGTTATGTCTGTCATCTGATGCCATCTGATGTATTATTACACGTCTCTATGCTCTGAAGCTCTGTATTCTTACAGGACTCTGTTCTCACTATAGGTCGATATGCCCTATAATTCCATTTTCCCTCACTGCTTTAGAACAAATTACTCTGAAGGAAGTAGCGTGTATTTGGAACAAATTAAGAGGTTTCGAGTTTCTCTAAGCTCCGGTGAGGTGGGACGAGGGCTGATAGGGCATGCCCGCCCTCTGAGCACCAATACCCGTCAAGAAGAGCAAGGATTAACTCAAGCATATGAGTTGTATGTATGATCAGAATATTGGGGTGTGATACTAGATTACAATCTAGTATCAAAGGGGGGGGGGGATTGTTAGATTTAAAGCCATGATTTTAGTTAGTTTTATAGCTACACGTGATTTAGGATTGTTAGACTTTATGATTTAATATTTTAGAGCTTTTAAGATCCTTTATTATTTTAGACTAACCTGACCTTCCTCTTTGTTAGACATAAACATGGTGTCTTGTTTAAAATTGTTGTGAAAATATCTTGCACGCTTTGACGTGCATAAATGCTGAAATTGCTGAATCGCTGATATGAACATTATTTTGCTTATGATTGAAGGTTTCATTCACACACACATATTGAAAGGTTTTATTCCTTTGTAAGGATAAATAATTGTAAATATTTATTCTTGACCAAGAAGGCAGTAATTCTTAATACTTATTCTTAATATTGTAGTTAGAATGCCAGCTAGAAGGCATTGAATTCTGTGTAACTTGTAAGTTACTGTGTGACCTTCTGTCTAAGCTAGACACATTGCTCGAGACGCATTTTGGAACATTCTATCAGAACATGAGGTAAATGTTGATATCTGTTAGAACATCTGAAATGTATACAGGATATATTTTCACTTACACACATACATATTAATGGAATTAAGGAATTGGAATTAAGATGTGATTTGCTGACTTAGCACAAGATATACACACACAATCTTACACCCACCCCTCTCTGAGGTCACACACAAACACACACATTTTACACACATCCTTTTCATACACACACACACATTCGACAGACACAATAGGCCGTTTAGAGAGATTATAATTTGTTATAAAAGGTTGTTTGTAAAATTTCATCTTTGGGGAGAAAACTGTGAATAAAATAGTGGTGAAGCCAATCTCTGGTTTTCTGGTCTGTTTTTCGCGGTGTTTTTTCGCCCCAGAATTCTGCAGGTGGCACGGGGGCATTGGTCTCGAGAAGTTGACCGTTCCAGCTGGGGGAACCCTTTCAATTGGGTTCAACTACTAAAAAGCATGTAATATGGTTTATTTAGCAATATCAATGTCTCTCATTTAAATTTGTGGTTTGCATGCTATACCATTAGTCACCAGGTGGTGGTGCATTCCTTTCATGATTTGGGCCGAATTCCATTTCACCCCTTGGACCAACCCCTTGGCCCTTCCCCTCCATTTTGCGCGTTCACGTGAAGGGGTAGGGGTAGCCCAATCCCAGTTAACGCGGAGGGGTAGGGGAAGGGGTAGGGCTTCTGTACCCCTCCAAACAGAGATTTTCCTGGAGCTGACTCCGAACGAAGGGGTTTGAGTGATTTCCCACAATGCCATGCGGATTTCAGCGAGATTTCATGCGGATTTCAGAAAGATGGCGGTTCCCGCGGCGAAAGATTGTCATAAATGTATTTTCTCCATTATTTACGTGTTTTAAGTTGCTATCCAGAGGAAACACGCCGCTTGATTCGCTTTCGAGCTGAGAAAGAGCAGCGATTTCTGAAATCCAAGCTGCTGCTAAAAAGCTTTGGGAGTGAGTATTGTTTTCGGTTGCTTGACTGCGTACGTTTTGTTCTGTTATTCTCGCTTTTATTGTTTACATGAGTGTTCTGACACCTCATTCTGTCGGATGTGGTGCACGAAGCGCCAAAGATATCCCATTCAGTGGTGTTAGTTAACAAATCACACCCTGCCAGCAGAGATTTCTGGTTCTGGCTCTGACTGTAGCGGCTGGTCGCAGCCAATGACGCATTTGGTCGCGTTTTGCTAACGTAAACGCTGACGGAGGTACGCGATGACGTATGCGATCGTTGAAGGGCTATCCCAATACGTAGGGGTTGAATTTCAAGCCCTATCCCTTGTAGCTCAGTTTCAAGGGGAAGGGCCAAGGGGAAGGGGGAGGGGAAGGGGTAGAAATTAGAATTGGGATTGGGCCTTGGTGTCACTTCAAATGAAAGGAGAAAAAAAAACTTTTGTTTGAAAACTATCAATGTGTTACTTTTATATTCAAATATGATATTCTCCTTTTTTTCTGAGAAGGTTAAATAGTGTTTGGATTTCTTCCGAATGGTTGAATTTATACTTATTGAAGATAAGTTAGCGTATATGTATAGAGTGCTTCGAGGTCAGCGCGAACCCAGCGGCGGCCATATTGGAAGTCAAACGTCCCTGTCTCAGTGCATTGTTGCTCAGCGAAACAAAACGCCGAATACCTGTGTCATTGTTGGCTGTAGTAGCCGGGGGGAAAAGGGTGGCAAAAGCTTCCACAGACTCCCTAAAGTCGTGACAAACCAGGGAATTGCAGCACAGGAGAAAAGCGAGCGGAGGAGACGACAGTGGCTGGCTGCCATTAACCGATCAAATTTAGGACAACTTGACTGTATCCGGATTTGTTCTGATCACTTTGTGACAGGTAGGTTAAATTGTCTTGAATTTCATAGTTACTAAAATAAATGTGATACAAACTATTATCTTTTCTACGTACTTTCAGCAATGATTAATGGATATATTTGTCACATTAGGTAGCTTATGTCTACTGCAGTGCATTGTTGCATCAAATGGCATTTAAGATCTAGGCCTAGTAATGTTTATGTACACATGCTGTTAGTACAAGTTACATACTAGGCCTACATTTTATTCACTGACTAAAATAATTGATAATTATGCAGCAACAAGCTGGGGTCAGCTTTCCATTCCTTCTCACTAACAGTGTATGGATCTACATTCCCAATGAAACGTACCTTCTCAGCATAACGCTCCCGTGCCTGCTTATCCAAACTTTCACAGTAGTGCTCCATCACTTCAGATATCTAAATTCTTAAAAAATCCAAGCTTCTAAGCCCTCTAACGCGGAAACAAATCGGTGAATGTTTACTCTATGATGTGTACTCTATGAGCGCTCTGGAGCGAGTGACTTCCAAGATGGCCGTGCAGACCCCATGGTTACTATTTTTAGCATCATCTCGGAGCACTCTATTGACCTACTTGCCCTTATTGCTCAGGCTATAGGTTCATTGATCTGTTGTAGAGTTCATTTGCATCAAGTGTTGTGAGAAAAAGTTGAAATTCTCTAGTTTTCAGAATTTTTTTCATATTATTTCATGTCTTTGTTGTCTATCAATGCTAGGAGTCTTAAAGATAATACAAAACGTAAGGCATTATTTTGGTTTGCAAAGAAGTACAAGGCAGATTTTTAGTTGTTTCAAGAATGTCACTCAACACCCAGTGATTTAAGCATTTGGAGGTCACAGTGGGGAAACGATATATGGTTAGGTCACGGATCTGAGCATTCAGCTGGAGTAGGAATTTTTAAATCTAACTTGAATGGAAATATTATTCAGACTAATATAGATTCCTCAGGTCACTTTATTATTATGATAATAGCCATAAATAATATTTTCTATGGATACCACTCTTTTATGGAGAATACCACCCTCTTTGATACCTTAGAAGAGAAAATTTCTGACTGGTTTACCAAATATCCTAACGCCTCTTTAATCTTGGGGGGGGGGGGGGGGGGGGGGGGAGATGGGATTTTAACATAGCATTAAACAATATCTTAGATAGATGACCTCTGACTCATCACAGAGCAATCCATTTATCAATATCATTGTCTGGAGGTCACTCAGCAAGTCCGAAAGCCTTATTTTGGAAATTGAGTAGTTCTCTCCTGAACTTAAGTCAAAGAGCATGTCAAAGATTTAATCAAAATTCATTGGACTAATGCAAAACCTCAGAAATCTTATGGGAAGAAGTGGGAACTTCTAAAATATGAATTGGGGATGTTTTTCAGAAGGTTTAGTGTGAATTTAGCCAAGCAAAAAAAAGAGCATTTGAAGATGTTATTGTGCAGCTAGCATCTCTTTCTCAAAGGGAGGACCTAACTGATAGGGAGAGATGTGAATACATAAAAAAAAAAATAAACTAGATGATTTATATCAGGAAAGAGGTAAAGGAGTTGAAATTAAGTGATCAATCTCATTAAGTCAGTCTCATTAAATTTGAAGGTTAATAATTAAAATGAATATCTCATTGAATCATTTTACTTTGACTCATTTGAATTGAATCATACCATAGAATCACTCATTTGAAGTGAATCATTCAGTGAATCATTTAGTGAATCGTTCAGTGAATCACTTAGTGAGTCATACAATGAATCATTTAGTGAATCATTCAATGAATCATTTAGTGAATCATACCATTAATCCTGGTGCTTAATAATAAATTACCAAACAGCTAAATTATGGTATATTTCCATAATTATTACGATCACTTAACATATATGCACCCTTTTGAATTCTTTGAGAGATTGGGAACTTCAGATATTGTTCACACAAATAAACACAGTTTGTTTAATAAATGAATTTATTATACAAAGATAAAATTAATAAATCAATATATACAAGCAATGAGGTGTGTGTGTATGGCCTAGCTTGTTGCTAGCTAAAACAAAGGAATGTTATCCAAGTAGAACAAAGGATTAGCTCTGTTGCTAATGTGTGCGTGTGAAGGACTTGACCATGTGTTTAGCCTCGTGTAGCTAACTACACGTGGTGGAGGCCTAGATTAGCCTTGTGTTGCTAGTGTGTTTGTGAAAGGCCCTATGGCCTAGCTAAAGCATGTTTGTTAGGCCTGGTGAGGCCTACTGAGCACGTGTTGCTAAAGACAAAGGGAAGCTATCTAAAGTGTATCAGGCCTGGTCAGGCCAGTTGAGCACGTGTTTTCTCAGTAACAAAAAGATTCCACACTCATAACATTACCAAACTCACTGAAGCCTTGATAAGGTCAAAATGTATGATAAGGAAATTAAAGTGTTAGTCAGAGAGGAGCATGCGCAGCTTATCTATTAAACAATTGAGAGAACATAGAACCAAAATAAATCAACACGCTGCGTGTCTAGCAGTGTAACAGATAAACCTGGGTTTAAATTCACACTATTTCAATAAAAGCAAATTCCTAAGACTATCTTAATTATGCCCAAATGCCAAAATCTTACTTAATCCTGCCTTTAGCAAGATATGAAGAACTATTCGCCTGTGTAGTTTCGGGCCTCGCCGTGGGAGCACGTGAGCCGCTCGTGATGGAGGCGTAGAAAACTTTCGGGTCCAGCGGAGCACTTGGGTGGTTCCCGTGGAAAGCAGAGGATTCTTGGTCCGAACCTCAGCGTTCGTGAGGAAAAGTCTCTGATCAGAATAAGATACACAGCGCTTTTGAGTTAAAAAGGATTCAATCGCTTCTTAACTTTTAACTGCCTGGGCTGCAGTCGTGACGTCACTTCTAATACAAGTAAACCGGTTGTAACTCAGGTTGAGTTTAAAGATTGCGCTATTCTGGACTTTTACCTTGGCCAGTGGTTAGGCACAGAACGCGCTGGATGGTGAATCTTGCAAGAAAGAAGTGTTCGGGTTTGAGAGCATCTCTTTATGCGTCCAGACTCCTCGGAAACCGGACGCGAGAGACAAAATGGCGGAGCTTCCGCCTGGACTTGTACGCGCATGGTGGACTGACGTAGATGATCCCGCCCACGCGTGACGTAGGTCACGCGGAAGTTGCCTGGGAATTGTAGTTCTGACACAAGATGGCGGCATGATATCTACAGGAGCATGTATTCGATCTAGAACCAAGTGGTTAGAGGAGGGTGAACAAAACTTAGCCTATATTTTTTTAAAATGGAAAATTAAACTTTTTTTTTTTAGACTGGAAAGAAATAGGGCTGTGCTCACCACAATTGATAAACTTAGTGCTGATGACACGAACATGACTCTATGCAATTTCTTAAATAAACTATACAACATGGCAAACATGTTAGATTTCTGTTATAATTACGTGAAAAGAAGCTGTTGTTACGCGAATATCCAACTTTTAATTGCACAGCGCAAGAAAACTGGGTCCGTGGCTCGCAGCCATGTTGTGACGTCAGCAGAAGAACACGCTGCGGTTCACTGGCTGTTCTACTCAATGGAAATGGTGCATGAAAACGCCGGTGAACTTTCTAGTGCTAGCTCTTCAACAACCAAATACTGGTACTTTAAACAGTGATCATGATGGCATGATTTTATCTGATTTTAAATAAATGAGATTGATAATAATGTGAATGTTCACAACTAGTACATACAAACTCTGCAGCTTCTGATTCAGCAGCTGTGTCATACTCCGCAAAAACATCAGCAAGAACCTACAATATAAATGGAAATGCAATACACTAAGCTCAAATGACTTTTGGAAAGTATCATTTCTAAATTTTTTCTACATATTCTTGAAGTCGGTCATTGGGGTACTTGCTACCATTCCCTAACAACGCATGGCAAAGGGTAAAGTGTAGTGTTGCTACAAGTACTTGCTAAAGCCTCCGGTGGAAGATCCTCGATGTCCTGATAAGACATACAGTTCTATATAAACACACAAGTGTCACGATAATCACAAAACAGATGCAAATTGTTAAAATACCTAATTTTTAAGCAATCATGTATTGATCTCTTCCGAATAGAATCTATGATAGCCTACCCTCTTTACCCTTTGCCTCTCGTTGCTAGGCGGCAGTTACATGAAAGCCGCAAGCTTTCACAAGCAAATACATGACTGATATCACGCCGACTTTATGATTACATTTATGATTATCATGAATGTGTACTCTATGAGTGCTCTGGAGCGAGTGACTTCCAAGATGGCCGCGCAGACCGCATGGTTACTATTTTTAGCATCATGTCGGAGCACTCTATAGCTCTACGTACCTTTAACTTATGTCGTTTCTCAACACATGTTCTGACAGGAGGACTGTCTTTGGAGAAGTCGCCTTGTCCCAGGCGACTGCTGGATCCGGCATAGCTACTAGTAGACCCCCTCCGGAATACTGTAGGCACTGCTGATGGCAGCAACACGTTTGTGCTGAACTGAACACCCAAGAGATTCTTTTAAGCTGCGAAGGGTGTCAAAACAATCCAAATCGAAGTGTTCAGAGCACAGGACGGATGTTGGTGAGGGCTCCCACTTGTCACGAGTGCGCCTGACTTGCTTCACCCACTTCACATGCAGCTCGGGATCTCTGGGAAACTTGAAAAAACTCACCCCATCCTTGTGGGTTTTGGAGCAAAACCCGGCAACAACGCGAAGGCATAAATTTTATATTATATATATATATATATATATATATATATATATATATATATATATATATATATATATATATATATATATATATATAGTGCTGTCAAAAATGTTGCGTTATTAACGCATTAACTTGACTCAATTTTAACGGCGATAATTTTTTATCGCGAGATTAACGCTCTGTGACATGATGCCACGCCCCGCACAGCCAGAGTCCTCTGCCCTCCCCCGAAGAGCCACGGTGCTCGGCTTAAGTTTCGTTTTCCCATCGGCGGCTCCAGCCCCACTTTGCAGTGGCTGTGACGTGTTATGCTCTGCAATAAAAAACAAACAAACAAACAAACAAAAAAAAAAACATTGGTACAACCAGTGTTCGAACTATGCCGATATTTTCGGGGGGGTCCCTTATTTTCCCTTGGGGGGGGAGGGGGTGCTTGCACTTGTCTCAGAGCGCGGCTCTCCATCACTTCAGATATGCAAATGCTTCCCGTTACACACGATTGCTATGTCAATAAACATCATTTTGCCAATATTTTAGAGACCCCCCAACATTTCCCAAATCATGTTTTCAAGGGATCTCATATCCCCCGTGTACCCCCGTAGTTCGAACGATGAGCAAGCCCATTCACTTTTTTATGCTGATAAGAGAATTACAATGGTTTTTCATGTGACAAAAATGTGCGATTAAATTGCAATTAATCGCGAGTTAACTATGACAGTCGCGACATTAATCGCGATTAAATATTTTAATCGCTTGACAGCACTAATATATATAGAAAAATGTATAATAATGTCTAATAAAAATACTAATAATGATAAACTGAACACCTGCCGCATCAACAACAAACTGGTAAGTTAGGAGGAAGGTTCTTTCGCTGACGTCATATAGCTCCTCCTCCTCTTTCGTCTTCTGGGTGCTGCAGCCCCATCAAATTTGCCCAAATAGCCGCGTTTATCATAACTTGTAAAATAGGCGCCTTCGTGAATTAATATATGGATCATCGGGAATTACTTTATGTTATAAAACATCGCCAAAGATGTCAAAAACGTGTCATCAGCACTTTAAAAGGGATAAACAAATATTTGATGATCCTAAGGACATAGCTTACATTTGGCACAGTTTTTATAACTTGCACATGTCTAAATATTCTGAAGCAGCTACCAACTCATTTATAGATTCAATCAGCCAGTGTAAAATTATTTCCTCAGAAGATAGGGATACCTATGACTGTAGCATCTCCCTTGATGAAATGATAAAAGTAATTCATCATCTTAAAAAAAAAAAGTCCAGAATGTGATGGTTTAACCTCAGAGTTTTATAAAAGGTTTGATGAAGAACTGTCTCCCTTTTTAGTGAAGCTCTTCCAACAACTATGACTCAAGGCGTCATCACTCTGATCCTGAAACCAAATAAAGATAAAGAAAATTTAGATAGCTGGTGTCCAATCACACTCCTAAACTGATCTGAAAGAACAACTGAAGTTTCCTTTGGATATCGCCACAACAAGGCTAAGACCAGATGCGCTGCTGTTTTCAAGGTCAACAAAGCAGCTTATGGTGCTTGAACTGACTGTACCATGGTAAGAACGCATTGAAGAGGCACACGAGAGGAAGTGGGCTAAATACCAGTCGCCATATTAGAAGAGTGCCAGCAGAAAGGATAGAAGATGTGGAACCTGCCAGTAGAAGTAGGGTGCAGAGGATTTGTTGGTCAATCCTTGTGGAAAGCATCCTGGGCATCACAGGATCAACCCGCAGGAAAGCCATATCTGACATCAGTAGACAGACTGAGTCAGTGTCTCACTGGTTGTGGGTTAAGAGAGAAGAGTGATGGGAGAGCTAACAGTTCCAGGCTGAGTAAACTAACTCAGTCGGCACACCTCTGGAGGACGTAGTGGGTTGCGCTGAAACATCCAATGAAGTAGATAACCCACCTGATTATGGAACTGACTGCAGTGCCTCACCACTGACTCTTTTCTGATTCTATGCATTAATTTGAATTACTTTTTGTTCCTTTCAGATGAATTTGAATTTATTGTGATCCTAAGATATTTATTTGAATTACTTCCTGGGTTTGTAATATTTATTTGAATTTATGATTGCTGCTATAACATCAATTTAAATTAATAGTCATTTTATTATTTCAATTTGAATAACTTCCAGATTAATGACACTAATTTAAACCACTTCCTGATTCTGTCACATTCATTTGAATTACTTCCTGGTGATTTGACATGGATTTGAATCACAGTACTTAAACAGAAAACTCTACGGTTCAAACATTCTGAATCTAGGGCATTATTCAAGAAGCCCACTGAAACCTGTGTTCTGAAAGCATCTCAAGCAGTATGCTGAGGCATTTTTTTCAGCCAGAGCAATGGGCAAATTTTGGAAACACATTACATTACGTTATGAATGATAATTTGGTGAAAGAGTTGTTAGCAGAGCAAGCTTATCTTGCAGCATGAGCTTGAAAAAAATGGATGCTCATCACAGAGATTGGAGTCCAGCTGAAAGTTTCTGCATAAAACTGTGCAAAAAGCCCAGCAGCATATTATGTGACTATGATGTAATTTAAACACTCAAATTTTTGATCTGGCATCAGAGACACTCCCATTGCACCATGAGGTCTGAGGGGAGAGGGTCCATACCATATCATCATGGCACAGAGTTGGCATCGCTCTGAAATCTGAACTCAAGTTTTTACAAGGATGAGCACAAGCTCAATGCAAATGTTATTTGGCGAATGTTGAACAGCTGGACCAGGCAGCGATGTCAGCTGGGATACTGACAAAAAGCTTGAGATCAGCTGGTGACATTGCGAGCTCTTCACAGCAATCTGATGTTTTCCAGCTTTAGCGTGGGACTCCAGGGCCTTCACGCCTAAAGTCCCCAACTCAATTATTTTCCTGCAGACTTTGCAGCGAGCCGCATACCTATCACCTGCTGCAGCTTCTAACCAGTTTCGAAATTCTTCACGTTCAAGCCAAGCTTCATTAAACTGACACTTTCCCATTTTACTCACTATTATTCGACGCGCTATCCACACTCTTCATCGCACTGCCAACACAATCGCTAACCTTCTCTGACTGCCACAGACTGCATAAACTCGGCGGGAACTTAGAAGGTGGAACTACGGTAGGTGTAGTGGACAAACTGGACCGTTGCATACTTGCCGCGATCATCGGTGATTGAAGTTTTTTAGCAGGTAGACAACAACGCAACCGGCACATTTTTTATTAATGTTTTGCAGGCACTTCTAGGAACGGACTGAGCGGATGTAAGAATTTTAGACTTGGATAAATTAAATTTTAGACCTGGGATGAAAATGTGTTTTTTAAACATTTTAAGGCCTAAAATTTAACTTTCTGAATTTTAGACTTTTTTAGACCCCGCGGGAACCCTGCTTACAGTAATGCTTTTATGGCTGAGGACTACAGTTGACTTGCTAACTTTAGGACTGCAGCTGTTATGAACAGGTTTGCACTCAAGTTATCAATGAAGAGTTATAACATCAAGACTGACTTCATGTTAACACTGTTAAAATGTTATAATCACGTTGCCTGTTATCACCCAAATGAAGATGGATTCCCTTTTGAGTCTGGTTCCTCTCAAGATTTCTTCATGTCATCTGAGGGGAGTTTTTCCTTGCCACTGTCACCACAGGCTTGCTGATTGGGGATAGATTAAGGATACATTAGGGATAAAATTAGCTCATGTTTAAAGTCATTAAAATTCTGTAAAGCTGCTTTGCAACAATGTCTATTGTTAAGTGTGCTATAAAAATAAACTTGACTTGACACATTCCTCAATTTTATTAAGCTGGTGTCTCTCATCTGGCTTTGCAGAAACATACAACTGTGTGTCATCAGCATAAGAGTGGAAACTAATACCATGCTTACAAATATTACCCAGATGTAATATATAGAAAGAAAAAAGCAATGGGCCTAAGACGGAACCATGTGGAACACCAAACTTTACCTTAGTATGCAAAGGAAAATTGCCATTTACATCAACAAACTGACAGTGATCAATTAAATAAGACCTGAGCCAGGAGAGGGCTGTTCCCTTAACTCCCATATTTTCTAGTCTATCCAGGAGAATGGAATGATCAATGGTGTCAAATGCTGCACTAAGGTCAAGCAATACAAGCAGGGAGACACAGCCCTGATCAGATGCCAACAGTAGGCCATTTACTACTTTAACCAGAGCTGTCTGTGCTATGATGAGGTCTAAATCCTGACTGATACATTTCATGGATGTTATTCCTACATAGATATGAGCATAACTGCTGCGTGACAGTACAGTAGTTGGTGTAAATGTAATTTTGATGCAAGGTGGATACAGAATGAGATCAGATGAGAGTCTGACACTACCTCGGATGATGTGGAAGTCAGACTATATTTTCTATATTTAATACAAGTATTAGATCAAGAGTGTGACCACCATTATGGGTCGGTCCTATGACGTTCTGATCAAACCCTAATGAATCTAAAATGGACACGAACACTTTTCAGAGGGTCTTCAGGGTTATTGAAGTGAATATTAAAGTCGACAATAATTAATTTTTTGTCCAAAGAAACAACCAGGTTTGAGATGAAATCCGCAAATTCAGAAAGAAATTCAGAACACAGACCACAGATCTGTAAATTATAATTAGCTGAATTGACTGGGTAGACTTTTTTTTTGCTACACGTTAATATAAAGAACTTCAAACATATTGAAATTTTGTTCAGGTTTTTGTATGATGTCTAGATTATCATAAATAACTGTGACGCCTTGTCCACTACCAGTTAGATGAAGCTGATACTTGTAGCTGAGGATGAAGCATATAGCTTCATTTAAATGTGACATACTCATTTGGTTTGATCCACATTTCCATTAAACATAGTACATTAAACTCCTGATCCGTAATAATTCTATGAACAATTAGTCTCATGCTACAGCACTACACTGATAGTGTTACAGTTTAATCTTTATGATCAAAAAAACATTAATAGTCTTGTTTAAAACTCACTACAAGATTGTTTTAAAATATGTAGTCCTTTCATATGAACAATTAGGATCAAAGTACAGGACATTTTCAGTCAAAGCATGAATAATTAAAGCTGCTAGCGGCCTTGACGGGCCCTCACACGTTCTGCAACCCAGGACATTCCACCACCCAACAAAACAGTCACATGTCATATATTCATCAAATGTTCAAAGGTGATGTGCATGTTGCAAATGCCATGACTGCTTGACAGAGGAGAGATAGACAAAGACTGAGTGTGTGTTTCTGTGGTGTGAAAATGTACACACATTATATACACACAAAACTATATGCGTCTCCTCCTTATCTCTATCTCACGCTGTAATCTTAAGTCATCTTAGCTTTCTTGTGTCTGCAGTGTGTGTATGCAGAGTTTTCATATGTCTGCAACAAAATGCACAATGATGGCAGGTCACTATTGTGTGTGTGTGTGTGTGTGCGCGCGAGAGAGTGTGCTCATAGATATTGCGTGTGCATGCTTGTGAGTGTATGTGTGTATGCATAAATATGCATATGACTGTGTATGAGTGTGCACAGAATTGTACGTTACCCATTCTTGTGAGTATTCATGCATGTGTATATGACTGCAACTCTCTGTGTGTGTGTGTGTGTGTGTGTGTGTGTGTGTGTGTGCTACATGCATATGAGTGAGTGTGCTCGTGGCGCTATGTCAGGCATGTCATAGATCAATCAGTCAAAGCACTGAAAATTTTTGGCACATTTCCTGCTTGGCCAGATGGTGATACTGTGCTAGGCATGTGAATTTGACGTGTCAATATCATCAGAATCACGATTTCTAATATTTTGTCAAGTTTCAGATCAATCCATCAATTAATTGAACATTTTCCCCCCATTTCCTGCTTGGCCAGATGGTGGCGCTGTGCTAGGCATCTGAAGTATACGTGAATATCACAAGCATCTCATCTCATCTCATTATCTCTAGCCGCTTTATCCTTCTACAGGGTCGCAGGCAAGCTGGAGCCTATCCCAGCTGACTACGGGCGAAAGGCGGGGTACACCCTGGACAAGTCGCCAGGTCATCACAGGGCTGACACATAGACACAGACAACCATTCACACTCACATTCACACCTACGGTCAATTTAGAGTCACCAGTTAACCTAACCTGCATGTCTTTGGACTGTGGGGGAAACCGGAGCACCCGGAGGAAACCCACACGGACACGGGGAGAACATGCAAACTCCGCACAGAAAGGCCCTCGCCGGCCCCAGGGCTCGAACCCAGGACCTTCTTGCTGTGAGGTGACAGCGCTAACCACTACACCACCGTGCCGCCTATCACAAGCATAATACACAATATTTTGGAAAGTGTCAGATCAGTCAGTTAAGGCATTGCCAATTTCTGGCACATTTCCTGCTTGGCCAGGTGGTGGCGCTATAACAGGCAGGCCCATTGGGCATCAGGTTATCATAATATCTATTGAAGTAAGAAGTGTCCGACCATACAGTCAATGCACTGTGGCTTTCTGACACATTTCCTGTTGATGTGGCAGGATATTAAACTCATAAGGCCATTTCAACATATCAAAAATCCCTTCGCAATTTAATATCAGTGACATCTTGGCATCACGTATAAATTTCACATGAATCACATGAACCATCTAGGAGGAGTATGTTAAAATTCATCATGTGTCAAAACACACATTCAAAACCCTATTCTTTCCTTGGCCTGTTGGTGGCGCTATACCAGACAGGCATATTGGGCGTCTAGGCATGTCATAGACCAATCCATCAAAGCATTGAAAATTTTTGGCACATTTCCTGCTTGGCCAGATGGTGATACTGTGCTAGGCATGTGAATTAGACATGTCAATATCATCAGAATCACGATATCCAATATTTTGTAAAGTTTCAGATCAATCCATCAATGAATTGAACATTTTTCCCCATTTCCTGCTCGGCCAGATGGTGGTGCTGTGCTAGGCATCTGAATTACACATGTGAATATCGTCACAAGCATAATACACAATATTTTGTAAAGTGTTAGATCAATCAGTTAAGGCATTGCCAATTTCTGGCACATTTCCTGCTTGGCCAGGTGGTGGCACTATAACAGGCAGGCCCATTGGGCATCAGGTTATCAGAATAATCATAATATCTATTGAAGTAAAAAGTGTCTGGCTTTCTGACACGTTTCCTGTTTGTGTGGCAAGATATTAAAATCATAAGGCCATGTCAACATATTACAAGATATCAAAAATCCCTTCGCAATTTAATATCAGCAACATCTTGGCATCACAAATTTCACATGAATCTCATGTACCGTCTAGGAGGAGCATGTTAAAATTAATCATGCGTCAAAACACACATATTCAAAACCCGATTCTTTCCTTGGCCAGTTGGTGGCGATCTACCAGACAGGCATATTGGCCATTGAGATGTCATCATAATCACATTCTCTAATAACCTGAAAGGTTTCAGCCAAATCATTAAATGTATTATGACTTCATGACACATTTCCTGTTTATGTGGCGAGTATTAAAATTCATAATGTTGCCATTTCAACATATTACAATATATCAAAAACCCCTTCGCAATTCAACATCAGCAATATCTTGGCATCATGTTTGCCAAGTTTGACATGAATCTGATGAACCGTCTCAGAGGAGTACGTTAAAAATGACCATGTGTCCAAACGCACATAAGCCCAATTACCTCACTTCCTGTTGGGCGTGGCTAATGCAATGTATATACAAAAGTTGTTCGTCTTGGGACGAACTACATGCGTACCAAATTTGGTATGCGTAGCTGAAACTATATGCCAATTCAAGGACTCCATGACGTCCCTGGGCCACGCCCGGGGCCAAACGTCTGTGGCTGAGAAGCGGTTACAATGGCTCATGTGTGTATCAAATTTCATGAGTTTTTGTGCATGGGAAATGCCTCAAATAAGGCCAAACACGACAGAAAAAAATAATAATCCTTCGAAAAACAATAGGGTCCCACACCGAACTGTGCTTGACCCTACTGTTTTCCTTCAGAAACAATAGGGTCTTCGCACCATACGGTGCTCGGGCCCTAAAATACATATTTAATTTGACAACTTTAAATCATGCAATGTCTCGGAGTTATTGCACTTGTGGGTTTTAAATGGAACTGAATAAGTAAAACTCTTCCCACACTGTGAGCAGTGATGCGGCTTCTCTCCTGTGTGAATGCACTGGTGTAGTTGGAGAGGACTCTGATGAATAAAACTCTTTCCACACTGTGAGCAGAGATATGGCTTCTCTCCTGTGTGAATGCGCTGGTGTGTTTGGAGAGCACTCTGCTGAGTAAAAGTCTTCCCACACTGTGAGCAGTGATACGGCTTCTCTCCTGTGTGAATGCGCTGGTGTCGTTGGAGATCACTCTGACTGGTAAAACTCTTCCCACACTGTGAGCAGTGAAACGGCTTCTCTCCTGTGTGAATGCGCTGGTGTAGTTGGAGATGACTCTGACGAATAAAACTCTTCCCACACTGTGAGCAGTGATGCGGCTTCTCTCCTGTGTGAATGCGCTGGTGTCTTTGGAGATGACTCTGACTAGTAAAACTCTTCCCACACTGTGAGCAGTGATATGGCTTCTCTCCTGTGTGAATGCGCTGGTGTTGTTGGAGATGACTCTGACGAATAAAACTCTTCCCACACTGTGAGCAGTGATGCGGCTTCTCTCCTGTGTGAATGCGCTGGTGTGTTTGGAGATTACTCGGATGAGTAAAACTCTTTCCACACTGTGAGCAGTGATGCGGCTTCTCTCCTGTGTGAATGCGCTGGTGTATTTGGAGATTACTCTGATGAGTAAAACTCTTTCCACACTGTGAGCAGTGATGCGGCTTCTCTCCTGTGTGAATGCGCTGGTGTTGTTGGAGATGACTCAGACAAGTAAAACTCTTTCCACACTGTGAGCAGTGATGTGGCTTCTCTCCTGTGTGAATGCGCTGGTGTCGGTGGAGATCACTCCGTTCAGTAAAAGTCTTCCCACACTGTGAGCAGTGATACGGCTTCTCTCCTGTGTGAATGCGCTGGTGGTGTTGGAGATTACTCTGACTAGTAAAACTTTTCCCACACTGTGAGCAGTGATACGGCTTCTCTCCTGTGTGAATGCGCTGGTGTCGTTGGAGATGGCTCTGACGAGTAAAACTCTTCCCACACTGTGAGCAGTGATACGGCTTCTCTCCTGTGTGAATGCGCTGGTGTCGTTGGAGATCACTCTGACGAGTAAAATTCTTCCCACACTGTGAGCAATGATACGGCTTCTCTCCTGTGTGAACGCGCTGTTGTGTTTTGAGAGCACTCTGGTAAGTAAAATTCCTACCATGCTGTGAGCAGTGATGTGGATCTCCTCCTCTGTGAATGCACTGGTGTGTCTTGAGTGTATTCTGATAACTAAAACTCTTTCCACAATCTGAGCAGTGGTGAATTTCCTTCTGTATATCATTATGGGAAGTATCAGAATGGATATCATCACTTGATGTTGGTTGACGACTGGAGCATTTGGAGGGGATCTGAAGCTTACATTTAATCTCTCCTGATTCTCGCAGTCTCACGTACTCTTCATAGTGGCATCTCTGGATATGCTTGTCGAGGTAAATTTGAGATGCATCGGAACGAGGGCGTGTGGAGCATGAAAAGACTTGCAGCAGAGTGTTCTTTACTTCTGGAGAAATGAAAGGACAAAAATAAAAATTGAACATGAAATGCAACAAGATTATCAAATACAACACTAACCCAATGTAAGGAGTGCTTTTACTGAAACTTAATCAAGATTCTACATGAACTAAGACTGAGACAAAAACAAAAGGTTGCAGACTAAGACATAGCAGCCTCTAGCTTGGAATACTAGGAGATTCAATAAGGTCCTGGAACAGCAGCTATGCACAGCATTGGCCATAGCCTCATGGGTCTGAGTGACCAAAGGGGAGTTGTTGGTTCCTGTTGGACATCATGTCAAGTCTAGGTAATGGCAAGCCTAGCCTTATTTACATCTCATCCAGGATTGAGAAGGAAACTCAGCCCTCACATTCAAGGTTCTGAAAGATCCAAAAATGGGCCTTATTTATCAAACTGGATATGGATAGATTTATTTGCAAATAGTTTCTAGTAGCATTTACACAAGCAAATATGTATTTTCTATCTGGATTTTTTTTATATGGATTAGGTTGTCAACTTTAAAACACTTAATTTCAATTACACACAAATTTCATGAAATTAAGTTTTGTGGGATTTTGTGAAGCCCCATGATTCATATTAATGTAATTGATGAAAGCAAGCCAACATCCATAAATTAAAGACAGTCATTTAATTTAAATTTGGCGTATATTTAAAAAAAAAACAAACAAACAAAAAAACACTGCATCCGTTCAGATGGCATTCAAGTAGGTCTGCAGCAGTAGGAATTTCCTTACTGCAGTATTTGAAGAATGCCAATGGTGTGGTTTGTAGTAATAAAGCAGCCAAACCTCCATGTGTTTAATTGTTCATTAATTCAAATCAGACGCTATTTGTTCCTTAACATGAAGTTCTTCAGCTGCAAGAGTTTAAAGTGCATATCCTGGACCAATTTCTTTTTTTTTTTTTTTAATATGAAAGAATGTCCCTTTACACACTCATCCAGAAGGGTAATTTTGCACAAGGCCATCTGTCGACAGCAGAAAAAAATAAAATAAAATGTCTCGTCCGCTTATCTGGGGCCGGGTCGCGGAGGCAGCAGTCTGAGCATGGAAGCCCAAACTTCCCTTTCCTCAGACACCTCGGCCAGCTCCTCGGGAAAAACACCGAGGCGTTGCCAGGTCAGCCGAGAGACGTGGTCCCTCCAACGTGTCTTGGGTCTTCCCCGGGAGGACATGCCTGGAACACCTCCCCAGGGAGGCATCCAGGAGGCATCCGAAAGAGATGCCCAAGCCACCTCAACTGATTCCTCTCGATGTGGAGGAGCAGCGGCTCTACTCCGAGCTCCTCCCGAGTGACTGTGCTTCTCACATCATCTCTTAGGGAGTGCCCAGCCACCCTGCGAAGGAAACTCATTTCGGCCGCTTGTATCCATGATCTTGTTCTTTCGGTCATTACTCAAAGCTCATGACCATAGGTGAGAGACAGAACGTAGATCGACCGGTAAATTGAGAGCTTCGCCTTTTGGCTCAGCTCCTCCTTCACCACAA
Source organism: Neoarius graeffei (assembly GCF_027579695.1). NCBI lineage: Eukaryota > Metazoa > Chordata > Actinopteri > Siluriformes > Ariidae > Neoarius > Neoarius graeffei. Next base: position 9,862,148 of record NC_083587.1, read on the forward strand.
ATGGACCGGTAAAGCGACCGCATCACTGCGGAGGCTGCACCGATCCACCTGTCAATCTCACGCTCCATCCTTCCCGCACTCGTGAACAAGATCCCGAGATACTTAAACTCCTCCACTTGAGGCAGGACTTCTCCACCAACCTGGAGGGGGCAAGCCACCCTTTTCCGGTCGAGAACCATGGCCTCGGACTTGGAGGTGCTGATTCTCATCCCAGCTGCTTCACACTCAACTGCAAACCGCCCCAGTGCATGCTGAAGGTTCTGGTTTGAAGAAGCCAACAGGACATCATCCGCTAAAAGCAGAGATGAAATCCTGTGGTTCACAAACAGGATTCCCTCCGGCCCCTGGCTACACCTAGAAATTCTGTCCATAAAAATTATGAACAGAACCGGTGACAAAGGGCAGCCCTGACGGAATCCAACATGCACTGGGAAAGTACTGCTTCCCCCTCCTGAGGTGCCGGACGGTTTGCCAGAATTTCTTTGAGGCCGACCAATAGTCCTCCTCCATGGCTTCACTGAACTCCTTCCAGTTCAGAGTTTTTGCCTCCGCAACTGCCCGAGCTGTGGCACACCTGGCCTGCCGATACCCATCAGCTACCTCAGGAGTCCTGGAGGCCAACATGGCCCGACAGGACTCCTCCTTCAGCTTGATGGCATCCCTTACTTCCAGTGTCCACCACCGGGTTCGGGGATTGCCACCACAACAGGCATCGGAGACCTTGCGGCCACAGCTCCGAACAGCCGTGTCTACAATGGAGGCAGAGAACATGGTCCACTCAGACTATGTCCCCCGCCTCCCTTGGAAACTGGGAGAAGCTCTCCCGGAAGTGGGAGTTAAAGACCTCCCCGACAGAGTGCTCGGCCAGACGTTTGGGCCTGCCAGGTCTGCCCGGCTTCCTCCTCCGCCAGCGGATCCAACTCACCACCAGGTGGATCAGACGACAGCTCAGCCCCTCTCTTCACCCGAGTGTCCAAGACATGGGGCCAGAGATCAGATGAAACGACAAAGTCGATCATCGATCTCCAACCTAAGGTGTCCTGGTGCCACGAGCACTTATGGACACCCCTATGCTCAAACATGGTGTTCGTTATGGACAAACCGTGACTAGCACAGAAGTCCAATAACAAAACACCACTCGGGTTCAGATCAGGAAGGCCGTTCCTCCCAATCACGCTCCTCCAGGTGTCACTGTCGTTGCCCACGGGAGCATTGAAGTCCCCTAGTAGAGCAATGGAGTCCCCAGTCTGAGCACCTCTCAGTACCTCTTCCCAGGGACTCCAAGAAGGCCGGATACTCTATATTGCTATTCAGCCCGTAGGCACAAACAGCAGCAAGAGCCCTCTCCCTGATCCGAAGGCACAGAGAGGAGACCCTCTCGTTCACTGGGGTAAACTCCAACACATGGCGGCTGAGCTGGGGAGCTATAAGCAAGCCCACACCAGCCCACCGCCGCTCACCATGGGTGACTCCAGAGAAGTGGAGAGTCCAGCCCCTCTCGAGGAGCTGGGTTCCGGAGCCCAAGCTGTTCGTGGAGGTGAGCCTGACTATCTCTAGCCGGTACCTCTCAACCTCCCGCACAAGCTCAGGCACTCCTCCCAGTGAAGTGACATTCCATGGCCCAACAGCTAGCCACTGTGCTCGCAGATCAGGTCATCGAGGCCCCTGCCTTCAACTGCCACCCAATCCACACCGCACCGGCCCCCTGTGGCTACCTCTGTGGGTGGTGAACCCACAGGAGGTCGGGCCCACGTCACCACTTCGGGCTGAGCCCGGCCAGGCCCAGTGGGCAAAGGCCCAGCCACCAAGCACTCACATACGAACCCCAACCCCGGGCCTGACTCCAGGGTGGGGCCCCGGCTGCGCCATACCAGGTGACATCACGGTCCTTGATCTATTATTATCCATAAGGGTTTTGGTGAACTGCTCTTGGTCTGGCCTGTCACCTAGGACCTGTCTGCCTTGGGAGACCCCAACAGGGGCGTAATGCCCCCAACAACATAGCTCTGAGGATCATTCAAGCACACAAACCCCTCCACTGCAATAAGGTGGCAGTTCTAGGAGGGAAAAAAAATAAAATGCGTCTGGAAAAATCCCAAGGGAGTCTGGAGCCAGATTCGTGACATTACCTGCGGAAGCGCCAGCAGGCTGCAAGAGCTTGCACGGTTTCAGTGCACAGTCTGTGCGAGTGTGTGCCTCGCACGAAGTGCTCCCATGTCTCTCTCATTGTCCGGTCTTTCGGAAAACGAAGGAGTACTAATCCCATTATGATTGGTGTTGCTACACCCTCCTACAATATATCTGTTAACCATTTTAATAAATTACATAATGTTGAAGAAATTTGCAGAAAAACACCAGGTCGTTTTCTCAAACAAACCAGCGCTGACATAGGATTCAGAGGGAGGCGTCCCGCACGCGACGTCATGAAAATCAATGTTTGGCGGGAAATCCAAATGCCCAAGTTTTTTCCAGAGGCGGACCAATTCGCCTCAAATGGCTTGATTTCAACTGAATTTTTCTGGTATTGCACAAGATAAAAAAATTGCACAAAATGTTAGATATTTGACCAAAGTTTAATATAAAATAGGATAATTACATTGATCTTGCTCCAGAATTTACCCGTGATATGCACTTTAAGGAGCTAAAATTTAACATAATTAAAAAGATAAGTTCTCCATGGTATGACTCTTGTGGAATTATTGAATTCCATAAAAATACTAAAATTGTTAGTTTGTTAAATTGCTTGGTAATATAACCATCACATTATGCTCCTGAAACAAAGCAAATGTGTTGCAATTGATTTTTATAATGGTTGATGGGTTTGACTGACATCTGCATTATCCAATTAACAACTTCGCTTGGTTCAGACACACTGCATGTGTGTGTTCAACTAACTTCTTTCCAGCCAGCTGGTTATATTGCACTGAAGGTATTATAATGCCGCCCCCCCCCCAGTGTTTCTGTAATATGGGGAGGTTTGACATTATCCTATATTATGTGTTTGCTGTGACAGGGCATTCCCCCCCCCCCGATTTCTCCCCAATTTAGCCATGGCCAATTCCCACCCATCAGACTCCTCTCCAGTATCACATAACAGCTACCAGCCAGGGAGGGCCATCATGTGCTTCTTCCAAGACAAGAAACACCAATTGACCACATTTTACTCATACAATGTCAGGGGGCTGCAAAGCGCACACTGACGAAAGCCCAATCCACTTACTTCCTATTAAATGTGCTCTCACACCACCCATGACTGGCCAGTGTAACTGACGGGGCAGAGAAGAGAGCATGCCATCGCTCCCTCCCAGAGAGCCCAGACAATTTTGCTCTCTTGAGCTCCCAACCACAGATGATTGTGGCGTCATCAGGATTCAAAAGTGGCAATATCTGGATGATGGGGAGGATGACGGGGACAACACTTTTCTGCTGTGCCACTCGGGATCCACAGGGCATGCATTTTACGCTACTTCTGGTTAAACTGGGCATGATGAATAAAACTACAACAATATCTTGTGGTTTACTATATACAGTGGTGCTTGAAAGCTTGTGAACCCTTTAGAATTTTCTACATTTCTGCATAAATATGACCTCAAACATCAGATTTTCACACAAGTCCTAAAAGTAGATAAAGAGAACCCAGTTAAACAAATGAGACAACAATATTATATTTGTCATTTATTTATTGAGGAAAGTGATCCAATATTACATATCTGTGAGTGACAAAAGTATATGAACCTCTAGGATTAGCAGTTAATTTGAAGGTGAAATTAGAGTCAGGTGTTTTCAATCAATGGGATGACAATCAGGTGTGAGTGGGCACCCTGTTTTATTTAAAAAACAGGGATCTATTAAAGTCTGATCTTCAAAACACGTTTGTGGAAGTGTATCATGGCATGAACAAAGGAGATTTCTGAGGACCTCAGAAAAAGCGTTGTTGATGCTCAACAGGCTGGAAAAGGTTACAAAACCATCTCTAAAGAGTTTGGACTCCACCACAGTCAGACAGATTGTGTACAAGTAGAGGAAATTCAAGACCGTTGTTACCCTCCCCAGGAGTGGTCGACCAACAAAGATCACTCCAAGAGCAAGGCAAGGCGTGTAATAGTCGGCGAGGTCACAAAGGACCCCAGAGTAACTTCTAAGCAACTGAAGGCCCCTCTCACATTGGCTAATGTTACTGTTCATGAGTCCACCATCAGGAGAACACTGAACAACAATGGTGTGCATGGCAGGGTTGCAAGGAGAAAGCCACTGCTCTCCAAAAAGAACATTGTTGCTCCTCTGCAGTTTGCTAAAGATCATGTGGACAAGCCAGAAAGCTATAGGAAAAATGTTTTGTTTCAAAAAGAAGTGTTCCAAGATGGCGCCATGGACAGTTGCCTCAGTACTTCGCTCTCTCGTACTTTCTACGTTTTTGTGCATTTGTTGTGTTTCTTGCATTTCTTCACTGGTCACATACTCTAGAGAAGAACTCAAACATTGGATTAACCACCAGTAAAGTTCTTTCATCGGCTTTCATCAATCCGGAAAGTTTTTCCAGAGTTGCTTGTTGGGGGAGCAGCAGCTCTCTATGGATTACGCCGTGGACGCCAGAGACACTGGGGGAAGCGAGCTGGCACGCTCGTCAGACTGAGGCAGCGGGGTTTTCGCACTGCGCTCCCAATCTATTCACCTGGCTAACGTCTGCTCTCTGGCCAATAAGATGGACAAACTGCTGCTCAACACAACACAAATTTTAACAGATCTGCTGCCTTATGCTTCACCGAAACCTGGCTCGGTGAGCACATCCCAGACTCTTCTTGTCCATCTGCCTGGATTTCACCTTCACCGAGCGGACCGCGAAACGGAGCTCATGGGGAAAATGAGGGGGAGGCAGAGTCTGCTTTTATATTAACGAAGGTTGGTGTACTGATGTCACAGTTCTAAATAAATCATGCAGTCCTCATCTGGAGACATTATTCATAAACTGCAAACCGTTTTATGCTCCGCGAGAGTTTTCCTCGTTTATTCTGGTTGGAGTTTACATCCCCCCTCAGGCGTGTATTAATGAGGCGTTACACCTGGCTGACCAGATAAACAATGTGGAGAAAAACCACCCTGACCCTTTGCTCATTATTTTGGGGGACTTTAACAGAGCAAACCTCAGCCATGAACTGCCAAAATATAAACAGCACATTAAGTGTCCCACCAGGGACTCCAACACTCTGGACCCCTGTTACACTTTTTTAAAGGACTCGTACCACTCTGTCCCCCGTGCAGCCTTAGGACTATCTGATCACTGTATGGTTCATCTTATCCCGTCCTACAGGCAGAAGCTGAAATCTGCTAAGCCTGTAGTTAAGATGGTGAGATGGTCTGATGAGGCCAAAGTGGAACTACAAGCCTGCTTTGACTGCACTGATTGGAGTGTTTTTGAGGCTGCAGCTTCAGACCTGCATGAACTGACTGACATCTTACATCAGTTTTTGTGAGGATATGTGTGCCCACCAGACCTTCCACACATACAATAACAAACCCTGGTTCACCGCAAAACTCAGACAGCTTTGCCAGGCCAAGTAGGAGGCCTATAGAAGTGGGAACAGAGTCCTGTACAAACAGGCCAGAAACACACTCACTACGTTTACATGCACATAGAGAGAATCGAATTTCTGCCGTTGCTCGACTGAAATCAAAGTTCAAAATACCATGTATACACCTTAATTCGGCTGAAATTGAACCGAACTTGATTTCTCGGAATCGAGCTACATGACCTAGTTTATGCGATTTCTGCCGAGCTACTTTGTGCATGTATACCCTATCGAGCTAGTTGTCGAGCTACTTCCAGAAGTGACGAGTGACGAGACCACAAGCGGGAAACACAACAGCCTCGGTCGGCATGACAACAGTAGTAGCGAGCAGCAGAAGAGGTCAGGAGGAACAAACGAAGAAGAGAAAATGGCGATGTAGAGCTCTCTGAAGTGTGGGTGGAGCACAGAGGACGGCAGGACAAAGCTTCTGGTACTAATAGGCTTTTTATTGTCAGACTTTTCAGTTTAACAGCCTACTTTTATTCTTGAGAGAAAAAAACACACACACACACGCGCGCGCTGTGTTCTAGTCCCAGGATGAGCTGTCCCCTCTGCTCTCCCTCTGCCTCCTTAAATAGGGCGCGGTTACTGGGAAGATACACAAACAGGTTAATTACCGTCAGGTGTAGTGATTCTGCCACTCACCTTCCCTGGCTCCGCCCTCCTGTCACAGACCGGCGCTTGACCACGCCCCCACTGCCACAGGCAAGCAGAAACGTGCACTTCTGGAGCAATGAGGAGACAGACTTCATGCTCATTCAGCTTAAGGAGTTGAATATATTAAAATTCATGGACGGGAGAAAAACGCGCAATGGAGAACACGGAACTGATAACTTTGTTTACACTCTTGAATAGCTCTTCTTCATGACGACAACCGGAAGTGTACCAACACGATGGGGCGTGTTGCGCCACCTGTGGCTCGGGTGCACAATGCACCTCACACAATAGCCCGATTTCAGTTGTGTGCATGTAGGATTGGATTTCTCTGGCACCCTGCTGGGACCTTCAGCTCGATTACCGACAGCAGCTCGATTTGGATGTGCATGTAAACGTAGTCACTGTTTGGTTTGGATCGGTCACCAAACAGAACAGACTGCAATGGACAATAAGGTCTGCAGAGAAAACTATTGGTGTCATCCTGCCCTCCATCCAAGACTTGTACTTGTCCAGAGTCAGGAAACGGGCAGATAACATCTCTGCGGCCCCCTCACACCCTGGTCACAAACTGTTTCATCTTCTCCCCTCAGGGAGGCGATATACATCACTGTATGCAAAAACAACCAGACAAGAACAGTTTCTTCCTTCAGGCTGTCTCTGTGATGAACAGCTAAAATCCAGATTGATATATCAGTAATATCACTTGCAAAATATCTGCACACTCATACTGTCATTCTGTGCTCACTGTTACTTATATTTATACTTATTTAAATTTACTATTCATCTTTGCACTATGCACCATATTGCACCAAAAGGGAAATCCTTTCTGTGATGAACAGCTAAAATCCAGATTCATATATCAGGAATATCACTTGTAAAATATCTGCACACTTATACCGTCATTCTGTGCACACTGTATACTTTATATTTAACTATTCCATACTTGACTTACCTGGATTACTTTGCACTATGCACCTATTTTTGTTGTTGTTTGCTTATACACTATCTGTTTTGAACTATGAGAGCCAAGTGAACCGGAGTCAAATTCCTCATGTGTGTCCACATACCTGGAAATAAAAGTGTTTCTGTATGGATGAGACCAAAATAGAACTTTTTGGTTTAAATGAGAAGCATTGTGTTTGGAGAAAGGAAAAAACACTGCATTCCAGCATAAGAACCTTATCCCATCTGTGAAACATGGTGGTGGTACTATCATGGTTTGGGCCCGTTTTGATGCATCTGGGCCAAGACAGCTTGCCATCATTGATGGAACTATGAATTCTGAATTATACCAGTGAATTCTAAAGGAAAATGTCAGGACATCTGTTCATGAACTGAATCTCAAGAGAAGGTGGGTCATGCAGCAAGACAACGACCCTAAGCACACAAGTCGTTCTACCAAAGAATGGTTAAAGAAGAAAAGTTAAATGTTTTGGAATGACCAAGTCAAAGTCCTGACCTTAATCCAATCAAAATGAATGAAGCAAATGAAGCAAGCAGTTCATGTGAGGAAACCCACCAACATCCCAGAGTTGAAGCTGTTCTGTACGGAGGAACGGGCTAAAATTCCTCCAAGCCAATGTGCAGGACTGATCAACAGTTACTGGAAACGTTTAGTTGCAGTTACTGCTGCACAAGAGGGTCACACCAGATACTGAAAGCAAAGGTTCACATATTTTTGCCACTCACGGATATGTAATATTGGATCATTTTCCTCAATAAATAAATGACCAAGTATAATGTTTTTGACTCATTTGTTTAACTGGGTTCTCTTTATCTACTTTTAGGACTTGTGTGAAAATCTGATGATGTTTGAGGTCATATTTATGCAGAAATATAGAAAATTCTTAAGGGTTTACAAACTTTCAAGCACCACTGTAGTCAGTTTCGCAATAGCAAGATATGCAGTGGGCGGACTTCACATGTCTCAAAGGAAGCTGATAGACTTCACCCTGTGGTTGGTCACGGTCATATGATCGAGAAGACCTACCTGGTTGGTGGAACAGGCCAAAATGAGTTCTCTGGGGAATGCTCTAGTTATTGCAGACTGCATTGTACAACAGCTTTCATCCCAGAAACATCACGAAATGATGCAGAAAATAACCTCTATAACCTCTTAGACAAAAGTAACACCTTGCTGTCTGGTTGTTCCTGTAGGTGCAGGACTGAGTTCTTTGGTGTACTCCTCTTCATACCACACCAAGAGCTCCTGTCCTGGGTTAATGGATCGACAGCAACGATACAGAATTCCCCCTTGATACTCAAATGCCACAAGATTCTGTTCTTCTTCATTACGGGCACAGTTCACATACCTAAAAGAGTGAGGCAACATTTCAGAAAAAGGTAAAAATCAGATCAGAGTTATAGACTTGGAGAAAGCATGGCAGAGACATCAATGACATGAAGATAAAGTTCTTCCAACAAATGAGGAGCTGTAAAATCAAATCATTAAAACAACCCAACAGCTGGTGTACTGCTCACCTCATCCAATTCACATGCGTCTCTCTTTTGGCATCAATGTATTCTTCACACTGCATGCTCCTGTATACCTGTAGAAAAATACCACATTTACTTTTTTTTTTTACACGAAATCAAAATATGGCTTTAAATGGAGTTTACAGAAACAAGAACAATGGCACATGCCAATATTATTAAGCCTCATGAAGGCTGAATTAAAGGTTTTTGACTATCGTAAGATTCACAAAACAGCTGACAAGCTCGGAGATGAATTTAGTAACTATAGGAAAATGCAGGCAAGGCTTTATCAGAATTTAGGCAGAGGAAAGTTCTCTCATAAAAGGCTTTACTTCTGACATGGCAAAGCTGTGCTGCGAATCAGACCTCTCTGATAAATATCTGTCCCTTGTGTTTTGGTCACTAAACAGACAGCTACAAAAATACACAACTTTAAAGGAACAGTCCACCGTACTTCCATAATGAAATATGTTCTTCTCTGAATTGAGACGAGCTGATCCGTACCTCTCCGAGCTTTGTGCGACCTCCCAGTCAGTCAGACGCGCTGTTACTCCTGTTAGCAGTGTAGCTAGGCTCAGCATGGCCAATGGTATTTTTTGGGGCTGTAGTTAGATGCAACCAAACTCTTCCACGTTTTTCCTGTTTACATAGGTTTATATGACCAGTGACATGAAACAAAGTTCAGTTATACAAATTGAAACGTGGCGATTTTCTATGCTATGGAAAGTCCGCGCTATAATGACAGGCGTACTAACACCTTCTGCACGCTTCGACAGCACATAAGGTATCAATGCGCTGTCGAAGCGCGCAGAAGGTGTTAGTATGCCTGTCATTATAGCGCGGACTTTCCATAGCATAGAAAATCGCCACGTTTCAATTTGTGTAACTGAACTTTGTTTCATGTCACTGGTCATATAAACCTATGTAAACAGGAAAAATGTGGAAGAGTTTCGTTGCATCTAACTACAGCCCCAAAAAATACCATTGGCCATGCTGAGCCTAGCTACATTGCTAACAGGAGTAACAGCGCGTCTGACTGACTGGGAGGTCGCACAAAGCTCGGAGAGGTACGGGTCAGCTCGTCTCAATTCAGAGAACAACATATTTCATTATGGAAGTACGGTGGACTGTTCCTTTAAAAATCAGTTCCGTCTCTAAATGGGTTTTATATAAAATATTTTTGATCTGTACAAGTAATATTTATTTGGGCACCAATGTTTTAGTTCAGTGTAGCAGTGTTCATCTTTAATTTAAATGATTTTAAGTTTATTTTTAGTTTTGTGTCCTGAAAATAGTAGTTACATTTTAGTCTTTTTTTTTTTGGTCAAGATTTCATCAATGGAACTCAATTTTAATTTTAGTCTAATTCTATCAATGCTTTAATCATAATTTCCTCAGATAGTCGCATGGTACTTGTAAGATATGCCCTGTAGTTTTAAGAGGGCCTGCTGCAGCAGGGGTTTAGCTGGACTCCCCCCCCAGCATATGGCTGGTTTTGTCACTATGCAGAAGTTACATGACTCAGCGTAAATGAGTACACCCCCCTTTGAAAAGTAAAATTTTAAACAATTTCCAAAATGTTAAGACAAAGTTTAATATAACATCTGTTTAACTTATAACGTGAAAGGTTAATAATATAACTTGGATTTCACATTTTTTTCAGTTTTACTCAAATTAGGGTGGTGCAAAAAATGAGTACACCCCACAACAAAAACTACTACATCTAGTACTTTGTATAGCCTCCATGATTTTTAATGACGGCACCAAGCCTTCTAGGCATGGAATGAACAAGTTGGTGACATTTTGCAACATCAGTCTTTTTCCATTCTTCAACAATGACCTCTTTTAGTGACTGGATGCTGGATGGAGAGTGATGCTCAACTTGTCTCTTCAGAATTCCCCAAAGAAAATAATTTCCTTACACCACAAAGGTGAAGGCTACAAGATGATCAGCAAAGCTTTACTTATCAGTCAGAATACTGTAGCAAAAGTGGTACAAAAATTTAAGAAAGATGGAACTGCAACCATCTCACAGAGACGTCCAGGACGTCCACGGAAGTTAACACCTTGACAGGAGCATCTTCTGATGAGAAGGGTTGAAGAAAATCGGCATGCAAGTTCACTGCAGTTATCTACAGAAGTAGAAAGCCAAACTGGGGTGACTATTTCCGGTGACAATATGGCGTACACTGCAGAGGAATGGCATGCATGGATGCTGTCCACGAAAGAAGCCTCTCCTAAAGCCCAGGCACAAAAAAGTCCGCTGAGAGTTTGCCAGGGCCTATGCTGACAAAGATGAAGACTACTGGGACGCTATACTCTGGAGTGATGAGACCAAGATAAATGTTTTTGGAACTGATGGCTTCAAAACTGTATGGTGTTGCAAAGGCAAGGAATACAAAGAAAAATGCAGGGTGCCTACAGTGAAACATGGTGGTGGCAGTGTCCTTATGTGGGGCTGCATGAGTGCTGCTGGTGTTGGGGAGCTGCATTTCATTGATGGCATCATGAATTCACAGATGTATTGCTCTATACTGAAAGAGAAGATGCTACCATCACTCCATGCCCTTGGTCGTCGTGCACTTTAACATGATCCTAAACACACATCTAATGCCACTGTTGGATTTCTGAAGAACAGGGTGAAAGTGATTCAGTGGCCAAGTATGTCTCCTGATCTGAACCCAATCGAACACCTATGGGGAATTCTGAAGAGACAAGTTGAGCATCACTCTCCATCCAGCATCCAGGTCACTAAAAGAGGTCATTGTTGAAGAATGGAAAAAGACTGATGTTGCAAAATGTCACCAACTTGTTCATTCCATGCCTAGATGATGTGTTGTCATTAAAAATCATGGAGGCCATACAAAGTACTAGATGCAGTACTTTTTGTTGTGGGGTGTACTCACTTTTGCACCACACTAATTTGAAGTAAAACTGAAAAATGTGTAATCCAAGTAATATCATTAACCTTACTTTCACACAAGTTAAACAGATGTTATATTAAACTTTGTCTCGTCAACATTTTGGAAATTGTGTTCACCGAGATATTGTTTAAAATGTTACTTTTCAAAGGGGGTGTACTCATTTACGCTGAGCACTGTATGTATAGTTAGCCACGACTGTAATGGTGATGAGCGCTATTTTCATATGAAGACGTTACTTTGTTCAGACCAATGCCGTGTGTGTCCTGACTCATATACCCGTTAGAATCCAGGAGCATTATGAAAGCCATGTGAGCAGGGAAGTCAGCGAATCTAGCAAACCGAATTCACTCCCGCTTCCCAACTACGGTCAGGAACGTGAAAAAGAGGGAAGGCAACATACTGGAATGGATTTTGCTAAGGATATTTCCCCTAGCTGTAAAAATTCCCTTGAGAAGTAAACTAGGATGATTGACTGAACAAAACCAGCTATCTTGGGTCACGTTTATTCGTCAGGGCATAATGAACAGAGATTGTTTTGCCGTGCTTTTACCGGCCCTCTCTGTGGGCCTGTCATTTCAAGTTCACATGACAGCATACATGTTCTCACCGGTCAATCACAACCAAGTTAGCTAATGCACATTAACATTCTATACTAAGGCAAAAGCAGTGTGCAGCAGTGAAACAAAAGCCATGGAAAGGTCAAAAATTAAAGGAGGGGCCAAAAAAAAAGGCAGGCATTAGAGGCATAGGCTTCTAAATGTTCTAAAAAAAGAAAATCTACATACTGTTTGGGCATCAGCACCCTGAATTGGCCTGCAATGCCATTTTCAAGGACCAGAATGAAGAGCTTAAAATGGACATTAAAACAGCTATACACTAGGCTGTTGCCTCTCGCGGTTACCAGAGGACTAGCCCCCCTGTAACCCTCGCTGTATAGGTGAGACTATAGGTCTAGTTCCTATCTAGAGTGTTTATACTGTTTATATTGTTTATGAGTGTTTAGTCTATGTCTAGTTCTTATCTAGAGTGTGTTTTATATTGTTTGCTTTTTCAATTATTCTACTTTATTTATTGCATTGTCTGTTTGCACCGTGGGTCAGAGAGGACTGAAATTTCATCTGTGCTGTATGTCGAGCACGTATAGCATATTTGACAATAAAGTTTACTTGACTTGAGAGGCCGAGGGCTATGGAAACGAAGGTCAGCGCCGCCCAATGTGCCTGACTGCATGGAGTGGGAAGGAGATGGGCTAGGCTGCATGTTCATTTAAAACTGCTGTAACTTGCCCAACCATAACTGATTATCATATGTACCAGAGATTTCCAAGCTTGTTGGGGCTGAAGCACATCAAAGGTTGTGAGGGAAATTTAGTGGATGACATTCCTATTCTCTGTTTCTCTGTGCGTTGAGTTCAAGTGGCCTAGTGTACTGAGAAAGATGTTCTTTCCTATGTTGTAATCGCCTTTCTGTGGCCTTGGTGGTGATAAGCAGGGTGCCCGAGTTCTGCATAGCTACACAACCACCTGCACATACCAGAGCACGCCAGGTGCACGCTTTAACAAAGCTTCATAGAAATCTTGAGCCAATCACGTTTGGATGCGAGCAGTAAGCAAATATCTTCAGAATATAATAGAGAACATTCCTAAGAAACAATTCAGAGTGCACGTGCTCTCAGCATCATTGATGTCTTCTCTCTTCTTCCTCTTTCCTTTTTTATAAATCTGTTTTATATGATCTACTATAATAAATAATTGAAAAGACAACTGCTGAGCGTTCTGAAGTGTTTATTAGAAGTTTCCATTACAATTTGGTGTCCCTGGGTGGGCCCTATGTGTCTGATCCTCGGACGACGGAACACTCCCAAGGCTATGGTGTGGAGCTGAGAACTCGGACGAGAGACAAGACTGTCAGGGCTCACCGAACCAGTAAGTGATAACTTTGCATTTTTGTGTAAAGAAATTAGTGGAAACAGTATTTAAAGACTGATATAAAAGATGGACAGAAGTTTGTCCGAGCCCAGGAAGACTGTGTTTGCAAAAATGAATAAAACACAATTTTGAGACAATAAACCGCGAGTAGTTTATTGGGTTGTGTAAGAGAATTATCTGCCCAAGTGACGACTGGGTAACGGCTCACCTACTCGAGAGAGGGAAGTATGGGTGCGTGTCTCGACGGATTCACGCTCAGCGATTCGTAACTGGAAAGAATTGAATCTTGCTCCCTTTGTTGTGTGTGAACAACTGGCCCGTCTTAGGAACGGGATAGAGAGGTTCGATCACGAAGTCGCAAAGACACACCGGTGTGCACACAAAATACTGATGAATTAACAGAGTACTGTCCTCCTCCAAACTCTGAAACAGAGAAATAGATTTTGTACACATGCACGAGTTGTCTTTGAGGTTGTTGTGCGAAATGATACCTACTTTTAGCTTAAGGTAAATATCAGATAAATTGTTTACTAATAACATACCTAAAGGATTATTGTGTCGCATTTTTGGACATAGTCCAACTTTTTCTTCTTGTGATCCTGATTTAAAACAAACAAACAAACAAACAAGCAAACAAACAAACACACACAAACAAACAAACTCAGCCATTGTCATAACCTATTGATATAACTGTGTACAATGAGGAACAGAAACAGTAAGTTAGGGAAAGAAAAGAAAAAAGCAAGTAAGTGTGAGGCTACATGTGCTATCATAAGAATTGGATGTTCCTATGACAGCCCAAACATCCAGTTTATGAAAACCTCGTATGGCGAGGATTATTTGGCATAGTTTGATATATGGGTAAAGGACTTAGGATTCCCTGAGAAGGGCAGTTTTAGTCCCAGGCAGATAGAACGGTTAGAAGAAAAGTTGAAACGGAAGGAAAAAGAAGAGTCTGCTGATAATGTTAAGTTCTGAGGGGACTGGAGGGCGTTTTCTGCATGGAAAGAAGAAACACGACAGGCAGGGCTCTCACCCTCTTCTCAGTGTTTGAAATTTCAGATGGACCCTGACCTGGAGTCTGCCCCAAAACCAACACACACTGCCTCCTCAGCAAGGCGGAGCATCACTCCCACAAGCGCTTCACCCACAGAAAGGGGGAGAAGTCGAGACAAAGAAGAAAAAAAAAAAAAAGAGCATCTGGAATCTCTCCCAGCCTACCAGCCACCTCCAGCATCAACGTTTCTTCTTGCTTCTCCATCACACACGAGATCCGATCTTGCATATGGCGACAGAAGAAACACCCTCCTGGACCTGATCACATGCTCACCAGTGGGTCCACTAGGCCGTAACCTAAAGTCTGAAGTTCTCCATCTTCCAATGGTGGAAGTGTCTGGAGCTGACAGCGCGTTTCTAGTCCACAGACCCTGGACGACAGCTGACATGAAGGAAAGCATGGCTTCTCTTCCCAACGTGAGAGAGGTAGGAGGAAAGAGATTTGGAAACGAACTGATGTTTTGCAGAGAATTCCGACCGACCACCCATGAACTTCGCAGCCTAATCATGACCAAGATGGGTACAGATTTCCAGAGAGCAGCCAGAAGCTGACCAGCAGATGGCAATAATGCATACAGAAATACCCTCACTGCTCTCTGTGCTCATCTGATTGAAGCTTTTCCCTTGAACATAGACATTACTAAGATCAGTATGTGTAAACAAGAAGATGGTGAAGTGGTGTCAGCGTTTCTCGCCAGTCTCACCGCCACACACGAGAGAAACAGTGGCCTGACCAGACCCGTGACCCTGGCTGGAGTGGAAGGTACTCCTGAGGTCTGCGAAGCACACCTGCGGAACAGTTTCATGAACGGTATGAATCCAGCAATGGCTAAGTCAGTAAAGCAGCTCCATCTCCAGTGGGAAACCACCAGTCTCACCAAGATCGAGCAATACGCTGTGCATGCAGAAAGGCTGCTGAAAGAGAAGGAGAAGACAAAGTCAGAACAAAGAGACCAAGACCTACACACCATCACTCTCACTCTTCTCCAGACTGCTCAGCCTGGACAAAGAGGGAGGGGTAGGGGCCAAGGCAGGATGACCTGGGGTGACTCATCCTGGATAAAAGGCCCAACCTGCTACAACTGCAATCGGAAGGGACACATTGCTTGAGATTGTCTCCACAGTAGCAGGCAGAAGCCCCGTGAGGAGTACAGCAAAGCAGACTGACGGGCGGACTCCGGGAACGGGCCCCATACAGAGAACGGGAGGTAACACACACCTGATGATACACATACAGGAGCATTCACATAACGTTAAACACATTAGTAGCAGCACCTGCATGCAACAGCAAGACTACACAGAAACGCCTGATACACCAGTCCAGATAGATACACCTGAAGTTGCATCAAGTTTGTTAAAATACACAACTACTCCCTTCTCTAAACTCCCTTGCATGCCCCTCACTGTATGTGGGCATGTGTTAACTTTTTTAGTAGATTCTGGAGCAGGACGCTCAGTGATACAACATGGGGTACTTCCAGTAGACCCACCGCTCAGCTCAAATTAAATTCAGACGATGGGCATCTCAGGACGACCTGTAACCGAAACTCTCAGTCAACCTCCCGTGTAAAAGCGAGGGAGGAATAGTTACGTCCCACTCATTCCTCATCTCACATACATGTTCAGTAAATTTGTTCGCACGCAATTTAATGTGCAAATTAGGGGTAAATCTCACATCCACTCCAGATGGACGAACTATTGAGGTAACCGAAATGTGCGGTGTGCAGTATGGGTTTGGAAGCCCCCTGTATGTGTATGTCTGGCAGCTTTGCTCAGATCAACTCGCACAAACTCCCGAACACCTTGTACAGCTCACACACTTGAACACCTCATCAGTTGACACAGATTATATGAAAGAGGAAGATTTGCATTGTACAGCACATGTTCACCAAGGGCAATATGTAAAGTTTGAAAAGTCTTGGTTTGCAGACCCTCATGTACATGAACGATTGACCCTCAAAACTACGTATTGGTCTAAACATTATTGCCCTGTGCAGGTCCATTTTACTCGTTGTCCAAACAGCTGCATCAATGTTCATCGCAGTGTTCTCAAACATGTTATATGCTGCCTCGTGTTAGAGGACTCTGAGGTCGGCTGCTGCCAGCATGATTTCTTTGACATCGTTAATTCTATACCCCATGTCTCGTTAGCAAAGCCACGAGCCGCCCATTGGAAAGACATGGGGAAGTGGGTCAAGAAGTGCGCAGTCGATGGCAATGAACGGTCCCAAACAGAGGACCCTAGTGTGTTGTTTTGCCAAAGGCTTGGGGTCTACAAACAAAGTCATGCTGTGTGTGTGCGCATGTTAAGCGCAGCATAATATTAGCCACTGATGACCGGGATCCTGGGGACCCTGGCCATAGTGGCCTGTTTGTTTCCACAGGCACAACTCCAGCAGAGGTGCACCCCAAATTGGCGGGAGTTCCAAATTCCGTTTGGGCAAAGGGTAAACATGATGTAGGCCTAATAAAGAATGCTGAACCAGTGGTGATCACCCCCAAATCAGATTTCAGGCCTAAACAGACTCAGTACCCATTCAAACCAGAAGCAATTGCAGGCATAAGACTGGTCTTTGATTCATTGCTGGAGGCAGGTGTAATTGTCCCTTGCCCAGACTCTCCAGTGCGCATTCCTATTTTCCCAGTTAAGAAGGCAAGAAAACTGTCCCAGCCCGATGAGTGGAGGTTTGTCCAAGATCTGCAAGCAGTCAATGCTGCGGCTGTCCCGCGCGCACCTGACGTCCCTAAAAGGCGACCTGCAGATCACACCCACTCTGGGATTGCCTGACCCAAATAAACCATTGTTCAAATTGTAGATGAAAAGGGTTTCATGACTTCTGTTCTTTTGCAGAAACACAGGGATAGATCGAGACCTGTAGCCTATTTTTCCAGCAGGCTGGATCCAGTGGCGGCTGGACTTCCTGTTTGCCTGCGTGCAGTTGCTGCAGCTGAAAAGGCAGTAACTCCTACCAGAAATATTGGGGGGTATAGACCCCTTCGCAGTAAACGTCATTCATACGCAAGCGGAAATTGCGCGCGCAGCCTGGACCCAAAAAAGACTCAGAAATGCCTAGTTGTTGTGTTGTCAGAATCGTAGCAGTGATGGGGTTAAAATGTTCAGAATTCCAGCAGGATCTCACCCATTCCAAAAAAAAAAAAAAAAAAAAAAAAAAAATCACCGACGTCTATGGCTACAAGCGTGTAGACTGGGATGAAAGCACCATCAAAAATGCGCGGGTTTGCAGCGCCCACTTCATCACAGGTAAGATCAGGCTATTTATTAAATCTTTCTTTTTTATTCTTTCTAGTCTTCGTTTACTGATGTAGCAAAATACTTTGGTAACGTTTGTCTGATTAGCTGGGTCAGAGTTACACAATGTAATAAATATTGTTAGCATGTTAACTTAGCTTTGCATGCAATTTTGTTTGTAGGAGAGGTCTCGCTTGACTCCAGCAGTCCAGATTTTGTGCCATCATTATTTGCGTATGCCGAAAATCACAATTTTAAAGCAAGGATGTAAAGGTAAAATTGTGTGCCCTCACTCTAAATGCCAACTTGTGTTGACTGCTCTAACCTAGCTCCCGCCCCGTTCAGTTTCATTTCTGGTCTCTGCCTCTCGCTTTTTACGCAGCTCTGATTTCTCTTAGCTGCACTCTTTACACTATCATTCCTTTCATGCCATTACCTCCTGCAAATTGCTGTTTAGTGTTGGTATTTGCTGTTGTAGCTAAAGCCACATTGCCATCACATCACTGGCATAATTTGATTAAAACAAAATGAATATCCCATTGTTAATCAAGTTGTACATGCCCGCACATAACAATCGTATGCGTGTAAAGACTTGTAGGCACGACGTTTTTCGTGGGTGTACACTGAAGTCGTGTCAATAAGGTACGAGTATATATCTGGCCATTGTATACCAGGGAACTTACCAACATCGTCCGTCCACTCTTTAATTAAATACGGATCCGGTAGGCGATGTCCACTTGTTAGAGTTAACTTATTTATGTAGCATTCTCGATCTTGTAACGACAATTGTTTGGCATAATCTGACAGCTCATAATGCCGGTCTATGGGCAGCGCCATTGTTTCTGGGTCCAGGCTGCGCGCGCATCCTGGCAAAGGTCGGTTTGTTTACAAACATGCGAAGGGGTCTATTCTCACCTCACCCTTTTGGTCCCACATGCTGTCTCTCTGCTTCTGTTGGAGAAAAAGACATCACATTTGTCAGCACAGAGATGGTTGAAGTATAACACTGTCATACTTGATATGCTTAACATCATTGTGAAACGTTGTTCTGTTCTGAATCCTGCCTCTCTCCTCCCTACAGAGGACGATGGAGAACCACATGACTCTGCTGCTCTCACTAACGATTTTTGTTCCCCCAGGGCAGACTTAAAGAGCGACCCTTTAGGAAAATCCAGACATGGTCCTCTATGTGAATGGTTCAGCCTCCAGAAACCCAGAGACGGGAAAAAACAAAGTAGGTTTTGCCGTAGTCTCAGATCATGAGGTCCTCAAGGCGTCATGTCCGTCCTCAAACCTGTCGGCGCAGGCCGCAGAGCTCTGGACCCTTATCGAGGCATGCAAATTGGCTGCAGGGTGATCTGTCAATATTTTTTACGGACAGCAGGTACGCATTCGGCGTTGTGAATGACTGTGGCACCATTTGGAAACACAAATTTTCTCACTAGCACAGGATCTCCCATTGCACATCATAAACTGGTCCGAGTTGTTGGATGCTATTCTACTCCCTAGAGCCATTGCTGTGTATAAGTGTGCTGCCCATACTAACAATACTGATCTTGTGTCTCAAGGAAATGCCAAGGCGGACGCGGCAGCTAAGTGTGCAGCCTCAGCTTCCAGTTCACCCACTAACCTTGCTTTTCCTCAGGTTTCTACCCCCTGTTTACAACTAGCGGAACTTCAGAGCACTGCCACCCAGGATGAGACAAGTCTGGAAACAGGCCGGCAGTATCTTTGCAAACTTGGTCTAGGTTTGTCCCTCGGGCCGTCCCTGTCTACCAAAACACGTTCCCTTTCTATGCAAAATTGGCACATGGGCTCACCCATGTGTCAAAAGGGGGGATGGTAGCAGAAGTAACAAAGAGATGGTTCACAAAGGGGTTTTCAAATTACGCTGCAAAATTTTGCAAGCAATGCTTGATATGCGCACAACATAATGCAGGTCAATGTATCAAACTAACTCAAGCAGCACACCCAATACCAGACAAACTATTTGATCCAAATGGACTTCATTGAACTGACACTTGGTGAGGGGGGAAAATGGGTCCCTTAAAATAAACTCAGCAAAGCTTGTGCAGAAACAGGGCTAGGATGGACAAAGGTCCTCCCTGTAGTACTCACACAAATGAGGAAGCAAACTAGGCCTAAACATGGGTTAAGCCCATTTGAAATTCTGTTTGGACGAGTACCCAACATGGGGATAGGGCCAGCCCAAGGAACACTGCCGAACACTACACTGTGATGATGCAATGTTGAATTACTGTGCAACGCTGTCCTCTGCTTTGAAATCTATCCACAAACAAATAAAAGAAACACTTCCCAAACCTGCTGAGGGACCTCTGCACGATCTACAACCAGGGGATTGAACAGTGGTGAAGGACTTCCAACGAACCAAGTGGAACAAGCCACGGTGGAATAGCCCATTCCAGGTCCTGCTCACAACCCCAACGGCAGTGAAGGTCACAGGCAGAGTGACGTGGATCCACGCTAGCCACTGCAGGACTGTTCCTGAACCAGCTGAGCAGGAGGAAGAGGAAGGCCTAAGTGACCCAGACGCTGACTAAAGCATGTGAGGAAGAAAGGAAATCACTGCATGGAACAGTGCGAGTATCACATCAATCACGCACGCACCCTCAATAGGGAAGATTATTTCAGTGTCTAGCTGATAGATAAGTTTTAGGGTTTCGAGTTTCCTCCAAGTCCCGGTGAGGTGGGACAAGGGCTGATAGGGCGTGCCAGCCCTCTGAGCACCAATACGCGTCAAGAAGGGCAAGGGTTAACTCAGTAACATCACTGAGGCACTGAACAAGATGTGCAAGAATGCTGAACAATCACGAGCAGATGAACATGGAGGAGTCGAAGACAGCTGGTGGTGTTGGTTTAGTGCATGGAAGACTGATTCCATCCACCATACCAATCCTGGGCTTAGTGATTGTGATGCTATGTTTGCTCCCTGTTTTCTGTCAATGTTGTATGTCTGTGTTTCAGAGGCAGCTGACAAATATTGGTTACCAGATGGTGAAAATAGACCCAGATGACTTGCCTGACTGGCCTCCAAACCCATGTGAAGACCCACCGTTCGATGACATCAGCACAGCTGACATGAAATTAGCCCAAACTTAAAACACTTTCATTTGTGGTTGTTTCCTGTTCTATTGTTTCCTGATCTATGTATATAGCATGCTAGCATTAATTTAAGACATCTATGTCTTACAGAAACAGCCTTAGCATTATCCTTGTACACTCAGACGTGTTAAGTCGAATCTCTCTGGGAACTCTTACCACTGAAATTGTGTACATTTCTTTCTTTAGCAATTATTATCCTGTAGGATAAAAAGGGGGGAAATGTGAGGGAAATTTAGTGGATGAACATTCCTATTCTGTGTTTGTGTATTGAGCTCAAGTGGCCTAGTGTACTGAGAAAGATGTTTTTTCCTATGTTGTAATCGCCTTTCTGTGGCCTTGGTGGTGATCAGCAGGGTGTCTGAGTTCTGCATAGCTACGCATCTGCCTGCACATACCAGAGCACGCCAGGTGCACACTAACAAAGCTTCATAGAAAATCTTGAGCCAATCATGCATGGATGCAAGCAGTAAGCAAATATCTTCAGAGTATAATAGAGAACATTCCTAAGAAACAATTCAGAGTTGCGCATACTCTCGGCATCATTGAAGTAATGTCGTCTTCTCTCTTCTTCCTCTTTCCTTTCCAATTTTATATATCTGTTGTATATGATACACTATAATAACTGAAGAGACAACTGCTGAGCGTTCTGAAGTGTTTATTAGAAGTTTCCATTACAAGGTCAAATCAGAACGTCAAGGCACACCAAATTAAAAGTTGGCTATCAATTATGAAGAATGTCACATTATGATGGGCTAGAAGGTCATTTGCAAAATTTGACCCAGATTGCACTACAGCAGATTGTCAATTATTAAAATAGATAGGTAAATCAGACAGGCAATTGTATAATTTATTAAAAAAGTGAGGCAACATTCATTACAGTGTTTTCCATGAGTTACCTAGACTGTAGTGACCAGGGCAGGAATTTCACGAGGGCCATGGCCCTCATGCCCTCTCAATTTGGCCTTGTGCCCTTGGGGAAAAAAAAAAAAAAATCTGCCATAAGGCCACAGTGGCCTTGATGCCCTGCGGTTTTGTAGTCTGCCTCGTGACTGCCAATAGGCTTTATCACCACCTGCGTCTATTGAAGGAAAAAAAAAAAGTCTTTTGAGGACATTCTGGATTCTTATTGGGCAACTCATCAGTGGTGGATCGGACTCGAGCCTAGCATGAACCGCTCCAACGTGCTATAATGACATCAATCCATCACCAGCCAACCAGGAGACTTCAAGTCAAGTCAACTTTGTCAAATATGCTATACATGCTCGACATACAGCACAGATGAAATATCAGTCCTCTCTGACCCACGGTGCAAACTAGCAATGCAATAAAAATAGAATAATTGAAAAAACAAACAATATAAACAGTATAAACACTCGATAGGAACTAGACAGACTAAACACTCAAACAATATAAACAATAAATAAACAGTATAAACACTAGATAACAAGACAGACTAAACACTCAGACAATATAAACAGTATAAACACTAGATAGTAACTAGACTAAACACTCATACATGCATACACACACACACACACGTATATATAAATTGGTACAAATAACCAAACAGTCAAGGGCACTTGAGGTATAGCAGGTAAACATGAAACATGAAATAAGCAGTATAAACAAACTAGCAGCTGTTAAGATGAGGTAGTGCGGAATAGTGCAAATGGGCGAGGTAAAGTGAGATGTGCGGTCCCGGAGTTCAGTGTGTTAATGAACGATGTGTGTGTGTGTGTGTGTGTGTGTGTGTGTGTGTGTTGGGAGGGGGAATCTGTGGATGACATGTAAGATGCTAAAGGGGGGTGTGCAAGCAGAATCTGTGGCAGGGGGCAGAGGGGGGAGGAGGGGCAGAACAGGGAGGGAGTTGAGCCTCCTGACCACCTGGTGAAAAAAACTGTTCTTGAGCCTGCTGGTTTTGGCCCGGAGACTCCGCAGTCTCCTCCCCAATGGCAGCAGGCTAAAGAGGCTGTGAGATGGGTGGTTGGGGTCACCTGCAATTCTGATGGCTTTGCGGGTGAGGCGGGAGTTATAGATATCCATAAGAGAAGGGAGAGAGACACCAATGATCTTCTCAGCTACTCTCACGATGCGCTGCAGAGTCTTGCAGCAGGACACGGTGCAGGTGCCGTACCACACGGTGATGCAGCTGGTCAGGATGTTCTTGATGGTGCCTCTGTAGAATGTGTGCATGATGAGGGCTGGGATTCTTGCTCTCCTCAGTTTGCAGAGGAAGTACAGACGCTGTTGGGCTTTTTTGGCCAGTGATGCGGTGTTGTTGCTCCAGGACAGGTCTTCAGAGATGTGCACACCCAGAAACTTGGTGCTGCTCACCCTCTCCACTGCAGCACCGTCGATAGATAGTGGAGCATGCTGGGTGTGCTCTCTCCTGAAGTCCACAACAATCTCCTTCGTCTTCTCCACATTCAGACGGAGATTGTTGTCCTTGCACCACATGGCCAAGCGGCTCACCTCACTCCTGTAGCTTGTCTCATCGCCATTGTTGATGAGACCCACCACAGTCGTGTCATCCGCAAACTTAATGAAGAGATTTGAGCTGGATGTTGGTGCACAGTCGTGGGTCAGCAAAGTGAAGAGGAGGGGGCTTAGCACACATCCTTTTAGCACACATCCTTGGGGGGCCCCCATGTTTAGTGTGATGGTGCTGGAGGAGTTGCTGCCGACCCGTACAGTCTGTGGTCTCCCCGTCAGGAAGTCCAGCAGCCAGTTGCACAGGGAGGTGTTGAGTCCCAGCTGGTCCAGTTTGTGAATGAGCTGCTGAGGGATGATTGTGTTGAATGCTGAGCTAAAGTCTATAAACAGCATTCTGATGTACGAGTCTTTTGTCTCCAGGTGGGTGAGGGTTGAGTGGAGGGCAGTGGAGATGGCGTCATCGGTCGAACGGTTGGATTGATATGCAAACTGGAAAGGCTCCAGGGCGGGGGGGAGGGCAGACTTGATATGCCTCATGACTAGCCGCTCGAAGCACTTCATGAGGATGGGAGTGAGTGTGACAGGGCGGTAGTCATTGAAGCAGGGGGGAGACTGCTTCTTCGGGATCGGGATGATGGTGGTGGCTTTGAGGCACGTGGGGACAACAGCCTGGCTCAACGAGATGTTGAAGAGGTCTGTAAAGACATCTGTGAGCTCCTCGGCACAGTCTCTCAGGACACGACCAGGAATGTTATCAGGACTCAGGGCTTTTCGTACATTTGTTGTCCTGAGAGCTCTCCTCACGCTGTCTGGGGACAGCGTCAACACCTAGTCGCTGGGAGGTGGTGGGGTCTTCTGTACCGTGGTGCTGTTGTCTGCCTCAAAGCGAGTGAAGTCGTTCAACTGATTCAGCAGAGACGTGGAGTTGTCACAGGTCTGTGGCGAGGGCTTGTAGTCTGTGATGGTCTGAATCCCCTGCCACAGGTTCCTGGCGTCTCTGCTGTCATTGAAATGGTCAGCAATGTGCCTGGAATACTGTCTCTTGGCCACCCTGATGCCTCGTGACAGATTGGCCCTAGCTGTCCTCAGGCCCACCTTGTCCCCAGCTCTGAAGGCAGCGTTCCGAGCCCACAGGAGCCTATAGACTTCCCCTGTCAGCCATGGCCTATAGACTTCCCCTGTCAGCCATGGCTTCTGATTGGCCCGAATGGAGACGGTTCTGGTGACCGTAATGTCGTCCATGCACTCTCATGTAGGCAGTGACGGTCTCCGTGTATTCCTGGAGATCCGTGGTGGTGTTGTAGGTGGCCGCCTGTCTGAACATGCTCCAGTCAGTGGTGGAAAAACAGTCCTGGAGTGCCTCTGAGGACTCCTCTGGCCACACACGTGCCTGTTTTTTTAGCTGATTTGGTGACTTTAACCAGCGGCCTGTATGCTGGCATTAGCATAACGGTGGAGTGATCTGAGGCCCCAAGGTGGGGGAGGAGTAGGGCTTTGTAGGCGTCTTTATGCATAGTGTAAACATTGTCCAGAGTATTGTTTCCACGTGTAGGAAAGTTGATATGTCCATAGAGTTTTGGAAACACGCTTTTGGGGTTTGCATGGTTGAAATCCCCAGCCAGGATGAGGAAAGCATCTGGGTGGGCTGTCTGCTGCTCACTGATGTGCTGATAGAGTTCACTCAGTGCTTCACTCCTGTTGTTATTGGAGCCGGGAAGGATGTATAATGCTACCAGCAGTATGGCTGTAAATTCCCTCGGCAGATAGAACGGCCGGCACTTAATAATCATAAACTCCACCAGTGGTGAGCAGTGTTTGCAGGACTACAACAGCATCACGGCACCAGGCATCACTGATGTAAACACAGAGTCCTCCACTGCGAGTCTTCCCCCCGACTCATGCTCTGTCTGACCGGTAGCATGTTAGCCGGGCTAGCTGAATGGCACAGTCCGGGACGCTGTCGTTAAGCCATGTTTCTACAAACACAAGGACACAACACTCACTCACAGACTTAAAAGATGAGTGCAGCAGGCGGACATAATCCAGCTTGTTGTCCGGCGAGCGCAAGTTGGCCAGAGTGATGGTAGGGATAGCCGGCTGGTGAGGGTTAGCCGCTAGCCTAGCTCAGACACCTCCGCATTTGCCTCCCTTCTGCTTCCGCATGTTCCGCTTGTGGCGCTTCCACTGCGGGCTGGATGCAGGAGTGGGGGTCGGTGCTTGAGCAGGCCTCCGGAGCAAACCGTAGCCGTGTAGTACTTCCGCGTCTGCTGGATTTATATCCGTGAATAAAGTTCTGCGGATGTCGAGCAGAAACTCACGGGAGTATGTGCGCCTTCAGACTAATGGACGCGACAAAGACGAACAGATGCATGCTGTTTTAAAACACAAAAAACACAAACACCGTTCTGTCAGGACAGAGAGGAGCTGCTGCGTGTGCGCGCCACCATCTTGCAACTAGACTTAATCAAACGCATCCCCCACCCACTTGTGTCCGCGTCTGAGACGTTGAATTTTCACAGAAGGAGGGAAGAAGTTGACTGAGGTAAGACTGTGAGATAAATTAATGAACGAATAAGATAGGAATTTCAACATATAGGGCTTAAGTTTAACGTTAAATAAGCATTGTTTGTACAGTAACGTTAGGTCGTTACAACGCTGACCCACTTTTAACGTGCCGAGTACCGACTGTAGCCAGTAACAAATGCTAATTAGCTTGCTGTCAAAAGTGCAAAGACCTTAAATTGCTCTGTGTAAATTAGAAAATGGCGCAACTTCCTCTGTAGCCGTCAAAGGACAAACACAGACTTGTCTTGAGTTTTGAGCCAATAACAACAGGGCAGCACTGTGGCCTGAGGTAAAACATGATTAAGTTTGTTTAAATTACAAAAATGAGTACACCCAATGACTGCCTCATATACTCTTCATATACTCATACTGTTTAAGTAATGCAATAAACTAATCTTTAAAAGTGGTATTTACTCAAACTGTTTGCATAGAATGAACTTTCGGGTTAACAGTGTAATAGTGTTGCAGTGTTCTGAAATATTAAATTGCAAATTTGCAGATCTTGAGACATGAAAGTGCTATTTTAAAAAATAAAAGGTCAGAAATGTTTTCTTTGTCGTCTATTTAGTTCATTTTATTTCCTCAATAATTTTCCTTGATTGAGAAATCGGTCTGGGCTCTTATGGGTTAATCAGTAGTCTGCATGCTAGTATATGTTCCATTTACAGTCAAACATTTTGGTGTACTCCAGGCTCAATTTTGATTAATCAAAAATCTGCGTAGTAGTACAGTCTGAAGATACTCTTGTACATTCGGTGTCAATTGAACAAAATTTATGGGAGGATATAGGTTTAAGTTTTACAATTTTTGAAGTGAGTGATGGATCGATGAGTTTAGATGTGTTCAATATTTTCTTATCTTCAGACATAGTGTAGATGTTTTTACCTGCTTGATTGTTTCAACTGAGATGCCAATCTTCCTCAGAAGAATCATTAGTCCTTAAATTAAATTCATTATAGACGTGAACTTAAAATCATTGTTTTATTTTATGGCCTTGGTGCCCTGGCTTTTGGCTTTCGTGCCCTCAAAAAATTGACAGCACAAAAGGCCAAGTGGCCTTGCCCCTAAAATGACAAAATTCCAGGCCTGGTAATGACGGAAGCATTTTCAGAACACAAACACCATTTGATTTGAGACTGATAACATTGACTTTACAGTGTCCACTCCAGTCATCCACTAGTCCAAACACAATACTATGGTTATCAATTTAAAACAAACAGATAACATCAATGGAGAAGTTAGCATTGATAATCAGCATTCATCAAACTTGAGCTTAGTTAGAGAACGTTAACATCAGCATGTCCGACTCTCATCTCACTTTAAAAAACAGTGCACGGTTAAATCTGTAGAGTTTTAGCTTATTTGAGTCAGAAAAGCTGCTAACACATCTGGTAGCATGTATTCGTCATTCAAAACACAAGTGCATGCTCTAACCAGAGTTCAAAATAGGTTTATTTTTGGCTAAAATGAAATTATTCTGCATGTTCTCTATACAATATTTCAAATTTAAAAAAAAATAAATAAACCAGTTGAACACGGGTATCTGCTTCATTTCTTTGAGGGCTGAAATGTATGCTCTAGTCATTTTTTTTAACCGTTTATGAACCGTTAAACTCCTTAACCATGCTTTGCGGGTGTGGCATCACCATTCATATTGATACAGTGTGTTTATGCTTAAATTACTAAAGCACAAAATTGTTTTGTGCAAGTACTTCATAGATTAGGGCTGTGCGATGTCCCCTTAATTGGCATCGACGATGTTTACAGTGCAAACATCGTGATGGACGATGATATCGTGGGCAGGGGGGGGAATTTTAATACCACGTTATTAAATATATTATTATTATTAAAAGTATTAGATACTCATCCGAGGCTTTGGCACGTAAAGAAAAAAAAGCGCTAGGTGATGTGGAATATTTGGCCTTGACAACGGATATGTGGTCCAGCTGCAACATGATGCCCTATATGTCAGCTACCGTACATTATGTGGACCGAGAGTGGGCAATGCAGTCCAAATGCCTGCAGACGAGTTTCATGCCAGAGACACATTCAGCGGACAATTTAGAAGACGCATTGCGCGAGACACTTGCCGAATGGAAAATAGAGGAGAAAAAGATCGCCTGCATAACAACGGGGCGATTATTGTCACAGCCATCAGGCAATTGAAATGGCCGTGGTTAAGTTGTTTTGGGCACAATTTGAACCTGGCCATAACCAACTTGCTTGCGCAACAGAGGGCCAGTACAGACCGAGCGTTTGGAGTTTGCCGAGCAGTCAACACTGCGTTTGCGCACAGCTGGCTTCGGAGAAATGAGCTGCGCAAAGCGCAGGTGGAAATGAACCTCCCCGAGCACGGCAAGATATTAATCTGCTCTAACAATGAAAGACTAGTATTCAAACTATGAGAAGAAACTACACTTAAGCTATTACTCATTGTTTATTTACACCATATCAATTGAAGATGCGTTTCGGCCTTTAGTGCGCACTTGAACGCGCTAATTTTTCCAATTTATTAGTGTTTGAATTACTGCAGCCGCTTTTAAAATCATGATTTAATATTTTTTTTTTTACTGTCTTTACATTTATCAGAATCACCTTCATTCTTCCATTTGGTTTGACATTATGGCTTAGAGTGGACCATTTTGTGTCTGAAAGTAGGCCTATTTACCAGATTAAAGTTATTTGACTTCTGCCGAAGTCTGCGCTTCACTGCCGTTTGATAAGGTGCAGTATTTCCCGACTGAAGTCGTTAATAGTGGCTATTTGTTTGAACAACATGACAAATTTTACATTAAAAGTATAGTGTAGGCTAAAAAATGAAGTCGAAATGTATTATTAGTAGCATACTGTATTTGTGTAACCACGTTATGTTCACTAGCACGTCCCTGCACCATAGCCTACGTGAACAAGCGGTAATAGGATATTACTTTATAATGATTTATATAATTATGTATTTATATATAATTATGTTATATAATATATTTATATATTAAACAAAACTAACAAAAAACTAACTTTTTAGGTTAAATAGGCCCAGATGATACCGTATATGCATGTTTATGACAGGAGGGGGCGTGGTATCACGATGGTGGCTCTCCATCGCGATGGATGACCACCATCGTCGATGGACGATGGCATCGTCTATCGGCACAGCCCTATCATAGATCTAAAACTCTTAATTTTGCTCTCAAAGTGCACCAGTTTGATACATTTAACTTTAAAATAAACAATTATCTCACAGGGGAGCATGCCCCCAGAGCGAGGTCCACTGACCCTAGTTTCACAAAATCCTGAGGGAAACACTATTATTCTCTCTTTTTTTTTTTTAATAACCACTGCCAGTGGAAAAGCTACCTGTTCTTTTGCAAGTTAGGGTAGCTGTGAAAGAAATCTCTCAACTCAAACGTAGAAGTAGGTGACTGTGATTATGCAACATATCCTAGAAGCATGTTGATGTTCAAAAATAAACTTGACGGGTAGTGAACTAATGTGGCAAGTGTGTGTGGAAGAAGAAATCATGAGACAGAGAGCTCCGCTTTTGAATATAAAAAAAAGTGTGTCATTGCATATCGTACAACGAAATTGGACACCATCCTACCAGTGCAACATCTGCTTATTTTAGATTTAATTATTTATTTCGGTCATTTCAACAACATACACACTGATTACATACAGTGGGGCAAAAAAGTATTTAGTCAGTCACCAATTGTGCAAGTTCTCCCACTTAAAAAGATGAGAGAGGCCTGTAATTTTCATCATAGATATACCTCAACTACGAGAGACAAAATGAGAAAAAAAAATCCAGAAAATCACATTGTCTGATTTTTAAATAATTTTTTTGCAAATTATGGTGGAAAATAAGTATTTGGTCAATAACAAAAGTTCATCTCAATACTTTGTTATATACCCTTTGTTGGCAATGACAGAGGTCAAACGTTTTCTGTAAGTCTTCACAAGGTTTTCACACACTGTTGCTGGTATTTTGGCCCATTCCTCCATGCAGATCTCCTCTAGAGCAGTGATGTTTTGGGGCTGTTGCTGGGCAACACGGACTTTCAACTCCCTCCAAAGATTTTCTATGGGGTTGAGATCTGGAGACTGGCTAGGCCACTCCAGGACCTTGAAATGCTTCTTACGAAGCCACTCCTTTGTTGCCCGGGCGGTGTGTTTGGGATCATTGTCATGCTGAAAGACCCAGCCACGTTTCATCTTCAATGCCCTTGCTGATGGAAGGAGGTTTTCACTCAAAATCTCACGATACATGGCCCCATTCATTTTTTCCTTTACACGGATCAGTCGTCCTGGTCCCTTTGCAGAAAAACAGCCCCAAAGCATGATGTTTCCACCCCCATGCTTCACAGTAGGTATGATGTTCTTTGGATGCAACTCAGCATTCTCTCTCCTCCAAACACAAAAAGTTGAGTTTTTACCAAAAAGTTCTATTTTGGTTTCATCTGATCATATGACATTCTCCCAATCCTCTTCTGGATCATCCAAATGCTCTCTAGCAAACTTCAGATGGGCCTGGGCATGTACTGGCTTAAGCAGGGGGACACGTCTGGCACTGCAGGATTTGAGTCCCTGGAGGCGTAGTGTGTTACTGATGGTAGCCTTTGTTACTTTGGTCCCAGCTCTCTGCAGGTCATTCACTAGGTCCCCCCGTGTGGTTCTGGGATTTTTGCTCACCGTTCTTGTGATCATTTTGACCCCACGGGGTGAGATCTTGCGTGGAGCCCCAGATCGAGGGAGATTATCAGTGGTCTTGTATGTCTTCCATTTTCTAATAATTGCTCCCACAGTTGATTTCTTCACACCAAGCTGCTTACCTATTGCAGATTCAGTCTTCCCAGCCTGATGCAGGTCTACAATTTTGTTTCTGGTGTCCTTTGACAGCTCTTTGGTCTTGGCCATAGTGGAGTTTGGAGTGTGACTGTTTGAGGT
Organism: Neoarius graeffei; assembly: GCF_027579695.1. NCBI lineage: Eukaryota > Metazoa > Chordata > Actinopteri > Siluriformes > Ariidae > Neoarius > Neoarius graeffei. Next base: position 9,893,067 of record NC_083587.1, read on the forward strand.
TGTGGACAGGTGTCTTTTATACTGATAACGAGTTCAAACAGGTACCATTAATACAGGTAACAAGTGGAGGACAAAGGAGCCTCTTAAAGAAGTTGTTACAGGTCTGTGAGAGCCAGAAATCTTGCTTGTTTGTAGGTGACCAAATACTTATTTTACCGAGGAATTTACCAGTTAATTCATTAAAAATCCTACAATGTGATTTCCTGGATTCTTTCCCCCCATTCTGTCTCTCATAGTTGAAGTGTACCTATGATGAAAATTACAGGCCTCTCTCATCTTTTTAAGTGCGAGAACTTGCACAATTGGTGGCTGACTAAATACTTTTTTGCCCCACTGTACATGTCAGCAAGAAAGACTGAAAAGGATTCGACTGAAGCAAAAGCTTATTACGTCTACCTTTATTACATTTCATAAATACATTTTTTTATGACAAAGGAATTAAGGAAAGAAACAAAAAGGGAAAAAAATAAAAAATAAATAGTAACAATAGTATCTGTTATAGTAATAGTTATGGCTCTTGGGTAGAAGCTCTTTTTCGGTCTATTGAGGTATTTCACCCACGTGACCAAGTCATGTGATGCTGCCATTTTGGACGGCACGGCTCGAATCAGTTTGAATGCGAGGAAGGCGACAAACAAAAAACATAAAAGAAAAAGGAGCGAGATGCAGAAAACACCTTCACTATCCAGCGACGTAGGGCATTTACAGGGTGAGCAGAGGGAGAGGTATTTGCAAAAATTGGTTAGCAGGCTTAGAGAACGACGTTTACCCGCTTCCACCAGGATTGTTCACTGACGTACGGAAGTACACAAAGCCCTCGTCTTTACCTGACTTCGGCCCACATGATCTGTATACCTAGGTCGTTAAAAACCCATCGCCATACACAGGTATTGATCTGAAAGCGTACGAGTTTGGATACCTACAAATATTTTGTGTCAGGCTGGGTAACATGCCTACATCAGCGGGTCGTCCCTCGAGCCGGTGGTCGCCATCTTATTACAGCTAAGGTTTGTTCACATTTTCATTTACTTTCGGTCCTCAGGATAAACAAAATGTTATTAAATGTCATTGAAATAACTTCTTAGTCTGTTGAGACATGGCCCGTTATAAATTTGCTGTTACCAGGCAGTGACCAAGAACTGTATTATTAGGGTCGGTGTCTGTATTGTAGCAGTGTACTAGCAACTAGCTGTTAGCACTAGCTAATGTCAACATCATCATAGCTGGTATGTTACTGTAGCAATGTTTACGTTCAGTCATTTGGATGACTTAAAACCTTTCAGTCTCAAGTTTTTCCTTTATTGGATTTACTAGTTTACTGAGCTAGCCTGCCGGCGGCCGGCGCGCTAGCCTGCCGGCGGCCGGCACGCTAGCTCAGTAAACTAGTAAATACAGCAAAGGAAAAACTTGAGACTGAAAGGTTTTAACAGTCATCCAAATGACTGAACGTAAACATTGCTACAGTACTGTTGTTGACATTAGCTAGCTTGACGTTCAAAATGGCGGACACCGGGCCATCACGTGACCCTGTGACGTCAGGTGAAATACCTCAATAGACCCCTTACACTGACATCACATTTACGTTAGCAACGGTCACTACCCTACCCTATACCTGGGGGACAAGCAAACTTTGTTTACATACTGTTCACATACTGAAGCCAAGCAAAAATGTCAGACGTCTGTTGCTGTTGTCTGAAGAAAACTACAGCTTAAAAAGCTCTACTAATGGATTACTTAGATAATCTTAGTTATAAAGAAGTGAAGGAGAAATGGAAATTAGAGTTTATTAGTGGCTATGATCTGTACAAAATTCCTCAAAACCAATGGAGTGATGGTGCAGATTTGTGGCCAAGTGTTAGCTACATGTTGGAATGTACTTTCCTTTTCCTGAAGAATCCGGACATGGAAGAACAGTTTAAAAAAAAAAAAAGTTTTATCCAAAATAGTTTTTCCTGCCTTAGTCAATTTATTTCCATTTCACATGCCTGCAGCTGTTGTAAAGTTCAGTGCATTTGTGTAGAACTCTCTCAAACTGTAGGTTCATAACTACACTCTGGCTCCAGGTTGACATTTTGCACAGGACTGAGTTCCTCTGATAACAGAAGCAAAGCTTCAGTGCTTTTTGCTCTTAATCTTTTCTGTTCTTTCAGGATGCATCAGGAGCATGTCGCTCCTTGTTGGGATTTTTAACAAATTATGTCAGCGTTGTTTGTTTGGTGCCCAATCTGGGTTTTCCATGTCGAATAAGGAAGTTGGTTCATCTGGAAGAAAATAATTTGATTTTGTCTGAACACTTTCATGAAGAAGCTAATTCAAATGTGAGCAGAAATAAAAGGAGATTCTTAAACTCTTCCATACTCTGTTGCGTCTGTCTATTTTTAAAAAAATACATTTTAAATAGTCGCAACACTCCAGAGAAATTTCAGGGTTAGCTCCTCTCGCTGTATTCTCTTTAACCACTCATTTCTTCATTGTTCTTGAAGCATTTGCTTCTCTTTGTTAAAATTTTTCTTCATAGCAGGGAAATGGTAATATCTTATCTATTCCTCGATTTAAATGATTGGAACAAACAAAAACTGCACAAAAATGAACCATATTTAAGACTGGTTAAGCCTTGCTCACACGAAAACTGGTGCCTTTTCACCTGGGGGTCAATTATCACATGATGTGCAACGTCATGTGCAAGGGGTCCATTTGTCCATTTCTTAAAGGAACAGTCCACCGTACTTCCATAATGAAATATGCTCTTATCTGAATTGAGACGAGCTGCTCCGTACCTATCCGAGCTTTGCGCGACCTCCCAGTCAGTCAGACGCAGTCAGACGCGCTGTCACTCCGAAGCGCGCAGAAGGTGTTAGTACGCCTGTCATTATAGTGCGGACTTTCCATAGCATAGAAAATCGCTACGTTTCAATTTGTGTAACTGAACTTGTTTCATATCACTGGTCATATAAACCTATGTAAACAGGAAAAACGTGGAAGAGTTTCGTTGCATCTAACTACAGCCCCAAAAAATACCATTGGCCATGCTGAGCCTAGCTACATTGCTAACAGGAGTAACAGCGCGTCTGACTGACTGGGAGGTCGCACAAAGCTCGGAGAGGTACGGATCAGCTCGTCTCAATTCAGAGAACAACATATTTCATTATGGAAGTACGGTGGACTGTTCCTTTAAAAATCAGTTCCGTCTCTAAATGGGTTTTATATAAAATATTTTTTTATCTGTACAAGTAATATTTATTTGGGCACCAATGTTGTTTTAGTTCAGTGTAGCAGTGTTCATCTTTAATTTAAATGATTTTAAGTTTATTTTTAGTTTTGTGTCCTGAAAATAGTAGTTACATTTTAGTCTTTTTTTTTTTGGTCATATAAACCTATGTAAACAGGAAAAACGCGGAAGAGTTTGGTCGCATCTAACTACAGCCCCAAAAAATACCATTGGCCATACTGAGCCTAGCTACATTGCTAACAGGAGTGACAGCGCGTCTGACTGCGTCTGACTGACTGGGAGGTCGCGCAAAGCTCGGATAGGTACGGAGCAGCTCGTCTCAATTCAGATAAGAGCATATTTCATTATGGAAGTACGGTGGACTGTTCCTTTAATTGACGTGAACTGCCTGCCCAAGGGCAGCAGTTCAAAGAGAGAACTTCTGGGGTGGGACGGATCTTTTAATATACTGAGGGTTCTTTTGAGGCAGCAGGAACTGTAAAGCTCTTCCAGGCAGGGAAGAGGGCATCCGATGATGATCTGGGTGGTGGTGACAACCCACTGGAGCACTTTTCTCTCTGCTCCTGTGCAGCTGACAAACCACACACTGATGCAGTATGTAAGTATGTTCTCTATGGAGCAACAATAGAAGGACAAGCAGTTTTTGAGGGAGGTCGTTCATCCTGAGGATCATCAGGAAGTAAAGTCTCTGCTGTGCGTTCTTTATCACTTGTGTGGCATTAGAGCTCCAGGTCAGCTCCTCCTCTATGTGCACCCCAAGGAATCAGAAGTCCAGGATCCACTCCACACATTGCGCACTGATGAGAATAGGCTGAAAGTCCGTTTTCTTTTTCTTGAAGTCTATGATCAGCTCCTTGGTTTTGGTGGTTGAGGACCAGGTTTGTTGTCTCAGCACCACCCCCACAGCTGCTCCACCTTGCGCTGATAAGCAGACTCCTTCCCCCCAGAGATGAGCCCCACTATGGTAGTATCATCAGCAAATATGATGCCATTATGGGAGTGAGCAGGGTGCAGTAGTAAGTGTAGAAGAACTACCTTTTTAATCCTAGAAAAAGCCATGACACAGCAGTTATGCTCATATTTACATAGGAATAACATCCATGAAATGTACCAGTCAGGATTTAGACCTCATCATAGCAAAGAGACAGCTCTGGTTAAAGGAGTAAACGACCTACTGTTGGCGCCTGATCAGGGCTGTCTCTTGCTGCTTGTGTTGCTTGACCTTAGTTCAGCATTTGATACCATTGATCATTCCATTTCTTCTGGATAGACTAGAAAATGTTGTGGGAGTTAAGGGAATGGCCCTCTCCTGGCTCAGCTCTTATTTAACTGATCACGATCAGTATGTTGATGTAAAAGGTGATTTTTCTAGACATACTGAGGTAAAAAGTTTGGTGTTCCACAAGGTTCTGTCTTGGGTCCACTGCATTTTTCTTCATCTTTTTTATTTATATATATATATATATATATATATATATATATATATATATATATATATATATATATATATATATATATAGCTAGCTCAAAGCGCTTCATGATGACGGGAGTAAGTGCCACTGGTCAGTGGTCATTCAGGCTGCGAATGGTCTTTTTTTTGGCAATGGAAGATGGTAGAGGACTTCAGGCAAGGTGGGATGGTGGACTGGAATAGGGACTGATTGACTTATGTGACATCCTATGCTCTGTACATAACATGGTTCTAGATGTTTTATTTTACTACAAAGATACATGCCTATCAGAAATACTGGACAGAGGTGGTCAATTACTGCAGGAGTCTTGGTCAAGGTGGCTCACTGCTATTTAGCCCCTAATGTTCTCCAAGCTTAAACATTAACAGCCCCTTGAGCCTTTGCACTCTGGCATGGTTCCGTGGAACTGGCAACAACTAAAGCGACTGCCTTTTCTGGTCACTACAATAATAATCCTCCTCCCTGGACCCAAATTTATTTTCAAAATGGGATTAAAGGCCATTTAGATTAAAAAAAAAAAGTGACTACCTACAAACATTTTTAATGAAAAAGTACAGTCGTTGTATTTTAAAAATTATTATTACACGAGCCTGCATAAAAATGCATGGGGTTGCTCAAAATTCCACAGCACACTTCGCTTTGCCTCACAGCACACCAGGTATATACTGTACATATTTAAATCAACCCTCACTGAACCGATGTTCAAATTATATTTTGTCTGCATTTGTGAATTCACGGAAATGAAACAACGTCACACCAACTGCTGACCCCAGCAACAAACCAACTCGCATAGGTGGCAAATTTTGTGGCATCGAAAACCATTGGCACGGTGTGGTAACAAGTTTTATATTAACTTTAGCATTAATTATAGTTAACAGTATCTGTTCAAATCCTGTAGTGTCATGCTTCTCTGTTTATCCTCGACATTTAGAAAAGAAACAAACTAAGTGTAAATGAATACGTTTCTTGTTTTTGGGTGTGGGTGTGTTTGTGAGAGAGAGAGAAGCTACCATGTTGTGCATGCAGCACAGTCAAGGAAAACTTGGTACAGTTTTTCTCAACTGCACTTGGGAAAACAGACTATAACAATGTTGATGACAACTAATAATTTGTGTAATACAGGAAGCTGACCATGTTTAGGAGTCGTTATGGGAGGACCCATGTTGGGGACTACCTGGGTTTGTGATTTTATGGGACTTTCATGAATAATTATACAATAAAGAAATATTTGCTTGAGCACTGAGGTGTTACTAGTATTAACAGGCAAGTTCCACCACACTAGCTAAAAGAACCGATGTCGGACCGCATTGTACTCAAACTTGCGATTTACACCACTACTCCACATATCGGCGAGAAGAAATTGATATTAATTGGAGCTACCTTCATCTAGTGATCATATTTTGTTACATAAAAATATACAATCTTTATAATAAAATTTATGACAAACTCACAACCAAGGAGTCTCCACTGTTCTTGGCTTCCTCTCGGTTCACCAGCTCTCCCTGGCAGGGGCCGAAGTGCGCACCTACTGGAACAGTCTCCCCCTTATTAAATACTCCCAGGCCTGCATCAGGAATACTGGACTTCTGGATTTCTAGCCCAGGAGGAAGTGTTTGTCTGGCTCGGTCAGGGACTCCCATGGGAACAGGAGTATCAGGGATGAAGAGAGGTGGTCCATGAACCTCGCATTTGTTAAGGAAGAAGGATTTGCAAACTTCACAGTCTAGGAGTAGAGAAAACACAACAGGAAGAAATGTGGCCCAAGTGTGTGTGCAATCTGTGTGTCTATCCAAGACCACTTACGGTACATTAGTACTGTATAAAGATTATCCTAAGAAAGCTTGCCAGTAAGGTTCACTGAGCATCTGGTTGAGACTAGAGGTGTCCATCAGGACTGGGATCAAACAGGACACAAGGTACCAGTATTGGCAAAAAAATATGGAAACACCTACCAAAATGACAAAACAACAATTTGACCTTTTGTTCTCAAGTTCTCTTAATAAACTAAACATTTACATCATAAACAAATGTTACAAATAACCAGAGTAAATCATTCTAAAATATCAATATTTGGTATGGAACCCCTCGACACTGAAGTGCACTGACACGATCAGACATGCTATCAAAGTTTATGAATAAAATCAAGTGGAATTGATCTCCATATATCTTGCAACACTTCCCAGAGCTGTGGCAGGTTTGAAGGAGCCCTTTTCACCTTCTCTTGCGCCATGTAATTCCAGACTTGCTCAATTATATTCATGTCAGGACTTTGGGCTGGCCAATCAAGAATTGTCAAGCTGCCATCTTGTTCTTTGTTTTGTAAATACTGTTTAACCATCCTGGCTGTGTATTTTGGGTCATTATCTTGCTGGAAGATAAACTTGTTGCCAATGAGAGCTCTTCCAGAAGGCACAGCATGATGGATAAGGATTTGTCTGTACTTGTCAGCAGTGAGGGTCCCATCTATTTTGTAGAGATGACTAGCTCCACTGTAGGTGATGGCTCCCCATACTTGCAGGATCCCTCCGCCATGTTTTACTGTGGGAGAAATACAGTTTGCCTTGCATCTTTCTCCCTTTCTGCATCTGACTTACTGTTGCATAGCGTTGCCAAATAATTCAAATTTCTTCTCATCTGAGAACATGACCCTTTTCCACTGCTCAGAAGTCCAACTCCTGTGAATTTTTGCCCAGTTAAGTCTCTTCTGCTTATTTCCACCTGTCAACAAAAGTTTTGCGCACTGACACATGACCTTTGAGGCCTTCTGCTGAGAGCGTCTTCCTAACCAGGTGTGGAGAGACATCCTTGCCTGTAGCATCTTGGAGGTCCTGTGCCAGTTCCTTGCTGGATTTCTTCCTCTCTCGTAGGGATGTAGTCTTGAGGTACTGGACATCAGCTTTAGTCAACTTTTTCTTCCTTCCTCTGCCTGAAATGTTCTTGAAGTTCCCAGTCTTCTGGTGATGCATGAGGCATTTCCAGACAGCACTGTGGGTCACATGCAGTTTCTTTGCTATGGCTCATTATGAATGGCCCTCCTCCCGCAAAACTTTCATCCTAATACGCTGCTCTTCTGTAGTTTCTCTCTCTGATGCCATTTCTGCCTGTTGTCTGGCTGTAGTCAGAGGATAAATACTTTTTCTAATGAATTATTTGTAGAGACCACATGATTTAGTTAATGGTTTTCACCTGTGGAATAATTAGCATATCAGGGTAGGATTGCCCAACAAGGAGTGATTAAGGTTGGTTTTGGGGCTAAACTAAACAAAGAGATACTATTTCCAATATTTATGATGTTTATCACACAACGATGGCCAAAACTGCTAGTGTTTTCTGGTTAAAGTATAAAATTGTGGTTAAAAGAGGTCTCTGTATTTTCACAATGTATTTCAGTTGCCTTCAGTGCAGATTCTGTTGTCATTTGCACGGATTAAGTATGCAAAATCGATCTTTTCCTAGGCATTTCCATATTTTGTGCCAGTACTGGATACGAGTATGAGGTTTTTTTTAACTTCTTTGTGGGAGTAAACAAAATGGTCAGATACGAAGCTTGCAGGGCAAAATAAAACGAATGTTCATTAACATGACTGTGGCACTGCATGATGTATTTACAGTATTCTCTTAGGACTTGCCTGGTCAGGGTTATTTTAAATTCAGTTACTTGTTTGCTTATCTTCTGGGGAACAGAATTTCCCAAATTTGTTATGAAAATCACATGCAGGTACAAACAAAATTAACTATCCACACACCAAGTAAGAAAGTAAGTAAATAAATAAAAATAGTCCAATGCACATCTCTATTTGAGCTTGCTGACAATTATGGCATTTCTAAATCTAGACATTTCCCCCCCCAATGCCATACATATAGGATTCATATTTAATTAAAAAAAAAAAAAAAAAAAAAAAAAAAACACAAACTCCCCCCACACCCCAAATGGCAATTTAAGCATAACCAATTTGCTGAAGAAGAAACCAGTGGACCCAGAGGAAACCTACACTGACAGGGGGAGAACTTGCAAAACTTCACACAGACAGCAAACCGAGCTTAGAATCGAATCCAGGACCCTGGAGCTGCACCACGGTGATGCCCCGAAATCCGTATATTTGGACTCCTGTCTCTCACACCCACTGTCTCTTATTGAACATCCCATTCCAGGGGCATACTCTCTGTCCCCCATTAAATCACAGCTGGTTGAGATCTTCTGCAAGCTTATGCATGTGGGGAACAGAGCACATAGCACTGCCCTCCAGGTGTGTTTTGCTATCATATGACACAGTATAGCGAACCCCAGCCAGACAATGATGAAGCTTACTGATGTTTCAAGAAGCATTTATTATGTTCAGCCGTCATCCTTAATTTAAACACAAATATACTTCCTTTCCTTCACAACCTTTCTTCACAAACACCGCAAGAGCTGCAGATGGATAAATAAAATAAAGTTAGCTCTTACAAGCATAAACATTTCCATAATGCCAGTTAACCACACGTGGACATTTATCAAGTATTCACTAGGGATGTCCCGATCAGGTTTTTTTGGCCTCCGATCCGATACCGATCATTTGATTTTGAGTATCTGCCGATACCGAGTCCCGATCCGATACTTCTTATAATCCATAAAAAATAAAGACGAGGAAAGAAACGGATCCAGAATGTTCCTCATTTTTTATTTAACACCTTATTTTAACATCCAACAACTCTGTTAGCAAACAGAGCACTTACGTGAGGCAGTTTGAACAATAAATAACACATTTAAAAAAAATAACCTTAAAATACCTGGCAGGAATGTATACAAATAAAAAAAATAAAGTGCCACAGTGCCGGTAATTTGCTTTTAAGAATGCATCTCACAGTGGTGTACAGTAATTTCAATTAAGGAAATGAACGTTTTTCTTGATGAAAACAAGCATTTCTACCCTTTCAGGTTTGAGCCCGTTTCTTTTGTCATCCAATGAAAAAAAAATGATCTCATGCTTTGCTTTCCGCTTCGAACTGCTTCCGTGTTCAACTTTGCCGGCAACAGGCAGCCAATAACCAATAGCGTCTCCGCTACAAAGTGATGTCATGCCGCACGCGTTGATGTTGCTGTGTTGAGACAAGAGGTCTGGTCTCACTCTGTGCCAACACATAGTTATTGATGTGTTAAAAATGAGAATATATTATATAGATATATATCCGATCCCTGATCGGGAGGCAATGCCCGATTCCGATCGAGTCTGAAACCATGTGATCGGGCCCGATTTCCGATCACGTGATCGGATCGGAACATCCCTAGTATTCACTCACATATAAATCGGTCAAAGCACATGAAAAGCTAGAAAACCAGCATTAACATGACATTACAGCTTATCCATGTAGCACCCTTTCGCATAAGCTAACCTTAGCATGGCTAATACAACAACGATATACGTAAACGCCCTTTCAGCAGTTAATTAGGATAACACGTCACAGCAAACAGTTATAAAACAAGTTGAAACACACAATACCTTTTTCCCCATTTCCAGCTAGGCGCTTAATTATCCATAATGAAACTTTACATTGCAATGCAACGTCTTCAAAACACCTTTTCCTTCCGTCCACTCTTCAATTAGCTGCCGTTCATGTGTGAACGCCTATGGGCAAGTTGCTGACTCTCAGATGAGAGTACGCCAGAAGGGCTTCAAAATAAAAAGACCCGAAAACGTAAAAGGCACTAACAAAAATAAAACTTACAGGAAGTAGTTAACTTGCTTATATACACCGTCAATAAGAGTCATTTACACACAGCATGAGCTTCAGTTGAAAAAGAGGAGTTTGATGGCTTTAACATGTCTTGGAGGAAGTACATGTTAGCCTTCACTCACATGGTTAGAGAGACCTGGCTAGTGGGTGGATACTAGCAGGTGACCACACTGGACAAAAAAAAACAGGTGGAAGAAAGGGGGGGGGGGGAATACTATAATCTAACGTGATGAAGACATTAGGACACATTTATTTAACATTTATGGAAGGAGACCCAGGTATCAGCCAGTAAGTTTCCCAAGATGGAAGTGTCTTCAGGACAGAGGACTTTGTGCTTTCTGGTTTCTCAGTCACACGACATCCCACTTTTTTTTTTTTTGTCTCAGAATAAAACACAGGAGTGGCTGGAGAGAATGACAGACTTTATGCCACATTAAATGTAAACAGAAACAAATTAAACATTCATTTAATGTGTCATTCATTAATAAATTCAAAATTGCAATAGCAAGCAAATCACTATGGTTTGAGGGGAATCATACACTTTGGGCCATGCTGTTATATGAAAATAAAACCACGTGGCATAGATTTTTGCACACACCCATCGTGTGATATTCCATACTTTTTTTTCTTCATGTTATCAGTTTATAATGACTAAAGTATTTTAAATAAATAAGGTTTCTCTTACTCCTCGCTACCATGTTACACGCTCCATAAACAAAGTTCATACTTTAATCAATAAAAAAAATCTAAATTTCAATGTCACAATTTGTTGATTAAAATAAGGAGAGACTGAGGCTACATCCCAAATGTACTGTATTGCACTTTTAGTGCACCAGATAGTGTGCAGGGTAGAATAAACAGTGAGTGTTAAGCTGGGCATACACTGTGCGATTTTTGGCCCAATTTTGACACGATTTTCACTCGTGCGACTATTTTGGAGATCGGGCCGAGTTTTGGCTCAATCATGCGTCTCGGATCGTGTAGTATACATGGGGTAACGACAAGCAATTAACACCTCACAACCTCCTCCCGATCGATCGGATGAAAATCAAACCTGTTTGAAATCCTGAGCATTGCATCTGAGCATCAGATCGTATAGGTGTGAGAACAGGAATCATAAGCTGCATGCTGTTTACCCCTGCGATTCACTCAGTGTGAGCAGCAGCTGAATACCGCGACTGAAAAAAAAAAAAATCAGTGTATGCCCAGCTTTACTGAGCACCAGAGTGGCCTAATATCTTACAGAGATGGTCTTTATCGTCAGGATCTTCCACTTTAACAGAGAGACCTTCAGGTGGGTTGTCGAGATCGTCTCCATAGTTGTAGATATTCAGCTCCAGGGTCTCCTCTTTCTTCACACAGGCTTCTGAGGTCTCTCCATCCATGGATGTCTCGGTTTTCATGTCCTCACACAGCTAAAGATCAAACAAATAATCTGTTAGGGCGGGACGGTATCCATCCCACTTGGGAAGGTGCCGCTCTCATTTCTCGCAGCATAGCTCATAGTCTCAGAACAGGCCTAGTTGATCTGTGACAATCCAGAGCCAAGGCCAGGGAGCAGACGGACAGACTAAACTGTCTGTCTGCTACCTGCACAGAGTCATCACACAGGTACCATTACATTGAAGCATGAACTGTTAATGAACTTCTTACTGATCATCAGTTTAATGTACTGTGTTTAAACAGAAACATGGATTAAACCAAATGAGTCTGTAGCATTAAATGAAACTAGTCCTCCTGGTTGCAGTTATATACACCAGCCTCGTCTAACTGGCAGAGGAGGCATCGCGATTCTTTATAATGATTATCTCGGCATGACACAAAAACCTGGACAGTTAGTATGAAGAACTTCAAACGTATTTGTGGAAGTGGGGGTGTGGCTTAGTATCGGTTTTTGAATGTAGGGTGGGGCCAGGGAAGGTGAGTGGCAAAGTCAATGCACCTGTTGTGAGTTAACGTTGTGCGCGTTTGTTGCAGTGACTGGAGAACAGAAAAGGAGGGAGAGCAGAGAGAAGAGATTTCCCCAGACCAAAACACAACTGTGTATGCACGCATGTCTGGGTACCTAAATGGACATTAAAGCTGAAAAACATAAGTGTGTGTGAACGTCATCTCTCGCCTGCCATGCTGTCAGACATAGTTCAGGCTATTTGGAGATAAAACTTGTTGCAAGACGGCACGCAGATTTTATGCACGTCGGATGATTCAGGACAGCGATTCAATTCAATTTTGAGAACTGTAACCCTGATGAACAGTGCCTTTATTTTTAAACTTCAACTCGATCCAGCCAAAGATCAAAAGGTAAGTGTAAATATTTCTTCTATTTCTGATGAGCAGATCGGTTGATAGTGCATGCACAGGAAAAATTTTTCCAGAGTTAACAGACCATGGAAAATTCTTGTGATAAAAATGCTAATCTGGAGTGATCTGAAATATAAATGAGAAACATTTATATATAAAATGTAGGCATTTATGGACTATTATGATTCAAAAATAGTCTCCAATCTATCCAGACGGGTCCTGGCCACATGCCCCAAATATTTTAGCCACGCTGTCCCACACACTAATTTCACACTGATGCAAGAATTCACACTGCATGATTTCTTCTTCTCGTGATGGCACAAAGAAGCATATCATCTTTCTTCAAGAAGACAGACAACCTGCCTAACAAGAATCCTCCAGTTACAGAAACTTCTAGTAGTTCACTATCAACAGATCTCACTTTGGATGATGAATGCGCAGAAATGGAGCTCAACAACCACCACCCTCATCACAACAACGAGGATTCTGTAGAAAAAGATTCCACCCCAAACCAAACTTGGACCCAACAACGGGTTAGTCTAAATCAGGGGTTTTCAAAGTGTGGGAGAGTCAGCCCCCCCCTCGGAGAGCAAATAAACAACAGTGCCCCCCCCCTTACAATTTTTGTTGTTGCTATACTTAATGTTCCATTCGTATTTTTAAAAAAATGGTTGTACACATTTTCTTTTTCACATTTTAAACATCTGTGCTTTTTAAAACATCTTGTTTTACACATTTTAAACATCCCATAGCATCGTTAGCTAGCATCTCTTGGCAGACAACACACTGTGGCAGTGGAGCATCTTCAGATCCAGTCCATGAAAATCCAAACTTTAAATAATCGTGGTCATACTTCCTTCTTTTTCCAGTCCCCCAGGATTCTGCGGGCCTTTTTTGTGATTGTTGTGGGCTAAAATGTCTGATGTTGCGGGGAGTTTTCCAAAAAATTGCGATGAAAGTTGCGGTGTTTTTTAGGTTTTTGTTGCGATTACATTGCAGGAGGAAGTGAAAGTTGCGAGAAATTGTTGCGATTTTCTTTTTGTGATTAAAATTGAGTGACATGTTAAATATTAAGTTATTACTGAAAAACTATTGATTAAAAAAAAAACAAAGAGAAATGGTCCTATAAACAACTTTACCAATATAAAAGATTACCAGGACTACAAAAATGCAGAAAAATAGGCTTTACTTATCCAAATGCACCTGTTGGTTCAAAAGTTAAAGTGCATAGAACCTCACAGCACAACATGAAGTTACCTTAAAATATAATATAAATGCCTCAGCTTTCATGTAAGAAAAAAAACCCTATTAATACTAGTACTGTGTGCAGGCAGTCTCTCCTGAAGACTAAATTAAACAATAATTATAAACTAATAAAATAAATGGCTCAGGCTTCATAGAAGAAAAAAACAGTTTGAACAGAATCTCACAGCATGATGCTGAAGCTGCCTAAACAATGGAAAACAAAATACCATTTTGGCAAAAATGTTGGCATCCATTAACTTCTTGTATTAAGTAAAAAAAAATAAAGTGCACACAGTCCTTCACTGTAAACATAACACACTTTCAGTGTTGCCAGATACTGCTGACGTTTTCCAGTCCAAAATATGTTCAAAACCCGCCAAAATGCACTTGAAATCATCCAATCTGGCAACACGACGCGCATGCTGCTTCTCTTGAACACACGGAAGTAAGGCGGAAGGTAGTTTGTCGACGTCACCTCAAGACGACACCAACGATTGGTCAAATTTGCAGGAAAGTTGCGGTGATTGGATATAATTGCAACACCGCCCTGAATTCGCGGGGATTGGTTGAATTTGCGCTGAAGTTGCAAATCGCAACATCCTGGAGGCTCTGGTTTTTTGCTTGGCCCAGACTTTGTCTCCTCACTCACTGTAGCTTTAGGTACTAAAAACCATAGACAGCTAAAAACTGATCCATTTTGTCTCTCACGGCGCGCCCCACACTTTGAAAAGCCCTGGTCTAAATCATTAGTGGCTTTATTTATTTATTTTAATGTGACCACTAAGTACCTATGTACTGCAAAAATATATACGTTTTTGTGACCTCTATCAGGGTTCTCCACTTTTCAAAAATAAAAGGTGGTGGCAGGGGTTTGGGGGGCAAAGCCCCCCTATGAAGCTGACGGACTTTGGGCTTTTTTGACAGTGAAACTGGCCAATAATGGATAGGAATTGCTAAATCATTGTTAATCATTTTATAAAAAATTAACACACTTTTACTGTACATATCATCTGATGGACAATGGCCAAAGATAGAACTTTTAATACAAGATGTTTTATTGGGTCTGGTTTCCCAAAGTAGCAGCAGAAATTTAACACAAAAATTATAATAAAATAAAAGTTCAAGTAATTATTACAACAAAAAAAATACTTTGTCTACAAAACAGAACACTGTATTGCACTATGTTTGCATCACCTGATTACATGCACATTACATGACTACTACATAACAGACAGCGCCATGACCCAACTAATCCACCTCCCTTCAGAGGGCTAGATATAATGGCCTGTCCCCACCCACTGGAAGATACCAATTACTTTATATTACCAACATCACATCAACCATACATTTACATAATCTCGGGTCTAAGTGCATGCCAATAATCTCTACAATTCATAAACAAAATACCCAGTTACAATAAATGCATTTTTTTTTTTTTTTTTTAACAATACACAATATTAAATGGGGTGAAACCACTACAGTCCATGCGCACCAGCTTGTGCATGCCCAAGACTGGCACTACAAAGCCACCCTGGCCTCCATAGTTTGGGTCCCTTGACTCAGGAACCTGGAAGTCCTGCAGTAAACAAACAGTGAAGCAACAGGGAAATGCAGTTCTCGCCTACACAATCACAGATATGTAAAATAAAAGACCTGAACTTAACTTGTCTGCGCGCGTGCGTGTGCGCCGTTATGATTACTGGAACGGTGTATGGTCAGAAAAGACGCTAGATAAGCATAACCATTGCACAATAACGCTAACATCAATCTGCGTGTGCACTGCAAAGTTATTTAGCTGCTGGCTAGCTGCAGCTTGTAGCTTCCAACGTTACTATGCGTCAGTATGGTGTAATGTGTTGCAGTGTAGTGTAATGCAGGGATAGATCTCAATCTGCAGAGCTGCGTCACAATCTGTATGCAGCCAGCTGACTGCTTTTCTATTGCAATCGCGTAGCCACTTCACGTAGCCCCATAAGCAGCGCTTGAAACTAACGGTGCCCCGACGTCCCGGGGACCATAAAAAGTGTCATCGGGACACAATTATCATATCTGGGACAATCCCGGGACAATGGAAAAAAAAAAATAGATCTAGAAAAAAAGTTCTACATTAATATTATTTACAAAGCCGTAAACCATACGTAGACATTCACCTAATTTGTCAATTTTAAAACATTAACAGCGAAAAATACATTAGTAGCTACATTTTCGATGCACCTGCATCCGTAGGCTACAGAGCAGCGCATTCTGTTCTAGAATCTTCAGCCGGAGTCCGCATTATATGGACTTGGAATGGAATTGCTACCGCACACGCTGCGCCGACTCTTGCCAGAACAAAAATGCTTAAGTGGTTGAAGCGGACCGACTGCGGGGAAGAAACTGAAAGCCCAGACATAACATCTCCGGGACCTTCAGGATCCAAAGCGTCATCGCCTGTCGATGTGGTAAGTTGTGATTATTACGTTATGACTTATGATGCTATGGTTAGGTAGGAACTACTGTGGATAGGGCTGGTCTGCAGGCAACGCTAGCAACTGAATGAACTTAATGAACACTGTTAGACATGTTATAAAATACAACAGGAATGATGTGGATGATATTGATGGAAGATACTGTTCAACAGAATAAGTGAGTTTTCTTGGTGTCTTTCTCGTTCAGAAAGTTTAGTCAGTCAGCAGCACAACTAGGCTAGGACCTGGCACTATGTTGATGTTGCTAACATTTGCACCCACGTTTCGGCAGCGAAAGTTCATAAAAATGGATAACGGTAATGGATAACGGAAAGTTCATAAAAATGGATAACGGTAATGGTGAAAATGATAAGTTGGCCTTCTATATGCCAACAGATATTCAAGGTATAAATAGATGAAATGAACATAAAAGGGGTCTTATTTTCAACTAAAGTGTACTGCAGATGTAGTGAGTTGAAACATTTTCTGAATGAGCTAGTTGGCCCCTTTAAATAAAACGGGTATCTATTCATACAGTGAGATCGCCAAAGTTTAATAAACTGAAAATGCAATAACTAATTTTGAAGTAGATGATGTATAGGACATGTGTCACTTGTGTTTTGTGACTTATTGTAAAAATGATATAAAGGGTTCAAAATCGCATAGTTACAAATATAATAGTAACTTCATATGATAATATTAACCACTGGTTATTTCAGAGAGGAAAAAAAATGGGGACACTATTGCTTCCATTCGGGACAGTACAACACAGAATTCGGGACCACTGGGGGACACAAAGAAAAAAAAAAAGTTAATTTCGAGCCCTGCCCATAAGCATTCATTTAATGGTCTTCTGCATGTTAAATAGTTAAATTATAATCAAGCAAATACTTTACGATTTATTTGGTGCATACTGATGAAGCTTTTTTTTGGCCAAGGGAAGGGTGGCAGGCCAGAATTATAATGTGGCGGTGTGCCACTTTAAAAGCGCCCGTGGAGAACACTGCCTATATTTGTTACGTTATAATCTAGATGAAATAATGGGTTGTGAAAAACACTAATCCTTTGATCAAAAAGGAACTTAACTAAATTTCAAACTAACAATGAGTATTTTGTTTGTGAAAGATGTACTGTGTTGCTTTTGATTAATATTCAAATACAGCAAGATTTTGTCCATGCAGTAGGTACAGGGTTTGACTAAGACGTTCAAATTTTCGAGTCCCTGGACTCCATGGTCTTTCAAAAATGGAGTCCTTTATGATTTTGTAGTGCATTTTCCCAATGGGGACTGCTTTAAGTCCAACCCTGCATTACTAAGAAGTGTTTTATATATGCTTTAATAGAAGAAACCATTGGAAAAGCAAAGTTCTGCCAAGAGACCAAGGCAGACTGATGGAAAGAAAAACTTCAGGTTGTCATTATCAAGCACAAGCCAAATGGCATTATTTAATGAAGGTACTTCATTTAATTAATGTGTGCACCTTGTTTTCAGTATCTTTACATATGAAGTAATCAGCTGTTAAAAAATAAATAAGTGCTGGAACTCAATTTTACTGGTTTTATCAGTATAAAATGTTATTACATGACTAAAGTTGTGTTTTCTTAAATATTTAAAATTTTATAGCACCAAGACTCTTAAGACACATGGTGTCAGAAGCCCACTGTGCGGCCATAGCAGAGAAGCATTACTGAGTCCAACAAGCAGGTGGAGGAGGATCAGAAAGCATCTTACACCACTGCCCTGAAATCTGTATACTGGCTTGCAACAGAGGAGATACCAAATGGGTATTTGAACTGTCAATGATTTTTAATAAACCCTTTTTTCAGGATACCACCTTCATTTTAACCTTTATCTTATTAAGAATGTTCAATACAAACCTGATTAAACAAAATGAAACAATGAATTGTATATATAATGTTTTCTTCAATATAATTATGATCCCTTTTTTAAAATGTTCTTTTGCTCCAGTGTGTCTTTGTTCCTAATTGTCAACCACAATCTGCTTATTAGAAAATGTCAAGCGATTATTTTGCATGTAAATAGAATGACATCTTTATTTCCTTTTTGTTTAAACATAGATGAATACTGGTATTTAATACATTTTGCTATTTAAAGTCAAATTTTATTTATATAGCCCTTTACAATAACCAAAAGGTACCCCAAGTGCTTTACATCAAAGCCATAAAACATAACACTAACACACAAAACAATGTTTTATACAAAAACAATACATTAAAAAAAAAATCCCACACACCGTACATAACAGGTTTTGACTGCAGAAGGTGCTACAGTGCTGCAGGTTATTAAAAGCCTTTCAGAAATGCATGAAATAGAACAGACGAAAAACAAAGTACCCCTCAAAAACAAGACTCCTAATCAGGATTGAATGCCAATCTAAAAAAGTGGGTCTTCAACTTCGATTTAAAAAGGCCAAGAACAATAGTGGTGCAAATGTCGGGGGGCAGATTATTCCACAGTCTGGGAGCAGCGACAGCAAAAGAACGATCACCCCACTGTTTATATCTCGACCTTGGGACTTCGAACAGAAGCTGACCCGAAGAACGCAGGGCCCTACCATGATCACGGATAGTTAAAATCTCAGACAAGTAAGAGGGAGCCAGGCCATTGATGGCATTAAAAGCAAACAAAAGTTTAAAATCAATTCTAAAACGGACTGGAAGCCAGTGGAGTGACGACAGCACAGGAGTAATGTGTTCACGTCTGGATGTGCTTGTTAAAAATCGGGCTGCAGCGTTCTGTACAAGTTGAAGACGTAAAATTGAAGACTGGCTGAGGCCAACATAAGGGGCATTACAGTAGTCCAGTCTCTAACTGATGAATGCATGGATTGCCTTCTCGAGATCCTGCTGACTGAGAAACGGCTTCACTTTGGCCGAGCGACGGAGCTGAAAAAAGCTCATTCTAACAGAACTAATCTGTTTATCAAATTTAAAGCCCACTGTCAAACGTTACCAAGATTTTGTACAAATGGTTTAAAAAAAAGGGGGCCAGAGTACCAGAGTTTGTTGTAAGAATATTTGACATGGGTGACATGCCAAATAAAATGCATTCCGTTTTGCTGTCATTCAAGTGCAAAAAGTTCCGTGCCAGCCAGTGCTTTACATCAGTAATACAATCCAGTAACTTAGTAAGCGCCGTATTTTCAGTGGGTCTCATGGGCAAATATATCTGCAAGTCAGCATAAAAGTGAAAAGACAGATTGTGGGTTTTTTTTTTTTTTATAGTTGATCCCAGAGGTAGCATGTACAATGAAAACAGAATAGGGCTGAGAATAGAACCCTGTGGTACCCCACAAGAGAGGGATGCCTATGAAGAACAGAGGTCACCAATCATCACAGCAAAGCTCCAATTTGCCAAGTATGGCCTAAACCATTGGAGAGCAGCGCCACGGATGCCGACATACTGCTCTCGGCGAGATACAAGGACCGTATGGTAGACTGTATCAAAGGCCGCTGTGAGGTCGAGCAGCACCAGCATGGCAGGATTCCTGGCATCCACAGACAGAGCGATATCATCGTGCACCTTTAACAGTGATGACTCAGTGCTATGTCAGGATCTGAAACCAGACTAGAATTTCTCTCTAAAAATGACTAATTGAATAAAAACTTTTTCTAAAGACTTTAGAAAGAAAAGGCAAATGGGAGACAGGCCTAAAATTGGACAGAACAGAGGGGTCAAGATGTGTGTTTTTTTTTTAAGGAGGGGCCTAACTACAGCATGTTTGAAGGCAGCTGGGACAGACCCTGAATTAAGACAAGTGTTTATAAAAACAAGCGACTTGACCCAACAGAATTTAAAACCTTCAAAAACTTGGCCGGAATGACATCTAAGGGGCAGTTAGTGGGTTTCATGCCACTAACCACCTTCGTGAAAAAGGACAGAGAAATAGTCTCAAACTGGTCAAAAACAGCAGACTGTGTAGGAGGAGCATCCACATTATCAAGGGAAGTACCAATGTTACTGATATTCTGTCTGACTGATGCCACTTTGTCAGTAAAAAACAAACTCTTCACAGGTTGCGGCGAAGGCATCAGACAGAACAGTGGGGCGTGGATTAATAACAGAGTCGATAGTATTAAATAACAGTCTTGGATGATGAGAGCTATTGGCTATAATGGAAGACATATTTGGACTTGGCCTCCTTCAGAGATCTCTGGTAAGCAGCTAAACTGTCCCTTAACCAGCCCAGGGATATATGCAGTTTGTCCTTTTTCCACTGCCGTTCAGCCTGTCTACATTGTTGCCTAAGCAGATGGGTGTGGTCATTCAATCAGGGATCTATCTTGGTTTTGATGCTTTTTTGACGAAAAGGGGCAACAGAATCCAGAATCGTAGAACAAGTAGAATGGAAAGTGGAGAGTAGACTCTCTGGGCAAAGGGAAGGAACCAGCCCACTGTCAGCATGCAGCTGAGAGCCCCTAAAGGCAACAGCAAACTCTCCAGCCATCGACGAAGTAAAGATACGACATCTGCGAGCTGGGGAAACAGGCTTATTGGCAGGTGGGGGGCAGCAAAATCAAAAACAATGGGGAGGTGATCTGAAATGGCAGTGTCCACTATTTCTCTGAGGGAAACTGAAAGCCCGTGAGAAATAAGATAGTGTGCCCATGCTCATGTGTTGGTGCATTAACAGACTGGGTGAGACCAAAGGAATCCAAAAGGCCTTTAAACTCATTAGCCAGTTGACTTGCTGCACAACAAACATGAATATTAAAGTCTCCACAAATCAATAGTTTATCAAACTTTACAATAAAATCAGACAAAAACTCAGAACTCTTGAATGAAGTCCTTATTAAATTTGGGAGGACAATAGACTGTGGCACACAACACGGGGCAGGCGAGGTCGATCAAACAGCTGCAGTTCAAAGCTGGAATAATTATAAGCGGTTAACATTCGGCATCTGAAACTCTCCTTAAATATAGCAGCCAGACTGCCGCCACGACCAGCAGCTCGCGGGGTGCTGAAAAAAAAAAAAAAAACAGCCGGGAGGGAGGAGTGCCGAAAAGGCACTGTTCTCACCTGGTTTCAACCAGGTCTCTGTCAGCAAGAGGAAATCCAGATCATGTGTTGCAAAGAAGTCATTCAGAATAAATGTCTTATTTGTGAGAGATCTGGTGTTAATCAGCGCAGTATGAGCTGAGCAACAGCCAGACTGAGAGGAGCGGGTGAGCGAGCGAAGATTCCCCAGCACACAGCCCCGCTGACAGGTCCGCATTAGCCAACATGGGAACAGCACCCCAGTATCATGGAGAACCGGTCAGAGCCACCGATACCTGTACTCCGTGGAACTCCACAGATCGTAGCCCCTGCAGTGCATGGAGGATCCGGCTAATAAAACGACAGAGATCGTGACGAGAAGAAGCCAGGTAAGATTTAAGTTCAATGAGAACTCCTCCTCGCTTTCCACGTCTTCTGCGGCGACTGCTGTGAGGTAGCCAGCAGGAAAGCTGCCATAGATGTGGCGATATGAACACCAGAAAAGGCTGAGGCATCTTTGAATGTCCATCAGAGCCGCAGATCGACAGTTTTTCCAAAGACTCATGAATATTAAGAAGTGTCAGTCGATCATACACCTGCAGTGGTGAGACACTCCATATAACAAACAACAGACTTGAGAAAAACAGCAACACACTCAGAGGGAGATGGCCAGCCAAACACACAGGCGCCATCTTCCCACCCATCTTGAGCAAGGCACCTAACCCCTAATTGCTCCCTGGGTGCTGTAGCATTTCTGCCCACTGCTCTGGGTATGAGTACGTGCTCATTGCTTATTTTGTGCTCACTGCTTAGAAGAAAATGCATTTTCTTCTTTCAGGAAATATCCATCCTTCCTAAAATTTCAGCAAAACCATGGAGTGCAGTCCATCAACCTAAGGAGGGGTGGAAACTGCACGAAAGAATCCCCTATGGTATTCAACTTTGCTTCCTTGGATAAGGTTAGTTTGAGGATATCCAATTTATTACTAACCTATTGTTTTTTTTTGGGGGGGGGGGTTAGGTTTTATAGGTGGTTTATTTTGACAATAGGTGGACAATGAACAACTCAGCTGACTAGAAGAATCCTATAAAAAAAAAGTATTAGATATACAACCCTTAAGATTTTTGAATTATTTTTACATTGCAAGTGTTCGTTACTCGTCTCATCAAAGAACTCCAGAAGAGCCCCTTTATAGGAGTTGGCCTTGACGAGTTGACAGATAGAACTATGGAGAAACACGACATCTTCATAGTCTGGTACCTGTCAAAGGAAGGCATGAAAACAACTAACTTTAAAAAAAAAAAAAAAATCCAAATCGAGGCTGGCCAGACAGCTACCATCTACGAAACTCTTTGTCGTGTTTTCCCAGGGTAGAACATGCCCATGAAAAAGGTAAACAAAATAATGAATATATTAATCAAAGGTTATCACAATAAAAATAAGTTAATACTGGTAAGTGAATGAGTAATTATGAATAAATTATACTGGCATACTTTTGTTGCATTAGTTTTAAATTTTGCATAGTAGACCAATGAAAAATGAACAGATGAAACTAATTTGCTATAGATATTGTTTATGTAGTTTTCAGAATAGTCACACAGGTAGATTAGTTGGTCGAGTTGGCGCATGCGCATTCTGTGCTACGTACTTCTTGGTTTCCAAGTTGTTTGCAAGGAGTCTTTTTTCCACGAGTGTTGGCGTTAATCATGAATCTTTTTTTTAATTCTTTCTACAAATAATTCTCCAGTATCCTCTCATTTTTATTGTACTTTCGCTTTCCTGTTTTTCCTCTCCCTCTCTCTCTCTCTCGGAAGAACACCAAGAGGCTCCCTTTTTTTTTCCTCTCCTCCTGCGTAAAGACCATAAGCGGAGGCCATCCACATGGGATCTGTTTTAATATCAACAGATCTTCGATTAAGGTACGTGAATCTTTTCATCATGGCACACCTTCAGCTTGTTCAGCGTGCTGAGTGCAGGATGTTTAGTCATTCTTCCTCCATCATGAGTGACAGTTTGTGAAAAGTGCAAATTAGTTAGCTCTCTGACAGAGAAGATTTGCAGTTTTAGAAGTGCATATCCAGGCTTTAGAGAAGGCCAGTGAGAATGAGAACAGTATAGTTTCTGTAGGGGAAAGTCTGGATGCTATAGGTGGAGTTAGTAATCCCCCAACTCTGGCATGAGAGCCCTCATAGCGGGGCAAATGGGTAACGACTCGGCAGCATGAGTGTAGAGCCAAAGCTACCGTTGAGGGTTAATCCAAAGATAATGGGAGGGTTAAAATCCGATACATTAAATTTCCTACCCACAAGTAACTAGATACATAGGAAAGCAAGTAACAGATCCATTTACATATTGATTTGATATGCGTGTTAAACAAGCGGTCTTTTTTTCCAATGTTTGTGTTGATTGTCAAAGTAATATGTCCGCGTGGTATGATGTAAACAAACTAATCTGTTGGCTATGTCAAGATCACGTGTTCAAACTGTCCTATGGTAGCTTTCGCCATGATGTCATGAAATGGTCACGTGATGTTTTGGTTGGCAAGAGGCTATTTATAAGTGGCCGATCGGAGTTATCGGGTCATTAATTACGGTAGTGTCGTGTTATCAGCTGTACATACGGATTTGATAAGAATGATCAAGAGCTTTTACCGTATTCCAAAAAAACCTGAAGCTCGCTGAAAGCTTTGGATCACAGCAATTAAGCGTAACAAGTGGGAACCTACTGACAATGACCGTGTTTGCTTTCGACACTTTATATCTGGTAAGACACATGACTTCTTATTTTGTTTTGCAGTTTAATATTATGATGCAGGCCTAGAAATTTTTTTTTTTTCCCCCACCAGCAAGCCGGACTAGTTACCTTCCAAAGTAACTAGCTAAACAGAGAATCAACTCGCCAAAATTTGTTCATGTATGAATTTTACTTCTGTCAAAAATAACACAAAAGAGAGTAGTTACCATTGTTCATGACTAATCAGGGCTCTACACTAACTTTTTTTTTTTCAGGAGCACACGTGCTCCCAAGTTAAAAATTTTAGGAACACGGGAAAAAAATGGGGGCACAAGCAGGTTTTCATTTTAAAGGTTTATTGCAGCGCAAACCTTAGACACACCAACAAAACGCAAAATTCAATTAAGAATGAATGAACAAATGAATAACAAACAACTGAATGAATGAACAAACAGTAGCTAAACAGAGAGCAGAGCTCAGCAGAGCTAACAATCAAGGACAGCTCCCACCCTGGCTCTGAGTTCTTTGACTTGCTGCCCTCAGGCAGGCATTACAGGTGCATCAGAGCAAGGACCAACAGACTCAAAAACATTTTTTTCCCCACAGGCCATAACCACCTTGAACAATTAGCTTTTTTCACATTACATCACTTGCAGGGGAACTCGTATCCGTTTTCAGCCTTTTGAATGGAAGAAGAGGTATACGGCGGCAACATAGGTTAACAAAACTGTGTCATTCACAGATAAGATTGATAATATTGCGGATTGTTGTTTATCATTACGTATTGTTAGCAACCATTCCAGTCACCTATCTGCCTTGTTTTGGAAAGGAAGTTTACTGACTTTCTATGGTTGCTACTTGTTAGCCAGCAGATTAGCATGCCGCCTCTTCTTCCATTCAAAAGGCTGAAAACGGATGTGAGGTTCTTCTGCAAGTGACGTAATGTGAAAAAGGCTAATTACATGCACTGACTGATGCCACTTCTGGCAGGTGCAGCAATGCACTAACAAGGACCTAAAAGGACAATATTCTCACACTTACCTGATACAGTGCAATACTTACAGTGTAACCTCACAGAGCAACTTTTTAGTTTTTATAGCTTTTAGTTTTTATAGTTTGTATATTTTATATTTCTACACTTTTACATCCATACCCAATACAATGCAATACCAAATACAGTGCAATATCCTGAGTTTTGTAGCTGAACTGAGTTTCTATAACTAATGTGCAATTAACATCTGCAGGGTTCCCCACGGATTGAAAATATAGGGGGGTGGGGGTCAATCCTTGAAACAAATTTGCATAAATTTACATGTGACGTTTGCATAAAATTTGCATAAAATACTCTCAAATAGTAATCATTTAGAATAGAGGAATCAATTGGACCAGCACAAAATCAATTTGGATCGATGTTTTCGATGTCGACAGTGGAACGCTTACGCGTAAAACCGAATCGCTCGAGAGACATTTCGACAGAGTGTACGCACTTCAAGAGCTACAATAACACTGGCAGCCAGGTTATATCCTCACGGTTTTATAGGCAATATCACACTTGCCGCACCAACTTTGAACTTGTTTTTATCCTTTATTTCTCTGCCAACAATCAGTTATCTCGAACTTGGTGTCAATTCACACGTTATTATAAAGGCGTGTTATCTCCCGGCGCAAGAACAATGTGTCAAAAACGCCGAAGCGTGAAACACTTTGCTTAGACTATAATCGTCAGACTGACTAAACTAACTGCTGGTAAATGAGTTTCACACTTGGGTGTTGTCGCGTTGTCGGTACTCCAACAGAGAAAGGATATCTGTCACAAAGAAAACAAAGGGACATCTCTTCCTCATACCTGCCAACCTTGAAAAAAAAAATTTTATGAGTACAATTTTACAATTTCATGAGTACCCCCCCCCTCGCGTCAACCTAACCCCAACCTGGCACGCATGCACCCCCACAGACCACAACCAGCAGACCAAAAACACACTTTCAATCCAGTTTTATTGATTGACCTTGGGAACATAGTCCAGTTTTGTAAAACATTCCTATTGATAGACTTTGGGAAACTGTTATTGATGGCTCTTGGGAACTTCCTTCCGTTTTGAAAAGCACAACATTAAATACATGTGCAAATGAAATGTAATTAAACTAGAGCCACTCTTTCAAAATAAATAACATTAAATTAATACAGTATGTAAAAAAGGCACATTCAACACAAAACATGGTATGCACAAATTTCCCATGCAATAGGTTTAGACTTTTGCATTTTTTAATATGTTGGAAGTATATTGCATTATACAGTAAAAATATTGCATTATACAGTACACTGCAGTATTTTGTAGTATGCCTTTTTCATGTGCAAACTATTACATTTGCATTTGAAATATTGCATTTACTGCAGTAATACTGTATAAAAAAAAAAAAAAAAGCATTTGATACTGCAGTACCACGCAGGTTTTTTTCATAAGAGGGATGACCAATTTTTGACTTCACATCATCTGCAAACATTCTAGGCTACCACTGACAGAAGTTACCGACTGCCCTTAAGATATACAACACGCTACGTTTTGTTGAGCACATCAATAAAGTGGTACTTATCATAGTGATTCAACGAGAGCGCGAGAGGAATTGTAATCAGGTTTCGTTGGTTACCGCATCGAATATGCAACCTCGAGTGACAGCTTCGAAGTTAAGAACTAGCCTGTACTGTTGGTGTTGTAAATGCACAAAATAACGGCTAGGAAGCTCGAGTACACGTCAAACACAACCATTTCTGTTACAAATATAAAAACGACGTCTCTAACTGACGTTTCAATCCCCGACTCGCTCTAGCCACCTGGCTGCACCGCTGCACTCAAGTTAGAGACGCGAAGGAGGAAGGGGAGGGGGTGAAGGCGGCAGAGCCACACGCTCTGGAAGAGGGGTGGGGGGGATTGGGCAAAGCGTTCCATTCTGGCTTTGAGTTCTCTCACAGATCAGCGGTATCAACTTCAGTGAGAACTTGACTGAAATGCGAGTTCGGACGATATGCGTACTTTTTAATGTGAAAACGTACAGTCGTACAATGAGGTAAAAATTCGTAGCGGCTACACAAGATGCGTACAGGTTGGCAGGTATGCTTCCTTTTGTAAAGGGGTGGCAGAAATTAAACGGGGGCGGGAATCACAGAAAGGGGGGCGATCCACACCTCTAAAACCCCTCGTGGAGAACCCTGATCTGCAACTCAACACGCCCAGTTGTGTGTGTATTAAAAAAAAAAAAAAAAAATTTTATACACACACACATATATATATATATATATATATATATATATATATATATATATATAGAGAGAGAGAGAGAGAGAGAGAGAGAGAGAGAGAGAGAGAGAGAGAGAGAGATGTGCATGTGACGTCACAGCCAATCCAGATTGTGACAGACGCCATCTTGTAGGTCAAACGCCATATTCCGCCTTCTACTTCTGCTTTTACTTCTACCTTTTCTTCTGGAAAACCCTACTATATACAATTCTACTACAACGGCTGTGGCTACAAGCTCTCCCTACCTGTGCACGTTTTTTATGTTTTGTGTGTGTATTTTTGCGTGTTGTTCGTCTGTACCGGACTTCAATATCCACTACAACCGTATGGACTTACTGGACATTGGTTTCCAGCAGAAAATGACGGTTTGTAGCGATTTCCATCGCATGCACAACATTCCGGACGAGGGGAAAAAAAAAAAAAAAAAACCACATTCCGGACAAGACCAGATTGCGAGACCAGCGGGGTCTCCGTGGATTGTTATTGGAAGCAAAGCGAAGGAGGCGGCGCCGGGAGCCAAAGCAAAAGCGAGGCTACAGGCAGAGCCGGCCTGTTGACTAAGCTCAGAAAACAGCCACTCAAATCTCCACTGCCAAGCCTATTGTGTGTGTGTGTGTTATATATATATATATATATATATATATATATATATATATATATATATATATATATATATATATATATATATATATATATATATGACCCTCGAGGGTCTAATTCGTGCCGTGACGGCACTTTTTTCCCACTAGTTCCATATCATGCGAATTCCCTTTACTGTTTATCTGCGCATCTCAGAATGACACAGGACAATGGGCGAACTAGATTTTTTTTTTTTCCCCAGCCACGGTACGCCGGAAATCCGGCGCGGCGCCAGAACGCTATCACCCCTGCATTCCTATCCCTAAACTTGAGCAACTTGTCTCCTCAGTCCCCAGACGTTTACAGACTGTTGTAAAGAGAAAAGGGGATGTCTCACAGTGGTAAACATGGCCTTGTCCCAAATTTTTTGAGATGTGTTGTCATGAAATTTAAAATCACCTAATTTTTCCTCTTTAAATGATACATTTTCTCAGTTTGAACATTTGATATGTCGTCTATGTTCTATTCTGAATAAAATATGGAATTTTGAAACTTCCACATCACTGCATTCCGTTTTTATTTACAATTTGTACTTTGTCCCAACTTTTTTGGAATCGGGGTTGTAAGTCCTTTGTCGTTTCTCCTTCTCGTATGCTTTATCGGCGGCCTTTTTCTCCTCTTCAGACCGAGGTCGCTTTGTCCCCGTCTCTGGCGGTTTCCATACACCTTTCAGAAAATTCCACATCGCAACATAGCTTTGGCAGATGTAAACAACAAAAAACACGTGTTTAAATGGGTGATGAGGACTTCCGGGTTGTCACAGGATGGAGTAAGTCGCACGCCAGGAGAGCTCTGTTAAAATCCTGCCTTAATCCTTAATTTAAGGGAGTTATTGCTGTGACAAACCTATGCAAACTTGTGCAAAAAAAGACTGTTAAACATGGGAAAACCTACGAAAAAGCCAAACCAACAAGCAGACGAACACTCATCTGAAAATAGGTAAGGTGACGGAACGCAAGCTAGCCAAAACCAAGAAGATGCTACTAGCAACTCGCTGCTAACCCTGGCTGACATGGAAAAACTTTTCAAATCAATGGAAGACCGCATCATAGCCAAACTCTCCGACCAACTTTCTGCTGACCGAGCAACCATTGATCGCCATGACCAATCAATTGGAGATGTCACTTAATGACATGGAGACTAGACTGGCAACCCTCGAGTCCACCTGCATCGCCCTGTCTAAGGACAACGATGCCCTCAAATTTAAGATAGACAACTTGGAAAACAGATCGAGACGCAACAACATCCACATTACTGGTTACCTGAAAAAGTTGAGTGCACCCATCCAACTGCTTTTATGGAGGTATTTCTGAGAGAAATGTTCAGCCCAGAGGCTTTTCCTACTCCTCCATCTGTCGACAGAGCCCACAGAATCGCCACCCTCCGCAAGAAGAGGACCCCCCACACCCGCTCATTGCACAGATCCACCACTATCAGACCAAGCAGCGTATCCTGAAGCTGGCAAGAGAGGCCGGTGGATCCCTCTCCTTCCGCGGGTCTGAAGTGCACATCTACCCTGACTACAGTGTCGATGTCTCCAAGAAATGAGCAGCATACTTCACGGTCAAGTCGCAGCTGAGGAGCGCCAGTTTCGCCTACAGGATGCGTTTCCCCGCTAAGCTCCAAGTCACCGATAAGAACGGACAAAAACTGATGTTTTTCTTGCCCGGTGAAGTTTCCGCTTTTCTCCAAAACAGTAGGTTAGATTCACATCCCACTTCACCTCCTTCATGAGGCAGTAGCGGTCCGAAAGCTGCCTGAGTACAGCCATATCTAACGGTAATGCTATTCACCGAAGGTGCCTGCTTCTTTAGGTAATACCCTCTCTCCATTATTGCTATTCACTTTTCGGTCTAGTTTGAAATAAAAGTGATTATGTAAAAAGAATCGAGGTTAGTTCAAATTTGATATAGCTTTACAGTTGTAAAGTTCATAGTGTACGAGCTCATGGTTTCGCTCCCCGTTAAATGTTGTTGCACTCCCGCTCCCCACACAAGTGGTTGAAGGATGTGGCACTGACTCAGACTGGCATTGAAAGAAATGTCAGCTAGACTCATAACACATCATTTATACTGCTGCTGCTCCTGTCATGTACACTACTACACTGCTTTCTATTCCTAAAAGTGTTTAGTGTGAATTGCTTGTATGTTATGTCTTGTGTTTAGTGTGGAATGTTTGTGTGTCCAAGATGTTTGGGTGTTTTGTATGAGCAGAGATCACTTGACTGCAAACCAAATCTACCTTTGGGTACTAACTCACTAACTAACTCACTCACTCACTAACTAACTCACTCACTAACTAACTCACTAACTAACTAACTCACTAACTAACTAACTCACTAACTAACTAACTCACTAACTAACTAACTCACTAACTAACTAACTCACTAACTAACTAACTCACTAACTCTGAATGAAGGTAAATGGTCATTAGTGAAGAAATGAGTGTAATGCAGGCTGAAGCTTGATTGATCCCGTGCATAAACATATGTATATACACTGTATACTAATGTGTATATTGACTTTACTGGGCCATCTGTAATTCCAGCTGTCATTATCAACAGGTTTGCGCAGTTTCATGTTAAATTTATCCCTATCCCTTTCTGTAAAAACGGAGTTCAAGTAAGTTAGGTGTTCTTTCCACGCTGGCAGTTAAGAGCACAATTCATTTTTCTTTTTTTCTTTTTCCCCTTTTCTTCTGTGTCCCCCCCAATCACCTTTGCCACTCATCTATCACATTTCCTCCTAGAATAGGACACCTACATCAAATTGTAATCAAAATCAGTCCATCCATTTTGTCTCTTTGAATGCCAAAGGCATGAATACCTGGGTGAAGACAAAAAAATAAATGTCCTATTTACAACAACTGGATGCCGATATTGAGGCATTTCGCTCACGTGACCAAGTCATGTGATGCTGCCATTTTGGACAGCACGGCTCGAATCAGTTTGAATGCGAGGAAGGCGACAAACGAAAAACATAAAAAAGGAGCGAGATGCAGAAAACACCTTCACTATCCAGCGACGTAGGGCATTTACAGGGCGAGCAGAGGGAGAGGTATTTGCAAAAATTGAGGTTAGCAGGCTTAGAGAACAACGTTTACCTGCTTCCACCAGGATTGTTCACTGACGTACGGAAGTACACGAAGCCCTCATCTTTACCTGACTTCGGCCCACATGATCTATATA
The DNA here is from genome assembly GCF_027579695.1 of Neoarius graeffei. Taxonomy (NCBI): domain Eukaryota; kingdom Metazoa; phylum Chordata; class Actinopteri; order Siluriformes; family Ariidae; genus Neoarius; species Neoarius graeffei. Next base: position 9,924,329 of record NC_083587.1, read on the forward strand.
CCTATGTCGTTAAAAACCCATCGCCATACACAGGTATTGATCTGAAAGCGTATACGAGTTTGGATGCCTACAAATATTTTGTGTCAGGCTGGGTAACATGCCTACATCAGTGGGTCGTCCCTGGAGCCGGTGGTCGCCATCTGATTACAGCTAATGTTTGTTCACATCTTCATTTACTTTCGGACCTCAGGATAAACAAAATGTTATGTCATTGAAATAACTTTAGTCTGTTGAGACATGGCCCGTTATAAATTTGCTGTTACCAGGCAATGACTAAGAACTGTATTATTAGGGTCGGTGTAGTTGTAGCAGTGTATTAGCAACTAGCTGTTAGCACTAGCTAATGTCAACAACAGTAGCTGGTATGTTACTGTAGCAATGTTTACGTTCAGTCATTTGGATGACTTAAAACCTTTCAGTCTCAAGTTTTTCCCTTTACTGTATTTACTAGTTTACGGAGCTGGCGCGCGCTAGCCGGCCGGCGCGCTAGCTCAGTAAACTAGTAAATCCAGTAAAGGAAAAACTTGAGACTGAAAGGTTTTAACAGTCATCCAAATGACTGAACGTAAACATTGCTACAGTAACATACCAGCTACTGTTGTTGACATTAGCTAGCTTGCCGTCCAAAATGGCGGACACCGGGGCGTCACATGACCCTGTGACATCAGGTGAAATACCTCAATAGCCTTTCTACAGGAAACTCACCTTAAGAATGATCACATCAATTACCTTAAAAAAGGCTGGGTTGGGCAAATATATCACTCACAGTTCAACGCTAAGGCCAGAGGGACAGCAATTCTCATACATAAAGACATCCCATTTCAAGCCAAGGAGATCATCTCTGATGTTAACGGGAGGTTTGTCATTGTTTCGGGTCTGTTGTTCGCCAGTTTTGTCGTTCTAGTCAATGTCTACGCTCCAAACTATGATGACTAATTTCTTTAACAAGCTCTTCTCCACCACACCCACAGATGATAATTACAATTTGATAATAGGAGGCGACTTTAACTGTGTGCTCAATACCATATTAGACAGGTCATCAAACAGACCACAGTCTCTTACCAAACCTGCAAAAGTCATCAACGAATATATTACACAGAGTGGTGTCTCAGATATATGGAGATTTAAATACAACAAAAAAGTAATTCTCTTTCTTCTCCAATGTACATCATACATACATACGCATTGATTACTTTCTTGTGAATAATAGGTTGACTGGAAATGTAAACTCCTGCTCATATAGTATTACTATATTGGATCATGGGGCCCTCTCATTTCAGGTAATGTTGCCAACTTGCTTTAGGCCAGGGGTCACCAAACTACGGCCCGCGGGCCAGATCCGGCCCGCCACCCCCCTTTGACCGGCCCCCCAGCCCCTCTGCCCCCCACCACTTGAACCGGCCCTATGAGGCAATCCCCAAAAGTGGTCATGGCCTATTTATTTAAATTGCTTTTTGGCAAATAACAACATGTCTGCATCTTGTATTTTGTTGATTTTATCAATTAAAATTGATATTTAGTTATAAAATGAACTATTCACATTTTCCGAATTTATCATAATATGCTCACGATCAGTGACAGGCAGCGCATGCGCAGAGAACGGTCAGTGTTCAGGACAGCAAAATGGCTAGCGGTAAGTGAAAAGCTGACAGAGTGCGCAGAGTTTTTAAAGAACAGTGGACCACCGATTATTTTTTCGTTCAGTGTAAGGACCGTGCAGTTTGTCTTGTATGTAAAGAAAGTGTGCCGGTTTTCAAAGAATATAATCTGCGTCGTCACTACGAAACCCGCCACAAAGAGTATGCTAGTTTGCGAGGGCAAACAAGAGAAGACAGGATTCGGAGGATGAAACGCGGACTGGCTGCACAACAGAATGTATTCCTTCGCCAAACCCAGATCAACCAGGCTGCTGTCCGAGCTAGCTATAAGGTAGCTCACCTACTAGCTACCCATGGAAAGCCGTTTACTGATGGGAACTTTGTTAAAGTATGCATGCTTGCTGTGGCCGAGGAAGTGTGTTCCAACAAGAAGGATGCGCTCAACACGGCGAGTCTCTCCACACCTACTATGACCAGGCGAACCGAAGATTTGGGGGACAATGTGTATGACCAGCTGAATGAGAAAGCATCAGAATTCGAGTTTTTTGCTTTGGCCATGGATGAGAGCAATGGCGTGCAGGACACAGCACAACTGCTGTGATCTATTGCTCATATTATAATTTCACTGTTTAAAATGTATTTTATAGGCTTATTTATCTGACCTTTATTAAGTGCTGCATACAATTATTATTAATATTATTAATAATATCAACAGGCCTACCTACAATTTATAATTTTCCACTCACCTTTGCCAGTGTCAATCACTTCAAATAGGCAGATGTTTCTTACCTTGACAGCTTTGATGTTATTTTTAATTAGAAAATAAATGGAATGTCAGTGGTAGGCGGCACGGTGGTGTAGTGGTTAGTGCTGTCGCCTCACAGCAAGAAGGTCCGGGTTCGAGCCCCGTGGCCGGCGAGGGCCTTTCTGTGTGGAGTTTGCATGTTCTCCCCGTGTCCGCGTGGGTTTCCTCCGGGTGCTCCGGTTTCCCCCACAGTCCAAAAGACATGCAGTTAGGCTAATTGGTGACTCTAAATTGACCGTAGGTGTGAATGTGAATGGTTGTCTGTGTCTATGTGTCAGCCCTGTGATGACCTGGCGACTTGTCCAGGGTGTACCCCGCCTTTCGCCTGTAGTCAGCTGGGATAGGCTCCAGCTTGCCTGCAACCCTGTAGAAGGATAAAGCGGCTAGAGATAATGAGATATCAGTGGTATTTCAAATTAAAACAAAGTGTGAAGACTCAATTACTACTTTTGCAAACCACTAGTAAAGATAAACAAAATATGTGCCAGGAATCAAGTGTTGATATAGTAGTGTGGATATAGTAGTGGGGATGGCTGTGCCAGGCTAGTAATCTCTACTACACAATGAGGCCTGCTGGTGGTCATATTTGTCTGGGTCATACAATTCTGTGTGATATAGCTGACCCGACCCCGGCCCCCATCACAGTCAGGAACGACAATGTGGCCCCCAGAGAAAAAAGTTTGGTGACCCCTGCTTTAGGCCCTCTAGCAGCTGGAGGCTTAACCCCCTCCTTCTAGCTGATGAACACTTTGTAAATCATGTCTCCACTCAAATTCGCTTCTTCCTAGAAACTAATGCCTCTCCAGATATTTCTCATTCAACATTATGGGAGACCCTAAAGGCATACCTTCGTGGCCAAATAATTGAATACTCCGCCAGGGCTTAAAAAAAAGAAAGAATCCAAGCTTATTAACATTTCACATTCCATCGCAGAGATTGATAGCCAATACTCAACTGCTCCCTCTCCAGCACTATTTAAAGACAGACTACAGCTACAGACAGAATATAACCACCTTTCCACTGACAGAGCCACATATTTACTTACAAAGGCTCAATGTAATATATGACTCAGGCGATAAGGCTGGCAAGTTGCTAGCTCAGCAAGCCCGTCAAGCCCAATCCTCATGTCTCATTCCTAAAATTTGTGACACAACAGGTGAGATGATCATAGAGCATATGGAAATTAATAACACTTTCAAACAGTATTACAGCAGCCTACAGGTCCTTCTCAAAAAATTAGCATATTGTGATAAAGTTCATTATTTTCTGTAATGTACTCAAACATTAGACTTTAATATATTTTAGATTCATTACACACAACTGAAGTAGTTCAAGCCTTTTATTGTTTTAATATTGATGATTTTGGCAAAAAAGTAAAGGAAAACCAAAAATCCCTATCTCAAATTAGCATATTTCATCTGACCAATTAAAAAAAAAAAAAAAAAAAAAAAAATGTTTTTAATACAAAAAAAAAAAAAGGTCAACCTTCAAATGATTATGTTCAGTTATGCACTCAATACTTGGTCGGGAATCCTTTGGCAGAAATGACTGCTTCAATGCAACATGGCATGGAGGCGATCAGCCTGTGGCACTGCTGAGGTGTTATGGAGGCCCAGGATGCTTCGATAGCGGCCTTAAGCTCATCCACAGTGTTGGGTCTGGTGTCTCAACTTCCTCTTCACAATACCCCACAGATTCTCTATGGGGTTGAGGTCAGGAGAGTTGGCAGGCCAATTGAGCACAGTAATACCATGGTCAGTAAACCATTTACCAGTGGTTTTGGCACTGTGAGCAGGTGCCAGGTCATGCTGAAAAATGAAATCTTCATCTCCATAAAGCTTTTCAGCAGATGGAAGCATGAAGTGCTCCAAAATCTCCTGATAGCTAGCTGCATTGACCCTGCCTTTGATAAAGTACAGTGGACCAACACCAGCAGCTGACATGGCACCCCAGACCATCACTGACTGTGGGTACTTGACATTGGACTTCAGGCATTTTGGCATTTCCTTCTCCCCAGTCTTCTTCCAGACTCTGGCACCTTGATTTCCAAATGACATGCAAAATTTGCTTTCATCCGAAAAAATTACTTTGGACCACTGAGCAACAGTCCAGTGCTGCTTCTCTGTAGCCCATTTCCTGCACACGCCTGTGCACGGTGGCTCTGGATGTTTCTACTCCAGACTCAGTCCACTGCTTCCACAGGTCCCCCAAGGTCTGGAATCGGCCATTCTCCATAATCTTCCTCAGGGTCCGGTCACCTCTTCTGGTTGTGCAGCGTTTTCTGCCACACTTTTTCCTTCCCACAGACGTCCCACTGAGGTTCCTTGATACAGCACTCTGGGAACAGCCTATTCGCTCAGGAGATTTCTTTCTGTGTCTTATCCTCTTGCTTGAGGGTGTCAATGATGACCTTCTGGTAGAGCTGTGCAATATATCGTATTTTTATCACGATATCGATATTGGTGTCAAACGATATCAAAATTCATAATATCGATATGAAACGATTTTGTCATTTGTCGAAAGGGACATGCACAATATTTCTACAATGGCAATAAAACAACAATAACATTGACGTGACAGTAAGGTAAAACGAACCCTTCTGTCCCCTAAGGCACACCGTAGCCTTGCATACGTCATCCATTCTACTCCCGCGATATCTCCGCAACAGTAAAAAAATCAGTTCTTCTGTTTTCATACGTGTCGGGTGATTTGATATATTGATTTCTTAATATGTTGTTTGATTTGCTTGCTAATAGTTATAATAATACAATTAACATATATTTACATCATATTTTTGGATGTGGGACTGGGTAATGTAAAAATTGCATCTACGGAAGAAAACAAGCACAACAATATTAGCACATATCCAGCTTGCTAGCTGTGTTAGATGTGTTAAACCGTGTGGATTTAAGTGGAATAATTGTGAGTCGTCCTGTGGTCAAGGCAGCGTTTTAAGGTAAGGCAATTTGGTTATTAATGTTGCCCGCCGCGGCATGTTTACTTGGGTTCATTTGAATTTGACTTGTGCATCTGCAGCTAGCATCATGCTTTGAAGTAGGTTCTGCTAAGGACGGGTTTATTGTGCGATGTAGACAGACTCAGATGTAATTACATTGTTTTTAAAATTCCGTGCGCTTAAAACGGTGTCCCCCTGCTAATTATGTAGCCCTAATCATGTGTTACTTTTACTTTTCTTAATGGCGAGTGAAATATCTCTGCAAATGGTATTTCAATGCTGACATGCCAAAAAGATAGCGGAGTCCACATTTGGAAGATGAAGGAAGAGAAGCCTATTTTCATCTATGTTAATTCTTAAGGACTTGTCTCTATATTGTGCGTGTTTAATGTTGGTGTCTTAACAACACACAAGCTTACGTTGTAGTGTGTGTGTGTGTGTGTGTGTGTGTGTGTGTGTGAGAGAGAGAGAGTGTGTGTGAGAGAGATTTTATCCTTGGCTGGCTACGAGCCAGTGTGGACGTTACGCAGTAATCACTGGTAATACCAGCGCTGGCTCCATCCTCTGTGATCGGAAATGTTGAGTGAGGAGAACGTGAGCCTTGTGCAGGCGATAGGACCTATGCAAAGTACGCGCTTGCACAGTAAATAGTTTAAGTAAAAGGCGTTTCAGGGTACAACGGGAAGGGTTGACAGGTAGCCTATGAGGCCTGTACTATAAAAATGTGGCCCGGTGCCTCAGGTGTTGATGATCAGGGCTTTAAAAAAAAGGTGTATAAATATCGTTTTAAAAATCGCGATATTGATATTTACTGAAAAAATCGTGATATTGATTTTTTCCAATATCGAGCAGCCCTACCTTCTGGACAGCAGTCAGGTCGGCAGTCTTACCCATGATTGCGGTTTTGAGTAATGAACCAGACTGGGAGTTTTTAAAAGCCTCAGGAATCTTTTGCAGGTGTTTAGAGTTAAGTCGTTGATTCAGATGATTAGGTTAATAGCTCGTTTAGAGTACCTTTTCATGATATGCTAATTTTTTGAGATAGGAATTTTGGGTTTTCATGAGCTGTATGCCAAAATAATCAGTATTAAAACAATAAAAAGACCTGAAATATTTCAGTTGGTGTGGAATGAATCTAAAATATATGAAAGTTTAATTTTTATCATTACATTATGGAAAATAATGAACTTTATCACAATATGCTAATTTTTTGAGAAGGACCTGTATATCGCTCAGAATGTGATAACTTATCCCAGCTTAATCATTTCTTTGATAACCTTACTTTACCTTCTGTTTCAGATGACCAAAACTCCTTACTGAGAAATGAAATTTCCAGTGCAGAAATTCTAACAGCAATCAAATCTCTAAATGGTAATAAGTCGCCAGGCCCAGATGGGTATATCTCAGAATTTTATAAAAACTTGCTTCTGAGCTCTGCCCCCTTCTCCAAACCATGTTTAACGAGTCCTTGTCAGCTGGGCATCTCCCGCCCACCTTGCGACAAGCTGTAATAACACTCCTACCAAAGCCAGGCAAAATATCCTCTTCTGTGTGCATCCTATCGGCCAATTTCTTTGCTAAATGTAGATTACAAAATTTTATCAAAAATTCTAGCAACAAGACTGGAGAAAATTGCTCCTCAAATAATCCTCACTGGATCAAACAGGGTTTATTTTGAATCGGCACTCTAGTTCTAATATTAAAAGGCTCCTTAATATTGTCTACTCCCCCCTCAACTCATCTCATTATCTCTAGCCGCTTTATCCTGTTCTACAGGGTCGCAGCCAAGCTGGAGCCTATCCCAGCTGACTACGAGCGAAAGGCAGGGTACACCTTGGACAAGTCGCCAGGTCATCACAGGGCTGACAGAGACACAGACAACCATTTACACCTACAGTCAATTTAGAGTCACCAGTTAACCTAACCTGCATGTCTTTGGACCGTGGGGGAAACCCACGCGGACACGGGGAGAACATGCAAACTCTGCACAGAAAGGCCCTCACCAGCTATGGGGCTCGAACCCGGACCTTCTTGCTGGAAAGCAACAGCACTAACCACTACACCACCGTACCGCCCCCTTAACTCAATCTGCTGAAATGGCCATATCACTCAATGCGGAAAAAGCCTTCGATCGCGTTGAATGGCAATATTTGTTTTTAGCCCTAGAGAAATTTGGCTTTGAGGAATCCTTTATATCCTGGATAAAACTCCTCTACTTTCAACCTCTAGCAGCTGTGATTACTAATGGTCAGCAGTCTGAATACTTCCCACTTGGCAGAGGCACTTGCCAGGGCTGCAATATGTCCCTCTCCTGTTCGCCATTGCAATTGACCCCTTGGCCACTGCTCTTAGATATTCCGATAACTTTCTGGGCATAAATTGAGGGGACCTTACACACAAATTGTCCTTAAATGCAGATGATATTTTATATGTGACAGACCCATTAAAATCCATCCCCCCCATACTCAACATTCTCGCTCAATTCGGAAAACTTTCAGGTTACAAAATCAACTTTGAAAAAAGTGAGATGCTTCCACTTAATCCAACAGCTAATCTAACCCCAGCCTCACGCTTTCCATTCAGAGTTGTTAGAAAAGGCTTTAAATACCTTGGGATAGAAGTCACATCCTCTTTCCCACAACTTTTCACTAAAAATTTTGGGATTTTATTCCAAAAAAAAAAAAAAAAATGCAAAAACGATATGGCCAAATGGAAAAATCTTCCACTGTCAGTGGCTGGACGAATTAATCTTATTAAAATGATTGTGCTGCCAAAATTCCTTTACCTTTTTCAAAACATTCCCATTCTGATTGAAGAATGACTTTTTAATTTGCTGGAAACGAGCATATCGTCGTTCATCTGGAATGGCAAACCACCAAGAATTAAAAGTAGTGCACTTCAAAGACCTAGACATTTTGCAGGTCTGGCCCAGCCTAATTTTATTTACTATTACTGGCCATTTAATATAAAGATGATGTTACAGTGGATTATACGAGACCTTCCTAGTAAATGCGAGGCGTGGGTGCAAATGGAATATGCTTGTAATACACTCAACCTGGCGTCTATATTATGTGCCCCCTCACTCCCTCACCAAAACCAACTTTGCTCTAACTCTGTGATCCTTCACTCAATTAGAATCTGGTCGCAATTTAGAAGGCATTTCAAGTTGCAGACAACATCGGTGCACTCTCCCATTCATAGTAACTACAACTTTCCTCCTTCCCTCTTGGACTCCACTTTTATAGAGTCTGGTCACTAAAGGGTGTGAAATCTATTTCTGATTTATATGTGAAAGGCAGATTTGCTTCATTTGCACAACTCTCAATTATTCAATTTACCAAAATCAGACTTTAGGTATCTTCAAATTAGAAATTTTATCCAAAAAAGCATGACTTCGTTTCCAGACCTTACAACAGCCGGTGCTATAGATATTCTCTCATTGTCTACTCACTGTAGAGGTCTAATTTCCACAATATATAAGAATATTTGTGATATTGTCCCTCATTCATTGCAAGATGTTAGGAAACTCTGGGAGAACGATATTGTAGAGGAAATGACAGATGACCAATGGGACGTAGCACTTGACTTGATACATACCTCCTCCCCGTGTGCCAGACACGGCTTAATTCAACTTAAAATTGTGTTGAGAGCACATTTGACTAATGCAAGACTGGCAAAAATCTTCCCCAATATAAACCCCTCTTGCCCTCGCTGTAAAGGCAAACCAGCGGATTACATACACATGCTGTGGTCCTGCCCTAAACTTAACACATTCTGGACCAATATCTTCCACGCCTACTCCGAGATAGTCCAAAAACACATCACCCCCAACCCTATAGACCCTTTTCAGTCACGTGACCTTCGTAAATGCGACCGCCATTTTGGACATGTAGTGGACTTCGGCTCGAATCAGTTTGAATGCGAGGAAGGCAACAAACGAAAAACATAAAAGAAAAAGGAGCGAGATGCAGAAAACACCTTCACTATCCAGCGACGTAGGGCATTTACAGGGCAAGCAGAGGGAGAGGTATTTGCAAAAATTGAGGTTAGCAGGCTTAGAGAACGACATTTACCTGCTTCCACCAGGATTGTTCACTGACGTATGGAAGTACACGAAGCCCTCGTCTTTACCTGACTTCGGCCCACATGATCTGTATACCTATGTCGTTAAAAACCCATCACCATACACACCAACGTCCGAGGTTCCAGAGCGCGCTCCGGTTTGCTCCAGGAGTGCTCCGGCCGAGGTTCCGGAGCACGCTCCGGCTTGCTCCCCCTCAAATTAAGCAGCGTGCTCCGGCTTGCTCCAGAGCGCGCTGCTTAATTTGAGGGGGAGCAAGCCGGAGCGCACTGCTTAATTTGAGGGGAACCTCGGCCGGAGCACTCCGGGAGCAAGCCGGAGCGCGCTGCTTAATTTGAGGGGAACCTCGGCCGGAGCACTCCGGGAGCAAGCCGGAGCGCGCTGCTTAATTTGAGGGGGAGCAAGCTGGAGCGCGCTCCGGAACCTCGGACGTTGGCTCCGGCAGCTATTTACACTGGATCCGGTGTAAATAGCTGCCGGATCATAATTACAGTAAACTAGTAAATACAGTAAAGGAAAAACTTGAGACTGAAAGGCTTTAACAGTCATCCAAATGACTGAACGCAAACATTGCTACAATAACATACCAGCTACTATGTTGTTGACATTAGCTAGTCAACAATAGCTACTACAGAAGAACAAAGAGGTCACAATGGGTTATTTTAACCTATTTGGTTACACACTCGCCACCACAGAATGTTAACAGCAATGTAATGCCTTTTCTGGCACAATATGATTCAGAATTCTTCAGTATTTTCCGTCCTGCCGATAAACACAGACACGGCACACGTTTAATATGTGGTGGCCTTAGTTGACGGTGTGTCTGAATCTTCGCTTCTTATATATATATATATACACACACACACACACACACATATTATATATACACGTGTGTGTGTATATTATATATATATATATATATATATATATATATATATATATACACACACACACACACACACACACACACGTGTGTATATATATATATATATATATATATATATATATATATATATATATATATATATATATATATATATACACACACACACACACACACATGTGTGTATATATATATATATATATATATATATATATTTTTTTTTTACCCCCTTCCCAACTAGCCAGCCAGGCTGGCTCGTGACAGGAATTACCCGCCAAACGACAAAGTCGCCTCGGGCGACCGGACCACTGCAAATTTCGAGCCGTGCGATGTTAGATAAAATTTCCTCATCAGAAATAATTTGTTGTGCTATGACATTGCTTAGATATCAACCAAAAGAGGAGTAAAAACACACGAACAGCTGATTTGTATGCGGTACACGAGTACGATTTCCACAAACGCGCTCACGGCAAATTTATGTACTTTTTGCAGTATAAATATTTGACATTAGAAGATTGGTTGAACTTTTGATATATGTATTTGAAGATAAATAGCATAGCCTGGATTTAAAACACTGCTTGTGCATTCTAAATGTAGAACTTGCTTAAGTTTAGTACTGTATATCTTTGATGTGTGCGTCTGAAGCAACAACATTAACTTATGTTTCAAAGATTATATTGTGCCTATTTAATCTGTCTTTTTAGGCACAAAAAGCAAATATAAAATGAGTATTTCAATAAAACTGAATAATTAACACTTGTGTGCATCAAGAGAATTGTAGGCCTTCATCGATTCTTTTGTGTATATTGAAGGTAGGGCTGTGCCGATAGACGATGCCATCGACGATGGTGGTCATCCATCACGATGGAGAGCCACCATCGTGATACCACGCCCCCTCCTGTCATAAACATGCATATACGGTATCATCTGGGCCTATTTAACCTAAAAAGTTAGTTTTTTGTTAGTTTAGTTAGTTTTGTTTAATATATAAATATATTATATAACATATATAAATACATAATTATATAAATCATTATAAAGTAATATCCTATTACCGCTTGTTCACGTAGGCTATGGTGCAGGGACGTGCTAGTGAACATAACGTGGTTACACAAATACAGTATGCTACTAATAATAAATTTCGACTTCATTTTTTAGCCTACACTATACTTATGTAAAATTTGTCATGTTGTTCAAACAAATAGCCACTATTAACGACTTCAGTCGGGAAATATTTCACCTTATCAAACGGCAGTGAAGCGCAGACTTCGGCAGAAGTCAAATAACTTTAATCTGGTAAATAGGCCTACTTTCAGACACAAAATGGTCCACTCTAAGCCATAATGTCAAACCAAATGGAAGAATGAAGGTGATTCTGACAAATGTAAAGACAGTAAAAAAAAAAAAAATATTAAATCATGATTTTAAAAGCTGGTGCAATAATTCAAACACTAATAAATTGGAAAAATTAGCGCGTTCAAGTGCGCACTAAAGGCCGAAACGCATCTTCAATTGATATGGTGTAAATAAACAATGAGTAATAGCTTAAGTGTAGTTTCTTCTCATAGTTTGAATACTAGTCTTTCATTGTTAGAGCAGATTAATATCTTACCGTGATCAGTGAGTGCTCGGGGAGGTTCATTTCCACCTGCGCTTTGCGCAGCTCATTTCTCCGAAGCCAGCTGTGCGCAAACGCAGTGTTGACTGCTCGGCAAACTCCAAACGCTCGGTCTGTACTGGCCCTCTGTTGTGCAAGCGAGTTGGTTATGGCCAGGTTCAAATTGTGCCCAAAACAACTTAACCACGGCCATTTCAATTGCCTGATGGCTGTGACAATATTCGCCACGTTGTTATGCAGGCGATCTTTTTCTTCTCTATTTTCCATTCGGCAAGTGTCTCGCGCAACGCGTCTTCTAAATTGTCCGCTGAATGTGTCTCTGGCATGAAACTCGTCTGCAGGCATTTGGACTGCATTGCCCACTCTCGGTCCACATAATGTACGGTAGCTGACATATAGGGCATCATGTTGCAGCTGGACCACATATCTGTTGTCAAGGCCAAATATTCCACATCACCTCGCGCTTTTTTTTCTTTACGTGCCAAAGCCTCGGATGAGTATCTAATACTTTTAATAATAATAATAATAATAAATTTAATAACGTGGTATTAAAATCCCCCCCACGATATCATCGTCCATCACGATGTTTGCACTGTAAACATCGTCGATGCCAATTAAGGGGACATCACACAGCCCTAATTGAAGGCGTGTCCATCACATACAGGTAGATATCGCTGAAGGTCAGGTCAGGTGCTTGGATTTGGGTCCCATTTGTCCGTAACTGCGTAAGGATCAGGCAAAACTTGGGTGCCATTGTAGTACAGAAGCTTTGCTGTATATCTTTGCTTAGCATCAGTTGGCAACGAACTTGCATACTGCGATAAATCGCCACGAAAACTAGGAGATGATGCAACTTTGTCAGCGATTGTGAATGGTTCTTGCCAAGCAATATGTCATGCTCTAGTTTGGTGAACGCGCCCATAAAAATATCGAAAGAAAACGTCAGACATCCCGGAATTTTCCAATTCATTATAAACAAACAATCTCATTGGCTGCCGATGTTGTCTCCCACCAGACGGACAAAGCCTACTGATTTTAATCACAAAAGTTTGACCTAGTCTATCATTATGGCTTCGATCAAAGATTGGTTGATTAAACGTCAACAAACCCACGTGAGTGACGGTGCACAAAACCAGACAACTGTCACGACAACCAAAACGTTGTCAATTCTGATCACAGCGACTGGCTCAAAAAGCACTCACTGGACAATCTGATCCACAGCAGCATGGATGACAGCGAAATGAACTACGAGTGCGTTGCCCAACAATGGGCCAAGCAAAAGCCAAGGAGAATTAATCTGCTTTAAAGCAGTAGAAAACTTAATTAGTTTGGGTTTGCAGAAAGATTATGTACTTTTTAATAAACACTCTCATGAAGTGAAATAGTCCAAATCCGTCAAATGTAGCATAATTTCAAATAATAACCATAAGAATTTTTGGCAGCATGTCGTCACTGGGATCCACTTAACAAAAGGCGGCTCCGGATTATTCTTCTGTTAAAGGCTCACAGTGACATCACACTGCCAAATACGCTTATTATTATTTGAAATTATGCGACATTTGACACTTCATGAAATGTGATGTACAACCCCAATTCCAAAAAAAGTTGGGACAAAGTACAAATTGTAAATAAAAACGGAATGCAATGATGTGGAAGTTTCAAAATTCCATATTCTATTCAGAATAGAACATAGATGACATATCAAATGTTTAAACTGAGAAAATGTATCATTTAAAGAGAAAAATTAGGTGATTTTAAATTTCATGACAACATCTCAAAAAAGTTGGGACAAGGCCATGTTTACCACTGTGAGACATTCCCTTTTCAACAGTCTGTAAACATCTGGGGACTGAGGAGACAAGTTGCTCAAGTTTAGGGATAGGAATGTTAACCCATTCTTGTCTAATGTAGGATTCTAGTTGCTCAACTGTCTTAGGTCTTTTTTGTCGTATCTTCCATTTTATGATGCGCCAAATGTTTTCTATGGGTGAAAGATCTGGACTGCAGGCTGGCCAGTTCAGTACCCGGACCCTTCTACGCAGCCATGATGCTGTAATTGATGCAGTATGTGGTTTGGCATTGTCATGTTGGAAAATGCAAGGTCTTCCCTGAAAGAGACATCGTCTGGATGGGAGCATATGTTGCTCTAGAACCTGGATATACCTTTCAGCATTGATGGTGTCTTTCCAGATGTGCAAGCTGCCCATGCCACATGCACTAATGCAACCCCATACCATCAGAGATGCAGGCTTCTGAACTGAGCGCTGATAACAACTTGGGTCATCCTTCTCCTCTTTAGTCCGAATGACACAGCGTCCCTGATTTCCATAAAGAACTTCAAATTTTGATTCGTCTGACCACAGAACAGTTTTGCACTTTGCCACAGTCCATTTTAAATGAGCCTTGGCCCAGAGAAGACATCTGCGCTTCTGGATCATGTTTAGATATGGCTTCTTCTTTGAACTGTAGAGTTTCAGCTGGCAACAGCGGATGGCACGGTGAATTGTGTTCACAGATAATGTTCCCTGGAAATATTCCTGAGCCCATTTTGTGATTTCCAATACAGAAGCATGCCTGTATGTGATGCAGTGCCGTCTAAGGGCCCGGAGATCACGGGCACCCAGTATGGTTTTCCGGCCTTGACCTTTACGCACAGAGATTCTTCCAGATTCTCTGAATCTTTTGATATTATGCACTGTAGACGATATGTTCAAACTCTCTGCAATTTTACACTGTCGAACTCCTTTCTGATATTACTCCACTATTTGTTGGCGCAGAATTAGAGGGATTGGTGATCCTCTTCCCATCTTTACTTCTGAGAGCCACTGCCACTCCAAGATGCTCTTTTTATACCCAGTCATGTTAATGACCTATCGCCAATTGGCCTAATGAGTTGCAATTTGGTCCTCCAGCTGTTCCTTTTTTGTACCTTTAACTTTTCCAGCCTCTTATTGCCCCTGTCCCAACTTTTCTGAGATGTGTTGCTTTCATGAAACTTCAAATGAGCCAATATTTGGCATAAAATTTCAAAATGTCTCACTTTTGACATTTGATATGTTGTCCATGTTCTATTGTGAATACAATAGTTTTTGAAATTTGTAAATTATTGCATTCTGTTTTTATTTACAATTTGTACTTTGTCCCAACTTTTTTGGAATCAGGGTTGTACATAACCTTTCTGCAAACTTAAATGTATTAAGTTTTCTTTTCCATTAAATATGTTTTAATCTTAATAAATTTAATAAAGTGCCAAAATTTAAACTTTAATATGCAGTTGCCTTACTTTTCTTTTCAGTGTATATCTTAGTTATACATATAGACCCTTTTCAGTCACGTGACCTTCGTAAATGCGACCGCCATTTTGGACATGTAGTGGACTTCGGCTCGAATCAGTTTGAATGCGAGGAAGGCGACAAACGAAAAACATAAAAGAAAAAGGAGCGAGATGCAGAAAACACCTTCACTGTCCAGCGACGTAGGGCATTTACAGGGCGAGCAGAGGGAGAGGTATTTGCAAAAATTGAGGTTAGCAGGCTTAGAGAACGACATTTACCTGCTTCCACCAGGATTGTTCACTGACGTACGGAAGTACACGAAGCCCTCGTCTTTACCTGACTTCGGCCCACATGATCTGTATACCTATATCGTTAAAAACCCAATCGGCATACACATACACACCAACGTCCGAGGTTCCGGAGCACGCTCCGGCTTGCTCCAGGAGTGCTCTGGCCGAGGCTCCGGAGCAAGCCGGCGCGCGCTGCTTAATTTGAGGGCAACCTCGGCCGGAGCACTCCGGGAGCAAGCCGGCGCGTGCTGCTTAATTTGAGGGCAACCTCGGCCAGAGCACTCCGGGAGCAAGCCGGCGCGCGCTGCTTAATTTGAGGGGAACCTTGGCCAGAGCACTCCGGGAGCAAGCCAGCGCGTGCTGCTTAATTTGAGGGAGAGCAAGCCGGCACGCGCTCCGGAACCTCGGACGTTGGCTCCGGCAGCTATTTACACTGGATCCGGTGTAAATAGCTGCCGGATCATAATTACAGTAAACTACTAAACACAGTAAAGGAAAAACTTGAGACTGAAAGGTTTTAACAGTCATCCAAATGACTGAACGTAAACATTGCTACAGTAACATACCAGCTACTATGTTGTTGACATTAGCTAGTCAACAATAGCTACTACAGAAGAACAAAGAGGTTACAATGGGTTATTTTAGCCTATTTGGTTACACACTCGCCGCCACAGAATGTTAACAGCAATGTAATGCCTTTTCTGGCTAATTTTATTCGTCTTACCTCCAACAAAGTGGTCACTGCACAAGCGTTGGTATGCCGAGGGCTGCCAATCTGTTAATGGCCGCTATCCATCTTCTCCGTCGGGATCCGATAAAATGATAAACCTTGCCTTGTTTGTTGATGGTTACTACATCCAGGTGCACAACAATATAGTGGCATGATGGAAGTCTTGCTGAAAGTAAAAACTTTCTTTGCTGCCGTTCCTCAATGTTGGCTGTGGTAAACTACTGGTAGTACACGTCCAAAATGGCGGCCACGTTTGTCGTGACGTCACGTGAAAAGGGTCCATATTAGGGTAATTGCATCAGAAACATTCTAAATCATTAGTTATAATACAGCAACTTATTTTAAGGTGGCAGTTCTTGGGTTCAGATCCCTTTGTGATCAACAGGAGGTCACGATCGATTCTCTTCATTGGACTGCATAAGATGGAGCAAATCACTGTTCATATTTTCATGCACATTTTTGTTACAACACTACTCAATCATAGATAATTAAGGTGTCCCGTAAATTTCCAATCTATCATATACCTAAGTAATTGATAACAAAAAACAGTTTAACTTGCATATTGAACTTTAAGGTGAAATTTAAAATGTGTATACATTAATACTATTTAGGTCAGAAATCATTGAAAAACTGGCAAAATCTATCCTATAATCATGTATCTAAAACCTCTCAGAGACCCTGAAAATGCACCTGAGAGCATCTATTTTCAAAAAAATTTTTTGAAACCACTCTAGTTTCACTTCGCGCCACTGGCACTCAATTGTCTGTGTTACCATGCCAGAATTTAGGGCTTTAACTTTTTTTCTGGGGAAAACACTGTTTGCAATAGACTAGAAAATGTTGTGGGAGTTAAGGGAACAGCCCTCTCCTGGCTCAGGTCTTATTTAACTGATCGCTATCAGTATGTTGATGTAAATGGTGATTTTCCTAGACATACTCAGGTAAAGTTTGGTGTTCCACAAGGTTCTGTCTTGGGTCCACTGCTTTTTATATACACATGTATGTATGTATGTATGTTACACCTCTGGATGATATTTGTAAACATTGTATTAGTTTCCACTGTTATGCTGAGGACACAGTTGTATGTTTCTGCAAAACCTGATGAGAGACACCAGCTTAATAGAATTGAGGAATGTGTGAAGGACGTTAGACACTGGATGCTTATTAACCTCCTTCTGCTTAACTCTGACAAGACTGAAGTACTTGTACTAGAACCACATGCAGCTAGAAGTAGGTTTTCTGATTCCACAGTAATTCTGGATAGCCTTTCTGTTTCTTCACGTGCAGCAGTAAAAGACCTCGGGGTGATTATTGACCCCAGTCTTTCATTCGAAACCCACATTGATAACATTACCCGGATAGTTTTCTTTCATCTCAGAAATACTTGCAAGATAAGAAATTTAATGTCACTACATGACGCAGAAAAACTAGTTCAAGCTTTTGTTACCTCCAGGTTGGATTATTGTAATGCCTTACTGTCTGGATGGTCCAATAAGTGCATAAACAAGCTCCAGTTAGTTCAAAACGCAGCAGCAAGAGTCCTTACTAGAACTAGAAAATATGACCACATCACCCCTGTCTTATCCACACTGCATTGGCTCCCAATCAAATTTTGTATTGATTTATAAAATACTACTATTGACCTTTAAAGCACCGAATGGTCTTGCACCACAGTACCTGAGCGAACTTCTGGTACTCTATGACCCGCCACACCTACTTGGATCAAAAGGTGCAGGCTATCTGCTGGTACCTCATATAGTGAAGGCTACATCAGGGGGCAGAGCCTTTTCTTACAAAGCCGCACAGTTATGGAACAGCCTTCCAAGTAGTGTTCGGGAATCAGACACAGTCTCAGTGTTTAAGTCTAGGCTGAAAACATATCTGTTTAGTCAAGCCTTTTGTTAATGGCGTTTGAGGTAAAGGAGTAGATCTGGAGGGTCCTCAGACAGTGTGTTTTGGTAAACTGGGATGTATGGATGCTGTCAGTCCCCCACTCGCTTGCTCACTCAAGTTTGTTGATGGTGTAGTGGCTGTTGCTTTATGTCCCGGGGACTCCCTCATGCCTGTGTTACCTTCTGGCTCTCCCCTTTTAGTTATGCTGTAATAGTTTGTTGCCGGAGTCCCTGCTTGTACTCAGTGCAAAATATATACTGTTCCTAATTATTCAAGTGACATTGGGCATATCTAACAACCTATGGTTTTTTTTTTCCCCTCACTCTCCTCAATCAGTCCCTCTGAGTTACGTCGGCCCTGGGATCGAGATGCCGAACCTCTTCTGCTCCTTGCACCTGCCTGATCCATCCTGGTGCTCCGTGTCTGGTTGGAGTCTCATTGCATTGCTCCTGTGGAGGATGGCCCTATGAGGACAGTTGAAAGTCACACCTGGAGGACGCTCTGGACACTTACAGTAATGCTTTTATGGCTGAGGACTACAGTTGACTTGCTAACTTTAGGACTGCAGTTGTCATGAAGAGTTTTGCACTCAAGTTTCCATCAATGAAGAGTTTATAACATCAACGAAACTGACTTCATGTTAAAACTGTTAATGTCAGTCATGTTGTCTGTTGTTGCCCAAATGAGGATGGGTTCCCTTTTGAGTCTGGTTCCCTTGAGGTTTCTTCCTCATGTCGTCTGAGGGAGTTTTTCCTTGCCACCGTCGCCACAGGCTTGCTCATTGGGGATAGACTAGGGATAAAATTAGCTCATGTTTTAAGTCATTCAAATTCTGTAAAGCTGCTTTGTGACAATGTTCATTGTTAAAAGCGCTATACAAATAAACTTGACTCGCTCCGCCTCTTCTTTTTCGGAAAAAGCCAATCCTCTCGCTCCACCTCTTCTCCTGTCTCGGAAAAAAGTAAAAACTTCTTCCTGAGCCAGTCCTGTTGTTACAGTTCACTGCACAACAATAAGGCATGGGTTTTCTTTGGAAATTCCCGAATGTACGTCTGCACTCAAGCCAAACGGCAATGCAAGTAAATGGAAGTGGACTCAACTCAAGCGGTTTGTTTATCTTGAATGACGTCATGCACCGAGTGGTCACGAAAATTACCAAACAGAAATTCGCCGCAACCCGCACTAACTTATTTTAATTATTAACAATACTTCTTGGGACCAAAAGAAAATGACAGTTTTTTTTTTTTTTTACATATAAAGCTTCAAATGTGCATAAATTGAAAACCGTTGCTTATGATCTTTAAGCATTAACAATAAATCTAAACTAGTAATTTTTACAATTAAAAGGATTCATATCGGTAGCGGTCTGAGTGAACGACCTTGACATCTGTGACATCACAGCAGGAAGGCTATCGGGCTCATCGCCATTTTCGCTATACTAAAACACCGAGCTGACCAACTTCAATCCTCCATTTTGAGCTCATTTATCGCCATGCCAAATAGATGTGTTGCTGGCAGGTGCAGCAACACGACAGATGGTGGATTTATGTTGCATTCATGGCCCAAGAATGTTCAAACAGCAATGATTTGGACGCATTTTGCAAGAAATTAACGGGCACATTTGACTGATGACTTGTACGAAACCTCTGATCTGTTGAGGAGCGTTGGCTATAAGCCTGTATTGAAAGAGGGTGCAGTACCAACAATAGAGATCTTGCAGTCACGTGACCGGAAAGTACACACCTGCCATCTTGTCAGTCAAAAACACCGCTGAATACTGCTGCACTCATGGACAGAATGGATCAATTTCAACCGACGGACTACACGGCTCATTTTTCTAATGAACAGATAACTAGATACATGTCTAAAATAAACGATCTACAGATTCGTGACCCTTATGGCTTACCGGACGGAGTTTTCACGACCGGATTTTGAACTGCCAGCGGAATACCCGGACATGTATAATTAACCCCGCCGACAGTAGTCGGAGGGGTTATTATTTTCACCTGCGTCAGTCTGTGTGTGTGTGCGCGCGCACGCGCGTGCGTGTGTGTATCTGTCTGTCTGTCTGCAAGATATCTCAAGAACCAATGGATCAATTTGGACCAAATTTTGTCCGTGTTGCCAATCACCCAGGAAGGAAACCATTAAATTTTGGAGGTCAAAGGTCAAGGTCATGGCAGAACTTCGAAATTTTTGCCAAATGTATTTTAATAGGGAAAAGGCGGGGTTTGCACTCGTTAGAGTGTCCCTGTCTAGTTACCTCATTAACTTTCCCTCGCTGTTCAGTGGTGAAGCACTGCGTGCCTATAAATCTCTGGCCAGTTATCTTTACAGAAATTCAGGATTTGTCAGCGACTCAGATGTGGCATCTTGTAAACAAGAATCCTCACTGGATGGGTAAAATAGAATAAGGTAATTCCAGCTGTAATTCCAAATCATCCATCTTGTTTACATGGATCTGGTGTTGGAGAGGTAGAGGCTTGGCAGTGGAGGTTTGAGTGGCTGTTTTCTGAGCTTAGTCAACAGGCCGGCTCTACAGCCTCGCTTTTGCTTCCGCTCCCGACGCAGTCTCCTTCGCTTTGCTTCCGATAACAATCCATGGAGACCCTGCTGGTCTCGCTATCTCGTCCGGAATGTTGTGCATGTGATGGAAATCGCTACAAACCGTCATTTTCTGCTGGAAACCAATGTCCAGCAAGTCCATACGGTTGTAGTGGATATTGAAGTCCGGTACAGACGAACAACACGCAAAAATACACACAAAAAACAAAAAACGTGCACAGGTAGGGAGAGCTTGTAGCCGCAGCCGTTGTAGTAGAATTGTATATAGTAGGGTTTTCCAGAAGAAAAGGTAGAAGTAAAAGCAGAAGTAGAACCAGAAGTAGAAGGCGGAATATGGCGTTTGACTGACAAGATGGCGTCTGTCACAATCTGGATCGGCTGTGACGTCACATGCAAGTGCTCCATTAAAGGAAAAGAAAACTACAAGAAAAGGAAAGTAAGTTCAGTTGCACCAGTTCTCCCGGAGTGTTAGCCGAGCAGTAATGGCGGAATACTCAGCATGGAGAAAATGGAGAACGAGTGGACCCGTCGTCAGATTTCTCCACTGGATACACTTGCCTCAGCAGCAATCTCTTACCCTTGTGTGGAAGAAGCAAATGAACGAAGAACTGAAAGTCAGATTGTTTTGAAACGATCGGCCTTCAAGAAGCGAGAACACAGATGGGTAAGCGCCGACTCATTTCATTCTCATAACATGTTTACCTGCATTTAGATTAATCCATGTAACTTGTATTGTGTTTAAGTTACCGGTATAAGATTATTTAATTTGCTTCAGAATGTGATTGTCTCAGTCCATCTGATTATTTAGTTAGCCTTTTACGTTTTCAGTGAAAATGCATGCATGTACATTGCATAAGTTATAACACCTATCCTGTTTTAATGAGAGTCACATAAGACTGTCAGTTCAATTCCATCCAGTTCTCTAGACGGCCTTGTTCTCTGGCTTTATTTCGTAAGGTGAGGGTCTCCGTGGCCGAGGCGTTCCTATCGGATTCACTTTCAGATGGTTCAAACTGATACGGGTCTACGTGTATAGCAGTAGCATGTACACACACTCCAATTTCAGGACTATCGCAGTCAGATGTATTACTATCTGAGGATCTGAAGAATCTATAATAAATCCAAACGAAGAGGCCATTGCAACCACTCTCGCCTGCAGAGTCTGGCTTTGGCCTATAGCTGTCAAAGACCTCGACCTTAAAGTGCATATCCTGGACCAATTTCGCGGATTTTTTTTTTTTAAAATATGAAAGTATGTCCCTTGACACACTCATCCAGAAGGGTAATTTTGCACAAGGCCATCTGTCTACAGCAGAAGGGAAAAAAAAAAAAAAAAAAGCACGTCTGGAAAAATCCCAAGGGAAAGGGAGTCTGGAGCCAGATTCATGACGTCACGTGCAGATCCGCCAGCAGGCTGAGAGAGCTTGCATGGGTTCAGTGCACAGTCTGTGTAGACCAAGTTTAGCAGCTAGCGATTTTGCATTGAAATATGGAATTGTCACCTGAGCTTCTAAACCCATGGATTCATGTATCAATGCTCATCTATTTATTGTTACATAAATCATTTTTTCTATTTACTATTATGTATTTATACATTTCTTCATTTAGAAGAGTACTGGCTACTATAGGAAAAAGATTTCATAAGCTACACACACATGGAATCAGCTAAGCAGGGTTGTATATACATTTAATGTGTTTGACAGGTCCCAAGATCTCAAGCCCTGACACGCCATATATCCCTTGATACATGTGAAGTAAAATGTAAAGAAAATGTGACCTTGGGTGCTGTGAGACAGCTGCCTCTCCAGTAGCTCTGTAATTTTTAGCTCTTTAAACCTCTTTTTTTCCATGTTTTTACTTTTCTGCTTTTCTTATGAAGACAGTGTGTTTTTCTTCATATCCCATGGATATTTTTTAACTTTAACACGCAACCAGGAGCCAGTTTTCTCGCTTACTCGATAAAGGAGCTGCTGGCCCTGAAAACAAATGGGATGAGCTGGGATATGATACCCCCTCCTGGCAGAGCTGAGGAGGAAACTCAGGGGCTGCAAAGCTGGGGCTAAGCTAAAGGCTAGCGGACAACTGGTGGTGCTACAAACCATCCATTCCCTCCATTATCATGGGGAATGTGAACTCGCTGACGAATAAGGTCGAAGAGCTATCCGCACTGAACAACCAGCGGATTTACTGGGAAATCAGCTTATTTTTACGGAGACATGGCTAACACACCTTGTACTGGATGCTAACATGGACCTGCAGGGATTCACTGCTGTGAGAGCCGACAGACATTAAAGCATGCGGGAAAGGCAAAGGTGGGAGACTCCTCATTTACGTGAGCAACCGCTAGTGTAACCTGGGACATTTCTCTGTAAAGACAGTCTTATGTTGCCCGGGCTTGGAGCCGCTAGCATCACCATCTGTGTTTGCATCCCTCCGAGGGCAGCCACAGCATGTAAGGGGATTCACTCTGTCACAGCAAGGCTGCAGACACAGCACCCTCAGGCATTTATCATCATTTCTGGGGACTTTAACCATGCTACTTTGGACTCTACTTTGGCTGCTTTTTACCAGGCTGTGGACTGTATCTTTTTAATTTCCCTGAGGGAACCCTCACAAAGGGATCAATAAAGTTCTATCTAATCTAAGTAAGTGTATTATTGCCTAGCGCTTTCGTGTGCATCAATAAATAACATTATCCGTATACCACACAAACACAGGAACACCTAATTTAAAGTACCAGACCCTCCAGGATTTTGCGATGTTGCGATTTGCAACTTCAAGGCAAATTCAACCAATCCCCGCGAATTCAGGGCAGTGTTGCAATTATATCCAAATCACCGCAACTTTCCCGCAAATTTGACCAATCGTTGGCGTCGTCTTGAGGTGACATCGACAAACTGCCTTCCGCCTTACTTCCAGTGTTGCCAGATTGGGCAGTTTCAAGTGCATTTTGGCAGGTTTTGAACATATTTTGGGCTGGAAAACTTCAGCAGTATGACAACACTGCTTACTTCCGTGTATACGTTCAAGAGAAACAGCATGCGCGAGTCAGTGTTTATATAGGCTTAAATTCTGTTACTGAAAGTGTTTTATGTTTACAGCGAAGGACTGTGTGCACTTTATTTTTTTTTTTTACTTAATACAAGAAATTAATGGATGCCAACATTTTTGCCAAAATGGTATTTTATTTTCCATTCTTTAGGCAGCTTCAGCATCATACTGTGAAGTTCTGTTCAAATTGTTTTTTTCCCTTCTATGAAGCCTGAGCCATTTATTTTATTAGTTTTATATTGTTTAATTTAGTCTTCAGGAGAGACTGCCTGCACACAGTACTAGTATTAATAGTTTTTTTTTTCTTACATGAAAGCTGAGGCATTTATATTATATTTTAAGGTAACTTCATGTTGTGCTGTGAGGTTCTATGCACTTTAACTTTTGAACCAACAGGTGCATTTGGATAAGTAAAGCCTATTTTGCTAGCCTAGTAAACTAGACCCACCCACCTAACGGCCCAAAATATTTTTGCCTAGCTAATGGGTCTAGCCTCGCACCATATAAACAAAAACATCCCGGGCATCAAATCGTGCCCGCCAATCACAATGCAAGGTTTTTGTTTGGATTCTTTGGGCAGGCTTTTGCAGGAGTGACGACAAAGCTGCGTGACGCTTGAGAAAGCACAACAGGAAAGATGGCTACGGCTAGTGAACAGTGCGCGTTTGACTCCGCTTTGGAATCAGTTTCAGAAGAATTAGACTTGGAGTTTTCATTGAAACATGAGCAGGGAGAGGCTCTCTGCTCATTCCTTTTCAAGAAGGACGTTTTCGCTGTTTTGCCGACCGGCTATGGCAAAAGTCTGATCTACCAGCTGGCTCCGGTCATAGCCAAAAGGATGGAAGGGCAATTCCAGCGTTATGGACGTGACACTTGAACTCAAAATGGCAACAAATGACCCAGTGCATGTTTTATTGTCTCCCAGTATTTAAACAGGTGTTGCATATTTTAAGGCTGTACCATACTGGAGAAGTGATAGAACAAGAACAATTCCCATAGTACATCTAGGGCATGCCAGAAAATGCCAATAAAAGATGCGTTATGGATGTGACAGAAAAAGTATCACTTTTCTTGGGTGACTGTACATTTTTATCAAACTCTGTGAAATCGTAAACCTAATGTCGAAATGGAGATATCCATTTGATAGAGGGGTCCAAGGTGAATATTAAAAAATCTTTGTTTAAAATATTTTGTATTTCATGCAGAGTTTCGGAAGGAAAAGTCAGCGTTATGGATGTGACGAAATTCCGTTATGGATGTGACGCGTCTGAAATAGACATGGCATATGTTTAGAAAATCAGCAATTTAACCACCATAACCCTTTGAAAAACTCTCTAAATATCAGCTAAAACTATCAAAGTTCTTAAATAATATTTAGGATGGCTATTGTTTTGCTGTTTTGTGGATTTTAGCATACATTTCTGTGGCTTGTGGCAATAATATAGAATTGTACATGATCAAAGTTGATTTTAGCTTGGGGTTTACATTATAAGAAAGACTGACAGTGACATATTAGGTTGGTTACAAATTGGTTCAACTTATTCACATCTGTAAAATACAGGCCTAGGTGAGATCTCTGGGAGTGGTTTTGATGTATTACATGTTGCTTTATTTTTGCATGGTGAGGTTGACATTTACATGGAATTGCCCGGGACTAGTTTGTGCAGTACGAAGAATTAACAAACAGCTTTGAAACATTACTTGGATTGTTTCTTATTTTCCCGTTATTTTAAATTTAAGGTTAATTATTTCAAACACCACTAAATAAAAACTCACAGTTTAAGCAAACCCTTGAAAAACACTTGAAAAAAATAAGTGTATGTTAAGTATGTGGTACAGACTCCAAACTTGTGGTCATTATCGCCAAACTTCTTAATATCTAGAACCTGTTAATACGCATTTTGAAAAATTATTTATTTCAAGGTCTCCCCCACTGCTTTCTGTCGCTCTGACTACGTCACAGTCACTGTTGCGCTGATTGGTCAGAGCGTCGGCCTATACGCACAGACAGTTTGAAAGACAGCGGTTTGTTCCTCCTACCCCCTTCGGAAATGTCTACGGATCGAGGCCAGACTAAATATTCACATTTAGTCTGGCTACTATTTTTCTGCATTTTCGTAGTCCTGGTAAAGTTGTTTATAGGACCATTTCTCAGTGTCTTTTTTTTAATCAATAGTTTTTCAGTAATAACACTCAATTTTAATCACAAAAAGAGAAAATCGCAACAATTTCTTGCAACTTTCACTTCCTCCCGCAATGTAATCGCAACAAAAACCTAAAAAACACTGCAACTTTCATTGCAATTTTTTGGAAACCCCCCGCAACATCAGACATTTTAGCCCGCAACAATCACACAAAAGGCCCGCGAAATCCTGGGGGGACTGGAGTATAGTCCCTCTTATTTCTTACCCTGGCAACAATCGACTTGCGAATTGCTGATTTTCTTGGTCTTTTTCTCGGCTCTGCTTTAGTCCTCGGCTTTTTCCGGGTGCCTCGCACGAAGCGCACCCATTTCTCTCTCATTGTCCGGTCTTTTGGAAAATGATGAGTACTAATCCCATCATGATTGGTGTTGCTACACCCTCCTACGATACATCTGTTAACCATTTTAATAATTACACGATAACGAAGAAATTTGCAGAAAACCACCAGGTCGTTTTCTCATAAACAAACCAGCGCTGACGTAGGATTCAGGTGGAGGCGTCCCGCACGCCACGTCATGAAAAATCAATGTTTCCCGGGAAATCCAAATGGCAAGTTTTTTCAGAGGCAGACCAATTCGCCTCAAATGGCTTGATTTCAACTGAATTTTTCTGGTATTGTGCATGGTAAAAAAAAAAAAAAATTGCACAAAACGCAAAATGTGACAGATATTTGACAAAAGAGTAATATAAAATAGGAGAATTACATTGATCTTGCTCCTGAATTTACCCAAGATGTGCACTTTAAAACTGGCTACTGCTGTGACGTCACGCACTCAGGGCTGGCTGGCTCAGCTGGAATGTCAACTTTGCAGTCGATTTTAACTCTCAAAAATATATTTTTTTAAATGCCCATTTATGCAGCATACAAGAGTCAAGGATGGAGATACTATCCTCTCAGAAATGTATTTAAAATAAAGGCTCTGTGTATAAAACCAGAGCGAAAACAGGATGCAGAGCTGTGCGAGTTGGGCCTTTAGCCCCGAGTTAAAGTAAGAGGTTTCATTGCTGCCAGAGCTAATTGTTAGACACAGTTCTCCCTCTCCAGGGATCAGAGGCTTCGAGCTCAACACCATACGATTCTTCCAACAAGACCTCCCGGTTCGGGAAACCATGCCTAAAACAGTCCCCTATGATTTCATCCATTTTCATTTTCAGTGTGTAAAGCTTTCTGCTCAACACACTGCAGAGGGGGTGATTCTACCTGATTAGCTTAATAATAACAATAATAATTTTAAAAAATAAATAAAAACCCCGAGGAAAAAAAAAGTCTGTGAGAAATCAAGTCGGAATTTGGAAAAATAAGTTGGAACTCGGAGAAATAAAAAGTTGGAATTGCGAGGAAGTCGCAATTTAGAGAAAGAGGGGGAAAAAACAACCCGTGATGGAAATAAACTTTAAGTGAAGATTTAAATACTTTCAATATACAACTAAACAGGTTAGCCAAACTACAACTCTCTCCTTGGATAAACAGTGCACTATCTAGGGTGCACACGGCATTATTTCATAGTGAACGTAGTTCCTAAAACAGTAAAATGGAGATATTTGGGATTTGACCACACACCTTCAGTTTAACTTACCTCAGGGTTTTAAATCCTCAGAGCCAGACACAATAACGTATTTTTATAACTCGAGGGGCTAAAGCGGCTCAGACGAGCAGCGGTTTTTTCTTCTCCAGTGTTTACTGGCGGTTGGAGAAGCAGCTACTGGACTGTAGGACGCCTAGCCCTACCTTCTTCTTTTTTATTGGCGGTTGGCAAGCAACGATTGGTGTGCATTACCGCCACCTTCTGAAATGGAGTGTGGACCCTTTTCACGTGACGTCACGACAAACGCGGCCGCCATTTTGGACGTGTACTACCAGTAGTTTACCACAGCCAACATTGAGGAACGGCAGCAAAGAAAGTTTTTACTTTCAGTAAGATTTCCATCATGCCACTATATTGTTGTGCACCTGGATGTAGTAACCATCAACAAACAAGGCAAGGTTTATCATTTTATCGGATCCCGACGGAGAAGATGGATAGCGGCCATTAACAGATTGGCAGCCCTCGGCATACCAACGCTTGTGCAGTGACCACTTTGTTGGAGGTAAGACGAATAAAATTAGCCAGAAAAGGCATTACATTGCTGTTAACATTCTGTGGCGGCGAGTGTGTAACCAAATAGGTTAAAATAACCCATTGTAACCTCTTTGTTCTTCTGTAGTAGCTATTGTTGACTAGCTAATGTCAACAACATAGTAGCTGGTATGTTACTGTAGCAATGTTTACGTTCAGTCATTTGGATGACTGTTAAAACCTTTCAGTCTCAAGTTTTTCCTTTACTGTATTTACTAGTTTACTGTAATTATGATCCGGCAGCTATTTACACCGGATCCAGTGTAAATAGTTGCCGGAGCCAACGTCCGAGGTTCCGGAGCGCGCGCCAGCTTGCTCTCCCTCAAATTAAGCAGCGCGCGCCGGCTTGCTCCCCCTCAAATTAAGCAGCGCGCGCCGGCTTGCTCCCGGAGTGCTCCGGCCGCGGTTCCCCTCAAATTAAGCAGCGCGCGCCGGCTTGCTCCGGAGCAAGCCGGAGCACTCCGGGAGCAAGCCAGAGCGCCCTCCTGAACCTCAGCCGGAGCACTCCGGGAGGAAGCCGGAGCGCCCTCCGGAACCTCGGCCGGAGCACTCCGGGAGCAAGCCGGAGCGCGCTCCGGAACCTCGGACGTTGGCGTGTATGTGTATGGTGATGGGTTTTTAACGACATAGGTATACAGATCATGTGGGCCGAAGTCAGGTAAAGACAAGGGCTTCGTGTACTTCCGTACGTCAGTGAACAATCCTGGTGGAAGCAGGTAAACGTCGTTCTCTAAGCCTGCTAACCTCAATTTTTGCAAATTTCTCTCCCTCTGCTCGCCCTGTAAATGCCCTATGTCGCTGGATAGTGAAGGTGTTTTCTGCATCTCGCTCCTTTTTCTTTTATGTTTTTCGTTTGTCGCCTTCCTCGCATTCAAACTGATTCGAGCCGAAGTCCACTACATGTCCAAAATGGCGGTCGCGTTTACGAAGGTCACGTGACTGAAAAGGGTCCATACCTACTCTAGACTTTTTTTTTAAAAAAAAGGAAGGGGGTTGTAGACTATATTCTCCAAAAAAAGTCCAGTTTCCCGTATGAAATGGAATAAGTGACAAAAACATGGCTCTCCTGATTGCCTTTGGAGTAGTTCTTTAAGCCTTAGGGGCACTTTAACTTTCTCTCCTTCAAGGCCTCTGAGTAGCTCTTGTCTCTCACTGATATTTTACACAGGATTCAATGACATGCTCAGTGGTTTCTAGGGTTTTACAGGTACTACAGTTGCCATCTACACGTTTCTTGATTAAAAACAATGTGCTGTTCAATCCTTTGTGGCCTATCCTCATTCTTGAAACCATGTCTTCTTCCTGAGTGCTTCTGTGCGTCATTCTGCCCCACCCCACTGTCTTCTGGATACTATAAAGGTGTCTACCAGTTTGCCCACTGTCCCACAGATCCTGCCACTTTTGCCTCAGTTTATCTTTAATAATGCTCTTAAGTTCTGACTTACTGTAGAGTGGGGTAATATGCCCCCGTGGGGTAAAAGGCCCCCGGCCTGTTTTACCCAAAATAACCACCAGATGGCGCAAAGTTACATTTCTATTGTTGCTATGGACTGGCTTGACAACGGGGATATACAAATATCCACTGTGGATCACATATCAGCAACGCAGCGGAGAGAAATCAAATTTCATGGTAAGTGATATAATTTTCAGATATCAGTAAAACTATTTAGATAGCTGCTATTTCGTCAGATATCACAGCTGTGTATGTGGTATGAGTAGACAAGTCAGTATGTTAAAAAAATACATTAGGTATAAAAAGTTGAATCACATTTTGAAAGTAAGACCCTTTTTTGTAAAAGTGTAGTCTGTGGGGTAAAACGCCCCCTTAATGGCGGGGTAAATGGCCCCCAGGGGGCATTGTTTCCTTTTATCATAATTAGAGTAGAGTGGGGGAAAAAGCCCCCCTTAAGGAAAATTCAGTTTTTCTCCAAGTTGAAATGAACCATGTGTTTAGTTTTAATCATAGTTTTTGACAACAGTGGCATGAACAATAATGCCACCTAAAGTTTGCCTAAAGTTAATACTTAATTTTTTTTTTTTAACAAAAACAAACATTGTGCCAAGGGGGCCTTTTACCCCCCCCCCCCCCCCCCCCAGTGGGGTAAAAGGCCCCCTGAGGTGGGGCAATAGGCCCCCTCACTCAAAAAAACAAGAAAATATCCCTGAATTAATGAATAGCTTTTTCTTTGTTAATTCATGTTCAATCCACACAAAATTATATTGAAATTAAAATGCAAAATATAATAAAATAATGCATCTATTCATTAATTCAGGGATATTTTCTTGTTTCTTTCACATTATAGGCTTAAGTAAACACTTTTGCTATCCAAACAGCTTTTTTTGAGTGAGGGGGCCTATTGCCCCACCTCAGGGGGCCTTTTACCCCACTGGGGGGGGGGGGGGGGGTAAAAGGCCCCCTTGGCACAATGTTTGTTTTTGTTAAAAAAAAAATTAAGTATTAACTTTAGGCAAACTTTAGGTGGCATTATTGTTCATGCCACTGTTGTCAAAAACTATGATTAAAACTAAACACATGGTTCATTTCAACTTGGAGAAAAACTGAATTTTCCTTAAGGGGGGCTTTTTCCCCCACTCTACTCTAATTATGATAAAAGGAAACAATGCCCCCTGGGGGCCATTTACCCCGCCATTAAGGGGGCGTTTTACCCCACAGACAAACAGGCCGGGGGGTAAAAGGCCCCCTTGGCACAATGTTTGTTTTTGTTAAAAAAATAAGTATTAACTTTAGGCAAACTTTAGGTGGCATTATTGTTCATGTCACTGTTGTCAAAAACTATGATTAAAACAACACATGGTTCATTTCAACTTGGAGAAAAACTGAATTTTCCTTAAGGGGGGCTTTTCCCCCACTCTACTCTACTTAATGTTCATGTCTACACTCGGTCGATCTGCAGCTTCCTTGGCATGCTGGTCTGCTAGCTCATTCCCTACCACTCCAATGTGTGCTGGCACCCACAAGAGTGTTACTCTGACTCCTGACCTCTGCAGACTGCTGACCAGTTGGACTATTTCTATTACAATATCTCGTCTAGACTGTGATTGTACATTCTTAATACTGTACAATGCTGAAGTTGAATCTGAGGCAATAACAATATTCAGTGGCCTTAACCTATTACTTTCCACCCAGGATAGAGCTAATAAAATAGCCACTAGTTCCGCTGTATATACAGCCAAGTTGTCGCTCAGTCTTTTCATAACAGCAACTTTTATCATAGGGATGTCAAATGCAGCCCCTACTTGATTATCCTCTCTCTTGGATGCATCTGTATATATAATACGTCTATCCCCATACCGGCTCTGAATATACCATGCAACATATAATTTGTCTACTATCTCCTCTCTTGCCTCCAGGAGGCCTAGGTCAACTGCAGGCATCTCTAAGGTCCACAAAGGAACTGCAGAATATGATACTGTAGGACAAATGTTTAGGTTGTTGATCTCCATTTCTCTTGCCTTCTCTTCAATAATCCAACCAAAGCTTCTGACTCTCTCATTTCCTCTCTCTCGACAATTCAACAGTGTATTTAGGCCTATGTGACCCTCCTGGTGACCCTTAAGATTAGCCCAGTATACCAGTGACAACTGATCTCTCCGCAGGTGTAAAGGCATCTCCCCCATCTCCACCTGTAAGGCTGCCACAGGTGAGGCTTTCATAGCTCCCATACACAGTCGTAGGGCTCGATACTGTATAATGTCTAGCTTATTTAGTGTAGACTCAGCAGCAGACCTATACACAATGCACCCATAATCAATCACTGACCTCATTAACCCTGTATAAACAGACTTCAATGCCTGCCTATCAGCCTCCCACTCTATACCTTTCAGACATCGCATAACATTTAATACTCTTTTACACTTTTCTATAATTTTCTGGATGTGCACTGCCCAGGTTAACTGTTTATCAAACCATATACTAAGGTACTTAAAGTGGTTCACCCTCTCCAACTCTTTACCCCCCATTGTTACTCTCAAGTCCTGATGTATTGCTCTCCTTGTGAAGAACATAACTTTTGTCTTTTCCACAGATATCCTAAAGCCCCATTCAAGAGCCCATTTTTGTACCATATCCACTGCTTGCTGCATTTTATGTACAATATGATCTATGTTCCTTCCTCTTTTCCACATAGCACCATCATCAGCAAATAAAGCAACATCTATGGACTTGTCTATATTCTTAAAAACATCATTTATCATTACTGTAAACAATAATGGGCTTATTATGCTACCTTGTGGGGTTCCATTATCAACCTCATATTCATTGCTAAAAACACCATTGATTCTGACTTTGATTTTCCTGTCTGATAGGAAATTTCTAACCCATTGCCATATTCTGCCTCTTATACCAAGCTGACACAGTTTAACAAGCAATCCCTCCTTCCACAACATATCATACGCCTTCTCAATGTCAAAGTACACTGCTACAACAGTCTATTGACTTGTGCCTTTCTTATGACATCCTCCAATGCTATTGTTGGGTCCATTGTGCTTCTGCCCTTCCTAAAACCAGACTGATATTTCTGTATCAACCCTCTGGTCTCTAGGAAATATACCATTCTTTCATTGACCATTCTTTCAAGTGTTTTCCCCATCTGGGAAGTCAATGCTATTGGCCTATAGCTGCCAGGATTTTTAGGGTCCTTTCCAGGTTTCCGTATTGGAATAATGATAGACTCCTTCCATGATTGGGGGAGTACTCCCTCTTCCCACACCTTATTATACAAATGAAGCAAAACTCCTTTACCCTCATCACTCAGGTGTTCTAGCATAGAATAACATTCTATCCCTTCCTGGAGTAGACCTACCTTCTGCAGAGCACTGTCTAACTCCTGAAGTGTAAATAACCCATTCAACACTCCTTCTTCCCCTACATTCTCCTGCATTTCATACTTTGCCATTGTATTCTGTCTAGCCCTTACCTCCTCCAGGCTTAGGTTTCCTGAACTATATACTTTAACTAAGGTCTTCACAGTTGCCTCTGCCTTGTCTTTACTGTTTATCATAACCTTCCCTTCTTCCACCATTACTGGGTATTCATATTCCCTTCTGTTACCCCTCATCTTCTTAATCATTCCCCACACTTGTTCAATAGGAGTTGTGCGCCTGTAATGGAAATTTCTAATAAATACTTCAGAACGCTTAACAGTCGTCTTTTCAGTCATTTATTAAAGTAAATCATACAAAGGTATATAAGAAAGAAAGAAAATTAAGCATCACCTCTAGTGATGTGAGAGTACGCGCGCACTCTCTGAGTTGTGTTTTTGTGGCTGCTATCTATTATACTCTAAAGGCATTTGCTTACTGCTTGCATCTTCACGTGATTGGCTCAAGATTTTCTATGAAGCTTTGTTAGAGCGTGCACCTGGCGTTCGGGCGGATGGGTAGTTATCAGAACTCAGGCACCCTGCTTATCACCCCCAAGGTCAGGAAAGGTGGTTACATCATGAGAAGATGCAAGCTAGGTTGAACTCAAGCACCCTGCTCATTACCACGAAGGCCACAGAAAAGCGATTACAACATAGGAAAAAACATCTTTCTCAGTATAGGCCACTTGAGCTCAACATACAGAAACACAGAGAATAATAATGTTCATCCATTAAAAATTCCCTCACATTCCCCCCTTTTTATCCTATAGGATAAATTGCTAAAGGAAAGAAAAGAACTGTACACAGTTTCAGTGATAAGAGTTCTCAGAGAGATTCGACTTAACACGTCATTGAGTGTACAAGGATAATGCTAAGGCTGTTTTTATAAGACATAGACATCTTAAATAAATGCTAGCAAGCCATATACATAGATCAGGAATAATAGAACAGGAAACAATCATAATGAAAGTGTTTTAAGTCAGGACCAATTTCATTTCAACTGTGCTGATGTCATGGAACGGTGGGTTATAGTCTTCGTGTGAGTTTGGAGGCCAGTCAGGCAAGTCATCGGAGTCTATTTTCACCATCTGGTAACCGATATTTGTCAGCTGCCTCTGAAACACAGACATACAACATTGACAGAGAACAGGGAGCAAACATAGCATCAGAATCACTAAGCCCAGGACCGGTATGGTGGATAGAATTAGGGTCTTCCATCCACTAAACCAATGCCACCAGCTGTCTTTGTCTCCTCCATGTTCGTCTGCTCGTAATTGTTCAGCAACCTTGCGCATCTTGTTCAGTGCCTCAGTGATGTTACCATGATTTCCGTCGTTTTCAGGAATGTACGTACAACAGTGTTCTCCTATCATGACACACACTCCACCTTCCTTTGCCAAAAGGATGTCGAGGGCCATGCGATTCTGTGTCGTCATTAATCTGAGTGCGGTCAATTCAGTTCTCACACCCTCCATGGCCTCTATGGTTGAATTCACAAACTGCGCCAGCCTATAATGCACCACCTCAAGTTCATTCCAGAGTTGTGTTATCCCGTACTGTGGAAACAGTGCCTGAAAGAATTTCTTCACCTTGGGTTGCAGCTGATGTTCCGGAGGAGGAAAATCATCGCCGACACTTCTGCGTCGTCTGCCACTCGTCTCAGGGGTTGCTATTATTAGGTGGGCATCTAATTGGATCAGAGCACACGTGCCTTTCCAATCTACCGGAAGAAAGTTATACACATAGTGACCACACTTCCACTGCCAGCCTGGGTAATAGAAGGTTGGACCCGCTAACTGAGTTAGATTCCCTCCTGGTCCTAAGTCACTTCCTGTTATCGCTTTTCTGCCTTGCTTGTACAGAGTGCCACTTCGTCCTGTGCAAGTCACATTTGGATTTGGGACTGAACCCTGCACAGTGCAAATGGTTGAACACCTAGTTTCCTTGACCTTCCCTACGAGGTTTGAGTTTGGATCACCCTTTCGCCCTGCGCATAAGGTATAATTTATCCCCTTTCCTAATTCATTTACACTAATTTCTACCCTTGGGTCGTCTCCCCCACCTTGATACATGACACTACAGTCTTCTACATCATTGCAGACAGCTTCCATCACAGCTCGCCATGCTTGCGCAGTGTCTTCATCCGTTGTGTTGGCGATCTCGAACACGAATGGTTGTGTAACGGTGTGTGGCAGAGTTGAGCAAACTAGACAATTTGACCTGTTAGCTTGTTTAGCTGTGAAATTAGCATACTGCCAATACAAATTATGAGTTGGATGTCTCCCTCGTCTTGATTCTGTGTCAGTCTGGGTTCCCTGTATCGACCACCACACGAATCCTCCCATGAGCCCCATTAGGATCAAGATACTCAGGCCCACAACTGGACCTAGTTTATAATGATTTACCCCCTTCATTTTGTGTTAACTGGGTCTCCGAGTTAACCCTTGCCCTTCTTGACGTGTATTGGTGCTCAGAGGGCGAGCATGCCCTATCAGCCCTCGTCCCACCTCACCGGAGCTTGGAGAAACTCGGGACTTCTGAAACGAGTTTTACTGACTAGATACTAAATACTCTTCTCTATTGAGGGTGCAACAGCGTAACTGTGCTGTCACGCTCAGTCCCGTGGAACTTGCTCGCCACGTGGTTTAGATCAAAGCAGGAAAGCGGTCATGTAAGGCACCTTCTGAATGATAATCGCTTATCTCTCCTCCTGAGTCTCGGGTTACCACTTGTCCCACCTTATGGTTGGGGTTCTGTCCTCAGATGTACTTAATTAACACTTCTTTCTCCTCGAGCTTTAGTCAGCATCTGGGTCACTTAGGCCTTCTTTTCCCTCCTGCTTAGCCGGTTCAGGAACCCTCCTGCAGTGGCTAGCGTGGATCCACGTCACTCTGCCTGTGACTTTCACTGCCGTTGGGGTCGTGAGCAGGACCTGGAATGGGCCGTTCCACCGTGGCTTGTTCCACTTGGTTCGTCGGAAATCCTTCACCACGATCCAATCCCCTTGGTTGTAGATCGTGCAGAGGTCCCTCAGCGGGTTTGGGAAGTGCTTCTTTTACCTGTTTGTGGATAGATTTCAAAGCAGAGGACAACGTTGCACAGTAATTCAACATTGCATCATCACACAGTGTGGTGTCCGGCAGTGTTCCTTGAGCTAGCCCTATCCCCGTGTTGGGTACTCGTCCAAACAGAATTTCGAATGGGCTTAACCCATGTTTAGGCCTAGTTTGCATCCTCATTTGTGTGAGTGCTACAGGGAGGACCTTTGTCCATCCTAGCCCTGTTTCTGCACAAGCTTTGCTTAGTTTATTTTTAAGTGACCCATTTTCCCTCTCTACTGCTCCTGCACTGGCAGGATGATAGGCACAATGTTGTTTCAGGTCTATCCCTAGGAATGCTCCTATTTTCTTTAGGGCTGCATTAACAAAGGGTGTTCCATTGTCACTTGAGATTTTGCTAGGTATACCCCACCTAGGAATTACATCTCTCAGGAGTGCTTTGACTACTGCCTCTGAGTCTTGTTTAGCTGTGGGGAATACTTCTACCCATTTTGAAAACATGTCAACTATTACCAGGCAGTACCTTTTCCCTTCACTAGGTGTCAGTTCAATAAAGTCCATTTGGAGGTGATCAAATGGTTTGTCTGGTATTGGGTGTGCTGCTTGAGTTAGTCTGATACCTTGACCTGCATTATGTTGTGCACATATCAAGCATTGCTTGCAAAATTTTGCAGCATAATTTGAAAACCCCTTTGTGAACCATCTCTTTGTTACTTCTGCTACCATCCCCCCTTTTGACACATGGGTGAGCCCATGTGCCAATTTTGCATAGAAAGGGAACATGTATTTTGGTAGACAGGGACGGCCCGAGGGACAAACCCAGACCGAGTTTGCAAGGATACAGCCTGCCTGTTTCCAGACTCGTCTCTCGTCCTGGGTGGCAGTGCTCTGAAGGTCCGCTAGCTGTAAACAAGGGGTAGAAACCTGAGGAAAGGCAAGGTTAGAGGGTGAACTGGAAGCCGAGGCTGCACACTTAGCTGCCGCGTCCGCCCTGGCATTCCCTTGAGACACAAGATCAGTATTGTTAGTATGGGCAGCACACTTACACACAGCAATAGCTCTAGGGAGTAGAACAGCATCCAACAACTCAGAGACCAATTTATGATGTGCAATGGGAGATCCTGTGCTAGTGAGAAAATTTCTATGTTTCCAAATGGTGCCAAAATCGTGCACAACGCCAAATGCATACCTACTGTCCGTAAAAATATTGACAGATTGCCCTGCCGCCAATTTGCATGCCTCAATGAGGGCACAGAGCTCTGCAGCCTGCGCCGACAGGTTCGAGGGCAGACGTGACGCCTTGAGGACCTCGTGATCTGAGACTACGGCAAAACCTACTTTGTTCTTTCCCGTCTCTGGGTCTCTGGAGGCTGAACCATCCACATAGAGGATCATGTCTGGATTTTCCAAAGGGTCGCTCTTTAAGTCTGCCCTGGGGGAACAAAAATCGTTAGTGAGAGCAACACAGTCATGTGGCTCTCCATCGTCCTCTGTAGGGAGAAGAGAGGCAGGATTCAGAACAGTACAACGTTTCACAGTGATGTTAGGCATATCAAGTATGACTGTGTTATACTTCAACCATCTCTGTGCTGACAAATGTGACGTCTTTTTCTCCAACAGAAGCAGGGAGACAGCATGTGGGACCAAAAGGGTGAGGTTAGAATACCCCACAATATTTCTGGAGGCAGTTACCGCCTTTTCAGCTGCAGCAACTGCACGCAGGCAAACAGGAAGTCCAGCCGCCACTGGATCCAGCCTGCTGGAGAAGTAAGCTACAGGTCTCAATCTATCCCCGTGTTTCTGCAAAAGAACAGAGGTCATAAAGCCCTTCTTTTCATCTACAGTTTGAACAAATGGTTTATTGGGATCAGGCAGTCCCAGTGTGGGTGTGGTCTGCAGGGCGCCTTTTAGGGCCAGGAATGCTTCTTCAGCTTCTGGTGTCCATACGACAGGTGATGAAGCAGTGAGGGACGAACCGTGCACGAGCTCTCTCACTGGACTTTCCAGGATGGAATAATTCGGAATGAATGCTCTGCAATAGGAACACATACCCAAAAATGACAAAACTTGTTTCACAGTGATCGGCTTGGGAATTTTCTGAATAGCTGAGACTCTGTCCGCAGACAGCGTTTTTCCCGCCCCTGTGATATCATGCCCCAAGAAATGCACCTTCTGTTTTGCAAACTGTAATTTTGTGAGGCTAGCCTTATGACCTTCCTTAGCGAGGTGTCGCAGTAGCGTTATGGTGTCATCCTCACATTGAGCTTTAGTTGGGGCACAAATCATTAAATCGTCAACATACTGCAGCAAAGCTGATCTCGGTGACAAAGTTAACGAAGCGAGGCTGTCTCTAAGGCACTGGTTGTATATGGTTGGGGACTCACAGTAACCCTGGCACAAACGAGTGAAAGTGTATGGACGACCATCATACATAAAGGCAAACCAATACTGGCTGTCTTTATGTATAGGAATAGAAAAGAACGCATTTGCTAGATCCACCACTGAAAACCACTTACTGTCAGCGGGCACCTGGCCCAAAATGGTGTATGGGTTAGGGACGTCAGGTGCGCGCGGAACAACCGCAGCATTGACTGCTTGCAGATCTTGGACAAACCTCCACTCATCGGGCTGAGACGATTTTCTTGCCTTCTTAACTGGAAAAATAGGAGTGCGCACTGGAGAGTCCGGGCAAGGGACAATTACACCTGCCTTCAGCAACGAATCAAAGACTGGTTTTATACCTGCAATTGCTTCTGGTTTGAGTGGATACTGGGTCTGCCTAGGCCTGAAATCCGATTTGGGGGTGATCACCACTGGTTCAGCATTCTTTATTAGGCCCACATCATGTTTACCCTTTGCCCAAACGGAATTTGGAACTCCCGCCAATTTGGGGTGCACCTCTGCTGGAGTTATGCCTGTGGAAACAGAGACAAACAGGCCACTACGGCTGGGGTCTCCAGGACCCTGGTCATCAGTGGCTAGTATTACGCTGCGCTTAACATGCACACACACAGCCTGACTTTGCTTGTAGACCCCAAGCCTTTGACAAAACAGCACACTAGGGTCCTCTGTTTGGGACCATTCATTGTCATTGGCTGCACACTTCTTGACCCACTTCCCCACGTCTCTCCAATGGGCGGCTCGCGGTTTTGCTAATGAGACATGGGGTATAGAATCAATGATGTCAAAGAAATCATGTTGGCAGCAGTCAACCTCAGAGTCCTCTGTTCTGAGGCCGTGCATAACATGTTTGAGAACACTGCGATTAGCATTGATGCAGCTGTTTGGACAACGAGTAAAATGGACCTGCACAGCACAATAATGTTTAGACCAATATGTAGTTTTGAGGGTCAATCTTTCACACGTGTGGGGGTCTGCAAACCAAGTCTTTTCAAACTCTACATCTTGCCCTTGGTGAACATGTGCTGTACAATGCAAATCTTCCTCTTTCATATAATCTGTGTCAACTGATGAGGTGTTCAAGCGTGCGAGCTGTACAAGGTGTTTTGGAGTTTGTGTGAGCTGATCTGAGCAGAGCCGCCAGACATACACATACAGGGGGCTTCCAAACCCATACTGCACACCGCACATTTCACTTACTTCAATGGTTAGCCCATCTGGAGTGGACATGAAATTTACTCCTAATTTGCACATTAAATCACGTGCTAACAAATTTACTGGACATGTATGTGAGATGAGAAATGAGTGGGACGTAACTATTCCTCCCTCGCTTTCACACGGGAGGTTGACTGAGAAAGTTTCGGTTACAGGTCGTCCTGAGATGCCCATTGTCTGAATAGAATTTGAGCTGAGCGGTGGGTCTACTGGAAGTACCCCATGTTGTATCACTGAGTGTGCTGCTCCAGAATCTACTAAAAAGGTTAACACATGCCCACACACAGTGAGGGGCATACAAGGGAGTAGTTGTGTATTTTAACAAACTTAATGCAACTTCAGGTGTATTTATTTGGACTGGTATATCGGGCGTTTCTGTGTAATCTTGCTGTTGCATGCAGGTGCTGCTACTAATGTGTTTAACGTTATGTGAATGCTCCTGTCCATGTGTATGTGTATCATCAGGTGTGTGTGTGTTACCTCCCCTGTTCTCTGTGTGGGGCCCGTTCCCGGAGTCCGCCCATCAGTCTGCTTTGCTGTACTCCTCACAAGGCTTCTGGCTGCTTCTGTGGAGACAATTTCGAGCAATGTGTCCCTTCCGATTGCAGTTGTAGCAGGTTACGCCTTTAATCCAGGACGGGTCGCCCCAGGTCGTCCCGCCTCGGCCCCTACCTCGACCTCTTCCTCTTCCTCCTTCTCCAGGCTGAACCATCTGGAAAAGAGTGAGAGTGGCGGCGTGTAGGTCTTGGTCTCTGTGTCGACTTTGTCTTCTCCTTCAGCAGCTTTTCTGCATGCACAGCGTACTGCTCGATCTTGGTGAGACTGGTGGTTTCCCACAGGAGACAGAGCTGCTTTACTAACTTGGCCACTGCTGGATCCATACCGCTCATGAAACTGTTCCGCAGGTGCGCTTCCCAGACCTCAGGAGTGCCTTCCACTCCAGCCAGGGTCGCGGGTCTGGTCAGGCCACTGTGTTTCTCATGCACAGCAGTGAGACGGGTGAGAAATGCTGACACCCCTTCTCCATCTTCTTGCTTACACATACTGATCTTAGTCATGTCTATGTTCAAAGGAAAAGCACTATCCAGACGAGCACAGAGAGCAGTGATGGTATCTCTATACTCACTATTGCCAACTGCACTCCAGTCTGGTGTAGTCATTCGCTGGTCAGCTTCCGGCCAATCTTTGGAAACTTTGCTCCAATCTATACCCATCTTGACCATGAGTAGGCGGCGAAGTTCATGGGTGGTCGGTCGGAATTCTCTGCAAAATATCAACAGCTCATTACCAAATGTCTTTCCTCCTACCTCTCTCACATTGGGAAGAGAAGCCATGCTTTCCTTCATGTCCGCTGTCGTCCAGGGTCTGTGGACTAAAAGCACGCCACCAGCTCCAGCCACTTCCACCATTGGAAGATGAAGGACTTCAGACTTTAGATTATGGCCTTGTGGACCCACTGGTGAGCACGTGGTCAGGTCCAGGAGAGTATCTTTTCCATCGCCATATGTAAGACCGGATCTCGTGTGTGATGGAGAAGCGAGGGGAGGTGCTGATGCTGGAGGCGGCTGGTAGGCTGGAGGAGATTCCAGAGGCTCAGTTTTTTCCTTCGTCTCAACTTCTCCCCTTCTCTGTGGGTGAGGCGCTTGTGGGAATGATGCTCCGCCTTGCTGAAGAGGCAGTGTGTGTTGGGGTGGTGGGGCAGACTCCAGGTCAGGGTCCATCTGAAATTTCAAACACTGAGAAGAGGGTGAGAGCCCTGCCTGTCGTTTCTCTCTTTTGTACTCTCTCTTAAGTGTTTCTTCTTTCCATGCAGAAAACGCCCTCCAGTCCCCTAAGAACTTAACATTATCTGCAGACTCTTCTTTTTCCTTCTGTTTCAACTTTTCTTCTAACTGTCCTATCTGCCTGGGACTAAAACTGCCCTTCTCAGGGAATCCTAAGTCCTTTACCCATATGTCAAACTGTGCCAAACAATCCTCGCCATACGAGGTTTTCATAAACTGGATGCTTGGGCTGTCATAGGAACAGCCACTTCTTACTATAGCACATGTAGCTTCAGGCTTACCTGCTCCTTCCTTTCCTTTCTCTAACTTGCTGCTTCTGTTCCCCATTGTACACCGTTATATTAATAGGCTGTGACAATAGCGGCTGAGTTTCTTTATCAGGATCACAAAAAGAACAGGTTGGACTATGTCCAAAAATGCGACACAATCTTTTAGGTGTGTTCTTATTAGTAAACAATTTATCTGACATTTGCCTTAAACCAAAGTACAGTAGGTATCATTTAACACAACAACCTCAAAGACAACTCGCGCATGTGTACAAAATCTGTTTCTCTGTTTCAGAATTTGGAGGAGGACAGTACTCTGTTAATTCATCAATATTTTGCGTGCACACCGGTGTGTCTTTGCGTTTTCGCGATCGAACCTCTCTATCCCGTTCCCCAGACGGGCCAGTTGTTCACACAGAACAAAGGGAGCAAGATTCAATTCCCACGAATCGCTGAACGTGAATCCGTCGAAACACGCACCCGTACTTCCCCTCCTCAAGTAGGCGAGCGATTACCCAGTCGTCACTTAGGCGGATAATTCTCTTACACAACCCAATAAACTACTCGCAGTTTATTGTCTCAAAATTGTGTTTTATCCGTTGTCTGCAAACATATTGATGGTACCACAGTTTAGCAGTCCTCCTGAGCTCGGACAAACTTCTGTCCGTCTCTTATATCATTTTAAATACTGTTTCCACTAATTTCTTTACACAAGAATGCAAAGTTATCACTTACTGGTTCGGTG
Source organism: Neoarius graeffei (assembly GCF_027579695.1). NCBI lineage: Eukaryota > Metazoa > Chordata > Actinopteri > Siluriformes > Ariidae > Neoarius > Neoarius graeffei. Next base: position 9,966,747 of record NC_083587.1, read on the forward strand.
AGCCCTGACGGTCTGGTCTCTCGTCCGAGTTCTCAGCTCCACACCGTAGCCTTGGGAGTGTTCCGTCGTCCGAGGATCAGACGCATAGGGCCCACCCAGGGGACGCCAAATTGTAATGGAAATTTCTAATAAACACTTCAGAACGCTTAACAGTCGTCTTTTCAGTCATTTATTAAAGTAAATCATACAAAGGTATATAAGAAAGAAAGAAAATTAAGCATCACCTCTAGTGATGTGAGAGTACGCGCGCGCTCTCTGAGTTGTGTTTTTGTGGCTGCTATCTATTATACTCTAAAGGCATTTGCTTACTGCTTGCATCTTCACGTGATTGGCTCAAGATTTTCTATGAAGCTTTGTTAGAGCGTGCACCTGGCGTTCGGGCGGATGGGTAGTTATCAGAACTCAGGCACCCTGCTTATCACCCCCAAGGTCAGGAAAGGTGGTTACATCATGAGAAGATGCAAGCTAGGTTGAACTCAAGCACCCTGCTCATTACCACGAAGGCCACAGAAAAGCGATTACAACATAGGAAAAAACATCTTTCTCAGTATAGGCCACTTGAGCTCAACATACAGAAACACAGAGAATAATAATGTTCATCCATTAAAAATTCCCTCACAGCGCCCAAGAGAACTGCAGAACTGTCTCCAATACTCCTTCTTTGTCCTCTTAATCACTCTTCTTACCTGGGCTTGAGACCTCTTATACTCTATCAGACACTGGTAATTATGTGTCTTTTTTAAAATTCTAAAAGCCTTGTTTCTTTGTTTAATGGCTTCACTGCATTCCTTAGTCCACCATGGCACTATTTTAGTCAGACCTTTTGGCTTTGTCATAGGAATAGCCCTTTGTGCTGCACCTATAATACTGCCACAAATACTAAGGCATAACCCTTCAACACTTTGGCGCATATCAATATTTACCAGCCCTTGATCACTTAACTCCCCAAATTTGTCCCAGTCTGCTTTTCCTAAGACCCACTTCCCATCTCTTACTTCATCTACCCTCTCCACCTCCAGAACCACACTGACCATTATAGGGAAGTGGTCACTACCTATACCACTTTCCGTGTGCACCTGCCAACTAAATTTATGTGCTATTGCACTTGTGACTATGGTTAAGTCTATCGCTGTGTCTGAGCCCCTCACCACATCTATCCTTGTGCCTGTACCATCATTGAGACACACCAGCCCCCTGTCCTCCATGAAACTTTCCACCACCCTACCATTATGGTCATCCCTATTTCCCCAGATTGCACTACACACATGCAAACTCCTCACCTTTCGGCGAAATTCGCCGTTTTGGTCCCAAAATAGGTCACTTGTGTGAATCGTGTAGATCCGAAGAGTTTTTTTTTTTTTTTGGGGGGGGGGGGGGGGGGGTAGGCAGGCTACAACGCTATTGTTGCCAAACATTTCACTTACAAGGTTACAGCCAATCAAGATAAACAGTTACTAACACGCTTCTTTTCCATTGGAGTTCTGATCAGCTGGTGCACAACCCACTGCTGGTTGCCAGTCCTCGCTTACGAATATTCCACAGATTCAGACCGCAAAGTCACCTTTTTATAGAGAGATCTGGCAACCTCATCTCGCGACTGAATCTGAATACCAATGGAACAGTTTCCAGCGCGCTCGGGGGTGAATAACCATGGGCGGATCTACCGGGGTGGCATATGCCACTCTAAAAGAAAGCCTTGCCACCCCTGCTGCTACCCCAGTTGGCAGCGACGAATTCAAAGAAAAATTACGGCCAATTTGACATTTACGTGCGCGAATTTCCAATGTCCGGACCGACTGTGGCGAATGCAGCACGAGATGACAACCAATCTCTGGCGTTTTGGAAAATTGAGAGGCGCGAAGCGAGGGAGCCAGGAGTCGCGAGGAAAGGAGACACGGGAGGAAAGGGGTAAAAGCTGATTAACTATCTATCAAAAAATGAAATTATAATGAATGAACAGTGCTAGTATAGTTGCGATGCTGATTTTGAGAGGATAAAAATCAGGTTGGAGAAGGTTATTTAGCTAACTATACATGTAAGGCCAAAAAAAAAGTGTGTTTCCGGTAACCCGACCGATCGAGAATTTCCGCGTCGAAATTGCCGACCGTAAATTTTTATTACAAATTTCCCTCGATATTTTAGTGTAAGTGGCGTTAGTTTGTCATAATTTTTTGTTTCAACGCATTCAAGTTGTGAAAGAAACGATAAAAAGTAAAATGTTTTGCCACTTCTATCAGCCCTCCTGGCTGTAATGCAAATTGCTTCCTCTTCAGTATACAAGTGCACTTCCATGGCAGGGAAAAACACTACATTTTGCCGCCTATGTAGTCCCCTATTTATACAAATAGGAGTCATTCAGGATTCAGCCATGTTTTTGCTCGACCCAAGTTCTACAGTAGGCTAGGCGAGGCCGTCTGCTTTTAATGGAAGTAGCCTAGCCTAGGACGTTAAACCATATTTTCACGTTATTTCTTGATAAGGTGTTTTCACATTATCACATGGAAATATCATGAAATAACGTGATAATTTCGTATCATGAAATTACGTGATGTTATTACATGATAAATATATTGTAAAAACGTGATAACTCTGTTAACAATATCTTTTCACGTAATTACTTGAGTCTAAGCCAATTTTTTTTTTTTGAGTGTGGCAGCAATACGCTTCCGCAGATCATAACTCGAACTCTTGCGATATTTTTTTTATTCGTTTAAAGATTTAAAACACTTATTTTATTATGATGTGTGGTATAAAGGATTCTGTGCCAAAATACTATTTTGTAAGATAGAGTTCTGTGTTAATTTTTGTTAATTTTTTCGAACAAAATAAAACAAATTAAGAAAAAAAATTTCCTACCTACCGACCTTATTTTAGTATTTCATGTTACCTGAAACACTTTTTTTTTTTTTTTTTTTTTGGCCTAATGTTAGCTAGGTCTGACATTAGTTTTGTGTAAAGTCGGCCACAAAAGTTAATATTGATTCACCGTCTGTGAAGGAAAACATTGCTATTGGCTGAAGCTTATGATTCAAATATTGAGGATCTTAAACATGAGTTACATCAGACGAGGAGAGTACTAGACAGAAAAAAGGGGGAACAGGAGAGTCCTACCACTCTCATGGAGTTCACTGTTTTTGGACCCATACCAAGATGATGTTTTTTTTTTGAGTTGTTCAGGTTGTGTAAAATAGCGGTTGTCTTGCCTGTGAGCAGTGCATCCTGTGAACGAAGTTTTTCATCTCTCAGGCTCATAAAGACTTATTTGCGGTTGACTATGACAGAAAAGAGACTATCAAGTTTGGCTGTACTCAGCATTGAATCAAAGCGCACAAAAGCATTAGATCTTGATAAATTTGTGAAGCGTTTTGCTGAGCAACATGGAAATCGCCGCATTCAGCTGTTGTAGGCATGACAAGTTCATGTTATGCTCACTGGTGAGCCTTTACAAAGCGTGAGGAAAAAAAACTATAAAATGTGACACTGGTGTAAATGGTTTAAATCATGCTGAACTTGAAGCAGTGTTGTTATTGTTGTTTTTTAGTGTCTGTTCTTTTGCATATACAGTATAAAACTGTCCAGAAACGGTATAGACCTCATCTGAGAATGTGTGTTCTTCGTGAACAATAAAAGCATGAGATTAAGTTTATCTGTATGAGTTTGTAAATGGCAGTCTGTGCCCTTTTGTAGTGTGTACATACTATTTGTCGTCAAACTGTGATTAAATTCAGTATATATACACATGTCTGTAATACGTTGCCACCCCTCAAAAATTCCTGCCCCCCTCTTGCCACCCCATAAATATTTTTCTAGATCCGCCCCTGATTTCACATAGGTGATGTCTTTAAGAAAATTGACAGACAGGGATTGGCCAGGTGTGTCCTCTGGGGTAGGTCTGTTAGATAGCACAGGCAGTAATATATACCTTTTTGTAAATAGCCCACTGTGTTGTACACAGGGGTGAAAATTAACTTCACAAAATATCAAACTTTACCGGCCACTGACAAATAAATGGTACAATTTACCGGCCACTCAACAGTAACTTATTAAGACATGTTTATGGAAAGTTATTTTGTACTGTATTAAATTCAAGATGTCACTGGTTGCAATTTTTTTTGTAACGTAGACTATGAAATGTACTTTTGCGCGCGTGCCGTGTCCCCGTGCATCCTTCTCACCTTTTTCACCCCTGACCAGTTTGCATGCCTGGCACTATGTGCATTAAAATCCCCACACCATATCACCTTACCATCTACATTTTCCCAGACTTCCTCTAGCTGTTCCACCTTCAGCTGCCTGCATGGATTATAGAAGTTTATGACCTTAACACTGCCCATTCCTGTCCATACTTCTATGATGTATTCTTGTTCATCACCCTTCTTCAACTCTCTATACTGTGTTCCCCTTCTCACAAATGTAGCACATCCACCTCCATTACCTTCCCCCCTGTCTCTTCTCACAGTTGTATACCCTTTTATAACAAATTCCAGCAACGGCTTCAACCATGTTTCTTGTACTGTATGCATATAATGTCTGGCTTATGCTCCATATCCTGTATGAATCCTTTTAACTCCTGTCCATTTGCCACAAGACTTCTAGCGTTCCACTGGAATATTAAAAAAGGTATTACAGTAATGGTTGTGACTTTTCATTCATCTCACTCTGAGCCAATGCTACTTGTATTCTTTCCCAAGATACGTTCCCTATATTAAGGAATTTGGAAGCAGCTTTACCTATCATCTTAATTTTATCTGTCTTGCTTTTCAAATCATCAGAGCAGTTAACCACATATGCTATAAACAGTATCAATTCCTCAGGGGATATCAACCCCCCCCCTTGCTCTTTCCTTCTGATTCTTTTAACATACCCTACGCACGTACTTCCTTCTGACTTCCCTCTTTCCCCTCACTGTGAACGACCTTAACCGCTTCAGCATAAGACAGGTTCCTAAAGGATCGCACCTGTTGAATTACTACTGCCTTTTTCCTGACTGGGCATCCACCATACGCTGCCGCATGGTCCCCCCCACAGTTACAGCATTTCCTGATTTCACTATCCCCACATTGTCCATATTCATGCTCACCTCCACACTTCCCACATCGTGGCTTCCTTTTACAGACTTTTGCTATGTGCCCATATCTCTGACATTTGTAGCACCTGACTGGAGGAGGGACATATTCCTGCACGTAAAAACTCATGTATCCCACCATTACTCTCTCCGGTAGCACTCTCTCCTTAAACTCCAGGAGGACAGTCGTGCTGTCCACCTTTTCACCATTTCGCTTTGCTTGTAATCTTTTCAAGCTCAATACCGTCCCTTCTTTAATGGCTTTCTTAAGCTCATCCAATTTCTCGCCCAGGGGAATCCCTGATATAACCCCTTTCACTCCCCGCTCTCCAAACACCCTAACCTCGCTCACATCCAACTTGCAAATTGACTAATTTCAGCGCCTTATCCCTCTGGCCACTATTTTTACACTGGATGAGCAGTCTCCCACCCCACATTGGATACACCCTCTCTATTTCTTCCAACACCTTCTTCAATCCATTTGTTAAAGAAATCAAACCAACTTTACCAATGTCATACCCTTCCTTGAACCTTACAACTACTTTTAATTCATTCTCCTGCCACACACTCCTTCTCACAACCCTGTCTTCCTCATCCGATTCTAAAGATCTTTTCCCCTGTCCCTGCTTCTGGTTAGCATTCGTCCTAGAGTTAATCCACAGGCTATCCAGTTGTTCCCTAAATGCCTCGTCCTCTCCCCCACCACCACTACACTCGTCCATAATTCCACAAAAAAAAAAAATCAAAAAACCATCATATAAGCTGATATTTTTCAAAACACTGTTAAACTTGTGTGAAAAAAAAACCCCTCGTCCCAAAAGTCAATTTATCATCAAACGCAGTAAGAATGTTTATAGCTTCAGACTATCTGCTGCCTAGCTGTTTTCTGCCTTGCAGGATCCTCCCAACCTCCTTCTTCTTCTTCCTTTTTAATGGCGGTTGGCAAACAACTTTTGGAAGCATTACCGCCACCTAGCGAAATGGAGTGTGAGTCTGGATATCGAAATAATACTAAAAAAAAAAAAAAAACTAAATTATTCTAATCAGACCAGATTCTTCCAAGAAGTGAAACAAAAACCTAAAGCAAACTTCGCCTGAATTTTTCTGAAGAATTGTATTTATTCTTAAAGGCACACTTTCTGCCTCTCGCTCTTGGATAAGTTGCTGCCTCTCCTGGTCAAACTCCCTACAGTATTCTAGAACATGCTCTACGGTCTCAGCAGCATCACATACACTACACTTTCCATCAGCATGCTTTTTTAAAAGAAATAAAGTACTGTCCAAACCAGTGTGCCCAAACCTCATCCTCGAGATATCTTCCTCGTGAGTGGATCTAGCAGTTGGTCTTGTACAGCCCACAAACCTTTGAATACTGTAGTATTTCCTACCAGTGTTAGCATTATTCCAGTCACTTTGCCATTTTTCCTTGGACTTTGACTTGACTATCGTTTTAATTTCAGATTTACTATAATGAATATCCATAGTGATCTCAGGAGATTCACATGCCTTCTTAGCATTCTTATCAGCTAGTTCATTACCTCGTACTCCTAAATGAGCTGGGACCCATAAAAAACTGACATTTGTATCAGAGTTTAATAGTCTACTTATCGTCTGCACAATTTCTAAAACAATGTCCTGTCTGGACTGAGACATAGCACTCTGGATGCTCATCAATGCAGATGCAGAGTCTGACGCAATTAGCACCCCATTCCTTGGCCTGTTGCTCTCAACCCAGGACAGGGCAATAAGAATAGCTACTAGCTCAGCTGTGTAAACTGCAAGATCATTATTCAATCTTTCTTTTTTACAGATCTTGAGGCTAGGTATTACAAATGCAACACCAACTTTACCTTCTATTGACTTTGATGCATCTGTAAATACCACAAGTTTATCTTCATACACATCTCTAATATGATACTCAACTATATCTCTGTTGATTTCCTCATTCATTTTCAATTCTAACAGGTCTAGGTCAACTAGAGGCTCTCTCAATAGCCACAATGGAACAGCTGGATAAGACACTGATGGACACACATTAAGCAACTGGAGGCCCATTTCACTTGCTTTCTGAGATATAATTCACCCAAAGCTTCTAACTTAAGACTTATCTCTCTCTTGGTAGTGAATTAAAGAAGAATAACTTATATGATCTTCCTTTTGCCCTCTAAGGTTAGCCCAATAAACTAGGGTTAACTAATCTCTCCTGATATGAAGAGGCATTTCACCCATCTCAACCTGAATTACATTAACTGGGGTAGTTTTCATAGCGTCACAACATAACCTCAAAGCTTTATGTTGAATAACATCCAACTTCATTAAGAGTGACTTAGATGCAGATCTGTAAGCCACACACCCATAGTCAAATACAGATCTAATGAGGCTAATGTAAATAGTTTTCAAGGCTGGCCTATTTGCACCCCAGTCCACCCCACACAAGTATTGCATCACATTTAACACTTTTTTACATTTCTCAATCATCTTCTGTGTCTATGCACAGACCAGGTTAGCCTCTTATCAAGCCATAGGCCTAAATATTTGAAGCAATCAACTCTTTCTAACTCTGTACCAGATATCTTCAGCTTTAAGTCTAGAGGAATAATCCTCCTGGTAAAAAATTCTGTTTTAGTCTTATCTATAGAAATTCTAAATCCCCATTCAAGGGCCCACTTTTGGACAGCATCCACTAACTGCTGCATCTTATTCACAAAGTTAACATTCCTACCCCTTTTCCACATAGCCTCATCATCTGCAAACAATGCAACATTAACTGATCTCTGTAAATCTTTAAAAACATAATTGATCTTGATCAAGAATAGTACTGGGCTGATAATACTGCCTTGGGGCATACCATTCTCAACTATATACTCATTACTAAATTCTTCATGAATTTTAACTATAATTCTCCTACCAGATAAGAAGTCTCTAACCCACTGGAACATTCTTCCTTTAATTCCCATCTGTTTCAACTTAATAAGAAGACCCTCTCTCCAGACCATGTCATAGGCCTTTTCAACATCAAAAAAATATGGCCAAAATGGCCTCTTTATTAACCTGAGCTTTCCTTATTGAGTCCTCCAGGGCAACTATTGGATCCATAGTCCCCCTTCCCTTCCTAAAACCACTCTTGTGGCTATGTAATAGATTTCTAGTTTCTAACCAGTAGACCAGCCTGTCATTAACCATTCTTTCCATTACTTTACTCATTTGAGAAGTTAATGCTATAGGTCTGTAGTTACTTGGGTGCTTTGCATCTTTCCCAGGTTTCCTAATAGGGATGATAACAGACTGCTTCCATTCTGCTGGGATGACTCCTTCTGTCCACACCTTTATTGAATAAGGTCAACACCACCTCCTTCCTTTTATCAGTCAAATTCTCCAACATTGCATAATAGATCATATCCTTCCCTGGGGTAGACTTTCCAACTTTCTTTAATGCACTATTCAGTTCTTGTAAGTTGAAAGGTGTATTAAAAATTTCCCCATCTCCTGTCTCTTCAAATAAAACATCCCTGTACTTTCCTATTGTCATTTCTCTTCCTCTTTTCTCATAAGTGAAGTTCTCTGAGCTATGCACCTTTACCAATACCTTCGCTATGGCCTCAGCTTTATCTTTACTATTTGTAATAACTCTTTGATCATCAATCATTACTGGATACTCAAAATCCCTCCCATTGCCTCTCATTTTCTTAATCATGTTCCATACACTTTGAATTCTTTCTACTGAATCACAGAACTTTTTCCAATACTCCCTTTTTGTATTCTTGACTGTTTGCCTCACCACAGCTTGACACTGTTTGTATTTAATCAAGTTTCCAAAATTTAGAGTTTGCTTTAAAGTTCTAAAAGCTTTATTACGGTCCCTGACAGCCCTACTACATTCCTCAGACCACCAAGGAACAATCCTTCCCTTACTACCTGACTTTGACTTGGGAATGGTTAGTTCAGCAGCCCTAATTATGTTGTTTGTAACAGAATAGCACATGGAGTCAACACTGGCATTAGCTCCAATACCCATTAGACTGCTCTCACTGATGACTGAAAAGGTTTCCCAATCTGCTTCCCTTAAAATCCATCTCCCATTTCTTAGCACCTGATCTCTTATCAGTTCTATCTCAAACTGAACCACAACAGGATAGTGATCACTACCCAGTGTACTGTAATTTAATACCTCCCAACTACATCTGCCAGCTAAAGTTTGAGAAACTATTGTGAGGTCTATAGCTGACTCATTACCTCTTGCTACATCTGTTCTTGTATATGAACCATCATTCAAACATACAAGCTCTTTTTAATCTAAAAACTCTTCAATTATACTACCATTTAATCATTTTTATCTCCCCAGAGTGAACTGTGAGCATTAAAATCCCCACACCAAATGACCTTTTCACCCAAACCCCTCCAAATTTTTTCTAAATGCTCTAACTCAATCTGGTTACATGGATTATAAAAATTTATCACACTCCCTTCTTTAGTCCATACCTCAACACCTACTCTATATATTCCAGATCATCTCCTTTCTTTAGC